>NC_062280.1:161601703-162229203 GCF_902655055.1 Lutra lutra
AGTGATATATGATATATTGGCTTTGGCATGAACCATTTAAACAAAAACTAATACTTACAAATAGAAGCAGAAAGGGTCAGAGTATTACCATTGCCTACTAAAGTGACTTGAATTTGGGATGAAGTGATGAGAGGCAGTCTAGTTATTCCTATCGGGTAGTAGCTTTTGAGCACAGATATAGTAAATACTTTGTTAGGAGCCATGGTAATGTACACTAAAATGATAAAAGTCATGTATTTTCCTTATTCTCCTCATTCATTTGATACTGTATTCACAAGGACAAGGATAGAGGATAACTTCCTTATTTGAGAAAAACTTCCATATTGATGGAAAGTTTGACTCAGGTGGAAGGCATGCATAGGGACATCTATTGTATTTGCCTTAGTGTGGCTAGCTAAATTATAGAAATATAAATTTATACATGTCATTAGCTAAATAAAATACCTTATCATTGTTGATGATTGGGTTCCTCAGGAAGCTGACTCTGAGATGGAGTTTAGTGCTCAGGGTGTTTGTTGAGGAAGTTCCTCAGGATCAATACCTGTGGAGGCAGGGAAGGGAAAACGGTGGGCAGAGAGCTAAGCCATGCTTCAGCCCAGCTTTGCCTGAGCTCATGGATGGCTTTAAAAATTGAATAAACTTTCCATGTTGTCTTCAGTTTTGGTGAAGGACCCACACTCTCATTGTGTATAGCTTATCCTGGATGGGACTTGTCCTTAGATAAAATAACTTGTTGCAAGAGGCAATATTTGAAAAACCAGACAGCTGAAATATATCTGCTGAACAACACTCTAAAAAGTCCTCTTTACAAGTCCCTCATTAGCAAGTAATTTGTCTGGAGGGTTCTCTGCAGGTAACTGTGGCTAAGAGAACAAGTCCTTTCTAATGGAATATGGATAGTAGATGTAATCTGTGTAACATTTGATTGTATTGCTCAAAAAGAAGTCTCCTGCTGCAATGAGCTGTTCCTATTTCCATGAGGTGAAACATAGCTTGAAAAGAACTTCTTTCAGACATCGTAGTTGAAATCAGTTCTGTAGGGGAAGAAAGGGCAACAAATGGAAAGAACTTAGATTTACTTAAAAAAGGACTTCGCAGAGGCATGATGATTTTCAGTCCAAACCACTCCCAGACTGCACGTGTGAGAGCAATAACTCTTATTCAAACTAATGTATTCTGTGGTTTATTTGTAATCAACTTTGTCCTTCAAAGTACAATAAGGATATCTGGAAGTGAGATGCTCTTAAACGAAAACCAAATCATGTGACAAGGCATTGCTATAAGAAGGTGAAAAGGAATGGCATGAGTGTTCTGACTGTAAAGATAACAACTTATATTGGGACACAGCAAAACTTGTAAAGCTATCACCTGTGATAATTTCAATGGCAGACCATATGCTTTCAAGTCTGTAGCTTTACTGGAATTTGTTTAAAAAAAATTCAGATGACTGATCTGTTCTGCTGCTCTTTGTTGTTTTAGCAAAATTACTGGTAAAGAGAGCTGAGATCAGACAAGAAATGATAAGTTCTGCAATTCTACATAGGAGAAAATATAGCACTGCTAAGAGAGGCAATCTCTGCCTACAATCAGCAATCATATTGACTGAGCAGGCATTATTTTGGGCCCTAAAAATATTAAAATACCAACTGCTTTTTTATCCTAAATTGCAAAAGATGAGATTGTCACTTGCAACCTATCTCCACAGCCTTTAAATTAAACTTTTTAGGCAGAATAGGGAGCCAGTCTGTGGTAAAACTCAGAAGAAGGTTTTACCTTATCATCCAATTGCATTGTTTTAGGATATCTTCCATTTAGATGCCTTCATTTCACTGGAGAGTGGGAGCCTAGCCTGGAACCAGTAAATAGAAGAATTGGTAGACTTGAGGTCTATGTCTAGAAGAAATCTTTGGGAATGACTACTTAACAACAACAACAACAACAATGACAACTGACTAGAATAAAATAAGATGACAATCTTATGTTTTTTTTGAGAGAATTTTATTGTTAATGAAACCAAACCAGATGTCTGGATTATCAAAGCCAGTTATTTGCATATGGTGGGCTGATATATCATACTTACATTTTGGTGACAGATAGTCATATAAATTGTTCATTTATAGATTATCAGGTTGCAAAGAGTCATATTTAAGCTTAATCGTGACCACTAGAATTCACTAAGACATCCTAAGCTGAGCCAGATGCAATAAATTGTAGAATGAACTGCATATGGGAATAAAGAAGGACCTATGCTTTTGGATCCATTTATTCACTGCTGCTCCAAATCCATTCTTCCATTACAGTAGATTTTTGCTGAGCACATGACTGTTGAGACATTTTCCAACCTCCCTTGCAGTTAGTTATGACATTTTTCCTTCAGTAGAATGTGAGAATGAATGAACATCCAACTCACTTGTTAAATGAAATTTATTTGAATTGCCTTTTCTCTCTCCAGAGGCTACAGTGTAGAAGAGCATTGACTTAACGTTCAACAATTCAGAAGAGAATAACACATCGGCGATGGCAAAGCAAAAATGTGAAATGAAACTGGAACCCTGTTTGCTTCCTGGAGCAGAATCATCTGAACCTGCCACTGATCTCTAGACTGTGATGAGAGAGAAACTATATATACTCTCTTCATTTATATCACTGTATTTTGAATTTTGCCATTTGATTTTTTTTTTAGCTGAGCCTGTACTGCAATTAAGGTGTTAGTAGTTTAATTTTTGTACAAATGTTATTATTTGTCTTTTATTTTTTCAGATGCTAAGAGGTTTTATACCGGGCATCCTTTGTCATGATTTTTATTAGAACAAAACAACAACGGAGAACTTTGTTCAGAGATTTGTTTTCTCTCAGTGTGACAAAAAAATTCCGAATAATATGGTAGTTTTCAATGAAATGTGTTAGACATAGTTGACATATACAAACATTATCAGAAGAAAAAGGAATATCAGTTGTATAGAAGTTTTGAACTTCAGAACGACTTTGCTGTAGCTGCTAAACTCTGTTCTAAATGATTTTGGAATATCGATAAATACAATCAACAATCAAATTCTCTATCTCACTTATTGGATACACTCTTGAGTCCTTAAAAATTGAGGCTATACATATGGCCATGTGACTACTTCACTTTTTTTTTAAATGGAAAGCAAAAACTCTTAAATGACATTGTGAGCTTTAAGAAGTTCAAAATCTCTTCATTGAAATAGAAGATTTAAATTCCATGAAAGTAGTTGGTTAGATATGTTCTTTGTTGTGCTTTCAATTCATAACTCCCCACCAGCCCATCTATTGTCTGAGACACACTGACAGGTGATCCATGTACCCAAACATACCCCAAATGTTTTTTGGAAGTAGAATTGGTGAATAAGTACATATATGGCTCCCTCTTCAGCAGCCAGTGATTAAACTTCCATACCAGTCTCTTTCTCTGCATGTGGTAATTTACTGAAAGACCTGGAATGCTATTCAGGTGGTTCCTTCTTCCCCATTTTGGTGCTTTTTTCCCCCAAGGACATCACACCTGTATGTCATATTGACCAAAATGTAGAAAATACAGGAGGTGAATGGATTATTAAGTCAGACTGGGCCAGCTATTAATACAATCCAAACACCGTCCAATTTTGGTTTATAAACTGGAAGGTAAAATGACACTACCAAAATTTTCATTATTAAAGCTGTGCCTTCAGAAACACTAAAAAATCAATAACAGAGGTTTTTACTTTTACCTTCTTTGCACTAAACTCAGGATCCTAAGGATCATTGAATTCAATTTGTTTCTGGTGAACAAATTTCAATTTTTTAAGAAAGATTTTATTTATTTGTTTGAGATAGCAAATGAGAGAACAAGAGCAGGGGCGGGGGGGAGAAGCAAGCTCCCTGCAGAGTAGGGAGCCCAATGTGGTGCTCGATCAGATCATGACCCCAGCCTAAGGCAGGTGCTTAAGTAACTGAGCCACCCAGGCACTCTCAAATTTCAATTTTTAATCTATTTTCATTAACAGAATTTTGAAAGTTGGTTTTAAGCTAATTACTTTTGGACAAATATAGATCTTTAATTCTGTCAAGTGTATGTTGACTCAATTCAATCCTTTTCTCTCAGCTCAGGATGATATCATCAATATTATCTTTTCATAGGTTAAAATGATCATTATTAAAGTATAAGTAGATGTCAATTATATAAGAAATGTTATCTGAAGTTGAAAATAGAGACTGAATTTGCATGTGTTCAATTTCCTATTGGCTTTCTTTCTTCAGCCTGTCAGAATTTAACCTACAATTTACACAAAAAATATTAACAATATATTGCTTATAAAATATTCATGCATAACTTTTCCTATACCTTTAGCTATTTCAATTTGCTTTATTTATTCATTTCAATTTACTGAAAAATATTAGTAGTGTTTCACATATTGTGTTGTCATCAATTCAAATAGTATCACAAAAATCAGGTTTTGTTAGAAAATGACATTTTAGCAATTCTAATTTCTTAGTTCTTTCCTGAAAATGTTTATTTCTTTAACACACATACACATTACCTCAGACTCCCAGAATTGTGGGACGACTTTTTCATTTGAAATAGATAAGTAATTTATCAAAACATACATTTGAACAATTTGAAAATAATAAAACAATACTTTAAAAGATTTCTGCATAATTCTTCCCTTTTTCTTGTATGAGTATTTGATTAATGCAGATAGATGGGTTGTATCATACATATGTAAATATCTCTGCTTATTGGGGTACTTGGCTGGCTCAGTCAGTAGAACACATGACTCTTGATCTTGAGGTTGTGAGTTCAATCCCCAAATTGGGTATAGAGATTACTTAAAAATCCAATCTTTAAGAAAAAGAAATCTCAACTTGTTTCACTATTATTTTATTTGAAATAACTGGTGTTCTCTTATATTTTCATCTCCTGCTCCTCTTTTATCACTAGTTCAACCTCTTATGTTCTTTTTATCCAGTGTCAGAATTGCTTTCTTATTAACTATATTTAATATGCTATTAAAGCTAACCTCTCCTGCAGTAAAGACATATTTATAAGCTCACTTGAAACCACATTCATGCAAGTATCTCACAAGATTATTTTATGAGAAGCAGGTTTCTGTTTCAGGCAGGCCTTGACATGGAGACAGCAAGGCTATATTAGAACATATTTATTTGTCACTTACTTCATTGCATGCCAAACAGATAGAGCTTTAGGAATTTTTGAGTTGTGGCATCATTTGGTACACGAAAGTAATAAGCTTGGGTTTCATACAGCACACATCCTGTGATGTACTTCTGCTATGCAAGTCTCTCCACACAGAGTTATCTTAAAGTGGCTCATTATTTAGAGCCTGTGTAAGAAAAGTATTTCCTCTGGACAAGGAAAAAAGTCCCCTTCAGAGGAAAAATTGTATAATGCCTCCCAGGTGTGTAAGAAAGGTGAAAAACTACAGCTCATCTGATGTACTGTTCATGACTTAGTGGGCTTATTAGTTCTCCGAAAGAACACTCATCTGCCCTGCATTCCCGTGGTTTAATTTAATGGACAGATTCTCCAATAAGGGTAGATGGAAATAAATGCATTAGACGGCTCATGCAAGGAGCAAAAGGAAAAGGATTTAACCATCGGGGTTTTTATATCTTTGAAATGATATGTTGTTTCAAACAATCTCAATTTCTCTAGCTTAAGTTTATTATTCTTTTATCTGATTCTTACTGCCATCTGGTTCATGTGTAAGTGCAAATCATAAGTCAGAAAAAGCAGAGCTAATTTTCTGTGTCAGCTTAACAAACAAAAGCTGTGCAATATGGATAGCTATCATTAAAAGTATCTATCATGAAATATTGATCTGAAATAGGTTACTTTTTCAATGTTTAGATATGCTATGGTAATTAGGATTATTTGCAAAAGGGTGAGTGTCGCTTGTGTAATATGGGAGGCTATATTGATTTTGGAAAATGACTTTGTAAAGCAACAAACATTTTCTATGTTTCTTATGAATTAGTATTTTGAATTCTTTCATACCATAGATTTTATTAACTGAAGTATAATAATTAATAAATGACCTGAAGTTTCTCTTGCATGTGAATGGCTTTACATTAATCTCTTTGAATAGTATAAAATGTAAGTTATGGTTTCAGTGGAAATTTTAAAATGAATAGAGAAAATATGATCAAAAGGAGAAAAAGAGAGGCATCTTTCTGATTGTCAGCTTACTGTTGGTATTTTATGTATCAGAGGTGGGTTAAAATTCCCTATTTCATCACGTTCCTTGTTTAGAGGAACAAAAATATTTTCTTCTACCATAAATGAAACTATTAATTATAATAAGATAATACTGATATAAATCTTTAAATTGTTAGGAATGATACACTCTATAATGAAATATAAAACATCTGTTCAAAAAGGCTTTAACCTCTTACACTGTTTATTTTGCTTCTGTGCATTAAAGGTAGTGGACAATTACAAAGGCACTTTATCAAATAGGATTTTTATATTTTACCATAAAGTTATAGGTCCATATATAATGTCCACATACATAAATGTTTCCCTTTGGAGTCAGGTAAATCTGTTCACAGATGGAAAAATCTACTCTTCCCAGTGTAGAATTATGTGAAGCTAATTCTCTATTGGCATTAAAGTTAGGTTTGTTTACTTAAAGAATGAAAAATTACCCCAAGAGACTTTTGGTTTTTTTAGACTTCCTTGGGTATTAACTCCTGTTCTTAAGACCCGTATGCCTCAATTTCATCCTACTGACCTTATGTATTAAAAACTCTTTTTTTTTTCCAACATTTTATTTATTTATTTGACAGAGAGAGAGCACAAGTAGGCAGAGAGGCAGGAGAGAGAGAGGAGGAAGCAGGCTCTCCATGGAGCAGAGAGCCCGATGCGGGGCTCGATCCCAGGACCCTGGGATCATGACCTGAGCCGAAGGCAGAGGCTTTAACCCACTGAGCCACCCAGGTGCAGTCACTCAAAAATAGCATTTCCTTCAGTCATTTAAGATATAAAACATATTATGGTAATCACCCTGTACGGTGGCCCTCAATGACCATTACTTTTTGGTATTCATGCTCTGGTGTAATCCATTCTTCTTGAGTGCCATCAAGATTTGAAGACTCTTCTAAGGAGCACAATATGGCTGAAGTTATGGGATGTCACTTCCAAGATTAGGTTATAAAAAAGTCTCTGGTTTTTCTATTGGTACTGTCTCTTGCTCTCTCTTGGATCACTAATCCTAGGAGAAACCAGCTGCCTTGTCTGGAGGCAACTCAATAGAGAGAAACCAAGTTCTGACAACAATCACATGAACCTTAAGAGGAGGCTGCAGCCACTCAACCTAGTGAGACTAAGACTCTAAGTAGTAGTAGTAAGACTCTAAGCTAGAAGATCACACTAGACCATGGCCAGAATCCTGACCAGCAAAAACTGTGAAATAATGAAATGTTGGTTACTTAGCAGCTATATTTGAAGTAAATTGTTATATGATGATATATAACTAATATAGAGGTTCTAGTAAGTTTTGTACATTTTTCTCTTACTTCTGTGTAGATTCAGAGCTCATTTTTCATGGCTTATTTATCTGGAACTAAGCCACTTTGCATGTGGATTAACTGTATACCTGGGTAATGATATTACAAAGGTAAATTCTCAAGCCAAATTCTCAGATCAGATTAGCTACTTTCTTTTATTTGAACCTTGTTGAATTTATGAAAGCTAGAAAAATATAACTGGGCATAAACCAATATAAATCATTTAGAAAAGTTATTGCTATGAGACAACTAGAGAATACTTTTTCTGTGAAGCAAGAAGGGAAAAGTAAGAAAAAACAGCAACAAAAACAAAACACACACACAAAAAACCCAACTATGCTAATGCCAGAGAATTTATTTCAGAATAACTCAAATCAGTTCTAAAATTTGCCCTTATGTGTTTTCATGTATGATGTAGTGATCTCACTTATTCAGTGTTTCCTTTAACCAGGAGATTTTATGCTTTACTGTTCTCTATTGTTCTAGGCCTACAACTTAACACTTATACCTAAATTATATAATTTAATATGCCCTTAAAATGAAAAATCAGCTGAGAAAAAGTTAATAAGCAACAATTCATTTTACTTGAAAATATACAAAAATAAAGGTAAGAAATGCAAAAAAAATCCAACTTGTTTGGCAGAGTAGATAAAATGCTGTACATGGATAAGCTAAAAGAGAAGGTCATATGTCTATTAATATACTAGATATAGCAATTTTTTATTTGAAAGACAGAAATGACAACTCTTTACAAAATCTGCTACTAAGATAACACACTAATGCAGGAAAATGGATTGAGTTTAATGATGGAGCATGACCTCTATGAGCTTAACGGACAAAGCTGAACCCTGACATTAAGCTCCAAACCATTTGAATGTGTAAAACATGGTGTTCATATCTAATTTTGAATGAAATTTGGACTGCCCACAAATGCCCTACACTACTTCCTGAGCTTTTTCATCAACAGCTTGCTAGATTGCATCCAGTTCACCATCTGGAAGTGTCACTTGCTACAAAATAAACCTGCTCCCTGGATGACAGCAGGATACCTAAGCATCTGCTGTTTAATAAGCTACAGCAGAACATCCACCATCAGCACAGGAAGGGGCAATATTTCAAGGAAATGATGGAATCATCTAATATTAGCCCTTGGATGTGCCTTAGGGAATTATCTAATCCATCATTTTTAAGGTGTGTTCCATGAGATACGAGAACTGCAGGATGATGGGAAGGATCTCATGTTTAAAAAAATAATAAAAACAATAAAAAGTCCTTGAATCCCAATTAAGTATAGAGAATTCTGTGTTAAGGAAGACACATCAGAGCTGATAATAAATGATAATGTTTTAACTTAATAGTCTTAATGAGGAAATAAGACATGCAAATAAATAGATGAGGAAATAAGGCATGACATAGAAAACAAAACAGCAAAAAAGTAGACCCTCAAGTAGGGGCTGGAGTAAGTGCAGCAGGGTCTGGAAATCTGCCTGCATACAGTAACAGGGCACAAAGGAAGGAACATTACAATTTTTTGTTAGTCCTTTAATATCTATTTCACATTTGATAATTTTGCTGTTTTTTATTTTGTAATGGAAGATAATTGCTACTTCTTTTCTACTTTCCTAATTTTTTTTCCCCTTAATTTGACTCTCAGATAAAAGGTCAATTTTGGACAGATGTTGGAATGAGTCCTAGACCCAGGTCTCATGACCTGGGAAAATTAGGGATCAGGCTGATATTTATAAACGTTCAACCACAAACCTGGTTCCCTAAGTTGAAAATGGGTATGATTTACCAATTCAGGGTTACTAGCCATATTCTTTTGTTGTTACTTCTTCTTAAATTATGAGGTAGTTCAAGCATACAGAAAGACACAAAAAAATTCACATAATGAATCCTTATATGCTTACCATGTAATCAAATATAGCCTACCCTTTCACCATATATAATTCACATTTCTTCTTAAGAAATAGAACACTAGGGCACCTGGGTGGCTCGTCAGTTAAGCCTTTGCCTTCGGCTCAGGTCATGATCCAGTGTCCTGGGATTGAGTCCCGCATCAGGCCCCTTGCTCAGTAAGGAGACTGTTTCTCTTTCGCCTCTGCCTCTTCCCTCTGCTTGTGATCTCTCTCTCTCTCTCTCAAAGTAAATAAATAAAATCTTTAAAAAAAATAGAACACTAAAGATAGAATTTAAATCCTGTTTGTACTTTTTCCTTATTCTGCTTTTCTTCCGAAAGAATGCAGGGATAGAGTTCAAAATCTTTATGTTCAAATTAATACAAAAGAACCAAAACCTTGTTGACTCCTTCCCCAAACTCCTTCCATCATAATTCTGATTCCTTCATTAGTCAGGTGCCCAAGAAATTCCTCTCTTTGGCTCAAGCCAAGCATTTTAGTTTATACTGTTGCTCTTCTCCACAACCTGAGCTTGAAATTTCTACTTTTCCCAATTAGTTTCAAGACTGATTTGCTCAGCAATGATCATTATTTTTCTAGGAGGGACTCTGATGCCACGTTTTTGATTAATACTTTTGAGCAGCTCACTATAGGACTATGAGTATCTTCTGATTCCTAAAAAGCATCAACACTTAGGATTCTCAGAGAGCAACACTTAGGATTCTCAGAGAGAAAAAGAGAGGTGCAAATTTGTGCCTACCGAAAGACCATAAGTGTCAACAGAGACTCAACAGAGCATGGTTAGGCAAGCAGAAGTTCCATAAAAAATAGTCTATGAATTCTATATATTTAAAGATTCAACTTTAAGTCATTGCAGATTCAGAGGAAGAATTGTTTTCAGTGGATGCACATATAAGGATGATTTTTGCATTACTTAAAGTTTCTGTTTTGATGGCTGGAGGAAGAAACACTGCTAATCTCTGATTACCTATAGTCAGCTAAGAGACTGGTACTGAAGGTGGCGAAACTTCACAGAGGTGCTGCCCATCTCCTAGGAGATGGATCCTCCACAGCTTTATAATAGGAAAGAAATGAAGAACATTGCAATGTACCGAGGACAACAGTTAAAGGGAAATTTTCACTAATGAGAAATTGATTTAAAAAGCAGCAGAGAGCCCGTTAAACTGGTGGGCTGAGCACATGCTTTTATTTCCATGTTCTCTGGAAACTCTGGCAGTATGACAACTAAAGATTTTTAAAAGTCATAAACACATAAGCTACCAAGAAAGAGAGTTAAGAAGATAATAGACGTCAACGGAAGTTTTGAACCTGGAATGTGGATAAAGCTCAGCAGAACTGAGAAAACGGACACCAGAGCTTTCAGGAGGAAGTCAAGATGTGGTTTTCACCAAGTAAAGGCTCAGGAATGGGAGTGGGTTATAACAAAGGGTTGCTGTGTGGTTCAAACTCAGACCATTGTTTGAAATTCAGGCAACATCTGTGAGAACTCTGTAAATTCCCTCTCTGGAGATGTTGGGATGCAAAAACAGGGCTAAGTGGAAGTCGACATACCTAACAGGGGACCCCGTAGCCTCTTCCTTGACCTTGCTTCCATACTGGAGGCAGTTATTTTGAGGTGGATAATTTCTCTTTGAGGAATTAAAACCTAGAAACTCAGGAGGAAAAGACCAGCACGTACTCAACTAGGCTGATGGACGCTTGCCTGATCATTATAGGGTAATGATCACCTGTTAATGAACCTCCAAGCATAGAATTATTTGTGGTCCAGTCTTAAATAGGAACTGAGAGTCAAGGGATGTGAAATATTTGTGGAGAACTGTTAATTTGAGAAGTGGAGACTGGCACAAATGAAATGCCCAAAATGGCAGTCATGTAGCAGGTGAATAAAGGAAATGACCCACAGGAGGATTTCAATGAAACTTTCTCCACGAAAAAAAAAGAAAAGAAAAGAAAAGGAAAGGAACAGAAATTTTGATGTGTTTGACTGTATTAAAGGAGATATTTATTCTTTGGGAGAGTTTGGGGATGAATCAAGGAAAAGTATAAAAAATCCTCACTGATGAAAAATAACCATACGATTAATTATGAAGGAAAAAGGAATTATATAAGAAAGAAAATATAATACTAATAAGTAACATAGCTCAGCCATGAATAATAATCAACAATTAAAGGATAATGCCAATGGCCATTATAGAAAACAGAATAACCAACATTTTTGTTATACTTAGATTGAGAGGATGAGTTTTATTGTGGGGTTTGAATTTAAGAGAGATAAAACAACAAACACCTATAGATAGAATTTAATAGATAATAATATCTAAAATAAATCTTAAGGTATTAGGTAAATAGTATCTAAGACTTAAAAAAAATAAGAAATGCGAACAAAAAGTGAATATGAAATTGCTACCTCTCAGGAAACAGGCATGACATAAGGAATGTGAACTACAAATTTGTTTTTTTATAACGGGTTTACTAGATCTCTGTTATTAAGCCCATGGGATATTTACTACTTTGATAAAAAGAAAACATTTTTACAAAAATAGGAAAAAGGAGAAGGAAAGGCCAGGGCTGTGCAGGGTAGTACAGGGTAGTCTTTGGTAGAAGAATCATATGCCAGGGAAAGCAAGAGGCTCCTACAGCTTCACAGGGTATAAAAACAGGATTATAAGATTGCTGAAGATTATAGATATTTTTCAGGGTACTTAGGAAAAAACAGATTTTGGAAGTTATTATTATAGAGAGGATGGAGAGGAAGAGCTGGGAGAGATGACAAGGTTCTCATGGACAAGAAATACCAGCCTGGACTATAACACTAGACATCTGATCAGTGTTCTTGTGTCCTCACAAAGAACTGCTGGCATAGCTGCCCATATATTTTGCATCAGTTGAACTTTGGGTTTTACAGATTGGGAATACAGATTGTGAATGCTGATGCTTATCTCAGTTGCCTCATGCCTGGGTACTTGTTTTTGATGATAATGGGAAATTGGGCAACAGCAAGTACTAAATACTTAGCTTTAAAGAAACATTCTTGCTAAGATAAAGCAGCATGAGACACAAAGTAGACAAACAAAGGGTGATGTTCTGTTCTTTCCTGATGGAAAACCAACTGAATCATTTGTTCTTAGTCACACTTGCCTTGATGCTCCAACAATGTTTTATTTAAGAGTTAATGGTTACTAATATAAAACCTCTATTGCAGATTATTTGAAATAGTCTTGGATGGGCCCAAATAGTTATTATTGTGAAAATATGGATTCTTTCACAACTAAATATTTTATGTGTTTATAAAATACAAAGTTTAAAATAGTTCCTTTTCAGATACATAAATAACCAGATAGAATGGGTACAATCTAAGGACGATGTTTCATTTTCCAATGCCTCGAGTAGGAAAACCAACTTAGTGTACATATTTCTGAAAAGGTACATATTTTAGCAGATATGCTCAACTTTCCAACAGAATTATCTTCAAGTACGGTACTGAAAGAGTTAAACCAAGAACTCTCAAATTCAATATTCTACGGGGTGTGAGGGTAATCTTCAGAATCATAGGACCACCCCTATTAATTGATAACTCTAGTGGAAATTCATTATTCTTTAATAAATTAAAGCTTAATTTCTAAAGATTACCAATATGAAGAGCAATAGTTGAACATCATTCTCCTGACTCCTTTCAACTTTATTCTCCTGACAAGCTTTCACTAATTTTTCTAACATTAGAATGACCCCAGTGAGTTGTGAGTCCTAAATCCTCGAAGCAATGATGAGATCTAGCTGGATTTTACTGTCATATTTTCATGAAGCCAATATATCATCAGGTTATAAGACACACAGTCCTTTTTTGAATAATGTACTGTGTTAAAGACAAAATTTTGGGGGTGCCTGGGTTGCTCAGTCATTAAGTGTCTGCCTTCAGCTCGGGTCATGATCTCAGGATCCTGGGATTGAGCCACATCGGGCTTCCTGCTTAGTGGGAAACTTGCTCTCTCTCCCACTCCCCATACTGTGTTCCTGCTCTCGCAGTCTCTCTCTCTCTCTCAAATAAATAAATAAAATCTTAAAAGAAAAAAGACAGAACTTTTAATGAATCAAAAATAAATAATGCTATCCTTTCAGATTCCTATTTTCCCTCTTAAATGGCACAATTAAAATTTGTGCTTATACCTAAATCAGTTTCAGGGTACAAAGATTTTTGTGAATCACCTCAGACAACTGACAATCATTATAGAAATGTGACAACATTTCTACTAATAATAAAACGTGTAAGCCTCATTATATAAGTATCCTTAATCTTTAATACATGATTTCTGATAATACAAAACAATAGCATGAGTCTGTCTGCATTTCCTATTTGACTAAATTCTTGTTTTGTTTTTTAATTATAAATAATTTAAATATCATTGAAAAATTTTTAAAGATTTTTATTTATTTATTTGTTAGACAGAGAAAGATCACAAGTAGGCAGAGAGGCAGGCAGAGAGGCGGGGGGAAGCAAGCTCCCCGCTGAGCAAGGAGCCCGATGCGGGGCTCGATCCCAGAACCCTGAGATCATGACCTGAGCCGAAGGCAGAAGCTTAACCCACTGAGCCACCCAGGCACCCAATATATCATTGAAAATTAAATAGCCCTTCTCTTAAGTCTGCCAAAATACATTTTTAAATAGCTGTTGGCATCTGTGTCACAATTCTTCATATGTATGAATCTATTCCCTGTGAAGTCCAGATTTTGAAAAGATTTATTCTATACTGAGAAATTTGGCAATTTCTACCAACTTTGATTACATTGCCTGGTGTGTGACAGGCAATTTTCTGTGTATTATTTTTTTTTTCCCCCAATGCTGGATTGTTAGTGCTATCATTTTAAAGACAGTTTTAGGGATCGGAACGTAAGTTAAAACTCAAGCCTCTGCTGTGTTATACAGGCAAATAAACAACAAGTTGACAAAAACAGAACAAAACAACAGTAACAACAAAAATGAACAGATAAAATCTATTACTGGGTTTGCATCTGGGCAGACAGTTAAAACTGCTGGTAAATCTTAATCTCCGAATCTGTCATCTGACACATTTCTCAATTATAAGTCACATACAAATGCCAGAAATTATAGTTTAGAATGTGGGGGGAAAGTGGCTTTAAAAGTAATGCTTGGATGTAAGGAGAGAAAATTAACACAGTCTTGTTCTATGAGGTACTTTAACTTCACTGACAATTCAAAAAAAACCTATGTAGGAATTGTTTAATGGGCCATCCATTTTGGAGTGAATACTGGTCTTGAAGACACATTTGCATGGCAAGGATAAGAAATTTGTTTGTGTCTGGTGATTTTGAGGGGTGTTATGGTGATTAAATTTGAGTAGCAGAGAGACCCTTAAAAGTCCAGCCTACCCCTTAAAACTGCCATAAATATGCCACAAGTTTTCAGTTAACTCATCTTTATCTTAAAACCCAATACTTGTCTTCATTCCTTCAGCTTTGCCTTCATGAGACTGGGACCATCTTTATCTTCCCACATGAAAGTATACTCAAACCTGTTTAGAATCTCTATTTTTTCCCCCAGCTTTATTGAGATATAATTTACATATAATATTGTGAGAGTTTAAGGTATACAATGTAATGATTTGATGCAGTCATATATTGTGAAATAATTGTCACAGTAGAGTTGTTAATATCTCCATCACTCATTTAATTAATATTTCTTTTTTGTGGTGAATACATTTAAGATCGACTCTCTTAGCAACTCAAGTATACAATATACTATTGTTAACTATAATCATCATGCTGCACATTAGATCCCTAGAATTTACTCATCTTTCAACTAAAAGTTTATATGCTTTGACCCACATCTTCCTAGTTCCCCACCCACCAGCTCCTAAAAGCCACCACTGTACTGTTTCTGTGAGTTCAGCTCTTTTAGATCCCACGTATAAGTGCATATCATACAGTATCTGACTTTTTCTGGCTTATATCACCTAACATAATGCCCTTAAAGTCCATCCATGTCTTCACAAATGGAAGGATTTCCTTCTTTCCCAATTTCTAAACAATATTCTGTGTTATATACCCTCCACATCTTCTTATCCATTCATCCATTGACAAGCACTTGGATTGTTTTCATAGCTTGGCCATTGTGAATAATGCTGCAAAGGAAATCCTCTCCTCTGCCTATATGCCTAGAAGTGAGGTTGCTGGATCATATGGTAGTTCTAGTTTTACTTTTTTCAGGAATTTTCATATTGTTTTCCATAGTCCATAGACAGTGCTCACTGTCACCAAAAGTGCACTAGGGTTCCCTATTTTCCACATACCCCCCCACCAACACTTGTTATCTCTTGTCTTTTTGGTTGGAAGTCCAAAGTATGTTTCACTGGGTTCAAACCTAGGTGTCAGCAGGGTGATGCACCCTCTAGAGAGTTTAGAGGAGAATGTGTTTCCTTGCCTTTTCCAGTTTCTAGGGCTGCACCCCTTGACTCATGCCTCTTTTGCCATCTTTCAATTTAGCAATATAGCATCTTCCAGCATCTGTTTTGCCTTCACATGCCATTTTCCTCTCATTCCTCTCTCCCTCTGTCTCCTTCTTATAAGGATGCATATGATTACACTTAGATCCCATTCTAATAAGCCAGGATAATCTCTCCCATTTCAAGATCCTTAATTCAATTGCATCTGCAAAGATACTTTTTCCAAATAAGGTAATATTTACAGGTTCTAAGGATTATGACTGATAGCTTTGGGAATGATTATTCAGCATACTACAGGAGGTGTTAAGTGAAACTTTTATTGATTCTGATTTATTTATTTGTAGTTAGTTGTATTGATTCTGTTTCCCTGTCATTCTGCAAAGTGTATGGATCAGTCTGTCTGTCTGTCTATCTATCGATCTCTCTCTCTCTTTTTCTAGCTATCTAGCTAGCTAGCTAGCTACCTATCCATCCATCACTATCTTTCATATATCTCTAATATACTTGAAAAATATATGACATAAATGTAAGATGATATAATTGATTATGCAAAATTCTATTTTACATGTCCTATGAGAATTTCCCCAAGTGTCTTGATAGTGAAAGATCTAACAATGAAATTCACTCTGTGTACTTTGTAATTCTTATTTTCCCAGAAAACTCTTTAAGGCAGAAACTATGCTCAGGATATTTTTCTAAACCTTGTATGTATCAAAGAGCAAATCTGATTATAGATTATCAATATTTTAAAATTGATTAGAGCAAGTGAATTTAATTCAATGAGTTCTGGCCTCAGAACTTTGTAGAATAGAGTTATTCCGTGGCTTGATGGAAGTAATTCCTTTTTCCTAGAATAGATGCATGAGGATGACATAAATATTTTATTGTTGTTGTTTATTTGTTAATCTGCTTCTTCTACACTGGAAAAGGATTGTATTTTGAAAGAACACTTGGAGAGTGGAAGAGAGATTGAGTGTTCCAATGAGGAGATTGCTTTAATGGGGTATGATGCCTATACACATCAGTTTGCGAGAAAAGGCATTGTCTACACTGAAAGTGATATATGTATCTTCCCTCACTCAGGGCCACCATGATGTGAAACTCAGGAAGAGAATTTCCACTTATATTCCTTTTTCCATGTAAATGGTGTTCCCCTAGAATTGTATGGTCTGTCCATATATGATGGGCTCACAAAATGGACTTAGCTGGAAATTCATTTAATCCCTCTTTTTGGTACTGAAGAAATATCTGATAGTGGCACATATGAAGCAAAGAGGGGTAATCTGTATTACAGGAAAGTTATAAAGAAAGTCAGGGTGATCTAACAATTCTATCCATTGAAGGGTATTACTAATCTTCCACAAGTATCAAATAGCAGGCCTAGTAGAAAGGAACAAACAGAAACTTCTCTGCTTGTAGAAAACTTGTCCCAATATCATTGTACGCTGTTCATTGTTAGTCATCCTCAACATTTCTGTAAGGTCTACATTGTATGCCAGACACTATGGTGAAAACTGAAACGTGAGTTGTAGTATTTCTTGACCTTGTCTTCAACTAGTAGATTTGCAGAAAGATATATAAGAACCTCATTCTCAGATAAATAAACTGTCTAAAAATCACTTCATATAGACCGTGCCATTTATAATATGGTCTAATTAAGAAACAATTTTGCATTTTAATTTTTCCATCTCTTGAATCTAAATAAGATTGTTGTATGCACTATTTAATTCAACAAACATTTATTATTTAGTAAGTTCCCATGTCACTTTTCCCCAAATAAAACACTAGTTCATTCTTTGATTCAAATAACATTATGAAGTGGGTTCTTTTATATTTTAATAACATTAGTAGCTTGTGTTTGTCATTAGTGTAGTTGTCTGATGTCTTTGAATGTTAAAATGGCACTGGCTTTAGACAGTTCCTCAGGGCAGGGACTGTGTCTGCTTAAATTGCTTTGTGCAGAACACAGGTGGCTGAGTAATAAACACTTTTTGCTGATGCAATGTCTTGTATTGAAGACAAAGCCTCTGATTACTTAGTGTTTTGAAATTAGTTTTTAAAGATGCATCAGGAATCCAATTAGTGTATAATGTGTGCCTGACACTGAAATGGCTTTGGAACAGATTAACAAGACCATACCACCCTCATCACAAAAGTTTGTATTTTAAAACCCGTATTATAGGACGAAAACAAATGTAGACCTTGAACAAGTAGATATTTTTTCTAAAACCTTAATAGAATACCTAGTATTTTTTTTAAAGATTTTATTTATTTATTTGACAGAGATCACAAGTAGGCAGAGAGGCAGGCAGAGAGAGGATCTGATCTCTGCTGAGCAGAGAGCCTGATGCGGGGCTCTATTCCAGGACCCTGAGATCATGACCTGAGCCTAAGGCAGAGGCTTAACCCATTGAGCCACCCAGGCACCCCTAGAATACCTAGTATTGTACAAGACAAACATGCATATTAGCATACACATGTGTGTGTGTGTGCATTTTACTCATCTCTCTGTTATGAGGGTTAGAAGTAGATCAATGACACTGTTACAAGAATGATCACAAGTGAACTGGTATTCATTTGCCAGAGAATTCTAGTCTGACTTTGATGTGTTCATTATGATTTTTGTGAGTTTTTTTTTTCTCTCTCATTTGGTGTAATGCTCTATTTAGAAAAATAAAAGTCTCGTACTTTGGGGTATACCAGCAACTCCAGATCTCCTTTCCCAGGGCAAGCCTCAGGTTATCTCTTGAGAGACCTCTGGGGTCCAGACAAGAAATGATAGGCACAGTTCATTCCTTGACCTTTAACTGCTATGGATGCTCTGACCTGATTTTTTCCAATTCTGGCCTAGGCTTTTCCATATGGGGCATAGACTTCTGTTCTTCTTGTGGTTGATATTGTTTTTCCAATCCAGTCTCCCTCAATGGTGCCAAAGTATAAAGTACAAAGTACTTTCTACAAAGTGAGTGATCATATCACACATCTGTCTAAAAACATTCAGTGGTTTGTCTTTCCCTAACCTCAAACTCTGTAAAGGCACAGTATATTTCTCACCACATTTCCATCCCAAGTCTTGTGCATAATACACACTCAATATTTGTTTGTCAATCCACTGACTGATTGACCTGACAACCATCTTGGTCTTTCACTTTGACTGTGTTTTCCCAGATTTTCATTTAACTTTTCTGCTTGTGATTTAAACGCTGGCTCTACCTTTACCATGGTGATTCTCATTTTCATTCTTTTTTTCCTCTTGCTCGGCATTACCAAATTTACTCGATCTCATCAATTTATAGGTTTTTGGCCATGCAAGTTAGCTGGTTACTCAAACCATGTATCATGGTTTTCTTGCATTCATTTTCTTGTCACTGCTATAACAAAATACAACATGCTTAGTGACTTAAAAACAATACATATATATTGTATCAGTTCTGAAGACTAGAAGTTCAAGATAAGTCTTATAGGGCTAGAATCAACATATTGGCCTTGCTAATTCCTTCTGAGCCTCCAAGAGAGAACTTATCCTTGGCTCTCACAGCTTTTAGAGATTACTAACATTCTTTGGCTCATGGCTTCTGTCTTCATACTGCCTTCTCTCTGTAGTCAAAACTTCCTCTGCCTCCTTCTTGCGTGGGCCATTGTGATTACACTGGGTCCATCTGGATACTCAAGAATAACCCCTCCCCCATCTCAAAATCCTAAAATGAATCAATTTGCCTGCCCCTTTTACTATGTGAAGAAATATATCACAGGTTCCAGGGATTCAAATGTTGACATCATTGGGGAAGTCATTTAAGCATGCTTTATTGCCTTTCTTGAAACAGATTTGCAAGCAACCAGGGGTGTCCAAAAATGATTCCTTTATGTCCCTTAATATGACATATTTCCATTTGGTTCCTTTGCTGATTTTTTTTTTTCAAATACAGTGAGGTCATCATACAAATCTCAAGCAACGTAAAAGAACAGAATATACACAAGGTTTTCTGACTCCCGTTTCTCAGCAATCACCAATATCAAGAGTTTGGTGTGGATTATTCCAGTCCTATGTAAATGCTGACAGAGAGAGGAAGAAAAACGCATGCACATCCTATGGATTCTATGTATATACAACCTCAGATGACTGAGAAAGGATCAGATATTATCCACATCTTGCTTTTTCTCAATTAATAATATACATGGAATGTATTTCCATGTCAGTGCCTATATCTACTTCTTATATTTTGGAAGGAGATTACATTGAAATCACATGTTTATTTTAGGATACTTGACATTTTTGTATTATTGATTTTCCCTTACCAACAAAATAGTAACTTTTATTAGGCCTTTTAAATTAAGACTTCTTATTTTGTTTTTTTTAAATCTTTCTTTAATTTCTGAAGTTGATTCCTTAAGTGTGTAATAGATGTTTTTCTTCTCTTAAATTGTGTGTGTGTGAGTGTGTGTGGTGTGTGTGGTGTGTGTGTGTGTGTGTGCGTGAGTTCCTAACTGATTATTGCTGGCATTTGAGAAAGCTATTATTTTGGTATGTTTCTTTGTATCTGGCTATTTTCACTGAATACTCATTAGTTTTATTGGTTTTTAAGTGGTCCTTTTGCATTTACCAGGAATAGGAATATATTATGTGCAACTAATGACAATTTAGTTTTTTCCTCCTTGGTTCACCAATTTAAAAGTTTGCCAGTTTTCTCTCTCTAATTACCCTCTGGATGTTCCAGCTTCCGGCACTTGTGTTTGCAGGTAAAGATGGCCAAGTAGCCATGGATCAGCTTCTTATAATAATCAGCTATTTTGACTTCTACTATGGAGAGAGGACAGGGAATAGTAAGTACTCGAGGCCAACATCAGAATAAATTAAAAATCTTATATTTTAGTAGGACTACAAGTCTCTGCGTTTTAATTTCAGGATATTGTGAAGATAGTGAAAGGCTCTGAAAGAACAGAGTGGAAATCGCATGGGATTGTTTCAGATTCTGCCCGTTCTACTTTCTGTTGTGTGTCCTCATGGTATGTCACTTAAGTGTTGTTTCTTTTATTTTACTTATGGCTAATAAACATGAAAGTGGCATACATGGCAGAAAGTAGGTGACCGATCCCTTTATTAATAGGGCTTATTTCTACCCGGGAGTATTATGTGCTAAGCAATTGTTTTCTACAGTGTAAAACAATATGCTATTTCTAGAGTTAATGTTAAAGACCAAAAATACAGGGAAAGTTGTGTACTAAAAATGAAGCAAACATAATGACAAGAACTGGGATGCAAATTTTTCAAGCAGATATATTGTTTTCAACAAGAGCAAGCATATAATAAACATCACTGTCAAAGTCAAAGCACTTGGTAGAGAGGTAGACTATGAGAGACTGGGAGAATGGCATATAGGTTCCAAGAGTATTCAGATTCCTTTCAAAAACAGGCATAATGTTCAACTTCACTACATTTTTTTTCTATTCATCTTTAGCAGTTTTGAAGCATGCTTGTTATAAATATGTGTGCATGTATTTAGATACAGTCTTGAGTTCTCTAACTGTGTTACTACCAGGAGAGAGCTGCAAATTCCTTGAAATATTCTGGACTCACTATCATAAAAATCAGTTACAAATGTTGCTCTAATGCTGACTTACTTAATCTTCATAAATAATGTATTCATTTTACCCAGCTATTGCTAAATCATTTAAGAACAAATTGCCAGTGTGAAAAGAGTTACACCATTACTATCCTTTCAAAAAATTATCCACATTCATTTTATCCTTAAAAATATTTTTTGAAATATTTTCAACATATAAAAAAGTTTAGAGACTAATTCTGCAGACACTAGTGTAAGCATACACATACATTTCTAACATTTTGCAACAACTGCTTCAGTTTTTTTAAAGAAATAAACAACAGATTCAATCAAAACCACTTTGTACTCTTTTTCAATCACATTTTCTCCCATCCTTACCTCAAGTTAATCAGGATCATGAAATTGCTAAGCAAACTATATCCATGCATTTCAAAACATTTTAAATAATTATGTATGTGTCCATATAAAATATTGTTTTATACTTTAAAAAATGGGGTACCTGGATAGTTCGGTTGGTGAGCAACAGACTCTTGATTTTGGCTCAGGTCATGATCTCAGGGTCCCGAGAATGAACCCCACATAGGACTCAACTCCTGGTAGGGGGTTTGCTTGGAATTCTCTCCCTTTCTCTCTGCCCTCATGCTTGCTCGCTCTCTCTAAAATGAATGAATAAATCTTTAAAAACTATATACACAAGGACACCTGAGTAACTCAGTTGGTTAAGATACTGCCTTCAGCTCAGGTCATGATCCCAGGGTCCCGGGATTGAGTCCCACATTGGGCTCCCTACTTAGTTGGTAGGGGAGTTTGCTTCTCCCTCTGCCTGCTCTGCCTGCCACTTTCCCTATTGTGCTTGCTCTCTCTCACTGATAAATAAATAAATAAATTAATAAATAAAATATTAAAAAAATATATATGTATATATACACACACACACACAAATTACACCACGCTATTAATTCAATTTTGCATTCTGTCTTTTAAAATTGATACTACACTTTTGGTATTTGTCCAGATTAATACCAGTCAATCTCGTTATTCATTTCAACTGCCTTGTAAATTATTCTATTGAAAAATAAATTTATGCTCAATATTTGTTTTGATATTCTGTATTCTAGATATATTCAATATTCTGTTATTGATAGGCATTTAGTTTATTTCCATCTTCCCCCTGTGAAATGCAATGTGTACAGTTACACGGGCAAGGGTTTCTCTAGAGTGGTGCTTCTCAAATGTTGATTTGCATGTGGATCCACTTGGGACTTCTGTTAAAATGCACATACTGATTCAGTAGATTTGGGATGGGGCCTGAGATTATAAATTTCTAACAAATTCCAAAGTGATGCCTCTGCTACTTGTTCATGGAGAATAGAATAGAACACATTGAGTAGCAAGGCACTAGGATATATATTTATATACATGTATCTCCTCTCTATATATACATGTCTCCTATATCCTATATATATATATATATCCTGTATATGTATACGTGTGTGTGTGTGCACCCATGAAGTGGGTATTGCAAGCTGGCTCATTCAACATTACTCAAAACCCTTTTACATTTGGCTACCTCACCTTTAGAGTTTGAAAAAGCAAAGCATTCTGGATCCCCATCTCTTTTGCACCTAGGTTGTGGCTGTGTTACCAGCTAGATCCAGCCAATGCAACATAAAGCTAAGTTGCCTGCGCTCACTCAGTCATCTCTAACCTGTCCCTTGCCTGAGACTGTGGTGTCTCCAGAGGTGCAGCAGCCACACATTAAGCAAAGCAGAGTGACAAAATAGGTCTGGTTCCTTCAGGGCATTGTTAGCCATTGCTCTAGCCCAGGGATGCCTGTCCAGATAATTTTTATTTTAATGTTTGAGACAAACCTCTTCCTTGATTAGACCACTGTGATCTGGTTTACAGTCACTTCTATGTGAACATCACTCTAAATGACACAGTGCCTCTTAAACTTTTCTGGATATTGCCAAATTACTTTTCAAAATGCTGCCATTACTTGACACTTCAGTCAGGAGTCTGAGACAATTCCCAATTTTATTTTTCCACATCTGATAGTTCTTGACATTATCAAGTATTTAGAATTTCTTTCCTGTATGATAATGATGAGAGTGGCATCGAATTGTGTTAATTTTCATTTTTGTGGACTCTAGTGGCATTGAATTTTTTGTGTTCATTGCTCCTTCAGATTTCCTTCTGTGTGAATTGTTTTTATTGTTGTCAATTTTCCTATTGGGTTATTTGCCATCTTATTACTGATTTACTGTTATTGGGGAAGTTCCTAACAATAAGTAAGTCACCTTTTTCTTTTTTTAAGATTTTATTTATTTGACAGAAAGAGAGAGACAGACAGTGAGAGAGGAAATCACAAGCAGGGGAAATGGGAGAGGGAGAAGCAGGCTTCCCATTGAGCAGGGAGTCAGATGCAGGGCTCCATCCCAGGACCCTGGGATCATGACTGGAGTGAAAGGGAGATGCTTAACTACTGAGCCACCCAAGTGCCCCTCAACTTTTGTTTTTTTATGTATGCTTGTTAAGTATCTAATTTCAGATTGTAGTTTTTCTTTACACTTTGTTTTTGGTGTCTCTGATAAAATACAAATTAATTATGGTCAAATTTATAAATATTTTCCTGCACATTTTATGCTCTTCGTTTCTTCTTTAAGATACCTTTCCCTATTGTGAGGCCATATCTTCTTCTTATGAATGAATAAATTAATTTCTAAGTGAAATAAGTCAGACAGAGAAAGACAAGTATTGTGTGATATCACATATATGTGGAATCTAAAAAAGGTCATGTTTTCTTACATTTGCTTTGAAAATTTGAATAGTTTGCTTTTCTCCTTTAAATTATAATCTACCTGGAATGGATTTTTGTCACAGGATAGGAGGAAAGAGTCCAGATTTATATTTTCTGTGTAAACAATCACTCAAGTCCACTACACAGAAAGTTCATTCTTCACCACTTTTGTAAAGTCAAATCTGTCATTTCACATGTCGCTAAGGTGTCATTCTATTTTGTCAATCTATACTAATGATACGCTGCATTAATACGTGGTAAAGTGTGTCTTCCCAAATTTGTTCTTCAAAATCTACTTCACTCCTCTTGCCCTTTTGTTTCACAACTAGGTGTTCTGCACTAATGTTGTGAGGGGCTGATCCTACTTCCAGCCATGTTTCCTAGACCCAAGCATTCCAGCTTCTGAGGACCTATCACTATGTAACCTGGGAGTTCAAAACAAATTGGAAAATTGTAACTCAAACTCATAAGATATGTTAATCTGAGCTGTTTCTTAGTGGTGACTTTTATGACCATTCCATTATTCTGTTAGTCAAGTTATGTCTCTATGATGTAACATGCTGTAGAAGCAGTGGGTGCTATGATTAAGAGTTCATTGTTCAATCTCTTCTACCATAAAATTGGTCCTTTGGTATGAGGCAATGTGGTATAGGATCCCACACCGATAAGTCAGGTGTTCTCTTTGCCTTAAGATGATAATGTTCTCAGAGGCCCTACATCAGGCAAGGAAGACAAACTTCTATCTGAGCTAGATGTCAATACCAGTAAGAATGAACTGCTGCATGTTCCAGGGTGGAAAGGTTCCAATATATTCAACCTGGCACCAGAGGTCTCTTTGAGGAATGGTGATAAGATAAAGGGCTCAGAGTTGTTTTCTTCTGCTGGCAGGTTTATAGGTGGCGATAGTGAACATACGTCCTTGAGCCCATATATAGTTTACTGCCATGCTACCATGTAAACTCTCTTCTTGGACCCACTGTGCAAGAGTTAGAGATGATGAGGAGAGAGGCTAGTAGACAGATGAGAAATATCCTGTCCAACTCCTCATCACTCTCTTTGACCTTAATTTTTCCAAATTTGTCTTTCAAATATCTGGAGCAAACTGGTAGGCCACTCATGCTTGCCTAGGAGTCAATGTATATTGGTACTTAATGCCATTTTCCCCCAAAATAACCAATGTGCTCAGCATACCATTCTTCCCATTGGAAGGATGTTTATTCCCACTGACCACCAGGGCCATCCCTGAAAAGGGAAAAGGGTTTGTGGTTTGGAAGGAGTCCATTTTCCTCTAGTAACAATTCACCTGTAAATTAGAGCTGGATTAGTATCTACTTTTGTCAGTGAACCTCAGGGAACACTTTAAGAGACTATAGGTGTAAAGCTGAAGGAGAGGTAGTAGCAAGACAGAGGTAGGTTACATGAGAGTCTGGACTGTTTCTGTAATTTACTTAAGTTTTTTGGAAATTCAAGGCCTCCATCCTAAGTATACCATTTCTACTACATGATGAATTGCCTCCCGATGCACTCAACAATATGAGTCTCTCAGTATAATAATACCTATTCATTCATGTCACATTGTCAGGCACCTAGACTCAGCTGGTACCCAATAGACTACAAGGATATGCTTCTTAAATAGTATCTTTCATCCTGCTGTAGATGACATGAGTTTGCATTGCTAGGGAACTTGTTAGATATATAGATACTTAAGCTCCAACCCAGATCTACTAATCAGACATTCTGAGGGTGATAGTAATGAACAATGAAGTTTAAGAATCACTGACTTACAAGGATATCCTGGCAGACCAATGATTACTGAAACCCTAAATGCTTCACTGACGTGGCAACCTCCAAGTTTTTGAAGGTTTTATTTCTCATCTCCAAAGCAACCAGAATACTTGTCTACCGCAAGGTCCAATTAGCCTGCTGGACCTCAACTCGAAACATTCTGGAACTTATCCTGAGTTTTTGTTTTCAGTATTCATATTTTTTTCAAATATCTCCAATGGACTTTTTTAGAGTTGCCTCATATTGTCTCATTTCTGCACTGTTTTTGCAGAAATACATTTTTGAGTCTTAATCCCTCACTTATCTCTTTAATGATATTAAATTGAAGTATGTAAAAGTTTTTACATATTATCACATTATTCTTATTTAATTTAGTGTAAATTCATTTAGAGTAATTTGCTAGCTTTTCATTCTTTGCGTTTGTTAGAATTTTGATTTTTCAGGTTCATCTTGTGTGGTATGTGGCAGTCATTAGAGCAGTAATTCTTTCCCTTTCTTTCTCTATCTTTTCTTCATAACCCATCCTGTAGACTGGATTTAAATGCCTCCAATTAACCCCCAAGGCCCATAATCCAGAGTCCATTCTGAAACTGTCATTTTGGAGCTCCTATCCTCGAATGACACCGGGGATATGGTAAATTCAAACACCACACCAGAAGTAGACTATTTTCCTCCTCTTTAGTTGGCTTTTTGTTCCTTTACTTCCCAGATTCGTCATTTCTAGTAAACCATAATTTTAGGCTCAATTTGGCCTTAACTTATTTTAGCTCCTTTCACTATCAGTGGAAATCCTCTTCAGCTCTGATTTCAAGAGATAAGCCTGTCTGTGGACACCCCCCACCCCAGTTAAATGGTTTCCATTTTTATTACTTCAACAGACTGAACTTCAGGTTTTTTCAGCTTACACTGATACCCCAAGCCCAGGAAGCACGTGGCTTTAACCTTTCTCACTGCTTTACATTTACATTCTATATCTGATACTTGGAAATGCTTATTTTGCTGGGCTTTTGAAATCTCTCTTCATGTATTTATATTATATTATATTTATATTATATATATATTATATATATATTTATATATATATAATTATATAATATATATATATATTTATATTATATTATTATATTACATTATATATTACCATTGCTACACATTTTGATGTAGGAGGTAGGGTATCAGAGAAATCAATGTTTAAACATGTCATTGTACAGAGTCATCTTAAGCAGAAATTCCATATTTTATTTTTCTTCTTTTTGATGTCAAAAATAAACTTTTAAGTAAAGCAGAAAACATTTTCAAGATGAAGAAACCACACACCGATACTAGCTGATACACCTAGAATACCTAACCAATAAATGACATTAATAATAGCTAGGCTATCCTAGATGATAGAACTCCTGGACTCTTCCCCTTCCTTTGAAACTATAAAGCAAGGGAAATTATTTTAGTAAGATAACATCCTGCACAATGGCCAGGCAGTATCTGGGAATTACATTAATATGTATTAGTTCTGAGTGAAATTGTGTTTTCTTCAGTATTTCCTTATTATCCAGCAGATCGGGGCTAAATATCTGCTCTTCTTCAATATTTTCCATGAGGTATCTGCTCCTTCCTAACCAAACATATATCAAATTATTCTGTGACATTTTATCAAGCAGTACTACTCCTTTCTCCTGAAGACAAAACACGCTACTCCCTTGCTACTGTAATGGCTTTGCTTATTCTGGCCTGTCTTTCCATGGCATTTTCGAATACCTTTTCTTACTTATCCATACCTTTCACATCCTTCATGAACCAGTCAACTCCAATCTTCTGCACTAAACTTTTAACTTCTCAGGAGTCCTACAGTAGTTTGGTCTATTCCGTTCATGTTATATATCATTTTTCTCTATTGAGTTTTTATTGTTAACCTTTTTTCTCTGTATGTGTTGGTACACTATTTGAAATTTGAAATCCCTGAGAAGAAGAAATGTGTCCTAACTTCCTTGAATATTCCACAGTGCATGGTCAAATGCAAAAACATTGTTGACTGCCTGATTTGATAAGTGGTCTAGGGACATGATAATAATGTGTATGTTATTCCTCCTCACTCTTAGTAGCTTCAACTTATGCTGCCTTTTTTGTTTGTTTAAAGAAATTCATGTGGTTTCTTTCAGGAATAATTGGAAAGAAGGATTAAATTTGTTTTCTCTCTCTCTTTTTTTAATCCTGTATTTATTTATTTTAGAGAGGAAGAGGGAGTGCAAGTCATGGGGGAAGGGCAAAAGGAGAGGGAGAGAATCTGCAGACTCTGTTGAGTATATAGCCCTGTGCGGGGCTCAATCTCATGACCCTGAGATCATGACCTGAGCCAAAATCAAGAGCCAACCGCTTAACTGACTGAGCCACCCAAGTGCCCCTGTTTCCCCTTTGTTTGAGGTAATTGCTCATTTTCCCATAATACATCCTCCTCACTTTGATACTCAGAAATATTAATATTTGGTTATACAAACTTCAGAATTTCAAGTATTCCATGTATCAATTGTCAGTCAATAGTCAAGCATTCACTGACCTCTTGCTTCAAAGCCTAGACTATGCTAGACATTTTACATCTCTAATATACAGGAAATATAGGCATTAAGTTAACACTGATGTTAAAATTACACAATTAAATTATATTTATAAGAATAATCCACAAATGAAAATAAGATTCTCAGTATCATTTCTGCATATTTTCTATGCCTTCTTGTATTTTTTTAAAAAGATACATAGGGAATATATATCAATGGTAACTATATAATATATATAGCTTGGAAGATTCCAGAGTAAATGGAAAGAATACTATTTGGGACAAAGTTCCAAGTACTTAATGCTCTTAACCAAGTACATCAACTGGAATATTTTCTACATGACTTGTATTCTTCTAAATTTCTAAGAATCACAAGGAAAAAGAAATTCAGTGACTTACAGGCAATTTATATAATGGAGTTCCAGATTTTGCAGTGTAAGCAAGCAATGGTAAAATGTGTTCTCTTCCTCATTATGCCAAGTTAATGTATTAGTTCGTAGCATATGGCATGTGAGCCTCATGATAGGAGAATACTCTTAGGCTTTTATACTGTCTACCAATAGGTGCCAGCATTCATTCAGTTCCCTCCAGGCATGGTAATTGTTCACATAACAGCAGGAAGCACATCTACACTCATGGCAATGGCTGAGAAATTGAGTTCATCTCACATTTTTTTTCAAGCTTTTATTACACTGTGTATTTCAGAGTAGTGACTTGATTTTTATGCAATTTAATCCTCTTGCTGTGAGCATCATATTTGAGAACTTATGATCTTTCAGTTCATTCTTCATTCAATAATGTGTTTATGTGCTCTGTATATAGTATTATTTTGATACCAACTATTCTGTCAAATGCTCCAAAATTAATCAATTCATACAAACTGGGCCAAATAAATCAGTCCTCAGAAATATGCTATCAATTCCATTATACAAGTGAAGGGTAGAAACACTGTATTTCAGTGAAAAGTAGAACCATAGACACTAAAATATGCATAACTAATATATCAATCCTCTCATTTTTGTATTTACCACTTCTGACTGGGTCTTTTCAGGATAGTAATTACCATAATATAATTTAAGCTCTGATAGGGATATGGAATGTCTCCATATGTACATCCTTTTCAGGTAATAAGACACCATAGAAGAGGTCTTATCATGTAAGATATCTGTATAGTATAGTATTATCACATTAAGTATAGTATAGTACTATCACATTAAGTATAGTATCATCATATTTAGATATCTAAAATATCAGAGAGCTAGGAAAAAAATGAATATTTGCCATATATGGAATTTAAGAAACAAAACAAAGAAAGGGGAGAAAAGAGAAAGAGGGAGGCAAACCAAGAAACAGATTCTTAACTACAGAGAGCAAAACTAATAGTTTCCAGAGGGGAGATGGGTGGAGTGAATGTGTGAATCGGGTGATGCAGATTAAGCAGTGCACTTGTGATGAACAGAAGTGTGGAATCATTACATTGTACCTGATATGAATATTACAGTGTATGTTAACTAACTGGAATTCAAATAAAAACTTCAAAAAAAAAAGAGAGAAAGGTGTATTTTCTAGGAATGAAGAGTAACTCATGAAATCAATAATCATATTTTAAATCTCTAAAAGAGTACCAATCATATTACTTAGTCATGCTATGGATCAGAACAAGCTTGACAAATTCATTGCATGACCATCGGGTTTTTGACTGCAAGCAGGAAAAACCAACTCTGATTCTCGTATGCAGGAAATAACACATTTTGGAAGAATGGTAGGTCTTGGAAGCCACCAGAAGGTTGGAGAACTTGATCAGATGAGCCAAAGCTGGGGGACACCAGTTTGTGGGAACCAGACTCCCTTAAGAAGCACATCCACTTCAAACAGAACTAAGATAACTGCAAATATATAAACCTCAAGCAAACTAACCTTATCAACCTTTCTCTGTTCATTTATTAATCACTTAGTTACATGCTTTTCTACGGTTTCTAACAACTTCATTTTTATAATCACTTTTCAACAAGCAATAACATTGTGAGTTATGTAAGGTACGTATGATTTTCTGTATTACAGACAAAGGTAATAATATCTAATGTTTGACTTACTTGTGTGGTTAAAAATCAGTCTTTGATCAAGTTTCAATGTTCTTTCTACTACATTTAAGTCATAGGTGTATTTCTATATTTTCCTTTCTGACTTGCTTAACTTAAGTAATCTTGTTGGACAAGATGCTATAATTATCTTAACTAATAAAGTTGGTGTATTTCAATTTGTTATATGTTAACAAACACTACTCATAGAAAGAATGAAAAATACATAATGTGACTTGGGGACATATGTTTAGTCAGTGTGAATTATTTCCTAAAATGCCTGTTGTGGTCAGCATTCAAAATCGCTAATGAAAACTCTGTTCTTCAAAGTTCAGTTTAGCTAATTACCAACAGGTTTTTTTTTTTTTTCATATTTTTCTACCCATTTCAGAATGAATTCTAGAGCAAAATAAATTAGCCAATTTTGGCCTTTGTTTTTTAAAAATATTTCTTGAAGCTAATTTTAAATATGACATACACCAAGACTTGAACTGAGTGTACATTGATCATCTCAACTTTTTTAAGCTTGGGTTTCTATAGTTTTCCACTTTATAATCTGTGAGCCAAGCCCATGACTTACGTATAGTTAGTTCAGAAGTAAAGAAAAGCTGCTTGAAAGCTGTCTCGATTAGCAGTCTGCCACGTATGGTACGCCATTTCCATTTACAAAACTGATTATGCCCTAAGTGGTTCGTTAGTGGGCAGAGGCACAGAACCTTCCAACTACTTCTGCTACATGAGCATCTTTTCACTGTTTTGTTCCCAGTATCCTTAGGTTTGAACTGCTTGGAATTCTTTTGCAGCTATTTTCACATCTTGGTACTGTGACAAAATAGTTACCGATGCTAACCAGGACATCTTTCCTCCACAAAGACATTATGGGTTAGCTAAGCTGTCATAAAAAAAACATCTGCTGAAGAAGAGAAAATTGGCATAGAGGGAAAATGCAGCATTCAATACAGTTGAAATATTTCACATTCAAAATTGTTTTTATTATCCAGATATTTGTTAAAAAAATGTCTTCTGTAATTATATGAAAATTAGTGAAAGGATTGCTTTACCGCGGTCACTTTCAAGGATACCTCAAGGTTAACACGACTTTGTAGATATAACATCTGTCTCTTGGGAAAATATTAAACTATTTGTGTCAAGAAAAGTCATTATTTTGAAACACTATGTTACCTTGCAAATTGCTAGGATTGTAAACCATGGCCAATTAGCTTGGTATGGTATGTACATTAGGTGAAAATGAGCTTTTCCTTCAATATCAATGGAAGCACTGTCATATTATGTGATTGAACGTTGCTTAAATGAGAAAATACCTATGATATATTATGAATCTTATCCGGCACATAGTAAGCCCCCATTTTATTCAAAAGGAAATAAGTATATCACGAGTTGCTCATGTTTTTATACCCTGCATTGTTCTCAAGCCAATTGAGAAGCAAATAGGATACACATTTTATTAAATTCTCATCCCAAACTGTCTTCCCATCACAGTAGGAATAAAAGAATAAATTGTGCTTATAGTACAATATAAGTAAGAAAACAGAGGTATAATCTAATTTATGATACCTAACGACATCAGAAACAAAATAAAAAATAACAAATAAAATAATGTCTATTTTAGTTAGGTTTCAAATAATACCTCCTTCTCCAAATTCCTCATGTTCTTACACATTAGATATATCATTTCCCATCCTTCTGGAAAAGGCAAACTATTGTATTGCTATTCTCCAGGACATAGTATACATAGTTGGAGCAACATTTCACAGATGATTTTTTTTTTTTTCTGATATAAAGTGGCCATGATGAATTACCTGCTTGCTGAAGGAAATGAGGCAGGTTGGTGAATATCACCCAGATAAGTCAAAGTATATTGAAAAGAATAAAAGACAGTATCCCTAGGTTCTGTTTCTGCACATGCCATACAATAGCTGAGGGGAAAATTTTTTGAATTGCAAGCCGTTTTCCACTAAATATAACAGGTAACCCCATCTTTATTTCAGAGTACCTAAACATTGTCACGAGTCTTCTGCTTGAACATGGAGATCAATAGGAAAATTACAACCCTATAAGATATTCCATTCAGTGTCCTTTCTAGGAAGTTATTTTTAGTGAGTATCATTTTCCTGGGCACTAGGTCTTCTATACATTCAAAAGAGATATAATGTGTTCCTTCTAACCTCACTCCGCTTTATACAAAGTCTTTGCTTTTCCAGGTATGTATAGTCTCACTTTAACAAGTTCTATTCCCTATAATGCTTTCTCGACACTCTATAATATCTAGCAAAATGTTTGGCAATTTATCAGCATGCTGATATATGATAAACTGAAATTAAACTTACTGCTCTCTTCAACATGTAATTGTCTGCCAATGTTCTTTGTAACAAAAATGTCTAGAATGGAACACTAGGTATGTAGAACATTGAAGAATATTGCTCCACTTGATCTAAAAGCTGTAATTCTTTTATTTTTAAAAGATTATTTACTTGAGAGAGAGAGAAAGAGTGTGTGTGCACACACCGGTGCGTGCGCACACATGGGTGGGGGGAGGGGATAAAGGAGGAGAAGCAGGCTCCCTGCCCCAACCACGTGGGGCTCCATCCCAGGACCCTGGTATCAAGACCTGAACAGAAGGCAGATGCTTAACCGAGTGAGTCATCCAGGTGCCCACAAAAACCATAAATTTTTTTAATTGATTATTTATTGCATTAGAATTTGAAACATTAAATGATATTATGTTGGTATAGACAGAGAATTATTTCCACAGACATTTTTGCTAGATTTTGCCTTCCCCATTCTATACTTATCTCCCTGAAATTGTTTTAATTACAACTGAAGTCTGCATTATTCATTATTCGTTTTATCTTGATTATTTATGCCTATCATTTCAGTATGTCAGAATGTACTTAAATTAAAAAATTTCAACCTACCTATGTACTCTTTAGTCTGGCTTTGTGCAAAGGACCATTATTGAATGAAGAATAAGTATTTAAAATTGTCTAGCAGTATTCATTGAAATCTCCCAGTGTAGAGGCATGAACTCAGAAATTCTTGCTAGCATTCATATTGGGAATCTTAATTATTAATTTGGGTTAAGTTGAAGATAAATTTCTGTGCCTCAAGAAAGCTACATTTCTTGAAGTACAGGATACACCCTGAATCCCTGTACTACATTCCCATTCTGAAACATCTAACTGCTATTTACCCAGAAACATTCATGTTGCTCAATCCCTCGGTGTCCCAACCACCACTGAAGTGATATCTATGTGCCCCTACCTTCTCTCCTAATATCTGTAACTTGAACCTTTCCTTAAAATTCACTTCCGTGGGCTAACTCCTAGTTATGTCTATCTGGCCCAGAAGGCACCATACCCCACCAAACACCAGTTCTGTTTTTTTTTTTTTGTTGTTTTGTTTTTGTTTTTTTTTTAATTCATCATAATAAAGAAAATATTTCAAGATGCTTCCTTTTAGGGTATTATTATGGTAAGATTTCCACACTCAGAAGAATCTTTGAATGGGAAATTTATTTCATGCTATTTAGGACTCCAGTTTGTTTAAGTCTGGGTTAAAACTGATTCAGTTTGGGGGTTTTGAATTGATTTTGGTCGTGCAGTACAGAATACCCAATTTCCAGGGAATCATACACAGGAAGAGATACAATTCTGCCTTTATTCATTCTTCAGTGTTTTTCATGGCCCTGGAAATGCTGTGTCGATTTTTATATGATTATTATAGCAAACATCTGGAATACCAGATGTGAGCAGACACATTAAGGGGCATTTAATCTATACATTTAAGAATGAGTCAAGTTAATCAGAAAACTCATTTCATTTCTGAAAATGAGTTAGATAAGCCAAATCAATAGTAAAAGTCTATACAATCTGGAAGACAAAGGTTTAAAAAGGGACCATATGGCACTTAAGACAAGAGATAGTATGCGACAATCTATTGTGTGTGTGTGTGTGTGTGTGTCCATACAGAAATACAAACTTCTCTGCAAGTCATATATGTCCCTGAGAAGAAAGGGCTAAATATTCAGAAAAAAATAATACTTGATTATATTACCCTACTCCATTAACTGCATAATAATTGCATTTACGAACATGGATCAGATATAAATATTTTCATAAATATGTCTGAAGAAGTATACTATATATTTCATATACTATATTTTAAGTTTCAGAGATTTTAACTTCATCACTTACCTTCTGATTACTGAAACATATTAATAAACTATGTAAACATACATTTGAGAAATGCATATATTATGTAAACCTTTGATTGTCCTTCAGTAAATTCTGCTAACAGAGATTTAATTTAAATTGACATTTCATTTGAACATATTTATTTATTTATTTATTTTTAAAGATTTTATTTATTTATTTGACAGACAGGGATGACAAGTAGGCAGAGCAGCAGGCAGAGATAGGGGGGAAAGCAGGCTCCCTGCTGAGCAGAGAGCCTGATGCAGGGCTCGATCCCAGGACCCTAGGAACATGACCTGAGCCAAAGGCAGAGGCTTAACGCACTGAGCCGCCCAGGTGCCCCATCATTTGAGCATATTTAATGCTTAAATCATCAAGCAACTATGACTGCAAAAAGTATTAAGCAACTGTGTTTTTATAAGAAAAAATATTATATATGTCATCTTGAGACATTTGGAGACAGCTAAATTGACTTATGAAGAAACTTGTCCATGATAAAAGCTCAGGGATTTAGAATTCCATAATTCAACTCTGCTTGTTATGAAAACAAAGATGAGACTTTGCTTCATGTCAACCAGCCTATTGAAAAAATTACCCCACTTTTTCTTGCACTATTTCATAAGGATTTATTTTCATACTTTAGTATGCAAAAAAATCAACTTGTGGCTTAGCCAAAATACAGATTTCTGGGTCCCATAGACCTAAGAAATAAAAATTTCTAGTTCTCGGGACCCAGAAATCTGTATCTTAAGATAAGCCACCTCAGAAAATTTTGCTGTTACTCACTATATTGTCTCTGGTTTTCATATAAATGTATAATATGTAAATTAACATAAATGTATAAAGTCATTTGCATAATCCAAATATTTTATTCTGGTGTAGATGCTTCATTTTATTTTTCAGTAAATATCAACTGAGAGTCTACCATGTTTCAACCCTGTACTAAGTCTAATAATACTAAGACGCAGAACTTTCCCCTAAAGGGATTTTGAATCTAATAATAAAGACACATAATTTAACAAATATGGATATTGAAGTTTGACAAATGAACAAATAAACATAGCATAGTGGTGGTTGAATGAATATTGTAAATTTGAGGTTTTAGTGAAAAACAAGAAGGGCGATGTCTCTTCTGCCTCTCAGGTAGGTCAGAGAGCTATTTTGTAGAAGTAATGCTTGAGCTAAAGCTTGGAAGAAATAAGAGGAACAAATTGGGTTAGGTGTTCTATTTGGAGGGAACAGCATGAACAAATGTAGAGAGGTGTAATGTACTTCAGAGGTGGAGAGTGTAATTGGGAAATAATTGGAAAGGAAGGTGCAGGGAGGTTTGTACCTGATCAATGAAGTGCCTTTAAATCATGTTGAAATATGTGGATATTAGCTTGTAGGCAATGGAACCATTGCAGGATTTTAAGAAGACTAATATGATCAGACCCGTGTTTTAGAAAAAAATCAATTAAGTGAACAGTATGATGAAACTGGAGGCAGAGACCATTAATACTTCAGAAAACAAAAAGCGGGGGCTTGAAGGATTGCAGTAATCATGGGGGTGAAGAGAGGAATCTTTTCACAATTTTTACAATTCTATAATACAATGAACTTAGTTGATATATAAAAACAGCCCCAATTCAATTTGAAAAAACACATAGATCTTCAGAATGAAAATAAGTGATCATGCACAAAATATATAGGTAATATAAGAGCTTGATAGAAAACACAATGATTAAATTGACTATATCAGAGACCCATAGATATTTAAAGCTACAGAAAACCTTGGGATCATCTTGTTTAAACCAAAGAGAGTGAGTTGTACTCGTGGACTACAGGATGCACGACTAGGGACCATAGTGGGTTCATTGAAAAACTTGGAGCCTAATATTGAGGGGTTCTGTCCTGTTGTAGGGATACAAGAAGCCATTCCTATACTTAAAAAAGGATTTGCTATAAGTGAAAAAGAGTGAAAAGTTTGAGTTGGTAATAATGTTTGGCCTTACAAAGAAACATAATAAAAGTCAATGTTTTTACACTTTATTTTCTGTATTTGTCTCTTTAAGGGATTATGGAAGACAGTTTATTTTCATATTGATGGCAGTCTTTACAGAATTCTTGCAGGGATTAAAAAAAGTGAGTTTAATTAATTATAAGAATATTCATGTTTTATGCAACAACAATTTATTTCAGGAATCTCTGCTTTAGATTATGTTAATCATATGTAAACCTTGACATATATGTTACTATCTATTCACATACATAAACATACAGACATACATATATACATGTTTATACATATGTTTGTATATGCCCATACATAAAAAATATGCAGATATTTACACACATCCTGAGTGTAAAATACATAGTTTATTTTTTCTTTGCACTGTAAGTACTGTCTAGTGTGCTGGATGAAAACAAATAAACGCTATATATATTATATGCACGTCTGGGTGGCTCAGTCAGTTAAGCAGCTGCCTTTGGCTCAGGTCATGATCGGGTCGAGTGCGGCATCCGGCTCCTTGATCAGCGGGAAGCCTGCTTCTCCCTCTGTCTGCTCTGGCTGCTGCTCCCTCTCCTTGTGTTCTCTCTCTGACAAATAAGTAAATAAAATCTTAAAAAAAAAGAACAAACTACTATATATGTATGATAAAATTCAGTGAAATATATATGTATCTTTCAATAAAAAACAAAGAAAAATGTCAGTGATTTTTTTCTGTACTCAAATTTACTTCTTGTTGTTTTTCTAATTCTGGAAAAAAAGCAAAAGAGAATAAGTACAATTTTATTACTTAATGAATCCTTAATAAATACTCACATATGTGTTTTACCTGGAAACTATAAGCGTTACACATTTTATTATCAAAAAAATTATATTTTCATTATGAGGTTCTTTAAATATACTTTTGGCAAACACATGCATATTTACTCTGTAAAATGGCTTTTAAAATATAATTTTGAGGGGCGCCTGGGTGGCTCAGTGGGTTAAAGCCTCTGCCTTCGGCTCAGGTCATGATCCCAGGGTCCTGGGATCGAGCCCCGCATCGGGCTCTCTGCTCAGCGGGGAGCCTGCTTCCCTTCCTCTCTCTCTCTCTGCCTGACTCTCTGCCTACTTGTAATCTCTGTCAAATAAATAAAATCTTTAAAAAAATATATATATATATATAATTTTGATATAAATTTAGGCTATAGTCACAAGTTACTGGTATAAAATAGTGTTAATGTGAAATCTAGTCTCATGAAAACCAATCTAGTTTTTCACTCTATTTTAAAATCTGGAGATAAAAGAGTAAATCAGAACAGAAATTCTCTGTATTTTATGTTATTTATGATGATCTTGAGAATGTCATTTTCACAGACATTAAGATTTATATATTCTCTTGGTCTTAAGAAAGTCTGTAATAATGGTTTATTGAATTCCACAATTTAGAAAATTGTCACTAACATGAACACTTAAGCCCCAAATTATCTAATGTAGTGATATCCAATATTAACATACATACAAGCAAGAGCATATGGAGTTTTTCTTTAAACAGTCATCAATGGAACCCACAAAATGTCTAACACATGTATTTAGATACCACAAAATTCAGCAGTTTTATGAAATATTAATGTAGTTTTGCAAGTCATTTTAAAATTCAATGATCAATAATTGATTAGTCTATAAAACAGATGTATTGCACAATAACATCAACACTATATTAAATTTTCTTGAAAAGTTAAATTTGACCTAACCTCCCACCTTTTTTTTTTCTTTACAGAAAAGGGAAGAATAAGTAAAGTACTCCTTCTTTTACCCATGCGTTCTGAAACCTAAGTTCTCTCTGCTCATTCTCCTATTTCTTTATTAAAACCTAATGCAGCATAGAGACATCTTAGAGAAAAATAAAGAAAAGATGTGATAAATCCAAAGCAAAAAGTCATCTTTAACTGGTAAATATACAACGATGCAAGTAAAACACACAGGACAGGGAATCAAAGCCAACTTTCCGGCTAGCCAATTGCTTCAAAGGTAGTTCTATGGTCACTAAAGTCAATATCTAAAAAATTATCTTCAAATCCACAAGCCAACCTGAATTTTGCATTTTTTTCTCCCTAGAATTCAGACAAAACTAAAGAGGGTTCATAGTATTAAGTTTTAATTTCATAAGGATGGGGGAGGAATACGTCTTGAGAGAATTAAGGCTCAAAAGTCAAGGAAAATTAATCTTAAAAACCCCATAGGCTTTTGGAATAAAGATTAAATATGGAAAATTTGCTTAAACATTTATGACATCAGCAGATGGAATGCACCTACCTTTATCACCAAAAACAAAGTAAACCAAAATCTCTCTCCCTTTTTATCTCTCTCTCTCTGTCTCTTATCCCATCTCTCACTGGCTCTCTCTCTCTTTCTTGCATGTGTGTGGGGGGTGGAGGTTAGACATCTTCCCTTCCTTTACTACCTTTGCATATTCAGTTTGACTTTTACCTCATTTTTTATTATGAAATAGTTGTTAAATGAAAAGTGTTAGATACATGGGTAAATTATGAAGTATAATAGTAAATCATTAAAGAAATAATTTAAAGAAAGGGAACATTTCCAATTCTTTTATGGGCTTTTACCAGTCTATCTTTTTGCTTTTATTTCAGAGAAAGAAAACACAAAATTCCCGGATTAGTTCATTTTATCATGCTCTTTATTTTTGTAATGTATTTATTATTTATATATGTACCACATTTTAAAAAATTACAATTTTTGCTTTGTCTTATAAAATGTTTTCATAATGTACATATATTTTTATTTTTACATTTTGATGCCCATTGTTATAATGCAACATTTTCAGTTGTACGATATTAAAAACAACACTTCTATGGTGTTATTTTTCATGCTTCCTGGGACAAAGACACAAGGTTTACTTGTTTATAAGATGTCACTAAATTATCTTCTAGGGTGATTATAATGGTTTTGACCCACAGGCAGTAAGTATATGAGAGTTTCCAAGCACTAATATGTCAGCATTTCATATTCTTACAAATCTGAATTCTTGCCAAATTAATGGTACAGGATATTATTTCATTGTAGTTTGAATTATAAATTTTGTGTTACCTAAGGTTGAGCATAGTTTCACATATTTATTGACCATTTGTATTATGATGTACCTATTTATAACTCTTGCCCATTTCTCTATTAGATTGTATTTCTCTTAGTAGTTTTTGGTATCTTTTTTCTGTCAACTCATCCTTTGTTGATTAGATGTGAAGGAAATACTTTCTTCTAACTCATGGATTATTATTTTCCTTCTTTACAGTGCCCGCACTTACTTTTAAAATAAGTCCTGAAAGAGGTTGCCTTGCTGGCTAAGTTGGTAAGAGCATGCAACTCTTGATCTTGGGTCATGAGTTCAAACCCCACATTGGACACAGAGCTTACTTAAAAAAATAAAGAGAGAAGAGAAAAGAAGAGAAGAGAAGAGAAGAAAAGAAAAAAATGTAAAAAATATATATAAGAAGTCTTGATCACATAAACTACAAATAAGTAAATAAAGGTTTTTTCCTTAAAATTCCTGAAAGGTTTTGACAGTTCAAAGCAACACAAGTCAGGAGATTACTGAACAGTTTAACTTGCATGAACTTGAAAGACATTGTCCTCACTTTGTGGTGATCACTTGAGCACCACAGGATATGGGGAAAGACACAAAGATCGAAGATCTAAACTTCAGGTTATAGCAACTATTCCTGAGATTCAGCAGAAGGGGAAAACCTTTAGATGGATTCAAATTATTTATATTATATTAATATTGTATAAATTATAGTCAAGAGCATGAGAAAGAGAGAAAGACAGGGACATTTGAAGACTAAAACTGTCGACCAATTTCTAAAATTGTTAAAACAAATTTAATTATAACAAGGCTGAATTTCATGCAAAATGGATGAATGTTTCAATTAGAATATTTACCTAAGAGTTATGCTGATCCTGTTATCGTCCCAAGAGTATTAAATCAGGAAAAAAATTTGTAAATTATAATAACAAAATTTCAGATAAATTCAATGGAAGGCTTTCACAACCCTTGGTGACAAATACATTTGAAATATTTAGGTTTCTTAGAATTATGGTAACAATTTTGTCAATTTTAGCTGCTTGTATCAGTTTTGAAATCCCACAGTCAAAATGAAGTGGTATATAGTGTGTTTTAGAAGAGGTCACATATCAATGTTGGAAGACAAATTCTCCATGACATTTCTGCACATGTATCAACTTTTGTCCTGAACTAAACTTGGGATGTTCCTACAGCAAACAGCCTTGGAAGATAGAAATAGTGTACCCCTTCAAGGCTATAGACAGGTTTGTCTGAATACCAGTTTAAAAAAAGATGTCTCCCTCTTAGAAAAGTGTGGACAAGTTTGCCAATGGCCCCTTTTAAGAGACTGGAGTTTCCTAAATTCAGAGTTCTTTAACTGTGACGCTAACACACTGTGTACAACATCCAGCTGAGCCCAGCTCTGCTTCAACTTTATGGAACCTGGGGACAGGGGTAGGGGGAACTTGTACACTATCTCTTATTGGTGTGTAATAAAGTAACGATGTCCTTTATCTCTGACCCAGGAGTCTCATGTCTTCTGTCAACATCTATGAAAGATTGGTAGGCTAATAATATGTTAGTTTGCAAAAAGGGAAATACTTTAGATCTGCCACAGTTCCTGGAGTATAAAATGATGCTTTTTTACCATCATTTCTTGGTAAATGCTATGTCTACACTACTACTCCTTCTTATGGAATTTCTTGATTGGTCCTCCAATAATAGAATAGCTTTGGAATTCTTGTGAACTAGAGAAAAATTTATCCTGAGTGTGAACATTTCTCAGTTATCCTATACCAGTTTCTTTCAAATTTGTTATTGTGGTAAATCTTTAAAACCAAAGAGTAGAATTTTCTGAGATGGCTGGTATGATAAAGAGAATTGCAACATGGCCATTAGAACTAACTTCACTTAATAAAGTTATTATTTACATCTTCTTTGTACACAGGATGTTGAATCTAGTAAAAAAAACTTATAATGGACCAAGATAAATACTAAAATATTTGAGATTAATTGTGAGAAATGTGAGATTTCTACTTCATATACATGTATACCCTAACCAAGAGATAAAGAGATTCCAGGGAAATCTCTCACTTTTGCTTTAGTGAGAAACACATAAAAATTCTTAAAAATTATAAATAATACAAGCTATATAATATCCAATAAAGGAGGTTTAGTTATGGATATAAGTTATATTTTCTATTTAGTCTCTCATCCAGTCAAGTGACTGGATGTTTATGCAGGCTGTTGTAAAATGGATTTCCTATAGACGGCATATTATGTTCATAAGATTACTTACAACTCTAAGAGTCAATGATTTTACAAATTTTAGAAATTTTTAAAAATCCACAGAAGTATTTCTAATTATATGTTTTTTTCCTAACAATCTAATTGCAAGTTTACATTTTACACATGACTAGATTAATTCTATTAGTGGATTCATCTTGTATTTAATGTGCCACAAGATTCTCCAGTTTTATCCCTCACATATGCTAAAAATAAAGTAAATTTTAAGATATACTGGGACTTTTTTTTAAAATTTCTTTTCAGTGCAACAGAATTCATTGTTTTTGCACCACACCCAGTGCTCCATGTAATACGTGCCCTCCTTAATACCCACCACCTGGCTCCCCCAACCTCCCACCCCCCCCCCCGCCCCTTCAAAACCCTCAGATTGTTTTTCAGAGTCTGTTGTCTCTCACGGTTCACCTCCCCTTCCAATTTCACTCAACTCCCTTCTCCTCTCCTTCTCCCTATGTCCTCCATATTATTTGTTATGCTCCACAAATAAGTGAAACCATATGATAATTGACTCTCTCTGCTTGACCTATTTCACTCAGCATAATCTCTTCCAGTCCCGTCCATATTGCTACAAAAGTTGGGAATTCATCCTTTCTGATGGAGGCATAATACTCCATAGTGTATATGGACCATATCTTCCTTATCTATTCGTCCGTTGAAGGGCATCTTGGTACTTTCCACAGTTTGACGACCGTGGCCATTGCTGCTATAAACATTGGGGTACAGATGGCCCTTCTTTTCACTACATCTGTATCTTTGGGGTAAATACCCAGTAGTGCAATTGCAGGGTCATAGGGAAGCTCTGTTTTTAATTTCTTAAGGAATCTCCACACTGTTCTTCAAAGTGGCTGCACCAACTTGCATTCCCACCAACATATACTGGGATGTTTGATGTATTATATACATTTGGTTTTATATAAATTCCTAAAAACTTGTGCATTCAGAAAACTTAATGCATGCAAATAAAGCCTATACCTCAGAAATGCCTATACTTTTACTTGATCTTTGTGTCTTTTAATTGTAAAAACTAAGTTGATATCTCCTCTTCAAGAAATAGAGTTTTTCAGAGTGCTATGGATTTATTTATAATGACATTCCTTGAAGAAACAACCAACTTCATTTTTTAAAAGATTTATTTATTTATTTTAGAAAGAAGCAGAGAGAGAGGTGGGGAGGGGCAGAGGGAGAGGAAAAGAGAGTCTTTTTTTTTTTTTTAAGATTTTATTTATTTATTTGACAGAGAGAGAGATCACAAGTAGGCAGAGAGGCAGGCAGAAAGAGAGAGAGGAAGCAGGCTCCCTGCGGAGCAGAAAGCCCGACGAGAGGCTCCATTCCAGGACCCTGGGACCATGACCTGAGCTGAAGGCAGAGGCTTTAACCCACTGAGCCACCCAGGCGCCCCAAGCGTCTTAAGCAGACTCCAACCTAAGCCTTGAGCCCCAGGCAGGGCTCAAGCTCATGACCCTGAGATCAGGACCCTGAGATCATGACCTGAGCCAAAACCAAGAGTCAGAGGTTTAACCAACTGTGCCACCCAGGCACCCCCGCTTCTTCATTTTTTAAATTAAGTTTTAAAAAGATCTAATGTATAACTTCAAACTTAAAAATGTCAAGACTAACAAATACATACTAAAGTTTCAAAGACAAGAAATATTGGTCTGAAAATGTATCTAATCTATGTGCCCTAGTAACAGAAAATTGAGGCAATTATTTGTGGGAGAATGTTAATAAATGCATAATCCAAAGTATGAAAGCCACAGAGTTTCCCTGTCAATAAAACAACTGAAATACTTGATTCACACTATGATTATAGCTCAGTCAGTGACATCAAAAGAAAATCTCTGACTTAAACTTAGTAAATTAAATTGCTTTAATCTATCATTTCTTGTGGATGTTTATTATAATGTTGGACTCAGTGCAGAACATATCTATTTTATTCTAGAAAGACAGAGAGAGAACGATAGAGACAGAGGCAGAGAGAAAGAGAAAAAGACAAAGGGAGAGAAAAACAGAGAAGAAAAAATGTTAAAAAGTAGTGGCTTATAGCAATGATGAAAAACATGTTTTAGGTGGCAAAATGAAATGCATGCAAATGACAAGTAGGCTCCCTGTACCCTGAAAACATTCAATTCTGAGTGACCTGTAGCCATAAATTACCAGCACGAAGCTTTGGATCCTAGTCCTGTAATTTCATCAAGATCAACAAGATGCAATCTTGAAAACTGTTTGCATGGTGTGAGGATGAATTGATGCCCTTGTTCTTCCAGACAGCTGAGTTTGATGCACAAGAGTCTGACTACTTTTCTGTCTCTCTGTAGCCGTATATGGCCATTGTAAATAATTAAGTAGATATTTGTTACCCTTTTGTCAAATGTATTTCTGATGTTGCTCTTCCAAGCTTCCATTAAGAAATCCCTTGATTAAATTTTAAAGTCTTAAACAATTTGAGAGTCTGAGAGCATTGGATACAAACTACAATTTGAATGTTTTGCAGGGGAAAATCATACTCTCTTTGGGAGTAGGAAAAATCATGCCAGGTGTTTAGTATGCAGCCCCATGATTCCTTTTCAAGGCACGATATTACCGATTTGATTACCAACCCTGTAGCTGGTTCTTTTAGGTCATTTATTTTCCCAAGTCCCTTTTTGTAGATATTTAGAATATACTGTTTAAAATATTTGAAAATATTTTAATTTAAGCAAAATACCCTTGTAACTAGAAATTTTAAACTCTTAATCACTCCAACTCTTACATAATATGATAAAAAGAAAATACTGAATAAATGCTATTTACAAAAATAAACTTTAAACTCATAATTCCTCTTTATACTTTGTTTATAATACTCTCCAAATAATTTTTAGGAAAGGAAACAAAACAAGGAGTAAAGGAGCTAAATAGTGAAATACAATTTTTCTGATTTATGCTTTAGAAAATATGAATAACTTTAATTTTTAATCACATTCTTCTTAAAATGCATGAATTCCAAACAGATTGGTATGAATATGCTGCACTTGTGGGGGTATACCATAATTATTATATATAGTTTGGAAAAAATAAAACAACCTTTAAATCTAGAACACACATAATTTAAAAAACAAAATATGGCATTAATTTTCTATTATAATTAAAAGAAGCAGAACACATTACCTTTTGTGAGGTGTTATAATGAAATGTTTTCTGCAGATTTTTACTTTCTTTTATGCAGGTGAATGTTACAAGACTTTATTTCTCCTCTCTGTGCATCATTTCCTCTTTTGCTTTAATAAAATGGATGAAAAGAAAAAATGAAAAGTATATTTATAGTATTTAGACCTATACACTTCCCAGAGACTTTATTTCTGTGGTGATGCTTTTCCCTTAACAACTCATCTTTTTGACCACTGTACCCATTACATTTACATCCTGTAAGTGTCTCTCTCACTTTGAGATAAGAAAATTAGAAGTCTCATGATTCTTTATTTATTTAGGAATTCTCTCTGGGTTTGAGTTATGTTTTGTATATTACACCCCCGAATCTAAACAAAAAGTGCTAAAAATTAAAATTGTACACTTCAATCATACTGCCTTTCTCCCTACTCCTACCTACTCCCAACCTTTGCCTTTCATGAACTCTGTAGAGCTCATGTTCATGTTCCATTATTTTTATGTTTCACCTGTTGTTAGCCCCTGACTGCTGAAATTTGGCTATGCAAACCCAAGTTTAACTATAGGACTTGTTGATCCAAAGACAGAAGCTGGCTATGCCAGCCACCTCCTTTCCTCCTCTCTCTCTTTAGGGGTCCAGCCTCCCTAAGTTCTGGTTGTGGCCCCAGCTGGAGTCTATCCTGTGGAATTGCTCTCCCCTAGTATCACTTTATGTTCTGAAAGAGAAAGAGGTAGACAGTCTTGTCTTGAACACATGATGTTCAGTGAGTCAATCATCACAACTTGTTTCCTCATTAAGAAAAAAAAAACAAACAAAAAACAAAAAAACAAAAACAAAAACCAGAATCATAACTTGTGCTTTGCAGATTGGTTTGGAGGACTGAGATTTTTATATATATGCAAATTTTACAGAAATTGGCAGGATTCTGATACATAGTAGGCTATCAGTAAATGGTTAATGCCTTTTGCGACACTCCTTAACATCCTAGTCCCAGACTTAGGGGTGGGAAGGGTGCTACGGTGTTGACTTGGTTATTAAGTCAACTTATCAATTTTAAAGTTTTAGGCAGAAGGGTGGGCCACTGCAATGGTTTAAAACATTAAAACCACTAGCCTGAAGAAGGGGAAGTTTAAAAACTATTTGATGTGTAAGTCCCTCCTCCACAGACTCTGAAATAATTGAGCTGTATCATGGCCTTGGCTTTGGGAATTTTAATAACTCTCTATATGATTCTATTATGCAAAGTTGAGAACCACTGGTGTAGTGTGCCATGCATCTCTGGTATATTTTTACCTTAACAGGAGCTTCATGAGTTTCAAAGTTTTGTAGTGGTGGGGCACCTGGGTGGTTCAGTTTGTTGAGCATCCGACTCTTGCGGTGGGCATCAGGTCATGATCTCAGGGTCATGAGATCAAGCCCTGCATGGGACTCCATGTTGGGCATGGAGCCTGCTTGAGATTCTCAGTCTGCTCCCCGGCCCTGCCCGTGCACACACATGTGCTCTCTCTCTAAAACAGACAAACAAACAAACAAACACACAAGTTATTAAGTCCTGCCGTGGCTCCCAAGCCAGGAGGTATCATCCGCCCAAGTATATTAGGAAATGTTTACATGCAGTTTTGTTTTTCATAGTAACACAGGGGACCAGGGACATAAACAATCTCTCCACAGGTGAAAGCCATTGCCCCTCATCCACAGCCAGTAGAGGACCTCTCCCCAAAAGACACTGAGGTTCCAAAGGATATTTCCACCACTTTTTTCTCCTTCTCCCATTTCCTTCCTCTCTTCCTTCCTTCCTTTCATCCATCTAGCTTTTCCTTTCTCTTCAGTTAACATTCCATATTTCATTCATTGTTATTTTAATTTTTAATTACCTTGCATATTATCAGAGAAAATAAAATAAGAACTTGAATTTGCCTAGGCCCCCCTCCATATTGGTCAAGAATATTTCTGACAAAGCTGAGCAGGGAAGGATTGCAATATCTAGAGCCTCTGGTGGACCTATTGTCTGTGCTGTCCTGAAAGTACCCCTTAACGATGCTGGGACAGTAGATATCTGCTCTAGTTACTCCTTGCCATCTTTGCCCTCAGATAATAATTTTAAAACCCACTAATGTAATTTGTACTCTTTTTCCATTGATTATACAATGTTCTGAGGCTGCCTTAGAGTACTGAAATAGCAGCAATAATTAGTATTTATTGAACACCCATTGGGTACATGCCTAGCACCACATAGTAGACCACTGTGTGAATCTTTAACAATTCTGCTACTGCAGACTTCAATGGAAAATAGATAGTCAAAAAGCACTTTTACATGAGGTGGAAATCCATCTTTTCAGGCATGTGGCCAAAATTTAATTCTAATTTATAATTTTTCTGTGCTGATTGGATTTACGAAGATTTATTCTTACTTTTCTCTTCATCACTTGGTTCTAAAAAATCCTAGGTAACTGTAATTGCCAAATGAAAAACAGTTGCAATTTCTTTTGGCGTAATTATTCAACTACAATGAAAAAACACCAGCATTAATGTATGACACTTGCGTTTTGACTGTGGCCCTGTTCAATGTTTCTCTGAACCTCCTTTTCACAGGGTCTAACGGGGGAGGATATATAGAGTTAGGACTACAGAAAACCCTTGTTTCATACACAGAGATAAGGGAATCATGCAGACACGCTGAAAGCTAAAAAAGCACAAAAATCACATTATTCAACTATTTTCTGCCATTGGATTTTTGGTTAGCTTTATTCCTTTTAATGCTAGCTATTCTAAAATCAATTATTAAAATGCAAAAGTCAGTTCAGAAGATGTGAGGAAAGGGGTAGTGAGCTGATAAGTAAGTCAGTGACATCAGTAATACACACTGTGATTTTATAATTATGGCTCCGTAGCTCTTATACTTCTGGATGTGAATCATGGCAATACATATTTTCCTATCAGAGAAATTGGGATATGAATAATTAAGTTACTTTTGGCAATGATTTGTATTAATTTGAGTATTTGAGTGTTATAAATGAATAAATAAATAACATCCTGGAAATTGCAGATGAGAATTCTGTAAGAATTAAAATGATTCAATGCTTTTATTTGTTCTTTGATTTCTTTTAAGTAGTTAACATCACAGTATAGTGTTGCCTGTGCAAAAAAAAAACCACGCATTTCCGGAACACTGGTATTGAAGAAATTTTTGTGATCTTGTTCATTCATTTTTACTGAATAGCATTGAGTTGATTTGCTGATTTTGCAGTGAAACATCCCACAATGTACCTTAGCATATAAAGGTGTAATGCAATAATCTTGGTGCATTCTCCTGTTGATTTTACGATTGTTTATTTAAGTGCTATGTTAGATAAAATACAAAGGTCTTCAGGCAGGGGAGTAATTTACCCAATTCTATACAAAGATATTGATTAACTTTTTATGTAAGGTAGAAGGCATTATAACATGTTTGAGTATTTCTTTTAAGATACATAGCCAATTAAGTAGAAATTATTTTTCTAACTCTATGGGGCTTAAATAATGATAGAAATATTTAAATATGCAAACCTATTCACCTGCCCAGGATGCATGCTACCCTTTCTGCCATAAGCATCTTCCTTTTCCAAACAGTTTACACATTTTTTCCTGTTTAAGCAGTATCTCTTATCCATGATGCAAACAGATGAAAATCTCACTTGAGCTTCTTTGGAAGAAAATGAATAAGGGCATATCCAAATGGTGCATGTGACGATATTGTTAAATAATTACATCTTGTGCTCTACAGTTTATATTTTTAGTATTTGATAAAAATATTTCTGACTATAGCTAGGATTTTTTAAAATATCTACCAACCCATTAACATTATTCAATTGAAGTAATTAAATAAATCAAATATGAAATTATATTAGACTATATTATACTATCCTACCTACCTATTAAAATACTGAAAATAAGACTAATCATAACTCTACTGCATATCCATATTATAGACAGGCTTGTAGTCATAATGTAGAGGCAATTTATAATCTGGTTTTGATCTATATGGGGAGGAGAGCTATTTTATTAATCTAGGGAAATATTTATATTTTTTATTAACTTTAATCATCTGTTGGCTTAAATAAAAACATATTATTGTGGTTTGCTAATAACATTTTAATGTCTATGCATTTTTAGAAACACTACATTTCTGAGAGGGTGCCCAAGACATAGAGATACACTTAATGAATATGTAGTATATCCTGATAAGTACTTAAGTAAGTACTACTACTGTGCACACTGGGGATCAAAATTTTAACTCTTTTTGTACAGGTTTATCAGGAATAGATAGTTATAAATAACAATACCCTGAGAAGTATTCTAACATTGGTATTTCTCATTTTAGAAGGGCTCTAAACTGTTATTTCTGGGAGACAACAAAAATCCTAGAGAACTAGTGAATATATAATAAACCACAGACAGAATAAGTGAAAATAGAATAGGTTATATAGAAATTTCTCTATGATTGCCAGTGGGATTATGACTGAGAAGTGATATTTCATTCATTTAATTTATATTTCATATTACTCATAATCTTTATTTTGGTTATCAAACCAGAAGTGGATGTATTTATTCCTAATTGTTTATTAGCATTTGGAATTATGTAACCCTACAAGTTGATATAAGTAAGAGGATATGGATATTTTTAACGCTCTTGACAGATTTTTTCAGATGGCTTTTTTAAAAGGTTTTTGAATCAATTTGCTCTCCATTATCGATGTTTGAGATTTCCTATCTTACCACACATTAGCCAGTAACGAAGTAGTCTGATAAGGCAAAAATGCTACCTTATTCCTGGTTCAATTTGAATTTATTTGGTTACTGGTAATTCAGAGCATTTTAGTATACTTTTCATTTTAGTACTTCATCTTCTATAACATTTCTCTTCATGCTTTTTGCCCATTTTTCTACTGGAATGATCCCCCCCCTTCATTTATATTGAGTTCTAATACAGTAATAATTTTAACCTACTATATTGGTTCCTAATGTTTTTTTCCTGATTTGATGATTACTGTTAATGTATTTGTTCTTTTGAGGTACATGTTTCTTCTAACTTTTTGTAGTTACATTTATATCTTTCTTTGAAATATACATACTTTCTTTTACGTTTAGAAAACATCTTTCCAAGTAGAGATCATATGGGCATTCAGTGTCATTTGTTCTCTGTGTTTTAATGAAGTCATCTACACAGCCTTCTTGAAATCTCATTCTTGCCTTCTGTGGCATAATCAGCTTTTGATTTTATTCTTATTCTCAAGCCCTTTGCTAAGATGCTTCAAGATTTCTCCTCCTCATTCTGTTCCTAAACGTTCTGCTGCTATTCCTTGGGGTTCTATCTTTGAACTATCCTTATTTCACCTCTGCCAGCCGAGTGATCTCATTTACAACCGTGCATGCATTTATTACTTACATAAAAGCTTTCTCAGATATGATTTTTTCTACCTAAATATCTATCCTATGTTTTAAAACCACATATTTTATTGCAGGCCCTGCACCTACTTTGGAAGTTTCTTTTTTTTTTTTAAAGATTTTATTTATTTATTTGACAGAGAGAGAGAGATCACAAGTAGACAGAGAGGCAGGCAGAGAGAGGGGAAGGGAAGCAGGCTCCCTGCTGAGCAGAGAGCCCGATGCGGGACTCGATCCCAGGACCCTGAGATCATGACCTGAGCCGAAGGCAGCGACTTAACCCACTGAGCCACCCAGGCGCCCAACTTTGGAAGTTTCTAATCAAACTCTCATGCCTAAGTCCCAATCCCTCCCCTTTCCTTGAGCAAGAATGTTGACACTTTCCTGCTTTCCTTAAATTGATATGGACAAATCCTATAACCAAACTTTTTCTTACCTGCACAGCCTGGAGCCTTACACTAGGTTGAATGTATTTATAATTCCTTAAACGCACTAGGTTATTTCCCCTGGTTGCAGTTGTCTTTCTACCTGGAACCCTTTTATTCCCCCTGCACTCCCCATGCCCCCTCCAAGCTGGCTCAAGTGGTCCTCATCTATGCTCCTATCAGACCAGGCACAGGTTTTTTTCTTCCTTTTTTAGCATTTGTCCAATGTTATTGATATCTACTTTAGCTCATGCTCTAACACCTAGCACAAGGAATGTTTCTCAAAAAGAGGAATTATCTCATTTTGCCTTTATTTCCCAGTGCTCAACCATGTGATAGGCACTGAGCGATATAGGCAATGAATAAGTATTTGTTGAACTAAATGAAATTGAAAATGTACAGAGACTGATTAATGCAATTACCATACTTTCTCTAGCAAAGCTAAAATTAAATAAAGGAGATAATGGGTTGACTTAGGTCTAGCCATTAGTAAATGTGCATCAAAGATGCTCAGAGTGTCATATCTGTTAATTTGAATATGTTATGGATTTGGACTGTTTAAAATAAAAACTTACTTTAGATTTATGTTAGAAATTTGTGATAATGGCTGGGGAGAGGGAAAGAACTGTTATGAGAATAGGGACAAAGAATAAAGGACACTAAGAGTTAGTTAACATGGGGCGCCTGGGTGGCTCAGTGGGTTAAGCCGCTGCCTTCGGCTCAGGTCATGATCTCAGGGTCCTGGGATCGAGTCCCACATCGGGCTCTCTGCTCAGCGAGAAGCCTGCTTCCCTCTCTCTCTCTGCCTGCCTCTCCGTCTACTTGTGATCTCTCTCTGTCAAATAAATAAATAAAATCTTTAAAAAAAAAAAAGAGTTAGTTAACATGAAGAGTTAACATGAAGAGAGGGCAAAGTCTGAATTTTATATCCAATCAGAAGTGAGATCTTGGAAATTTCAAGTGGTAATAATGTATTTGTAACTGTTTTTCAAAAAAAAAAAAGAAAAATAACATTACCAAAATTAAAAGTACGTAATAAGTGCTCCTTAAGAACCATTTATTAAGATTCATAAGTTTAATTAGCCATTTATAGCAAGTTGAACTTCAAACATTTGCCTTTGCAACAAAATTTGAATTGTAAGATGCATTTTTTTTTTTTTTTTCAGTTTATGTATTCTCATTAACAGACTTTCCTAGCTAGGTATTCTTGTTTGGCAGTTCCTGGGAAATGCCAGTATGGATTTCCTGTAGTACCTGTTGACCTCTAAATGATGAAAAAAATCTTAGATTAGATGCTACCAGAGCAGAACTCATGATCTGAATAAGTTCTTTGTAGCTCCCTCTTTGATATAGCATTTTAATTCCTATGTGGGATCATAGAATACTTTTACTGTTGAATGAAGAGGAAGAGAGAGGGAATATTTCCTAGAACAGAAAGGAAGAGGTCTGGGGTCAAGGATTACCTCTGGCCTAAGAAGAATAATATATTAAGGTACAAATAAGTATGTGTTGATAGGTGTTGGCTTTGTCTAGAGAAAGGATGTTGTGAAAATTATGTTAAAAGATTTCAGTGTTACTAGAGAATGAATAATAAAATCATCTGCTGAGTGAGTCAAGCAGGGATAAAATTGAAAACAGGAGGAATTCTGGAAACATGAAAAGAGCTACTATAAATAAACCTCCAAGGAACCCAAAAAGAATGAAAATGATTAATGAGGAAAAATAAGGGATCAATTATAGTTTGATAGCAAAAATTATAGGTGACCCATTCAGCAGAGTCTTATGATTTTGTCTAGCAAGAGTTTTGAACCCGGAAACAAATTAGAGGGAATGAGATTAAAAAGTTGACCAAAAGTTGCAAATAGTTTGGCAAGTAATGAAGAAAGTCAAGTGAGGGACAGTTCAGGGTAAGTTGGATAATAATGAGCAAACCTGGGAATAACTATATACGTAAGATGCAGAGTGGTATTCATTAATTACTACAGGTCAAGAAGAATAACTTGTAGTTATTATTGTTCCACTGGGATTTACTCTAGCAAAAGTCTGTGCAAACCAGGATTTGTATTTTTTCCTAGGTTCTTAGTTATTCAACTATAGTTAATGCCTACTAATTCTATTGTTTTAGAAGATTTTATTTATTTATTTGAGAAAGAAAGGAATGAGGGAGAGAGCATGAGCGGGATGGGGTCGGGGGAGGCCAAGGGAGAAGCAGACTCCTCACTGAGCAGGGAACCTGACAGGAAACTCAATCCTAGAAAAGCTTTTCATTCTCTTGGGATCATGATCTGAGCCAAAGGCAGACACTACCCAGGTGCCCCCAGTGCCTGTTAATCCTTAACTGTATTCCTGCCCAAACAATTTTGGCTTGGCAGGACTAGAAAAAGATATTGTATGTGTAAATATTATGAATTGGATTCTTAGGTATGATTTGAGCAAATATAGGTAGAAATAGTAAACTCAAAATCATGTTAGGACTGTCATGTAGGCTGATGGGTGAATGTCTAGAAGCCTTGAGTTCTACAGGATGGATTTTTGAACTGGAACCTATAGACAACAAACTTTCAAATCATTGATTTTTTTTTTTAATTGTGCTTGGTGTTAAAAAAAAAGAATCACCAGTACATAGGCATTACATACAATGGGACAGGTGTCAGTATAAAGAAGCGAAGTTGGCATAAAATTGATACCGTCCCACTAGGAATGTGTGGATCCCTCAGAGTTCAGTCTATCACAGAAGTAGACTTCCTAAAGGAATGAATTAGAATACCATACGAAGTTACCCATTATTAACATCAAATAATGGAATAATATGCCAAACATATTAACTGATAGCATTTGGGAATATTTACATCCTTCCTTGGTGTGGTCTTGTTTACCACAGAAAATAGACAACAAAGAAAAATTCTGTTCAGTGACCTCTTGGGTGAACTAAGCAAAGGAATAGAAATTACACTATTTAACAGCACAGTGTATGCATGTTTCGAGTCCCCTGTTCATAAACTCACTTACTGTATATTTGGCTACATTATCACTGTGTATCTAATTTGCAACTTTTCTGCACAATATGGACTTTAAGCCTTAGAATGAAAAGCTTTTCATTTATAGTTTTTGCAACGGGATGCAAGTCTTCAGAGTATATTTTAAGGGCTATTGTTAACTGTTTATTTTAGAGTTACTATCTTTTGAAATGCTTATGTATGTATAACCATTTTATCCTATATACTTGTCCTCAAACTGATTGTGTGAACAACATTGTACACAGTTTAATAAAATGGATACTTAATTCTTGAGAGGTAGATTCAATTATATTAAATAATGTAATTTTAAATAATTATTACAAATCCTGTAAGACATTTGTATAATAGAGCACAAAATAAAAACTCTTATGCCTGACAATCAGAAGGTTTTTGCTTTTCCAAGATATGTAATCTGTAGGGTAAAGCATTTAAAATAAGTGTCCCATCCTGTTAAACCAAATCAATTTAAAATAAAAGACTAAGACATCTTTGTAAACTAATGACGCACAGCAATTCTTCTTTTGTTGTTGTTGTTGTTCTTTCTTCCTCCCTTTCATTTGAATCAAGAACATTTACTCTTTTAAAAATGTGACTACACTGAGTCTGTCTCAGGGGATAATTTAAGAATGAGAAAGACTTCAATTTTTTTTGTTTTCCTTCTCCTTCTCCTTTTCTTCCTCCCCCTTCCCCTTTCTCCCCTCCCGCCCATCCTTCTCCTTTTTATTTCAACAATAGCGAGCACCATGCAGACAGATAAGTGTTAATAATGGTGGTTTCATCTTTAAAGTGAACAATCTTGGGGCGCCTGGGTGGCTCAGTGGGTTGAGCCGCTGCCTTCGGCTCAGGTCATGATCTCAGAGTCCTCGGATCGAGCCCCGCATCGGGCTCTCAGCAGGGAGCCTGCTTCCTCCTCTCTCTCTGCCTGCCTCTCTGCCTACTTGTGATCTCTCTCTGTCAAATAAATAAATAAAATCTTTAAAAAAAAAAAAATAAAGTGAACAATCTTGCCATGTTGCTGGAGACAGTTTAAAGTTGATTGTATTGTCCTTTTTATTCTCTCATTAAGTTTGAAGAGAAGCTCTTTGTGGGGGGGCCTTTTATGATGCTCTGTGCATTTCTGGCCACCGGGGTGACAGGTTACGGTCATCTCCCACTGCTATAAAAACAAGTTTACAACAAATGTAAACCGCTTATACAGTTGACCCTTGAACAACATGAGTTTGAACTGTGTGGGTCCACTTATACGGGGATTTTTTTTGAGAAATAGAGTTCAGTACTATAAATGTATTTTCTCTTCCTTATGATTTTTCAACAATATTTTCCTTTTGCTAGCTTATTTTAAGAATATAGTACATAATATATATAACATACAAAATATGTGCTATCGACTGTGTTATGTTATGGGTAAGGCTTCTGATCAACAGTAGTCTATTAGTAGTTAAGTTTTCTGGGAGTCTAAAGTGATCCACAGATTTTTGACTGCATGGGGATTTTCAATTTAATACAGTATGGACTTGAAAAAGTTATTTTACCACTTTGAGTCTCAATTATACAGTCGTAAAAATGGGGATAGTGATATTGATATGCAAATGAGATACTGCAAATGAAATTATTCTTGCATTTGTAAAGTTTTACAAATATTAATATTACAATATTTTTCAAGAAGTTCATAATGCATTAGGGAAGGTTAACAAGTATATACATTATCACAATAAAAGGCATCAATTTTATGACATTGTGTTTACAATAAGAAATAGGTAGTTGGCCTTCATCACCATTTATAGCAGGAAGCATTTAAAACCCTTGGAATTTCCTAAATCATGAGAGAGATAAAGCTGTCTCTTGCTTATGTTAATGATCCGACTTTTGGACCACACCTAAGATTGCAGCAGGTTGCCAGGAGAACCACTTATGTGATGATACAGGTGGACTGTTCAGTCCAAACTCCTGATCTCAGCAGACGGGAGAAGGGCTAGAGGTTGAGTCAATCTCCAATGGCCAATGATCTCATCAATTATGCCTATATAATGAAGCCTCCATAAAAACCCACAAGTTTGGGGTTTGGAGAGCTTCCAGGTTGCTGAATGGAAGAGTGACAGACTCAGAGAAGGGTGTGGGAAACCCAACTCCTTCCCCGTACCTTTCTTTATCTATCACTTCCCTCTGGCTGTTCCTTTTATTTTTATTTTATTTTATTTTTTTTTGGCTGTTCCTTTTAAAATAAACTGGTGATCCAGTAAGGTTTTGCTGATTTCTATGAGCCATTCTAGCAAATTAATTGAGCCCAAGGAAGGGTTTGAAGGAATTTCCAATCTGTAGCCAATCATTCAAAAGCACAACCTAAACTTGCAATTGGCATCTGATGCAGGGGGCAGACAGTCCTGTAGGAATGAGCCTTTAACCTGTGGAATCAAACACTATCTTAGTGTTGAAACTGAGTTAACTATAGGTCATCCAGCTGATATCTGAAAATTGCTTTGTGGTTTGGGGAAACTGCCTACCAAACAGTGGAACTGGGTGTTCAGATCCCTTAGATTTATTATCTTAAAATCTTAATTTTTAAGAATCTTATCATCTTAAAAAACTCAGATATTAGTAAATATCTAAGAAGTCCATAATATATGCCCTGGGGAGACAAAGTGAATAAAGTATACCCTGCCCTCTGGGAGTTTATGGCTCTATAGGATGTAGGAAAGCCATATAAATTAATTTTTAAAGTAGACATACATATGTATACATACACATACATGTACATAGTTATGTGTTTAAATAGATGATTGATAGATACATAGGTACAAAGATACATAGAAAGATAGATGTGCTATAAAAGATCCAGTATTATAAGGAATCAGACTAAAAGCAACAAAGCTCAGCTTCTATGAGAAATCAGACTAAGAAAGGCTACACTACTCCTTTGCACTTATGGAGGACACCCCCTTGGAACAGACTAAATGATAGGCAGATAAGGCAACAGAATGAATGGAATCAGAGGCAGGGGAGCAGGGTAGCCCTTTACACATTTGATATCAAGCGATAGGTGAGGAACAAATTAAAAGGACTTCTACAATTGATTTATAAACCATATGAAACAATTTGCACTTCATTTCTGAGAACATGGGGCTCTTTGAAATGATTTAAGTAGGAGAGGAACAAGATCAGATCATGTTTCTGAAAGATTATTTTTGATTTGGAGTAGAGATTAGATTAAATGATCTGTGAGGGGTTGGCACCAAGATGGCGGAGAAGTAGCAGCTGAGACTACTTCGGGTAGCGGGAGATCAGCTAAATAGCTTATCTAAAGATTGCAAACACCTACAAATCCAACGGGAGATCGAAGAGAAGAAGAACAGCAATTCTAGAAACAGAAAATCAACCACTTTCTGCAAGGTAGGACTGGCGGAAAAGTGAATCCAAAGCGACAGGAAGATAGACCGCGGGGGGAGGGGCCGGCTCCCGGCGAGCGGCAGAGCAACAGAGCAAAATCAGGACTTTTAAAAGTCTGTTCCGCTGAGGGACATCGCTCCAGAGGCTTAACCGGGTTGAAGCCCGGGCAGGGTCAGCGCGGCCTCAGGTCCCACAGGGTCGCAGAAGGATTGGGGGTGTCTGAGTGTCGCAGAGCTTACCGGTATTAGAACGGGGAAGCCGGCTACAGAGACAGAGCCGAGGAGTGACTCTCAGCTCGGGGTTGCCTTGAACCGGTCGCAGGCTCCATCAGCTCGGAGCGCGGCCGAGGCCGGGGTGACGGGAGTCATTGGGCGCTGTTCTCTGAGGGCGCACTGAGGAGTGGGGCCCCGGGCTCTCAGCTCCTCCGGGCCGGAGACCGGGAGGCCGCCATCTTCATTCCCGCCCTCTGGACTCTACAGAAAGCGCTCAGGGAACAAAAGCTCCCGAAAGCAAACCCGAGCGGATGACTCAGCGCGGCCCCGGGTAAGGGCGGTGCAAATCCGCCTGGGGCAAAGACGCTTGAGAATCACTACAACAGGCCCCTCCCCCAGAAGATCAACGGGAAATCCAGCCAGGACCAAGTTCACCTACCAAGGAGAGCGGCGGAATTCCAGAGGAGAAGAAAGCAAAGCACGGAACTCATGGCTTTCTCCCCATGATTTTTTAGCCTTGCAGTTAATTTAATTTTTTTTTCTTTTTCAATTTTTTTTTCTTTTTCTCTTCTTCTGCTAAATTTTTTTTAACTTTTACCGTTTTCTTTTTTTAACGTTTTTTAAATAGTTTGTCTAATATATATATATTTTTTCCTCTTTTTATATTTTTTCTTTATCGGCTTTCTTTTTTTTAATAGTTTCTTTTTCTTTTTTTCTTTCTTTCTGAACCCCTTTTTATCCCCTTTCTCCCCCCTCACAATTCGGGATCTCTTCTGATTTGGCTAAAGCATATTTTCCTGGGGTTGTTGCCACCCTTTTAGTATTTTACTTGCTCCTTAATAAACTCTTATCTGGACAAAATGACAAGGCGGAAAAATTCACAACAAAAAAAAAAAGAACAAGAGGCAGTACCAAAGGCTAGGGACCTAATCAATACAGACATTGGTAATATGTCAGATATAGAGTTCAGAATGACGATTCTCAAGGTTCTAGCCGGGCTTGAAAAAGGCATGGAAGATATTAAAGCAACCCTCTCGGGAGATATAAAAGCCCTTTCTGGAGAAATAAAAGAACTACAATCTAACCAAGTTGAAATCAAAAAAGCTATTAATGAGGTGCAATCAAAAATGGAGGCTCTCACTGCTAGGATAAATGAGGCAGAAGAAAGAATTAGCAATATAGAAGACCAAATGACAGAGAATAAAGAAGCTGAGCAAAAGAGGAACAAACAGCTACTGGACCACGAGGGGAGAATTCGAGAGATAAGTGACACCATAAGACGAAACAACATTAGAATAATTGGGATTCCAGAAGAAGAGGAAACAGAGAGGGGAGCAGAATGTATATTGGAGAGAATTATTGGAGAGAATTTCCCCAATATGGCAAAGGGAACAAGCATCAAAATCCAGGAGGTTCAGAGAACCCCCTTCAAAATCAATAATAATAGGTCCACACCCTGTCACCTAATAGTAAAATTGACAAGTCTTAGTGACAAAGAAAAGATCCTGAAAGCAGCCCGGGAAAAGAAGTCTGTAACGTACAATGGTAAAAATATTAGATTGGCAGCAGACTTATCCACAGAGACCTGGCAGGCCAGAAAGAGCTGGCATGATATATTCAGAGTACTAAATGAGAAAAACATGCAGCCAAGAATACTATATCCAGCTAGGTTATCATTGAAAATAGAAGGAGAGATTAAAAGCTTCCAGGACAAACAAAAACTGAAAGAATTTGCAAATACCAAACCAGCTCTACAGGAAATATTGAAAGGGGTCCTCTAAGCAAAGAGAGACCCTAAAAGTAGTAGATCAGAAAGAAACAGAGACAATATACAATAACAGTCACCTTACAGGCAATACAATGGCACTAAATTCATATCTCTCAATAGTTACCCTGAATGTTAATGGGCTAAATGCCCCAATCAAAAGACACAGGGTATCAGAATGGATAAAAAAACAAAACCCATCTATATGTTGCCTAAAAGAAACTCATCTTAAACCCGAAGACACCTCCAGGGTTAAAGTGAGGGGGTGGAAAAGAATTTACCATGCTAATGGACATCAGAAGAAAGCAGGAGTGGCAATCCTTATAGCAGATCAATTACATTTTAAGCCAAAGACTATAATAAGAGATGAGGAAGGACACTATATCATACTCAAAGGATCTGTCCAACAAGAAGATCTAACAATTTTAAATATCTATGCCCCTAACGTGGGAGCAGCCAACTATAAAACCAATTAATAACAAAATCAAAGAAACACATCGACAAGAATACAATAATAGTAGGGGATTTTAACATTCCCCTCACTGAAATGGACAGATCATCCAAGCAAAAGATCAACAAGGAAATAAAGGCCTTAAATGACACACTGGACCAGATGGACATCACAGATATATTCAGAACATTTCATCCCAAAGCAACAGAATACACATTCTTCTCTAGTGCACATGGAACATTCTCCAGAATAGATCACATTCTTGGTCCTAAATCAAGTCTCAACCTGTATCAAAAGATTGGGATCATTCCCTGCATATTTTCAGACCACAATGCTCTAAAACTAGAACTCAATAACAAGAGGAAATTTGGAACGAACCCAAATACATGGAGACTAAACAGCATCCTTCTAAAGAATGAATGGGTCAACCAGGAAATTAAAGAAGAATTGAAAAAATTCATGGAAACAAATGATAATGAAAACACAACGGTTCAGAATCTGTGGGACACAACAAAGGCAGTCCTGAGAGGAAACTATATAGCGGTACAAGCCTTTCTCAAGAAACAAGAAAGGTCTCAGGTACACAACCTAACCCTACACCTAAAGGAGCTGGAGAAAGAACAGGAAAGAAACCCTAAACCCAGCAGGAGAAGAGAAATCATAAAGATTAGAGCAGAAATGAATGAAATAGAAACCAAAAAAACAATAGAACAAATCAACGAAACTAGGAGCTGGTTCTTTGAAAGAATTAATAAGATTGATAAACCCCTGGCCAGACTTATCAAAAAGAAAATAGAAAGGACCCAAATAAATAAAATCATGAATGAAAGAGGAGAGATCACAACGAACACCAAAGAAATACAGACAATTATAAGAACATACTATGAGCAACTCTACGCCAACAAATTTGACAATGTGGAAGAAATGGATGCATTCCTAGAGACATATAAACTACCACAACTGAACCAGGAAGAAATAGAAAGCCTGAACAGACCCATAACCAGTAAGGAGATTGAAACAGTCATCAAAAATCTCCAAACAAACAAAAGCCCAGGGCCAGATGGCTTCCCGGGGGAATTCTACCAAACATTTAAAGAAGAACTAATTCCTATTCTCCTGAAACTGTTCCAAAAAATAGAAATGGAAGGAAAACTTCCAAACTCATTTTATGAGGCCAGCATCACCTTGATCCCAAAACCAGACAAGGATCCCAACAAAAAAGAGAACTACAGTACAATATCCTTGATGAACACAGATGCAAAAATTCTCGCCAAAATACTAGCCAATAGGATTCAACAGTACATTAAAAGGATTATTCACCACGACCAAGTGGGATTTATTCCAGGGCTGCAAGGTTGGTTCAACATCCGCAAATCAATCAATGTGATACAACACATTAATAAAAGAAAGAACAAGAACCATATGATACTCTCCATAGATGCTGAAAAAGCATTTGACAAAGTACAGCATCCCTTCCTGATCAAAACTCTTCAAAGTGTAGGGATAGAGGGCACATACCTCAATATTATCAAAGCCATCTATGAAAAACCCACCGCAAATATCATTCTCAATGGAGAAAAACTGAAAGCTTTTCCGCTAAGGTCGGGAACACGGCAGGGATGTCCGTTATCACCACTGCTATTCAACATAGTACTAGAAGTCCTAGCTCAGCAATCAGACAACAAAAGGAAATTAAAGGCATCCAAATCGGCAAAGAAGAAGTCAAACTATCACTCTTCGCAGATGATATGATACTATATGTGGAAAACCCAAAAGACTCCACTCCAAAACTGCTAGAACTTGTACAGGAATTCAGTGAAGTGTCAGGATATAAAATCAATGCACAGAAATCAGTTGCATTTCTCTACACCAACAACAAGACAGAAAAAAGAGAAATTAAGGAGTCCATCCCATTTACAATTGCACCCAAAACTATAAGATACCTAGGAATAAACCTAACCAAAGAGACTAAGAATCTGTACTCAGAAAACTATAAAGTACTCATGAAAGAAATTGAGGAAGACACAGAGAAATGGAAAAATGTTCCATGCTCCTGGATTGGAAGAATAAATATTGTGAAAATGTCTATGCTACCTAAAGCAATCTACACATTTAATGCAGTTCCTATCAAAGTACCATCCATTTTTTTCAAAGAAATGGAACAAATAATCCTACAATTTATATGGAACCAGAAAAGACCTCGAATAGCCAAAGGAATATTGAAAAAGAAAACCAAAGTTGGTGGCATCACAATTCCGGACTTCAAGCTCTATTACAAAGCTGTCATCATCAAGACAGCATGGTACTGGCACAAAAACAGACACATAGATCAATGGAACAGAATAGAGAGCCCAGAAATGGACCCTCAACTCTATGGTCAACTCATCTTCAACAAAGCAGGAAAGAATGTCCAATGGAAAAAAGACAGCCTCTTCAATAAATGGTGTTGGGAAAATTGGACAGCCACATGCAGAAAAATGAAATTGGATCATTTCCTTACACCACACACGAAAATAGACTCCAAATGGATGAAGGATCTCAATGTGAGAAAGGAATCCATCAAAATCCTCGAGGAGAACACAGGCAGCAACCTCTTCGACCTCAGCCGCAGCAACATCTTCCTAGGAACATCACCAAAAGCAACTTAAGCAAGGGCAAAAATGAAGTTTTGGGATTTTATCAAGATCAAAAGCTTTTGCACAGCAAAGGAAACAGTGAACAAAACCAAAAGACAACTGACAGAATTGGAGAAGATATTTGCAAATGACATATTAGATAAAGGGCTAGTGTCCAAAATCTATAAAGAACTTAGCAAACTCAACACCCAAAGAACAAAGAATCCAATCAAGAAATGGGCAGAGGACATGAACAGACATTTCTGCAAAGAAGACATCCAGATGGCGAACAGACACATGAAAAAGTGCTCCATATCACTCGGCATCAGGGAAATACAAATCAAAACCACCATGAGATATCACCTCACACCAGTCAGAATGGCTAAAATTAACAAGTCAGGAAATGACAGATGCTGGCGAGGATGCGGAGAAAGGGGAACCCTCCTACACTGTTGGTGGGAATGCAAGCTGGTGCAACCACTCTGGAAAACAGCATGGAGGTTCCTCAAAATGTTGAAAATAGAACTACCCTATGACCCTGCAATTGCACTGCTGGGTATTTACCCTAAAGATACAAACGTAGTGATCCGAAGGGGCACGTGCACCCGAATGTTTATAGCAGCAATGTCTACAATAGCCAAACTATGGAAAGAACCTAGATGTCCATCTACAGACGAATGGATAAAGAAGACGTGGTATATATACACAATGGAATACTATGCAGCCATCAAAAGAAATGAAATCTTGCCATTTGCGACGACGTGGATGGAACTAGAGGGTATCATGCTTAGCGAAATAAGTCAATCGGAGAAAGACAACTATCCTATGATCTCCCTGATATGAGGGAGAGGAGATGCAACATGGGGGGTTGAGGGGGTAGGAGAAGAGTAAATGAAACAAGATGGGATTGGGAGGGAGACAAACCATAAGTGACTCTTAATCTCACAAAACAAACTGAGGGTTGATGGGGGGAGGGGGTTAGGAGAGGGGGTGGGGTTATGGATATTGGGGAGGGTATGTGCTATGGTGAGTGTTGTGAAGTGTGTAAACCTGGCGATTCGCAGACCTGTACCCCTTGGGATAAAAATATATGTTTATAAAGCTGTTAAAAAAAAAAAAAAAAGAAAAAAGAAAGAATGAATACCCAAGTTCTGTAGCAACATGGACGGGACTGGAAGAGATTATGCTGAGTGAAATAAGTCAAGCAGAGAGAGTCAATTATCATATGGTTTCACTTATTTGTGGAGCATAACAAATAGCATGGAGGACAAGGGGAGATGGAGAGGAGAAGGGAGTTGAGGGAAATTGGAAGGGGAGGTGAACCATGAGAGACTATGGACTCTGAAAAATGATCTGAGAATTTTGAAGGGGTGGGAGGTGGGAGGTTGGGGGCACCAGGTGGTGGGTATTGTAGAGGGCACGGGTTGCATGGAGCACTGGGTGTGGTGCAAAAATAATGAATACTGTTATGCTGAAAAAATAAAAAAATTAAAAAAAAATGATCTGTGACTGGAAACAGGGTAACTATTTGCTAATTTGTAGAGGTACTCTGGGTAAAATTTCATGGAAAGAATTGACAAGATTTGAGGGAAATTAAGGGAGAAGAAGAAGCAGGAATAGCTTGTTGGATATTCAGTTTCTGGCGTGAGCAAATACGTAAATGATGCCATAAAACTAAATCATGGTTACAAACTATAATGATGCAAAGAAGGAAAGGTAGATGGTGCTAAAACAATGTAAGTAAAGGAATCCAAGTTGGTCAGAAGTCCCGGTAGGAGAGCTGCCTTGAAGAAGTGATGAGTCAGCCAAATTTGAATGGAAAATAAGAATTAAGAAGGTCAAAGGGGAGGAGAACATATAGCTAGAAGTAGAACAGTAATTGCCAAATCTTGCAGTGACTGGAAAAAAGTTGGGCTCGTTAAAGGAGATGAATGCAGGCTAGTAACTAGAGTCCAGAGAGCAGCCAGAGAACTCATGTGAAGTGAGGCAGTGGCAGAAATTAAAGAAAACTATATAGCACTTTTCTGGCCAGGTTTAGAATGGTGGTCTTTATCTTTAGAAAAATAGAATTTGAAGTGCTGGTTGTGTGTGTGTGTGTGTGTGTGTGTGTGTGTGTGTGTAAGGCATATGTAGGTTGTATTTTACCACTCACTCTGGGTTCTGTGTATGAAATAGATTACAGGTGTCCACAGAAGATCCATGGAAAATAGGAAGGAAGTTCTTAAGATTCCAAGTAAGATGGGAGACAGTTTGGGCTAATTATTCTGATGATGATGGTGATGAAGAACTTTGGAAGTACATATAAAATACATATAAAATAAATTATAGAATTTCAGAATTCACCATTTGTGGGAACTTCTCATTGGTTCTAAGCACGACTACTAATTAGAAGAAAATATGTGGTGAATATTTTTGCAGTTCATCACTTTTCTTTTGATTGAGGAAAACCAATGTTTATGAAATAAAAGAAATGGATAGAAACTGAAAAGGAACACTAGACATGGAAGAGAAAAAGAAACAGAAGAGATCATTTTTGGGGCACCTGGGTGGCTCAATGGGTTAAGCCTCTGCCTTCAGCTCAGGTCATGATCTCAGGGTCCTGGGATCAAACCCCACATCAAACTCTCTGCTCAGTGGGAGCCTGCTTCCCCCATCTCTGCCTGCCTCTCTGCCTACTTGTGATTGCTCTCAGTCAAATAAATAAATAGAATATCTAAGAAAAAAAAAAGAATAGGAAGAAGAAGAGATGACTGTCACAGGAGCAAAAGGAAGAGAGCACCAAATATAGAATCACTGTCAAAGATTCTAGGAAGGTAGGTACTAAGCCATAGTCCATGACTTAGTAACAAATAAAAGGACCTTCGACCTGTTCTGCGTTTTGGAGAGAAATGGAAGAGACATTGAGAAAGGCCTCTGAAAGATGTGATCTAGCAGATCCACTGGAAGACTTTTTTGAAAAAGAAAGGCTAAGAGTTGCTGAGAGTTCTCTTTGATATCTTCACTTTATTTTGTCTATGAAATGGAAGGTCTGTGGATGTTTTCAAGAGATTGCTCATGTTTGAAAAAGCAGCAGTAGATGATGAAATAGAAACTTGACTAAGGAACTAAAGGATTAGTTAGTTCCCAAGGCTCTCAACATCTGTTGGAAACAGCCCCACCCCAGGTGATAGGGGAGTTGCAGACTCTCTAGAAACTTTCAACTTCCACTGGGCACAAAGATGGGCCTGGATCTAAAAAAAAAAAAAAAAAAAAAAAAATTGAAATAAAAGAAGAGGCTTTGGATTATGGTGGGGGAAAACAGGTATCTTTACGATACTTTTATCCAAATGTGACACTGAAATATAAAAGAAGTGTATCCAGATGGGTTTCCAGTTGGATTGAGATTGGAGGAGACAGATATTTCAGGCAATGGCATAAAAGACTTGGCATTTAAGTTGATAATTTATTTAAGTTGATAATTATTTAAGTTGATAATTATTGATAATTATTAACTAGATACCATGTGTAAGAAAGATGCTGTAGGTATTTAAAATAAAATGTGAGATATATTTTCCTCTTTGGATGATATATGCTTTAGTTAGAAAAAAGGTACAAGAATATGAAAAACAACACTATGTTAGTATATGAGTATAAAGAAATGACAGACAATAGCTGAAAAATGGCACTAAAGAATTTTAATGTTTTAATAGTCTCATTGAACTAAACAAATAAACTTGGATGAAAAGCCTTTCTCAGTTCTCTATTTTCTTATTTTCCTCTTTTTTCTGTCTTTCCACAGCGAATAATATCAATTGAATTTTCTGAGTTTCTTAATAGGCAAAAGACTACTTATTTTGCATTAGAGCACACTTCTAAAGTAAGATTTCAGTGAATTGAACAAATGTCATTACCACAAAAACAGGCCAAGGCCAGAAGTAAGCTCTTTCTCAGAGTGAAAAATGGTACTACACTGTCCAATGAAAAATTTTGAGAGATACATTTAGAAACTGTTAGCTTATGGGATACTTGGGTCGTATAGTCGGTTAAGCGTCTGACTCTTAATTTTGGATCAGGTCATGATCTCAGGGTTCTGGGGTTGAGCTCCATGTGCAGCTCTGTACTCAGTGGGGACTGCTTGAGGATTCTCTTTCCTTCTCCCTCTGTCTCCCTACCCCCCTGTTGGCTCTATCTCAAATAAATAAATCAATCTTAAAAAATTTGTTAGCATACATTTTAATTTACAAACACTTCATTTAGGAGACTATTGTAGGGATGTGATGTTAATTATCTTGGTTATATTTGAGTATCACAAATACGCTTATTTTAGTTTTCTTCTTGTATCACTGTTAAGGAAAATCTGTTAAGAGATGACCTTTCCCTTTTGTTATTGTATTAGTGATGACAGATTGTGTTCCAGGCACTGTGCAAGAATCTGATAGGTAGAAAAACATGCATCATCTTCTGATTGAGCAAATAGGGCAACATGAATAAGGAGATTTCTAACCTTGAATGGTAAGCTCATTTATTTCCCTAGATGATAAATTACTACATTTTATCTCTCAGATCAAGAACATAGATACTTTGCTTTAATTTTCTCTCTGAGTTATTGGAATTACAATTATTATATCCAGAGGTTAAATATCTCAGAAACAAGATACTGTTTTAATACATTTCAAAATCCACTAGTTCTACTAGTGGATACTGCATAGACCATTAACTCAAAAATTGCTCCATCCATTGACTGGTAAGTCACACTGATATCTTAAGCAAAAAATGAATGCTAGTTTCTGAATAAATGATTCGACATGCAGAAGATATATTATTTAGGTCTATCTAAATTGTTAAGTCTGAACACTTAACTAGAAGTACTTAAACACCTGTTAATCATAGTTGTAATTGGTCTCACCTAACCTAGTGACCTGGGGGTGATAATAGATGAAGGGACAAACAACATAAAAAAAAAAAAGAGGACTCTGTCAGCTACCACCAGCTCTTCTGCTCACAAGCTATATTGCCAGAACTGGCACCTATTTACATGTTTTTTACTCTCTCAATTGATAAATCCTGGAAGGTCTCACAACTCCGTCTTTGTTCCTATTTTTACATGGCTTCCTGGCTTGCATATTGCCAATATATCTGCTTCTGATTGATGTCTTCAGGTGTCTTAGAAGCTGACAGCACCTGACCAATGCTGCACCCAGGTGAATGATTCCACCAAAAAAATACTGCGAAGTGCATCTGTCTTGTTGTCACTTCTCAAATATTTCCCCTTTATTAAGCTCTTATTGTTGTACGAAAGTCACAAGGTGGAACTGCCTCTTGTCTACAGAAACTACAGAGATGTAGCTTTGATTTGCCTTTTTCTTTATAATAGCTTTCCTTTCCCTCACGTCCTGGCATTTGATTGAGTGGAGTTAGGTCAAGAGATAATCTGAGAGGCTATCAAATCAAAATGCACACAGTGGTCTTTTCTCTCTCCACATCAAGGACTGAAGTGCTCTATGTCAATGAGCTGGCTGAACCAAAAATGCCATCTCAATTTTCCTTTCTTTCTAACTCTGGTGTGCTTTATGTAAATCAACAAGAGACAGCAAACCAGTGGTGTGCTGGCCAAACCCTTTTATTGTTGGCTGGTGTGATGCAGGGAAATAATCAATGACTGAACTTGACAGTCTTCATTTTTCAGATGACTCTATTTTCAGGAAACAATCTAAGTATTATCTGATGGGGAAGAGTCGCGTGGGCTTACGCGATTTCTCTGATAAACACAATTGCAGATTGAATTATTTTTGTTTCTATACATCTCCTTATTAAATTTCAAAGGGAAATGTTTAAAACTTTGGCATTTTATAAAACACAAAAGAATTAGCAGGGAGACACTAAACATACTGCAGAGAAAAAAATAATTCAGTCTCACAATAGTAATAGTAAATTTTGGCAGAGTTTATATCACATAAGATTAAATGTATTAGGTTTAAAGTTAATTACCATTTCTCCCTTACCTTTAGTATTGATTAAGCCTCTATTCAAGAATTAGTATTTCTATCCTAAACTTGTTTGAGAATTCTAGAATCCTTTTTAAAAAATTCCTATGGGGCACCTGGGTGGCTCAGTTGTTTAAGCATCTGACTCGGTTTCTGCTCAAGTCATGATCTCAGTGGGGTGAGATGGAGCCCTGCATCCAGCTCCACACTTAGCTGGAAGTCTGCTTGAGATTCCCTCTCTGCCTCTCCTTCTGCTCCTCCCTCCCTCTACCCAACCTCGCATCCTCTCTCTCCAAAATAAATAAATAAATAAATCTTTTAAAAAAAATTCCTGGACCTCTTGCTTTTAATAAGGTTCACAGTTCTTGGTATCAGAATGAAACATAAATTGGTATTTACCAGTCAGCCAGCAGTGGTTATCAAATATAGTACTTCTTTCTTACAAATTTCATTAGCTATATTTCTGTTTATTTTTTTTCAAAGTCTATTCGAAATTATAATTGCAAAAATCTACACACATGGGAGTTGCAAGGAAACCAGCATTTAAGAGAAATGCATGCCATTCTAATATATAAACAAACCCAGTTTTATACAGCTGTTATGGGAGGAGTTTTTCTAAAACTCCATGTGTTTAAAAGGTTAAAGAATACCTTAAGTGAATGATCTCTATCTCTGCCATTACTCAAAAAATCTTTCTCAGAGGGCTCTTTCCTATCTCCCACTACAAAAATATCCACTGAAAGTGAACAGCTTGTCCCGAAGGCATGGAACTTAGCATAGTCAGATGAGTGAGTACATTTTACGCTCACACAGTTAGAGGTTAATAAAAATAAGATGTGATGAAATTGTGTTGGAATTCCAACCTTTTGAATTTTCATTCTAGCACTGCTTCAGTTTTATAAGGAAGATATTTGGAAGGGATTTATAGTTTAGTTCTGTAGGGACTCAGCCACAATCTCCTACACATAGTCACTAATGGCAAAAAGCCACAATGGGCTGGTATGGCCATAAGTTTTCATTTGTAGTCCTAATTTGAAGGCAAAACATGGCCCTTACTGCAAGCCAGGCTATCCATATAGTTGAATAGGAAAAAAAAAAAAATACAACCTTTTTTTTTTCACTAACCATGAACTGAAATTTAATACGTCCTTCAGTTATGAATATACAGATGGAAAAAGACTCCACATACATAGTAGAATCAGCTAATCTGTTGATTTTTACCAATGAAATTAAATCTTTTTTCTTGCTGCCTAGTTGTTGTGGATATCTTGAAATACCATTTGTCACCACTTTAAGTTTATGGTTGATAATAGACCAGCTATATATTTTACTATTTAATGTGTTGAAAAGTCATATGTATTACTATATAACTATATATCCTATATATGTTACTATATATATATACTTGATAACTATATTTTAAACTAATTGGCTTTAATTTTAATTCTAAGTATTTTATTTTATGGATGCAAATGGAATATTCTGAGGTTCATAGGTTTCACCAGACCGTCAAAGAGGTTCATGACCTCAAGAAGTTTCAATACTCTTCCCTCTCTCTCTCTCTCCCTGCCTCTCCATCTACTTGTGATCTCTCTCTGTCAAATAAATAAATAAAATCTTTAAAAAAAAAAAAAAAAAAAAAAAAAAGAAGTTTCAATACTCTTGTCCTGTGCCTACATCCTAATTTTGGTCCTCATGGCCTTGCTACCGCCAAGGATCAAAGACAAGGAAAGATCAATCTGAGAAAAGATTAATGTGAAAGGAAGCACGGATCTAATTACTCCTTCTTAGGTCTTTGTAACCTTTACCTAAGAATCTCTGAAAATTTGCACACCTTCAAAATAAGAGAAATATCAGCTATATGTTGGAACATGAGTCACATGAGAGAATAAATCCCAAAAGCGATAGGGTTTAAGAAAAATCTCTAGATAAAATTGTAAGAGGGTTTCAGCAAGAGGTTGTCAACACAGAATTTGAACAAAAGTTTGCAGAATCATCCCACATCACACAAAGAAACATTGTGTCCTAACACCATGAATTTGGCTTTGTCAAAGCAAACATTGAACCGCCTGAAAGTTAAACAAGTATCATTCAGACTGTTGTAACAGGGCAGACAGACAGAGAACAGGTGTTTAAGAGCTGACAGGGACTCCTAGGCCACCTATATTTTTTTATTGGCCTTAACAAAAGGAGAAAAGCAAACTTTCTCTTACCTTCCTGACAAGAGGTAGTTTTACAACCTGGAGAAAGGCTGCCTACTGAACTTAGGCCCTCCCTTGCTACAGAAACCGGGAGATAAGTGAGCCATCTTCTTTGATGAATATATTTCAAAGGTACGGATCCAGGTCCTGCAGAAAAACATTCCTGGGTTGTAAAATTTGCAAGAGGCTTTAAAAAAGATTTACATCTTAAAGAAGAAGATAAAGAATTGACAATTACAAGTTTTCTAATGTGAATATTCTAAGAAAAGGGAGCTCAGGGCCTAGAGTCAGGAATAAGCCTGTCTAAAGACTAGCCAAGCTGAGAGAAACCTGAAGGCCATCTTTCCATCTTGAGTAGCTCATAACAGTATCACTCCTTCAAGGTAGAATGAGGGAGAGAGAATCAAATTTATGTTCCTACAAAATAGACTATTTCTGAGTATAAGGGAATATGTGTGGAGGAGAGAGTGAGAGAGAGAGAGAGTTATTTTGGTCTAATGGACACTACTTCCAAATAAACACAAATCAGAATGTTAATAACAACAAATTAAAACAAGGAGCCATTGAAATGATGAGTTCTTCAGATGCTGAGAGATTCCAGGAAGTATTGCTTTACATTTACTACATCTGATTAAACAAAAAATAAAATATTAAGGTTTTGTCAGTAGGTATGGGTTTTTCCAACAATCCTTTTGAAAAACCTACCATTTCTTTTTTCAGTTTGTCTCTGTTGGGTCCCCCCCAAAATGGGTACCCCAATAATGGGTCCGTGATTAAAGGAGTGAGACTGATACAAAGTGAAAGTCAAGCAAAGCTTTATTTCGCGCCAAGCATCAGGAATCAAACCGACTGTCAAACAGACCAGTTGTGGCCGCCCCTTACAGAGAGGACGACCCCTTCCTGTTTTCCAGACTAACTTTTACAGAGCAAAGGCCATGTTGTTGGGCCTGGCCAAACACAGGTAGCCAATGAAATTGTAACACACAGAGAAAGCTGCACAGTCATGCTATGTGACAAATTGAATTGCAATTTACCCTAGTAGACATTTGAACCACCTTATCACCTAGTTCAGAATTGGTGTCCAAAAGGTGCCCAAAGGGCGGGGCCCATACTCCTTGGTAGCTAGGAGATAGTATGCGCCCCCACTAATTGAATACCTCCACCTGGCCTGACCCACCCTTGTATTTGGACTTTGTTACCTGGGACTGGTTTCCGGGACTTATTTTCAAGTAAGTTCCCCTGGGGGGAGGGGGCAGAGTCAATTTAAGTTTTACAACAAAATGGCAGTTCAACCGGGGTGGGGCCACTCTGGCTGAATAGGCCTTTACAGTCTCCAAAAGAAATGGTATGCCATCCAGTCTCAATGTAGGTACTGAGTATACCACAAAGAAGCAAGTAAATCCAACGTCATTCTTGATTAAATAATCATCTTTCAGAGCACCTGGGTGGTTTAGTCGGTTAAGCATCTAACTTCAGCTCAGGTCAGATCTCAGGGTCCATTACTCCCTGCTCAGCGGCAAGCCTGTTTCTCCCTCTCCCTCTGCACTCCCCGCCCCCATGCTTGTTCTCTCTCTCAAATAAAATAAATAAAATCTTAAAAAAACAAAACAAAACCACAACTAATCACCTTTCCAGTACAAAAACAAGACGTGCTAGTTGTTTTTTTCTTCTTTCTACAACAGGAACTGCAACCTAGTTCTCATTCTTAATCACAGAATCAAAGGTTAACTTTTGACCAACCTGACACTTTAAATCATTCTCTTTTTCTTCCAAAACTTAAGCTCTTTTTACTTCCTCGATTATTCACATTCATGATTGAATCAGCTATTTTTGTGTTTGGGTATTTCTTTCTCTTCACATTCTATACTATATTTTTCATGAAACAGTATTCCCCGATCACAGTTTCAGAATCAAGCAATAAATTAACAACTGATACAAACTTAGTATTTTTCTTTGTCTTTTAGGCAGCTGTAGTTTGTGACGTCTTTACATAAAATTAGTTTTAAAATGAAAAAACATTTTAGGTTTGACATTCAACTTGCCAACTTATGAAACCTATGTTTTCAGCTATTAGTTATTATTATAATTTATGAATCCAAGGAAAAGTATTAAATATATGACGCTTATAGACATGTAGATTTAAACTTGAACTTCTATACACACAAGGCTTTTCTCCTCTTTTACCCAGAAACTAAAACTAAAATCTTGTGCTCCTTCCAAACTCCTACTTCTGCAAAACAACAAAAGATAGGAGTCTGCTCTGAACTCAAATTCTGCATCGTGATAATTAGTTTCTTCTTTAATCTGAGAACTGCTCACTCTGTTATTCAAGATAGAAGCAGATAGGGGGAAGGGAGGATGCTCTGGTTTGTGTTTTCTCAGTGTAAATTAAATTGCTGGTTTTTGGCCAAAAGGGGGCAGGCATTTCCATGATAAAGGCAGAAATGTGCTCCTATCCAGGAATATTAATGGTTAAAAACAAGAGACAGCTATTACCTACTGGAGGACTCTACTTGTGCAAAGAAAGCTCCTGGGTACTTCCAATAAGAAAGATGTATCAGAGCTTGCTGACAGGAACAGAGTGAGCCTTTGTTAGTTCTGGACTTTTCTGTCACTCACCTCTAGATAATATCAAGCACTATGACAGGGACAAGGTGTATGAAACTGCTCTTCAGGCAATGGGGACTTGCAAACACCTAATTGAATTTCTCCCAGAGATAAAAAGATTTTTAAAAAGTCACAATTTGTCAGTAAAAATGATCTGCTAATTGTAGGAAATTGCTGTTTTATTTAGTAATAGATCTTAGTTTTATACAGAAGGCTCTGTTATTTTTTTCTGATGTTTCACCTACTCAACAATATTTATTATATCTATTGCTTTTTTATGATATGCTTACATGTGCTAGAATAAAAATGCATTCTTTTTAGTTTCTAGAACTTTATTTATGGGAAATCTTCATCTGTGTGTTGCAGTTAACAGCAATATTTAAAAAGCCACCTAATGAAATACTGAAGTATTGTGTTATTGCTGTCTGCCTAATTATTGATGTATGTATATGTATCTGTAAACACAATTGATCACTTATACTTGCTAATGTAATTTATAGCAATGTTACAATTCTATGCTGTCTGTCAAGATATACAGTCAACACTTACTATTTTCAAGGCACCATGAGTTCACATAGCTATTCTTCTGTTTGGAGGCACAGAAGGCATGTAGCTGTTTCTTCATTTCCAGTCTCTTTCCAAGACTTTTCTGAAAATTAAAGCTTTCTTACTTTGCATATATGCCTTTATTTCCTTGCCTCTGATTCTTGATATAATTAATTTTATATTTGTGTTACCAAATATAAAAACATAGGCGATAAAATAATAATTTTTTGTTATTTAGTAAGGGCAGGTAGAGTTAGGAGTTTTCTTGTGTTTGAAGATCCCATAATCATAGGAAGAATAATGACTATGTCTTTGTGTGAAAACTTATGTCAAGTCATCTCGTGAGAATTTAATGTCTGAGATGGTAGATAACTCATTTTGTTACATTCATATATAAGATAAATACTGCTAGAATTTAGATAGCATAAATCATAAAACCATAGTAGAAGAACATGAATTTGATTTTTTAATTATCTTCAAATATTTTATATTTTGAACATTGCTACTGAAAAGGGACACAGCCAAATGCTTTAAAAAGTGAAAAATTTTGACAAATACTCCAAGTTCATAGAACAAAAAAATAAGCATACATCAATAAAGTTTGCCTTTATTTTTCTCCTCTACATAGAATGCAATGTTAGTGGTCATTTATGAATCAATATATCAGTTTATTAGTTTTATGGGACTATAAAGAAAATAGGTGGTTAAATTTAATAATAGATATTTTAAACTCAATTTTTTGCAGCTTCAGAAAATGATATCTACTAATTGTAGCTCTAGTGTATATATAAGAATCTGTCAGTCATGTTGCAAGGTTTTTCATATCTAAGCATATCCGTCAGGAAGTTCTATTCAAGATCCAGTGGAATTATTCTGGGCAAACAACTGAAATGAATTCTTTTGGAATTATCAAAGGTAATTACTAGCTTTTAAAAATGTTTGTGCTGTTTGGAAAACATAAGTAAATTTTCAAACTATATTGTCAATTATCAAATTATTTAAAGGTAGAAAAATTCTGTGAAGGTATTTTAATATTTTTCTTGAAGTGGTACAAATATGATGATGTTCTTTCTTTTGTTCTTAAGGAAAAGCTTATTTCAATGAAAGTGTCTGAAGAAGCCCTTCGCTAAATGGCTTTCTTTCCAATATTTAATGAAAAGATACATCCGACCTCCTTTCAGAAAATTAAAGATCTTTTGAGAAATCACCCAGTCCTTTGCTTAATGTTTTAGAGTAATTTTGATTGCTTTTGAAATTCTAAAGATGATAGTTAAATTAGAACTGTGCTATGCTTTTACTGTTATTTTAAATGAACCCCACTTTTTAATGTTCTTTTTGGGGGTGGATAGAAAAATTTGGAGCTAATAAACACTTTTGTAAATAACATAACCCCCCTACTAAACATTTGAGTAAAATATTTAAAAACAAAAGAAAACATCTAACCCACGACCTCTAAAATTGTTTTCTTCTAAGTGTGTAAATTTATTTCAAAAATTACATTCACAAGAGATTTAATTTTCTTTATTATTTATATATATATGAAGATATCTATAAAGATGACATGTTTCAAGGTTATAAAAGCTGTTATATGTCAAAACTCCACATTTTTCATTTTCTTTTTATCAGTCTGCAAGAGACATGCTTATGTGAATGCTCTGTCCTCTATGAATCTGGTACTATTTTAATTCCATTTTATAGATGAAGGAGTTGAAACTCAAAGATTTCAGATAACATGCCCCAATAATGATTTTCTTGATGCTATTTCTACTTGCTTTCATGAATTAATCAGAATTCTATTTATTTTTCAAACGTGTTTCCATCTGCTTATTTTCTCAATACTTCTGTTCAATAGAGGTAGAGAGATTATAATAGAAAATTTTGTCACTTACCAATGTTGTGATTTCAGTCAAGTCCCTCACCTTTTGGTGAACTACTTTTCTTACTTCTAAAATGTGTATTAATATTAACATTCCCATCAATTGAAAAATCAATATATCTCAAAGTGCTTTTTAATCTGCAGTGTAAAGCATTTATTATAAGTCAACCATTTGTTTAGTAAACATACACAACTTTTATTCAGTATGTATTATGTGTTCAGCACTGGGTTAGGACCTTATATAAATCCCATCATGCATTCAAAGTCTTTTAGAACCCTTAAAACAGTATCAGCCAATCTCAGTTTTTATTATGATGCCTCTAGCCTAGAAGCCATGTGTATTAGTTTGCTATTGCTGTATCAAAAATGCAGACTTAGCAGTTAAAAACAACACCCATTTATTAATTCATAGCTTCTGTAGATCAGAAATCTGGGCATGGCTCCACTGGGTCCTCTGCTCAGAGTCTAACAAGGCAGAAATGAAGATGTCAGTAGGCTATGTTCTCATCTGAAAGCTTGACTAGGGAAGAATCCATTTCCTAGTTCATTCAGGTTGTTGGCAGAATTAGATTTTTTGTGATTGTCTTTCTGAGTTCCCTGTTTACTGGCTAGTTGTCAACTGAGGATTCCTCTCTGCCACTACAGGCCACGTCAATACTTAACCATGTTGCCCACTCACAACATGGCAGCTTACTTCAAAGCCATGAAAAGAATCCCTGAGATCAGGAGAAATCTAGACTACATTTAAAGAGTTCTTTCATTAGGACAGGACTACCTAGACCAAGTCCCTTTATCTCTGTCATGAAATATCACATAATTATGGCAGTGATAGTTCATCATAGTCATAGGGTCCCAGCCACACTCAAAGAGAAGAAATTATACAGGGCATGACAGCTGAGGGCAGGAATCTTGGGGCCATCTTAGAATCCTGCCTACCTGTCACAACTTGTGAGGATAATTTGATCTGAACAGTAGAGAATGTTGACAAATGTGCCTTACTCTCAGAAGGTCATAAAGGTAGTCTGGACTTGGAATGTGGAATGAAGAAGCAAGTGATACTTCCAGTAGAAGTGGACTCTAAGCCTGCTATCACTGAAATATTCTACTTTGGTTCAGTGAAATTAGTCAGTCTTGACAAGCAGAATATGAAAAACATTCCGAATTATCAAATTATGTTTAATATCTCCTCTATTGGTCTTAGTCTCTGATATCACAAGACAAGACAAATTGCAATCCAGAGATCTGATTAATGAATGTATTAAAGTGGTTATTAAGACATTGGAAATGAAATAGGATCTCAATATTTTGAAATATTAAGCTAGAGACGCATACATAGACAATGGTACAAAACTGTCTGCATTCATGACCCAGTCCTTGAAAGTTCATATTAACAAATGTCAAATACAATAAATCAGCTATTCTTGGTCACTTTATATTTGATTCTTCAGTCACAATAGCTTTCCTCCTTGCTTCTGCGGATCAAATTGGGAAGTGATTGTCTGCAGTCATAATGTAAAAAAATAGTCCATACTTTGATGGGTTCTTATTACTTATTAAATGTTTAATAGGCTGCAAGTTTCACTCTAAGCTTTGTTTCATTTCCCTTGGTGAATATAGTATCACTTGTTAGGGGAAGAATACTTTCAGTTCTTGGAGAGTTTTATAAATAGTGGTGGGGAAAACTTCAAGATACTTATTATTTTCTTCTATTTAGCTTACACTGAATGGAATTCACAAGCATAATAACCTCAATGGGGAAAAGTTAAATAGAAAATAGAAGAGAAAAATCCTTATCTGCATACTGAAAACTAAAGATATTAAAGAAATCTTTGTGTGTGCATGTGCGTGTGTGTGTGTGTTTGTGTGTGTGTGTGTGTGTGTGTGATCTACACAATCTTCAGTGTATTAAGAATAGAAAAAGGTCACTGGGCTCAACAAGCAGCCCCCTGCTGTTTTCCTCATCTCTGGTTTCCTGTTCACTCTCTATACACTTGTTTCTCCTCTTTGTCTATACATATTGACTTTCTTATTTCACAGACTCTGTGATATTTTGCAGCAAGGGTGGTAACCCAGAAGATTTTCTTTCACTGCAAAGTAAAGGGTCATTCTTCTGAAGATGTTTCATATATCCTGGTTTTTAAATGTTGTTTAGAAGAGGAAAAGATTCCACAGCTTAAAGTAATAAACATACTGTTAAATGAAATTTTCTTTCTTTAAAAACCCTAACATAAGGAATCTACAATTTGGGAATATACAGTGTATATATACAGATATAGTTTATTGTCCCATATAGAACAAACATTTATCCCATCTGAAACATGCATGTGCTTGGGTACAATGTGTGCCCCCTCTACACACACCCTCATACATACATACACAAAACTCTAAACCTGGCTGGAGGAAAAGACTAGTTTAATGGTTCCGTTTTCTCTGACTGGACCTCACAAACTCAATAACAATGGATTGGCTAATGAACTAGATGTGGCTTCTCTCTATGCCCAAGAAATACCTTGTGAGTTAGCATTATTGCTTTTACTTTTCTGGAAAGTGAATGTTTTCTTACTCATTGTGTTCAACATCACTGATTCCTACTATTCCCTATGTTCCTTTTGTATCAAGTATATAACAACCTTTCTCTTTTATATTGAGGACCTGAAAAAAATGTGTAGGACATAGGGATTATTTCCTTTTGGATATATTATGTATTTCTAATCCAGAAAACTTACCTGGGGAGAACTTTCACTTCTTTTCTGAACCACACACTGTTGAACTAAAAGACTGAATATCAGTGGATCATTTGCTTCTCTCCATTCCTCTTCACCCACACTCCTTCTTCAGTTTCTCCTAAAGTTCAAGCATTTAAGAGCTTCTTGGAACTGACCCACCATGGAAATGAACATTCACAACTCCTTAGTCCAACCCCTCTAATTTTACATGACTTAGAAACGTTGTCTGTCAGTGCCAATTAGCATCAGGAGCACAATGGTACTCTTCTTCTCTCTAGATGTCTCTTCCAGATGTGAATGTGTGTGTGTTTGTGTTTAATCTTCGGGTGGCCTTAGAGTTGTCAGATTTAGCAAACACAGAAACAAACAGAACATCTAGTTCAATTTCAATTGCAGATAAATGACGACTATTTGGTCAGATAATTGTCATCCTTCTTGACCATTCTTCCTAACTATATGCAAGCAAGGAAATGAGGAGGAAGGGCTGAAGTTGCACATCAGCGGGATTTTTCCGTGTTTTCAGAAAACAACAGTTTTTTTAGATAAGTCCCTGTGCAAGCCAGATTTCACTTAGGTTCACCAAATGTAACTGTTTCTTGGCCATCCATCACCGCCAGGAAGCTGAGAATTGAGTACTGATTTTCATTCTCTTAAGCCTTATAATAGAAGACAAGAAGGGAGCTTCAACTGGAAAAGGGTGTTAATAAGCCAATTACACTCTCTGGAAGACCAAACAAATTAAGTTTAAGGACAAAATTATTAAAAATGTTTAGACACACAAAAAAAACCTCATAAAATCAAATTTCCATAGACTCTCCTAGAAAAAAAAATTACTTAATGATAAGCATATACACTAAAAATGTTTGAATATATATATATTTATAATGTATACAAATTTGTATCTATCTATCTATCTAGATGTTCAAACTTTTTTTAGTATATCCAAAGTATATCCAAAGCAGGGAGCCAAGAAATTAAAGAAACAGTACACTAAACCCAGGAGTAAAATATTTTTTAAAGTGCTGAATAAAGAGGTAGCAAGAAATAAGAGAAATCTATAAAAAATATCTCCAAAAAGTTGTTGCACTGCAATTCAAGGAAAGTTAAAATTTTATGAGGACATTTTTTCCCCTCTAAACAGGATGAAAAATTAATCTATAATTCTAACAAAAAGAAAAAACTATTTTAATAAAAGCCTTTTCCATCTATGCCTGCAGAAAAAAATGTAGTATGATTTTTAAGCAATCAACAGACATTTTACTGATACAGTTTTATGTTTTTTTCTTAAATGGGTTCAGTCATCATATTTGATCCTGAAGAAGAAAGCAGTTACTTAAACATGATATTATAATTTTGTATATTGTTTTCTAGTTTGTTCAATCAACAAAAGCCAGCAGACTGAATTGTAGTTTAGGAATGTAAATATTGTAAACATGGATAACGTAAAAGAAATGCATAATGAACAGAAAGCAAGAGGAGACAGTGGAAGGGGCACCTGGATAGCTCAGTCAATTGTCCCGCTCTGGACTCCAGGCTCAGCATGGTCAGCACAGTCTGCTTAAGATTCTCTTCCGTCGCCCTTTGCTTTGCAACTTTCCTGCACACTCTACTTTGTCTCTCAAATTGAAAAAAAAAAAAAAAGAGGAGACAGGAGAAGAGATGAGTTATTTATTGAGTCTAAATAAAAAGACAAGTTATGGAGTTTCAATAAAAACTGCCTATAATTAATAGATCAAGAGTTAGTTTTATATATGTATACTCAGGTAAAGGACTAAAACCAATGAACACTAACAAAAACTGGGAGACTAATAGCAAAGAAATTCTTTAAAAGATAAACAATTATTTAATATTTTCCTTCCTTGTGTTAGGGAATGGATAAATACTGTCTAAAGACAATCAAATAAGAAGATAAAATACAAGCATTGTATTTTGGTATTTTCTTGAGAACCGCAAAATGACCTAAAAATGTAAGTTGTTAAAGTTGGTGAACTCAGAAAGACTCTAGATATTTTATCACTGAGAATGGCCTCCTTTCAATCTTACAATTAAGGTACCCTACTTCGTTAAAGTTATGGTGATACCAATCAAAAGTATCATTATTTTTTAAAACCTTAAGAAAAAAAGGTATAAATTAAAGTATAATTTAGAATTATAATTTTATGCTTTTTGAAAGAGGTCTGTCAGACTTACATATAGATTTTTATCCCCTATCACCTTGTTGAATAAATGAATGGGAAATAAAAGTGAAATAAATTAAAGTATTTTCAAAGTTCTTTCCATGAAGAGTGTGAATCACTGCTCATCTCAGCTTTATTAATGTCCCTTTTTTTTTCCCAAAAATATTTGTCCGCTGGACCATCAAGATAGTTGATGATAGCTTTTCCAGACTGCTCTGCATGGCCTCCGGAATTTTCTTCTACAGGCTATGGATCCCAATATTACCAAGACTTGTGGTTGCTGCTTTATTTATCTTATTAGAATGTGTCTGTGGAAGGTTTTCAAAACATAAACAGAACTTGTATTCCTTCCCCAGATGATTCTTAAATAGTTGGAGATGAAAATTTCGACATTTGAGTTGTATTATCATGCCACAAGTAACAATGATGCGTGCCATGCACCAGCAGTGATGAGTTTGTTGTGAACGCTGTCTGCCTGACAAAAATTATAGGATGCCATCAATCAGAGGATGCATCTTGATTTCAAAGATGTTAAAATATGAAAAAAAAGTAAGTTATAATGGATGAAATGTAATACTTTATCTACTGTAGGCCTTCCCTGCCACTGACTGACATGGCCATCAAGCCCTGGTTTCTCAGATACTTAATGTTGACGAGGATGCATTAGTTCCTATGCCTCATTTCAATACATGTCAACCATTTAACTTTTTCAATGAATATTTTAAAAATTTCTTTACTCTGATTCTCAGCATATATATAGCATAAATTATAATTTCCCTTCTGCCCGTTATGTTATTTATTACTGGTAAGGAAGAATATGTAAAATGTGACTGGGAGTGTGTGAGGAGTACTGATTGGTTTAATTGGCTTTACAAGATTGGGCTGAACGTATCCTAAGTCCTTAGACAAAGGGGAGGCACAAGTGATCTGTTTGGCCAACGCCACCATGTGTCATTGCACTGTGGACCCTGTGCTAGCCTGTGCACTTACAACGTTTTTAAGGCTACTTAGGACTAAGCCTGCCCCCCCCTTTTTTTAGTTTATAGAAAGGCAAATAATTTTGCCTTGTGGTCGGTACAGTTCTAGGTCAATGCAATCCAATAGAAATATAATTTTAGCTATATATGTAACAACATTTTCTAGTACCCACACTTAAAAAAAATAAGAAACAAATGAATTGAATTTTAATATGTTTTAACCTCTATATTAACAAACTATATTATTTCAACATGTAATCCATATAAGATATTAATGAAATGTTTTACATATTTTTGGTACTAAGTCCAGTATGTGTTTTGTACTTACAACACATCTCAATTTGGATGAGGGGTTAACAGACAAATGTGACTGGAGGCTGACATCCTCGAAAGCATAGCTCTGGATTATAAATGCCAGTGAATAGACTACCAATGCCAAGGTTTTGGAAGTAACCTCACTTCAGTTTAGATCTGCTTGCCATGGACACACATATCTGTCCAAGGTACTATGACCCGAGGTTTATCTGCTTCTCGAGCAGCAGTAGTCATGCAAGTAGTCATGCATACTGATGTATGCATGAAGAGTGAGGCAAGAGGTCAAGGCTGAAGCCTGGCATAGACCTCACTTTGTGAGAGAGAGATGAGAAGGAACTTCAAAAAGATCTATTTACTGTTAGAATGGCCATCGAGGCCTGAACCAGAGGGTAAGTCGTCTGTGTGTGAGATCTGCCTTGCATTCTGGCTTCTGTTTTCAGGCCTGAATTTTGAGGGTGAGATCTTCCTTTGGCTCTGATCATGATCCCAGGGTCCTGGGATGGAGCCTAGCATAGGGCTTCCTGTTCGGCAGGGAGTCTGCTTTTCTCTCTCTCTCTCAATCTCTCTGCCTGCTGCTCTCTCTCTCTGTCAGATAAGTAAATAAAATCTTTTTTTAAAAAAAAAGAGAGTGAGATCTTCTATTTTGCTTTTTTCTTGTTGACATCATCACCTTGTTTCTCTGGCTCTCTGGCTTTCTCTCTCTGTGTCTGTCCTCTTTTCCATTTCTCTCTCTCTCCCGTTTTCTTTCTTTCTTTTTTAAAAAAATTATTTATTTATTTATTTGAGAGAGAGCAAGAAAGCACAAACAGGAGGAAAGGCAGGGAGAGAGGGAGAGGCAGGCTTTCGCTGAGCAGGGAGCACGATTCCAGAATCCTGGGATCATGACCTGAACGAGGGCAGACCTTTAACTGACCAAGCCACCCAGGAACCCCCTTTCTCTGATTTTCTGTCTCTAATCCTGTTTTCCTCTTCATAGCAACAATTTTTATATCAAACATGATTCATCACCTGTACCATTTTACTCTTTCTCTTTCTTTTCCTTTTCTTTGCTCTTGCAATGTACATCTTTTCTCTGATTCTTTCATCTTGCCACACGAAATTCAGTCACTTTTGATCCATCATGGGGCAATAATGCTTTTTCCCTTTGCTATTAGTATATCCACATGCCCAGTCACGAACCCTGCACTCTATTCCACAGCCTAACCCTGCACTGATGCGGAACAGCAGCTACTTGCCACGGGTTTGTTGTGCTTAATGCTTGCTTATAATTTATACTCCACATAATTTCTTAAATTTTATCTGACTCTCTTTCAGCAGGATGGCTTCAGCATTCTAAGCTGTATTCCTCAAGCTGTGTTGCGCTCTGGTAAATACTCACAAATCTTTATTATTGCCATATGTTTGGAAAGGAAGATTTAAGAGTTATTAGTTTCTCATTATCTTAAGAGTCTGTTTTTTAAAACATAATCAGAGTTTTGTAAAGTTAATATTATTTTTTAGGCATTTAAAAATAGAATAAGCTAATCGGTAAGCCTATTTCATCCATTAATAAAGACAACATTTATAGATTTGGATGTAAAAAAAAGTTTTTTTTTAAATGCCTTTGTTGGGGTGCTTGGGTGGCTCAGTGGGTTAAGCCTCTGCCTTCGGCTCAGGTCATGATCTCAGGGTCCTGGGATCAAGCCCCGCATCAGGCTCTCTGCTCAGTGGGAAGCCTGCTTCCTCCTCTCTGCCTGCCTCTCTGCCTACTTGTGATTTCTCTCTCTCTGTCAAATAAAAAAAATCTTTAAAATGAAATAAAATAAAATGCCTTTGTTAGCAATTGTTAATAAAAACCCCACCCCCAACGTAAGAAAAAAAAAAAAAACTACCCGTGACTCTAAGGTCTTGATTTGGCTTTATGGTTGGCATTATTAAACAACATGCTTTTTAAGAAAATAAAATAGAAATCTATAATTAGGCATTAAAAGTGAAAAATTATAAAAGACTGATAAGCTTGTTTTTTTTCTAAAAACATTCTAGAGAAAAGCAGATACATAATTTTACATGCTGAATTTATTGAGTTCTTATGGTCCAGAATTAAGTATGAACATCCAAAAACACATTTAATACTCATAGTGACCTAATGAACTATATTTCCACTTTTTAGAGATGAGGAGACTAAGGTACAAAGAAATCTTTCAGAGAGAAAGTAGCAGAACCAGAATACAATCTATAGGCATATGTTTTCAGAGATGATTTTCGAAAAAGTTGTATCATACTACTTCTCATAAGATATATAAGTCTTAGTAGAATGAGGACAATAGAAAACTGTGACATAAGAATTTTTTATTAGAATAATAGCATTGATCATTATGAGTCTTAGTATTCAATTTATCTATAGTCATAAAACACTCAGTTTTTAGCCAGGCACAAAGGTTACCTGGAATGAAGACTATATTTCCCAGAATTCTTGGACTCTTCTGTGCCCCGTGCCTAATTTCTGGCCAAAGTGATGCAAACGTAAGTCGTCTTCTTCTTCTTCTTCTTCTTCTTCTTCTTCTTCTTCTTCTTCTTTTAATCTTTAGGGTTTTGCCCTTAAAAAAAAGTTTGTGTCATAAACGACCTCTCTCCTTTCCCCTATCCCCATATGTAGCTTGCACACATATGTTGAGTCATATTAAACTATAAAGTCAGGTCACCCAGAAAGGAATGATACAAGAAAAGAGAAAGCACCTCAATCATAGATAAATTCATGTGTCACAGTCTCCATATCAACCTTAATCTATATTAAAAAAGAAAGAAACTCTAATTTTCTGAAACCATTGTTTTGTTTTGTATTAAACCATTATTATTCTATGTCTCTGTTAGAGCAGTACAATGTTCTAACCAATACAAGTGAGTTGAATTGACTGTTTAGTTTTGTATTAGTTATCACCAACTTCCCTCCTGCTTGTCCCTCTCCTTTTCTTTAGGTGTTGGCCAAAATACCTACTGGAGAAAAACAAGTAGAGCAGGTGGGACTATATGTTCACTAAGAGTTTATTTGAGAACTTTATATCTAGTACCCATTACTTGTTTATAAACTACACTGCATACCTATTACATGCACACACATACACACACATGTACATACACACTTTTACTACTATAAGTCTTCAGAGAGAGGGAAACAGTTCTTCACAAAAAGTGTGTCTCTGATATAAGGTGTGTAGATGGCAACATTTTCAGGAATATGGTAGCCTATTGAAAACATCTTGTTGGAAAATATGACCTAACTTGATTTATCCCAATTGAGACAGTCACTAAGAACATCTTAGTTTGCAGAAATCTCTGAATGAAATAATATAGTGGGTTCTCTTAGAATTTGAAGGAAATGTCTTCAAGTAGTATTAGAAATACCAGTTAAGTTGGTCTTCCCGTTCTAGGATTTTTCTCACAACTCCCTGAAAAATTATGGGAGTGGGAGAAGAATGTCATTATACTTCGTTTTAACTGTTTCAAATTTTACCCTAGACAAACGATGTACATGGAGTCAAACTGTATTCAGTTTGAAATAACTTGACACTGCATATATTAAGCTAAATGGAAGGCAACATGAGTCACTGAAACTGATTTAGTATGCAATATTTATCTGTGGGAGAGAGAAACACAATTCAATTCAGACTGATTCATCCTCCAATTTCTGTGCACAGAATCCCACAGGAGGTCATCTACCATCATTTTATACCTATTTGATATGCTCGAATATATCAGGCAGTAATAGAGTAAAACCTGCGATCATGGGTGACAAGGTAACTTGCTCTTCCCTGTGTAGCTGGCGTACGAAGGTTGAATTTCTGTTTTTTTCCCCGATCCACTTTGTGAGCATGAAATTACTGTAATTGCTTTTGAAAAACTTTTATGTTTTCACTGTAACAGTCAACCTAGGAGGTCTTTCCATGCTGTGTACTGTTTCTATCTCACGATGAATATTATTTGAGAATTTGAAGATGATGTTACTTCTATTTATTTATCTAGTCTGGTTAACCCTCTTTTCACAACCCATTGATAGGGCATGCCTTTCTTTTAGCTCTCTCTTCTTCTAGATTACATTGCTCTCCAAATGTAAACATTGTTGCTCTCTTCATTTATTTTTCCAAATGTAATTCTTTGCACCCAGATTTACTAGAGATTTGTATACCAGTAGTATCTGAGAAATTTGAGCATTGAATATATTTAATTAAATATATTTCTTTATCTAATCCTCCCTCTTCACTTCATGAATTATTTCTATCATTATACTGCCATTACTTTTAGTGATATCTACTATCATAAGAAAAAACCACTAAAATTTGAGAATGTTTTAAAAAATATCCTTTTTTCTTTTTTGAGAGAGAGAGAGAACAAGCACAAGTGTGTGTATGAGGGGGAATAAAGGAAAAGAATCTGAAGAAGACTCCACACTGAGTGCAGAACCCAGTGCATGGCTTGATCTCATAATGCTAAGAACATGACCCAAGCCTAAATCGAAAGTCAGATGCTGAACCGGCTGAGCCACCCAGGAGCCCCTAAAAATATCCACTTTTTAAGATTTATAGACATATACAATATATGAAGATTGGTCAAAAAAAAAATCAATTTACTTTTCTAATGTATGCACTACCACTGCTGCATCTAGATGATAATTCTTCAAAATAATAATTTTGGAAGGTTGTCACTTACTTTAGTAACACTATCAATGGTTAAGACTTCTGTGGAACATTTCTTATTAATCTTCTAAACTATTGAAGATGTTTTACAAAATGACTGTTTTCACCAAAAGACACTTGAAAAGATGTTTATCATCACTTACCATCAGGGAAATAGAAATCAAAACGATAATGAGATATCATCTCATACCTGTCAGAATGGCTAAAATAAAAAAAACACAAGAAACAACCAGTGCTGGTGAGGATGTGGAGAAAAAGGAACATTTGTGCACTCTTGGTGGGAATACAAACTGGTGCAGCCACTCTGGAAAACAGTATGGAGTTTCCGCAAAAAGTTAAAAATAGAACTACCCTGGATCTAGCAATCGCACTACTGGGTATTTACCCAAAGAATATAAAAACACTAATTCAAAGGGATATATGTGCCCTTACATTTATAGAAGAATTATTACACTAGCCAAATTATGGAAGCACCCCGTGTCCATCAATAGATGAATGGGTAAAGAAGATGTGGTATGTATCTATATTATTCAACCATTAAAAAAAAGGAGACGCTGTCATTTGTAATGGCATGGATGGAGTTGGAGGGTGCAATTTTAAGTGGAAATAAGTCAGTGAGAGTAAGACATATAGTGTATGATTTCACTCATATTTGGAATTTAAGAAACAAAACAAACAAACAAAGCAGAAAAAAAAAGAGATAAAGAAAGACAAATCAAGAAACAGAATCTTAATTATAGAGAAACTAACTGATGATTACCAGAGGGAAATGTGGTGGGGAGATGGGTTAAATAGGTGATGGAGATTAAGGAGGGCACTTATGATGAGCACTGGAATTGTTAATGGAATTGTTAAGTCACTATTGTTATATTATACATTTGAAACTAATATAACAATATGTTAACCCACTGGAATAAAATAAAAACTTTTAAAAAAGACTACTTTTATTACTGGATAGCATCACATTATTTTGTAACCAAAAGGGGTTTTTATTCCAGTTTCATTGTTTCCCATATTCTCATTCAATCTGAAGAAATTCTGATCTTTTTAAGGTAGTAAGTCTCTATGTGCTCGAGTTTTGCCAACAGGAAGAATGTTCATGTCCACTTTCTGCTCATGATCTTTCCCTACTGCTAGTTTTTCTTCTTTATGCTCCAGTTCCCTTCTTCTTAGAACTTTAGACTTGAACTACAGATAATATCTTTGCATTTTTCTCTTCACTCTTCTTAGGTCAATTTTTGAAATCATCAGATTCATTCTACGGTATCCAACCCCTTTCCTTATCTCCATGGCAAGAGCCACCACCAATCATAGTCAAGACTTTGTTACCTCTTGCTTTGTAACCAGTTTCTTTCAAACTCTAGTCTCAGCCTCTGTCCAATCCTTAGTTCTCTCACATTGTACCTCCAAGGCTCGGTACTGTGCACCTAGCATAGCGCATATCTAAAGTTTGGCCTTGACTCTTCATTTGGAAGGGTCACTTTAAGCCTGATAGATAACTAGTTTTTTCTGGCCAGCATGACTAAATGACTTTTAAATAATTACAGAATTAAGTCACAGTAAAAATGGATGTAGCTGGCAAAGTTCCTGCCTATGGATATATTTACTCAGGAAACATTACAGATTTTCATCACCTTTTTAAAAATGTATGTTGGAACTTAATGCAAAAATGTGACCTTATTCCAGGCTAGAATCTGAAAGTTCAGTTAGAACAACTGTTAGCCAAGAACACTAAAACTGTTGCTTATTTTCTCTGGGGGCAGTATCAAACACTTGTTGCACTTATGTAATAAAATTCCTTTACTGATAAGTGGATTTATGCATACCAAAATGAAGAGAATAAATATGACCTTCTCTCTTAATAGGCTTTTGAAAAATATGTTCTAAACAATAATCTAACATAGGTTCTTATGAAGATGAAATCTTCAGTGTTGAAAATTCCATTACTACAGCTCAATTCATCATTAATCCTGACAATAATCATACAAATTACTCATAAGTGCTATTACCATTTCTCTCAGTATTTTCCAATTCTGTATCTTTTTTCAGGGAGTAGGGACATTTGATTCTAATGCTATTATTATCAAGAACTTGGTGAAGGAAACCCATGATATTTCAGCTTTCCTTTTTCTTTTCAGGCACCTAATATTTTATAAAAAGCAAACAAAACAAAAACCACCTAAAACTGTGAAGGACATGAGTTCAAATTTATGACCACTCAAAAAGTTCATGACCTTTGTTCTTCTGTTTTGAAGCCAATGGTGTGGGTTGTACGTGATATCTGCTGACCAGAATCCCGTATTTAGTGCCTCTCAGTTGTGGAGCATTTATTTGTCCTCTTGGAATTCTTATTTCCAGTCTTCTTCAAGCATCTTCTGTTATTCACCATAGCTGAACTAAATTGAACATGGAGTGTTGAGTTGTAATTTCCCCAGAAAATATTTTGAGTACAGTTAGAGAGGTCCTTGGTGGATATCTTCACAGAAGACCGACAAGTTCTCTTTAGTCACTGGAACTCTGTCCCAAGGAAGGAGAGTGAAGAACACTTGAATAGATGGAATGGAAGAACATTCTAAAATACTTTTTTTACCTTGCTTTTTTGTTCATAGTTATTATAATTATCATTGTTTTTCATTTATTAACTTTCACTTGGCTTGGAAAGACAAGAAAGATTTATGCAGAAAATTATTCATGGCTATTGCTCTTCTTAAGTCTTCCTTACCTTATTACTTCACTAATTTGGCAGATATGTATCATTAGTGTTGGCTGGCATGTACTGAGTGCTTTCTATGTACAAGGAGCTGTTCTAATGAGATGGAGCAACTCATTTAATCTTTAAGGCAATTCAGTGAGTAAAGCATATTATCCTTATTTAACCAGTGATAAAAACTGACACAATAAGAGATTAAGAAGAAACTTGCCATGTTTTTACTGCCTGGCACTAGTAAGTGTTCAGAAAACATAATTTTAATAATGAATAAATAAATGGGTAAGTGAAAACTTCTCCAGAGTTAACTTAAGCAACGATCTCTAAACTTTTCCTGATTTCTGGTGAATTTCTTATACCATTTCACTAGAAATCGGGAAATTTTTATATCAGAATTTTAGAATATCTGAATGTTCTCTTGTCTGGCTAGGTTTGGCTTCTCTCCCTCCTGAGTCTTCGAAATACTATTGATTTTCTTTTACCTTTGTGTTATTTTGCTCAAGGTCAGCCTGTATTGAAATGGTTATGCCCTTTTGTTCAGGGCTAATATTTTCAGACTCCTTTTCTGTTCTTAACCAAAGATCGCCTTAACTATGGGATTTTTTATCAAAAATAAAAAAAAAATTGTTGAGTGGCTTTTATGTCATTCACCAAAGGATTCCATTGGTTATTATCAAACATCACCCCACTTACCATTTGTCTGATCTTATGCCATCAGCTTCTATCTATTTGAATGATGTGAATTCCCTGGTTTCCAGCCTTGCTACTCTGTTCTAGCCTTGTTTTATGCTGCCTGGGTGGTTATAGGAAACATATAAACAAGGACATTTTGGAGGGAAGATACTGCAAGTTTTGGGCCAGCAATGCACACAGTCACACTTCATGAGTAATATCACTAGAAAACAGAAGGAAATCTAACAGTTTTGTGTCTGATGTTGAAAGATCAACTGGGTTATAAAATTCATTTATTAAATCACTCATTTATTCAAATAGCAGCCATTGAAAATATTATTTGTTAGGCAAAGTCTAGTTATAGGGAACACAAAGAGTAAAAATAAGCAATTAAAAAAATTAAAAAAATAAATAAAAAATAGTTTTTTCAAGAGATTACAAGATTTACCAAGTTTTATATTACAAGAAAATTTGTGCTGAAAAAATGATATTGTTGCCTTCTTACTGAATAGATTTAGGCAATAGTCTTTGATCTCCTACTATGTATGAGTTGGTAGGAGATAATAAATACATGGGATATATATAACAATTGACTTTAAACAAAAGTATTGTGGTTTAACTTTATGAATTAGAGATTGCTAATTTATAAAGTTGGTCTACACACTTGTTATTTATTATTACCCATTCAATTTTTGTACCTACTATCTAACTTTTCAGATTATTTTCCTAACTCCTGAATTAAAGCCATAATAATTCCTTTATTGAGGGTCTCTTGATGGTAAATTTTCATAGCTTTGGGATGATATTCATGCCTAAGAGTTTTGCCATATCTTTTAATTTTAGGCTAATAATTTTACCCTTTTGTACTTTGGAAATGTTATTTCATTACTGTTGGTAAGTCTGCTGCTACACTAATTTTCATTGTTTTATAACTTATTAGGACTGTGATATTTGACACAACTTATTATTTTAAGGCAGAACATTAAGTGAACGATAGCATAATTAACCAGTAAGATAAAATATTTCATAATTCCATGTAGCCAATAATTTAACTTTGAAATAAATGAAATGAGGGGCTCCTGGGTGGATCAAATGGTTAAGCATCTGCCTTCAGCTCTGGTCATGATCTTAGGGTCCTGGGATCTAGAACCATATTGGGAATCTCTGCTCAGCAGGGAGTCTGCTTTCAATCTCTGGCCTTCCCGCTGTGCTCTCTCTCGCGCTCTCTCTCTGAAATAAATAAAATCTTTTAAAAAATGATATAAATGAAATGAAAATTGAAAAAATATAGGGAGAAATAGAAATTCATAGTTAGAAATTTATTATACCACTATGGGTACCACTATTGGTCATTGATAAATTGATAAAACAAGAAAAAATACCACAAAGGTTAGAGATATTTCACAAAAATTGGGGACCCTGGATGGTTCAGTCAGTTAAATGTCTGTCTTCAGCTCAGGTCATAGTCCAAGGGTCCTGGAATGGAACCTCATGTTGGGCTCCCTGCTCAGGGGGGAGCTTCTTTTCCTGCTCCCTCTGCTCCTCCCCCCATTTATGCTCTCACTCTCTCTCTGTGTCATAAATAAATAAGAATTTTAAAAATAAAACAAACTAAAATAAAACTCACAAAAATTTACCTAACAAAAATCTATCTACCTCTCCATCTATATTATCCATGCACAGAAATGTGAAATAAATATTTACCTAGGCACACTTTGAATGTTTATAAAATTTAATCATATACTTGTCCACACAAAATGTCTCAAATGTTGTGACCAAATGCAGTTAAACTAGAAAATAATACTGAAAAGAAAAGAATGCTAGAAATTAAATCCACCTCTAAATACCCCAAGAATTAAAGAACTGAAAGTTGAAAAATAAAACTTATTTTGAACATAATGATAATGAAAATGTTACTCATAAAACTTGTAATTAGAGGGCGCCTGGGTGGCTCAGTGGGTTTAGCCGCTGCCTTCGGCTCAGGTCATGATCTCAGGGTCCTGGGATCGAGTCCCGCATTGGGCTCTCTGCTCAGCAGGGAGCCTGCTTCCCTCTCTCTCTCTCTCTCTCTGCCTGCCTCTCTGTCTACTTGTGATCTCTCTCTGTCAAATAAATAAATAAAATCTTTAAAAAAAAACAAAAAAACAAAAAAACAAAAAAAAACTTGTAATTAGAGACCTAACTACTGAAATAGAGAAGAAAGTTGAAAAATTAATGAGTTAGCATCCATTTCAAGATATTAGAAAAAATATCAATTGAAACAAAATTTAAAGTAGAGGACATGGTAATATAAAAGCAGAAATTAATTAAAAGTAAATAAGCATTGAAAAGAAAAGATTAACAAAGCACAGTTGGTTATACAAAAATCTAATAAAAGTGAAAAACATACTTAAATTCATATAAAATTAGAGGGCAAAAATACATTTGAACATTACAGGCATTTCATGCACAAGGACTGAATGATATTATGAAAAACTTTATGCATATAAATTTGAAGATGTAAATGAATTTTATAAATTCCTAGAAGAATAGAACTTTTAAACTTAAAGAAATGTAGAAACTATAACCAGTTCTATAGTCATTAAAAAAATAGTAGTCAAACATTTCTCAAAACAAACAAACAAACAAACATATCCAAACAAACAAATCTCAAGGCTTAATATATTTGCAGGGAAGTTTTACTGATATGTGAATGATAAACATAAATTATTTTAAAATATAATTATCTCAGGAAAGGGAAGGATTTTTAAGCTAGACTTACTAGAAGAGTAAACAATGATATATTCACTTAAATTCCATTTAAGATTTTTTTCATCAAAAAATTCTATTTAAGATTATTTTTCACCACAGAATTAAAAACAAAGAATATGGGAAATAATGTTTTCAAAGCTTGAATTTAACAAGGACTGGTGTCCAGAATATATATTTTTAAACTCCAAAGAATCATTAGTGGTTTAAAACAGCAAACCTTAATTTCTCATACTACATGTCCATTTCAGATAGGCTTTGACCCACCTCTGTGGTCTTACTTAGGGACCCCTGCTTTTGGAGAAAACTCATCTGGAATATTACTGGCCTCAAGATAGAAGATAAATAAAAATATGGAAATCACATGTGGCTTTTAAAATACTGGGCAAAAAAGTAACACACAGTTTCCACCAACCCTGTGTTCACTTCTAATTCAATAGGACAGAGCTCTTTAATCCTGCTACAAGAAGGAGTACCACTGGGAAGCCTACCTCAGGTAAGAATGGAGATTTAAATGTTCATATAATCTCTCATGGGGCAGGTCACAAATGAGAAGTATATTAAATGACATTCTTATGATCAATCATGAAGATGACTTATCAGGCTGGCAAAAATGTTTTAAAAAGTCTGATGGTAACAAGAACAGTCTCTTCAACAAATGGTGTTGGGAAAATTGGATAGCCACAGGCAGAAGAATGAAACTGGACATTCTCTTACACCATACATAAAGATAAATTCAAAATGTATGAAAGACCTAAATATAGGATAGGAATCCATCAAAATCGTAGAGGAGAATACAGGCAGCAACCTCTTTGAGCTTGGCCACAGCAACTTCTTGCTAGACATGTTTTCAAAGGCAAAGGAAATGAAAGCAAACATGAACTACTGGGACTTCATCAAGATAAAAAGTTTCTGCACAGCAAAGGAAATAGTCAACAAAACTAAGAGGAAAACTACTGAATGGGAGAAGATATTTGCAAATGACACTACAGATTAAGGGCTAGTATCCAGGAACTTAAAGAACTTATCAAACTCAAGACCCCAAAAACAAATAATCCAGTCAAGAAATGGGCAGAAGATATGAACAGACATTTCTCCAGAGAAGACATGCAAATGGCCAACACACACATGAAAAAATGCTCCATATCACTTGGCATCAGGGAAATACAAACCAAAAACACAATGAGATACCACCTCACATCAGTCAAAATTAACAAGACAGGAAACAACAAATGTTAGCAAGGAAGTGGAGAAAGGGAAACCCTCTTACACTGTTGGTGGGAATGCAAGCTGGTGCAGCCACTCTTGAAAACAGCATGGAGGTTCCTCAATAAGTTAAGAATAGAGCTACCTTGTGAACTAGCAATTGCACTACTAGGTATCTACCCCAAAGATACAGATGTAGTGAAGTGAAAGGGCACCTGTCCCCCCTTGTTTGTAGCAGCAATGTCCACATAGCCAAACTATGGAAGGAGCTGAGATATACATGGACAGATGAATGGATAAAGAGGATATGGTATACATTTACAATGAAATATTACTCAGGCTTCAGAAAGGATGAATACTTATCATTTACATCGACATGGATGCAACTGGAGAGTATTATGCTAAGTGAAATAAGTTCTTTAGAGAAAAACAATTATATGGTTCTGTCATGTGTGGAACATTAAGAAACAGTACAAAGGATCATAAGACAAGGGAGGGAAAAACTGAAAATTGCCTTTTTTTTTTAAAGATTGTGTTTATTTATTTGCCAGAGAGAGAGAGAGCACGTGAGTATGCACAAGCAGTGGGGAGGGGCAGAGGCAGAGGGAGGGGGAGGCTCCCCTCTGAGCAGGGAACGCGACAAAGATCATGACCTGAGCCAAAGGCAGATGTGTTTAATCGACAGAGTCACCCAGGAACCCCGGAAGTAACTGTTTTTTTAAAACTCATATAGGGATTAAAAAATAAAAATATTTTGGAGATTTTTCAAATAAGAGCTATCCACCCCTTTAACTTGGGTTATTAATGTGAGGAACCTAATAAGAATAGATATTTTCTATGCTTAAATCTATAAAAAAGAGTAAAGATTTTCCATTTAATTACATCTAAGATCAGTTTGGGTTAATTTTAATGGCATAATAATTGCCTTCAAAAGAATTATTTTCAGGGACACCTGGCTGACTTGGTCAGTAGAGCATGCAATTCTTGATCTCAGGATTGTGAGTTCGAGTCTCATTTGGGTGTAGAGAATACTTAAAAACAAAAATTAAAAAAGCTTTAAAAAAAGAATTATTTTCAGAATGTCAAGGGGTACAGGAGTAAAAATACCCCAAATAGGAAATTTATACAGTATTTGGGAAAAAAAAATATATATATATTTACTTCAGAATAAAACTTAGTCTATCCTTTAAAGAAAAAGTCTCCTCAAAGTAATAATAGTATATTCTAAAGCAATTTCTGTTGTTCTGGCCTTTGCCAACCTGACAAGATTTCAGGCATACAAATTGCAGCCTGCTTAGTTTAGCCAAATCAACTTGAAAAGTTCTGCCCATAAAAATCTCTCACTTCTCTAGCTCTCACACAGATTTAAATGAGGAGAATCTGGTACTTAATGTGCTTCTGGTTAGGTTGCTTAGCGACCACTCCACCCTGCCTCTCACACTGTGTGTTAGGTGTAAAGTTAACTATTGCAACACTTACAGGAATGCAAGCAAATATACAAATATAAAACAACAAAACTGCAAAAATCATACGGTACTTCTCTGGTCAGGTTAAACTCCTTTAAGATATCAGCTCTATTTTCTTTCTTATAAATTTGATTTCTAATGTAGCTAAGTAGGCATAATTCTAGAACATATCACTTGTTTATTTAACAGTTTTTTTTAAAAAAAGACTCATCTTCACTGTTTTAAAGAAGTTCAGTTTAAGGAATATGATGTATATAAGATGACTTTTAAAAACTTCGATAAGCAAGCTAAATAAGTAAATATTTTAATTTAGATTTTTTTTGAAGAGAGGTGGTTTGGAAATGAATAAAGGATGTACATTTCATTTGTGTTAAGATTACCAACTTAACAAAACATTTTCAAAGAAAATGTAAAGCACTTTATAAGCTGTAATTTAAAATATATATTCTTTTGTAGTGTGAATGCTTTATTTTGTTAGATCTTGAGTTCCATGTGATTAACAAGTGTTGTGATCACTAAAACCATAATAGTGATAATTTCTTGTCAAATGCTCTACTTCAATTTTTAACCAAATCCCTTTGATTGGTGTTCCATTCTGGAGCATTTGTGCTAGCAATTTTCACATTCCTGTCACAAAAAATTATCATTAAAGTCTTTTTCAAAAACAAATGAAGCATATTCTTAGTTGTTTTCAACATATGTGTAACATAATGATCCAGGTATGGTGCAAAAACAGCTAAGCTTGGTGTAGCATATTTTTAGCATATAAATATCCTTTCTTGTGAAGGTTCTTTAGTTGCTTATTTGTGAAGTGTATTATATGAAGAGACATATACCCCCTAATTTTTATTCCTAGTATAAGTAAAACCAAATGAAATTTTGAGACCAGTTATGGGTTTAAGTTGTGGGTCTTACTCTCTAGTTTTCATCTGCCCTAAGTCATAAAAAGAATTTTGACTAAGTCAAGATAGTAATATAGCTAATAATGAGATGTGTTATTGAAATGCTTTAATGATGTGAGTAGTTGTATTACTCATAAGACTCTCTCACTTAGATTTAATATTTCCCTGTGAATTGCAATACATTAGTTTTTTTTCTAAAGAAAAAATAGTGTTAGAGATAAATGAGTTTCAAAAAATGTGACTGCTTTGGTTTCTTACAAATTTTCTCAATTGAACATTACCTTTTTCTCAGGAAAAGAAAATGATTTTTATATAGTTCCTCAAGCTGATTATAATGGGAACATCATCACTGAAGAATATTTAAAGCCCTAATTACTGTTGATTAGTTCTTTTGCTATCTTATAATGAAATTGAAAGTAAACATTTTCATTTTCATTTGTAAAGTGTCAAAAATTTTAGAGTTAGCAGGTAGAACCTAAATAAAGAATGAGGCTAAATAACTAGATCGGCTGATCCCAGTGTGGGAAATAGAAAATGAGAGTACTGATCTTGGGTACAAAAATAGTAATATTTTGAATTCTTGACAGTATTTCTCTGGAATTTCTTGTGCACTTATGATATGAAGAAGAGACTTTCAAGATTGTAAATAAATAAAATAATTTTTCTTAATTATTATGTATTTCTCATAGATTGATCAGTTCAATTAAGGAGACCCAAAATGGATTACAGAATTTTCTGAGGAGAGATTCTGTGCCTAGGAGTTGCCTCTAAATCCTCTTATTGTTGTTGACCTCATGGTCCCTCTTTCTGCTGAATGTGCTCAAAGCACTTCTTCTTCCTGTCAGTGCCTAAAGAAAAGCATTGATTCTCCCCTAACTATTCAGTACAGCACAGACCTGCAGATTAAGAGAAGTGTTACGGCAAGATCAGGGGTAGAGCCCAAAATTTTCAGAGGCACGGGGAGGCATAGACCTTTTAGAAAGGAAGTTATTGCTGGCATTAAAGAACACACACACACACACACACACACACACACACAGAGGGGAATTTATTGAAGAGTATAAAAATGGATATAAAAAGCAGAGCTGCCAATGACACAAAGATAAAGGAAAGAAAATGAGGTGTTCCTTGAATAAACAAGTAACATTTGGGTAAGGAGGGAGGTGGAGGGGACAAAACTAAGATGACAGATGGAGCTGGCTTACAAAAGTGCAAGATTATACGAAAGAACCTCAACTTAACATTCAACAGAGGGTTAGGAGGTTCTCTTGCACAGACTGGAATACCTTTCTCTGTACTAGAAAATGAAGTATTAAAAGCCTTTATTATTGCACTGGAGCAGATAATTAGGCAATTAAAACTATTAAAATTTGATAGAATATTTACAAAGCATGCTTGCCAAATTTTAACTCCTCAAGTTAAGCGTTGGCTTTTGAACCACTACCCTTGCTTTTAAAAATTGTTAGTGCTTTGTTGCCCACAAAGTCAGTTTTCTGTTATTGGGAATCCGAGGTACTGAAGGCAGAAGTAAGGTGTAGTGTTAGAGAAAAATAATAACTTTGTAAGAAATTTATATATAGAAGGTAAAGAAGCAAGGCTAAGCAATGGAAAAAAAAAACGATTTGTAAATTAAGGACAATCATATTAGCAAACAATAGTTCTTTTTGAGAGAAAAGCTAATATCAAAAAATTTTGTGAGGAATGTATATAAAACACAAGCATTCATATAACATACTAAACTGTTCTATATTTTTTTTTTATAAATCCAAGTATCTAAACCACATAGAATTATTTAGCAATAAGAAAATGGGAATTAAACTTAAGATTGATAACAAAATTTCCAACAGATAAGGTTTTTTTAATAATCTTTAGGGAATATGTAATTTAGAATTATTAAATATATTCTAATATTTCCTAAAAGAGAATAAGATAGTTAGGATTTTACTTCTAACCAGCACAAAGGGGGAAATATAATCATTATGAGCAAATTAAGTCTTTTTTGTTATCCTACCTCAAAAATATCATTATCTGTAGTTGTAGTTTAACATTACTATAACAATCTGAGGATCTGATTTGTACTATAAAAATAAGCTTAAATATTTAAATGCAGAAGAGTACTGAGAGCTTAGTAAATTCTAATTGCTTTATTAAACCACTAAAAAGTTGTACTTAAAATGTGAATGGTGACTTTATATTTTGGATTTTAGATAAATGTTAGATCACATCAGGAAAATATTGTAGTGTTCTAAATTTTCCAGCAATATAGTAACATATATTTTTAAGTGAATGAATAGGCTAATGTGTTAAACGAATTTATTGCCAACTTTTTTAAAACTATCATTTGTCAATTTTAGGATAACATTGGGTCTTTAGTTTATATGTCCAGAGAAACGATGGCTTTCAAGCACAAAACAAGCAAAATTATTTTTCTAATCTGAACAAAATTGTTTTAGATCACAAAGTGTCATTATATTTAAAGAATTAGTATTCAAGATTTCCAGTCAAGATAACTGATTAATGACATGTCAGAATATTGTTTCAAACAAATATTTTTTAATTTTACTAGATAACCATGTTCAAAAACAAGAAAAGAAAATCCCTAAGTGACCAGAAAGAAAATGGATTTCCAGAGTGCGAATGGGAGTTAAAATCACATGGTCCACAGAGGACAAGGAGTAAATATGGATATTAGGTAAAAGATTTAAAATCCACAGGGGACCCATGGTTAGAACTGGTCTGAATAAAGCCATAAGTCAGAATGGTGCTGTGCTGCCCATAAACAGGGACTGGAACATATCTATCTGCTATCCTAGAATCTCACCTGAAGACAGTTCTCCATCTAGGCTGAAATAGGGGAGAATCAACTACTAAAGGAGGAAAAACATACACCTCACTTGCTGTCAGTTTTAGAAAGAACAAAATGGAAATAAAATTAAAGTTGATAGCAACTAAACTGATAATGACATTAAAACCTTTAGTAAATCAACAACTGCAAGCAGTGTTATAGTATTTACTGGGAAAAATGTAATAGTAGCAGCACCCTGCAAAGACACAGTGAAAGATTACTGCTGAAGATGAGCTCACAAACAAAAACTATAGACTATATGGGGACTATTACTATAGGAAAGGTTGTCCACAGACTCAGGAAGATTCACAACAGAGTTTAAAGAAAGCAGAACAGGATTAAAGGACTGAAAAGTCTGTATTAAGAATTGTGATTTTCAACCCTAATCTTTCTCAGAATGTTTGACAATAAGAGATACCCAGGCCCTATGATCAGAAGTTTTTATTGAATCTAAGATTTTAAGTTGATTGTACTTTTTTTTTTTTTTAAAGATTTTATTTATTTATTTGACAGAGAGAGATCACAAGCAGGCAGAGAGGCAGGCAGAGAGAGAGGAGGAAGCAGGCTCCCTGCTGAGCAGAGAGCCCGATGCGGGGCTCGATCCCAGGACCCTGAGATCATGACCTGAGCCGAAGGCAGCGGCTTAACCCACTGAGCCACTCAGGCGCCCCATTAAGTTGATTGTACTTTTAATGATTTATAATATTCAGAGAGTTTTGGGATGAGAAAGCTCCCATGAACATGCATAAAACATTGTAAAAATCTGGAAATAAGCAGAGTTCTTTTTTCAAAATAGAGTTTTTTTAGTTTAAAAAAACAAAATCAACATACAGTTAAAGAATAAACAAACCCAGAGTTTCCTACCAGTGTAGTTCTCTGAGTAAATTATAGTTTACTATGAGATATAAATGATCATAAATTTTAATTTTAAAATACTTTCACAACCACTGAATTATGTTAGAACATGTTTGTGACTTCCTCTATAAAATTCTTGAATACATAGTTTATATATATATATATATATATATATATATATATTTATTTATTTATTTGACAGAGAGAGATCACAAGTAGACAGAGAGGCAGGCAGAGAGAGAGAGAGAGAGAGAGAGAGAGAGAGGGAAGCAGGCTCCCTGCTGAGCAGAGAGCCTGATGCGGGACTCGATCCCAGGACCCTGAGATCATGAACTGAGCCGAAGGAAGCGGCTTAACCCACTGAGCCACCCAGGCGCCCCATAGTTTATATTTTTGTCCATGTGACTCTGTGTCCAGTCCCTGCCACTTGAGAATGTTCTGTGTTGGCCATGCTGCATGGTTTCATTCTTTATCTTCCCATTACAGATATTGCTTAGTTTAATAATTACTTATTGCAATTTTTATTATTACCAGCATTTCTTCTTTTGTATTATATTTTAAAACATATATTCTTCAATCCTGCACTTTTTTCATATTCTAGAATTTTTATTGAATTGCTTTAACAATTATTATTCTCATCATCTGACCTTAATTATTCCAAAATAGAACATGCTCAATTACATTCATTTCCTGGTTTTATATTTGCTCCTTCTCTATCATTCTTAATTTTTGAAACTAAAAATAAGCCACAAATTAGCCAAAGATTGATATTTGGTAGAATTTCAAAGCTGTTTTTTTTAGAATGAAAAGAATGTTTATTTCTAAGGCTAGCTATGTTGATAAATAAAATGATCTTCTCAAAATTGATTTTTCTAAGTACTTTGTCATATACACATACACCATTACTTTTTTGTGATTTTATAAAATTACACTTACTGAATTAAAATTACTATCTCAATATTTTAAAAAATTTGTTTAAACTATGCTAGATTTTCAACACATTCTTTATAATTTTCAAAACATTATCTTTTAAAATTTGATTTCTGAAGATAAAATTCTTCTACTTAAGTATTTAATATTTAAGTAATTTAATTTTTACATATCTTTATATTTCAAGCATTATGAACATTTTAGTTTCCATCATCAAAGTCACAAGTAAATGTAGTAATCAAAGAAAAAGACACAAAGAAATGAGAAAGAAAAAGGGAGAGACAGAGAGAGGGAGAAATTGAGACAGGGAAGGAGAGGGAAGGAGGGAGGAAGGGAAGAAAGGAGAGAGCTGGGGAGGAGGAAGAAAGAGACAGAAGAAGGAAAGGAAGCAAAAGGGAGGTAAGAAGTAAGAAAAACTAAAGTACACAAATGTATCTTAGTGTGACTCTAATTCTTTTCACTTTCAAGCTAAATGGTTTATCGGAAGTTGATCAAATGAAGCAATGATGCCATGTATTGTGTAGTTATACCAGCAATAGTGCCAAGCCTCATATAATTATGCTAGCAAATTACTACAAAAATACCCATCATAGGCAGGAAGAGATTTGAACTTTTTAAACTTCTTTTATGAGGGCATCACAAAGATATTCATTTCAGCACTAGTTGTAATGTCTTACAGTTAACAACTGAAGTCCAAATGGCACACGTGTTACAGAACAATTCTCTTAATTAGCTTGCATGACAGTTATCAACATTTGATTTTAATAAAACAGAAAAATAGAAAGGTCTAGTTTCTGAAGACCATGATTAAGACTCATAATAATGACCTATCAACTGGTATAAACCACAAAACCTGATTATTAAGTCAAAAATATTTATGCTACAATTTGAGTACCTTAAGATATTAGTGACTCTGCTTGGTGAATAACAACAGTTTTAAATCTTGGAGACTGAAAGACTCTCAATTGTTACATTAAATATTTAAAGCAAATTACTAGAATGAGCAGACTTGTCTTTTACTCAAGTGTGCCTTACAATATTAGTATTTTCTCTAAGTTCCATGATGAGATGGAAGCTGGGAAACACTGAGATTGAAATCTTTGTGGAGATACTTAGTGAATTTGAAGGCAGAGCAAGAGAATGTCCCAAAAACCAATATGGAGGGATAGAAGATGGTGGACAGGAAACAGGAATAGGGAGAAAAAGAGATTATCATGTAATTCTGTAACATATTTCTAAGAAGTATGAAGTTATAAGAAGTAAGAAGTTAATAAGAATACTTCTAAAAGAAGAATAAGCAGGAAAAATAAAGTGAATGGTAGAGAGGAAATATTTGAAACAATAAAATCTGAGATTATTCCAGAATGAGCAAATGTATGAACTATTAGGTGGAAAAGCCCCCTGAGTGTGGAATAGACACATTGTAGTGAATTTGATGTGTCAGGATAGAGAGAAAATCCTGGAGTCCACCAAGAAGGACATACTCTGATTATCTACAGAAGAATGGTATCAGGACAGCAAAGTGTTCTTCAACTATAATAGCTGAGAAAAGAAAACTATATGATTACTTAGAAGTGTTACTCCCAGAGACTATTGATAAAAGAACTGTGAAAGATGCATTTCAGGAAATAAAGAAGAAGTGAATGCGGAAGGAAAAAAAAAGACAAGAAATCAAAGAGAACACATATTGGTAAAACATAGTAGTATACTTACTAAGTACTAATAATAAAAAATAAAGAAAATACAAAGAAAATAGGATAAGGTTAATAGAGTTTTATGGTTAATAAATTTGAACTAAGTGTGCAAAAGAGACATGAGCATTTGGAGGGGACAAGTTCATAAGAAACTAAAGTGTGCCATTCAACCTGCCTTGTTCTGGATAAAGAGCAAGGCATTGATTAATATTAAACATTTATTAGGGAAAAATGTAGATTTAAAAATAAATGTTAGCAACTAAAGGAAAAACTAGGAAGGAAATCTACAATAAGCTACTCTGAGATAAAAAGTATGGGAAGTACAAAACTAATTAACAAAAGTCAGAAGACAGTAAAAGCATAGCAAATCGTGTCAAAAGAAAATGGAGCAAAATAGTTCAAATTGTTAGTTAATTGAAACAAATGTAAAAAGTCTTAATTCATATTATATGATAAAAGAAATCTCTCATCAGGTAAAAGCTGAAATTCAGATATATTCTCCTTTTAGAGAAATCCTAAATCAGTGGACACAGAAAAGTTGACTATAAAGGCATAAAAAAATATACACAAGTTAAGTACTATTCCATAAATCCTGGTACAGCTAAGTTAACCTCAGATAAATGAGAATGCAAGGTAAATAGTTTAAAAAGGGAGGGAGTCCTTTCCAAGTATTTTCTCAAGAAGAGTAAATTGTTCAAAAATAAAAGCCAAAGAGAAATACCAACTGAAAACCATTATATGGCCCTTAAGCCATTGTCAACAAATAGAAGAAAATGAGTGGCAACTAATGTTTGTGTCACTTTCAGTTTCTCAGGGTTGACAATAAATATATTTAATGGATTCAATAATTACTTTATGCAGTTTGGTTTGAGATAGAGTTAATGTTACATTATTTTATTTAATAAATATTTTAGTTATTAATATTATTGGATTAACTATTGGATTCTTTTCATTTTGTTTCAAAACACTATTTTATGTATTGCTAATGTAATTCATAATCCTTCTAAAGACCTGGAAAAGATAATATTTAAAAATACAGAAAATAAGTTTTAATTCAAACATATATAGATAAATAAATATATAAATAAATATTTTGGTTTGTATTCTTTCAAAATAAGATGATGATTTTAACTGACTCACCGAGTTCTTACTATGTCAAAGATTATTTGACTACTTTATACCTATTCTATTTTTTAATGTATATGATATTATTATCCCTATTATATAGGCATGGAGAAGTTAATAAGAAGCAGAACCAGGAATAGAAACAATTCAATCAGATATAATACGGCTCCCATTTAGAACCTGCACTGGAATATAGAAATAACTACAGGTTTGTTGAATTAGAACCACCTTACCAGAAGTATACAATCACGTGCATACATACATACATACATAACATACATATGCATATACATTCACACACACACACACACACACACACTTGTGTGTGATTTTGTGATATAATAATAAATATGTATTTTAGTCTTTTTTCCAGGTCTTCGCCAAACCCCCTAAAACTCTTATAGCTTCCTAAGTAATAAGAGCAGGAGGAGCTCCTTAGAGCTTGTGTTTTGTTCTTAGCTCTCAAAACAGCTCTGGAGTACAAACAAAACAAAACAAAACAAAACAAAACAAAACAAAACAAAAAACAGCTCTAGAGCGATAAAGATAAAAGGATGGGTCTTTTGTTATTTATGAAAAGCCTTTTTGAACCACACCTGAGTTTATGTTAATGAAGTGACTTTTGGAAAGCTTCTAAGGATGGGAGGGTCTGATTAGCAGAGCAATTGATCATGTGAATAAAGTATTGGAAGGTTCATTCCCACTATCTCCACCCCCCTATGAGGATGGGGGGGGGGGCTTGAGGTTGAATTAGTCCCCAGTAGCCACTGAATTAAACATGCCTACTCATTGAAATGTCCATGAAACACCCTAACCTAAGGCTTTGTTTTAGTATGAAAGTAGTAATTTTAAAAACAACATGGATTCTGCATTTAGATACTTATCTAAACTCTTAATGGGATCCCAGGGACAATTTGGGTATGTTAGTAGAGGAGTGGGCCAGGCTCTGAATTTAAAAGTGAAAACAAAAGAACTGTTCACAAAAAAAAAATTGTCACTTTGTAACACTTGATTGGTTTTATTTTATTTTTTGATTTTATTTATTTATTTGACAGAGAGAAATCACAAGTAGGCAGAGAGGCAGGCAGAGAGAGAGGAGGAAGCAGGCTCCCTGCTGAGCAGAAAGCCCGATGCGGGGCTTGAACCCAGGACCTGGGATCATGACCCGAGCCGAAGGCAGCAGCTCAACCCACTGAGCCACCCAGGCGCCCCATAACACTTGATTGGTTTTAAATAGCGCCTAAGTACTTCACTAAATACCCTGTAACTAGTTATTTTCGGACTTCTACCTAAAATAGGTTTTGCATTTGCAAAAGGCAAATACACACACACACACACATTTATATACAGGATCAAATACTTCATGTTGCTTGTATTTTAAACTGCCATTAAAACATTAATCAGGGCATCTGGGTGGCTCAGTTGTTAAGCCTCTGCCTTTGGCTCAGGTCATGATCCTGATGTTCCAGGATTGAGTCCTGCATTGGGCATCCTGCTCAGCGGGAGACTGCTTTTCCCTCTACCACTCCTCTGCTTGTGTTCCCTCTCTGGCTGTCTCTCTCTGTCAAATACATAAATAAATAAAAATCTTTTAAAAAAATTTAATCACTTTACCAGTATAAAGGAGAGAGCACAATCTAAATATGTATTAGCAAATATTTCCAATTTGTACGTCTTCTTATAGCTATTCACACAGACTATTTTTCCCCAATTTTCATTTTTGTTTTTCAATTTAAATTCAATTAATTAACATATAATATATTATTTGTCTCAGGGGTACAGGTCTATGATTCATCAGTCTTATATAATACCCTATGCTCATTACAATACATACCCTCCCCAATGTCCATCACCCAGTTACCCCATCCCTCCACCTTTCTCCATTATTAATATTTTACAATTCTTAATAATATTTTGCATTTTCTCCTGTAAAGAATTAGTATATTAAGAGAAAATTGCAGGAAAAATTGTTTTGGATATAAGTCAGCTTTAGATTTTATTTAGAATAGACTGATAGGCTGATTAAATGTGTTTCTTATAGATCATCTATCCATCATCTATTATCTACCTACAAACTATAAAATTTACCTATATATTTTCTAATATAATATGCTAGTAGTATAGATACATATTATGTGTTATATCAATATCTATACATCATTGTAGCTGTGTAGATGGTATTACCTAATATAGTAACATATTAATGGTATAAATACTCTTGTATTAATAATAATATATTTATAGTATGGTTTATGGGTTGAATTGTGTCCCCTTAAAATTCATATGTTGAAATTCTAAATCTTATATGTGATCTTGTATGGAAATAGGGTCATTGCAGATGTAATTATTTAAGATGAAGTGTATTGGAGTAAGATGGGCCTCTAATCTCATATGACTGGTGCCTTTATAAAAAGGGGAGGGGCGCCTGGGTGGCTCAGTGGGTTAAGCCTCTTCCTTCCGCTCAGGTCATTTTCTCAGGGTCCTGGAATCGAGCCCCACATCGGGCTCTCTGCTTGGTGGGGAGCCTGCTTCTCCCTCTCTCTCTGCCTGCCTCTCTACCTACTTATTATCCCTCTCTCTCTGTCAAATAAATAACTAAAATCTTAAAAAAAAAGGGGGGGGGAATTTGCACCCAAATATGCACACAAGGAAAATGCCATGTGTAGATGAAGACAGAGATTAGTGATGTTTCTACAAGCCAAGTAATGCCAAAGATTTCCAATAAACCACAAGAAGCATGGAACAGATTTCCCCTCACAGCCCTGGGGAGAAACCAACACTGCTGACACTTTGATCTTGTACAATTAGCCTCCAGAACTGTGAGACAATATATTTCTCTTGTTTAAGCCACCCATTGTGAGGTACTTTGTTACAAGGGCCTTAGCAAGCTAATATACTATGTTACATAATATGGAAAACATATCTATCTAATATACTAGCATATCTACAGTAATACATATCACTTATCTGATACAAAATGTAGTGCCATCATTTTGAAAGATACGAAAAATTCTAAGATAAAAATGCAGTTAAGTGAGACATAGTTTTATTTTATTCATGTAACGTAAATGCAAAACCTTCAGTTGTTTGGGCTTGTTGATTGATGTGGCTAATGTTTATGCAAACATAATAGCCTGTAGACAAGTGATAAAAAGTTGGAAATGACCTTTGTGGTTATTTAATCAAACATCTGTCTCCGTACTGGAATAAACTCCATAAGCTCTGTGGCTGGCAGCCAATTACCTTCTTTCCTGGGAGCAGACAGAGGGGTTGACTGATCACCAAAAGGCACCAGGGAAGAGTTGAAAAGAGGAAGTGATAATTAGACTGAGATGAAACACGGACAAGAACTGCCAAGTTCCAGGGACGCCTGGGTGGCTCAGTTGGTTGGACGACTGTCTTCGGCTCAGGTCATGATCCCGGGGTTCCAGGATCGAGTCCCACATTGGGCTCCCGGCTCTATGGGGAGTCTTCTTCTCCGTCTGACCTTCTCCTTGCTCATGCTCTCTCTCACTGTCTCTCTCTCAAATAAATAAATAAAATTAAAAAAAAAAAAAAAGAACTGCCAAGTTCCCTCAGGGTAGAGTATAGTGTGAGGAAGAGTGGGGTATCAGTAGGAGAAGTTGACCTAGCCAGTTTGTGACGTGTCTTAGGACTATTCAAAGGGGGCTTAACTAGTCTCTTAGGTGATAGGGAGTTTTTAGAATGATTTATGTCCAAAAGTAATAAAATACAAATTAAATGTGCCCGTTATTATTACATCTATATTTTAGGAAGCTCACACCTGTGAAAGAATAGAAGTGCCTTGGGGCGCCTGGGTGGCTCAGTGGGTTAAGCCGCTGCCTTCGGCTCAGGTCATGATCTCAGGGTCCTGGGATCGAGTCCCACATCGGGCTCTCTGCTCAGCAAGAAGCCTGCTTCCCTCTCTCTCTCTCTCTGCCTTCCTCTCCGTCTACATGTGATCTCTCTCTGTCAAATAAATAAATAAAATCTTTAAAAAAAAAAAAAAAAAAAGAATAGAAGTGCCTTGGAGAAAGATCAGAATACAGGCAGCTTGATCAATAGGGGAATGCTACTCGCTTGTTTAGTCTTAAACAGTCTGGAGTTCCTGATCTGATGTCATTGATGATTGGACCTGTCTTACAACCAGGTTCCTTTCCAATTGTATCTCATGTCACTCACTATCATGCTTCTCATGCATTGGTTATACTGGTATTATCAAGTATTCTACAAATACACATTTTCTTCATGGTACTGTGTCTTTACAAATGTAGTCTAGGGTCTTAAGAAAACCCTGAGTCTCTTATACTAGTATTTAACAGGAAAGATTGATCATGAATACACTTTCACCCAGGCACCCCATGAATACACTTTAGACTGACCTTTTTCAGCCTGTTTTTATGAGCAGATATTCATAAAGACACCCTCCAAAAGCCATACGTGCGGTACGGGTCTCCAGCTATTAACTTGCTTTGGAATCATGTCCTCCTTTGCTGCCATGAGAAGGAGATTCTATAGAGTTCTCTGTTGATGAATTTGTTCATAAATACTTATGCGTCTGATGACCTTCTTAATGTGTTTCTCGGTGACTTGAAATAACACACTGAGAACCATGTCTATGTTGTCTGTCCTGAAAAACAATATTGTATGTACATGTCCATGTCCATATGTCAATATTACGACACCCTTAATTATAGCAGTTGGATTGAGTGAATATTCCTACTAATAAATTTCATATATAAGATGTGATTTATCTACATTAGAGTTAAAGATTCTTTTTGAAGAAACTACTGTCCCAACTTTTAATAGCGTTATAGTTATTAATTACTAAGTAATTTCCCCCCTTCGTTTATCTTGGTTAAAACTGTTTTTAAGAAGTTTAGACTAAATCATAACACTATGATCAGGAGTTGTCTCTGGATTCAAACTACATGAATTATTTGTAAAATGGGAAATAATAATATCTCAACAGAATTGTTGTTAGGACTAAATGAACTGACACTTGTCAAAGATTATCAATTGCCTGAGGGTCTGAAAACAAAAATATTAACTAATATCATCTTGTGGGGGAGAAATCTGGGCCTTAAATTTTGATTTACCTATGTAAGCAGAAACTAACTCTACCAGCGTGTACTTCTTTGGCTCCTTTTTCAACAGACATGTGGTGACCTTATTCAAGACATGTGGTGACCTTAGTCAAGAGTTCTCATATGGATCTATAATTATTATAAAAAGGTTACCGGTTTTACTTTGAAAGCACACTGTTTTACACTTGAGCAGTTAAACACAGACTAGTTTCCCTAAGAGGATTTATCAGGGGGTGCCTGCCTGGCTCAGATGGTTGAGTATCTGCCTTTGGCTCAGGTCATGATCTCCAGGTCCTGGGATCAAGCCCCATGTCAGGTTCCCAGCTCAGTGGGAAGTCTGCTTCTCCTTCTCCCTCTGCCTCTCCCCCTGTGTGTGTGAGCTTTCTCTCCAATAAATAAATAAAATCTTCAAAAAAAAAATAGAGAATTTGTCAGGGATATTGAGCCCAATATTGCCCAATAGCCATTAAATTTTAGTTGAAACGTAAAAAAAAAAAAAATTGATGGAGGCTTGCCATAAGGTTATGAACATTGCACCCTTTAGCATAGATCACTGGTTCTTAAACATTGTTGTGTTGTTGTCATTGTTGTCGTTTCAACAGGCAAAACTATTATTCTCCAAGGAGATCTTACACAGAACTCGAGATGAAACAGATTTTTAAGAATTTGCTCAGTTTGAAGCATGTGAGGACCACCACATACATAGAGTCATTCATCAACCCTTCTGGCTCTTTTGCAGAATCCTCTGATTTTGAGGATCGAAACCTACTCCTTCAGATAGTTTGTTTCTGCTCTTGTATTGTCCAGGAAGTCAGAGAGCTGTGTACTCAGCTTATATTATATTAGTTTCCTATTCTTTGAATCACTCAAAAATCATTATTAAATGCCTGCTCTGAGCCAGACATTGTTCTTGGTGCTGGGGGTGGCAGTGATACAACAGCTTCTTGGGCTGTGCTGTATTATATTTGGGAGGAGAGGAGATAAATAACAAATAAGTAAAAACAAAAGTATACTAATCATTATCACATACACATATCACATTTGTAATTTCTGTAAATTCTGTGAAGGTAATAAAAATGGGGTATTTCAATAGGGGGTATGGGTTACAGAGGGGATCACTTTGGACAGGGTTGGTGAGGAAGTTCTCTCAGGGGAGGTAATGTTTGGAGAGTGGCCCCAAATTAAAGGAGTTAGTTGGGCAACGGAAGATCTGGAGGGAAAGCCTTCTGTGAAGAGGGGAACGCAAGTGCAACAACACTAAACTCTACTGAGTTGGGCTTATTTGAAAATCAGAAAGAAGGGCAGCATTTAAGAAGGTGAGTGAGAGGAACAGAGCAGATGCCACCTCTAAGATGGTACGTAAGACTCAGACAAGGACCAGGTCATATGGGCCCTTGTAGAACCCAGTGAGGAAGTCAGACTTTATTCCACATGCATCAAAATACCATTGGAGGATTTGGGGAAGAAAGGATTTGATTTACAATTAGGAAGTTCTCTCTGACAGGCAGAAAGAGAAGAGAATAGTCCAGGAGCAAGAGAGCAAACAAATAGACTCCTTTTAACATGTCTTCACAGACTAGCAGCTTGACCTGTTTGGAGAACAACAAAGTTCTTTTTAAAATGTCTTCAGAAAACAATGATGATATCTGGTTTAAATACTTAGAAGAGTGAAATGTCTGCCAAGCAAATAATTTGTATTTATTTGATGGATGATTATGGATCACATCGCTTCCTGGACTGCAGGTAAAAATGTAAGGAATCCTACGCAGCCCTTTACGTGCACTCTCCATATCACTGATGATTCTTAATTTCAGTTCCTTCTTTTCTCCTTGTCTTACCTTTCTCTCTTATATTCAAACATGTTACACTGTGTAATGCATAGCTGTAGAGTGTGCAGAGTGTATAGATTTGGAAACAGCCTTTTATCCTTTGTTTGACTGTGTTTTTAAAATTTGAATAAGTGGAAGTAGATAAAGTCATGGTTGGATGATTAATAACTTAATCATTAAAATTAGATAGATGTACAAATTCCTAGGCATATGTCAAAGTATTTCCCATGTGCCATTTAAATTTCAACAAACTATAGTAAATTTTTGTGTTGTATCATCATATTCACTACCAAAATCAATAAGCCCTGTGGCTCTAAAGAGAAGACCATGAAATTGTAATATACAATATAAAAGACTGTTATAGAGTCACATCCTAAATTCTTAAGTTATACAAAGTTACTTAAAACCAGAAATTATAGCTCACTATTTTTATCACAATTATAGAGGATATTACATTTGTTTTCATAAGTATTTTCATAATTTACATATGTATGTGATTTATTTCAAAGATCCTTCCCATATTGTAACTACATATATTGTCATCACTGATTTATGGAGCATTCAATGTGACTTTCTTAACCCGCTCAAATTTTATGATATTTGTGGATTTCATTATATATGCCTATAGGATTATACATACAAAGATGTACTTATCATATTTAATGTCATGATTGAATTTTAGTATTTTTACATAAAATGATTTTTGCATAAATATATAATGACTGAGAATTTTTATTAAAGTTTTAGAACTGTTAGCATCCCATGAAAGCCAATAGAAAATGTACCTAACTAAAAATCCTAGATCAAGCTTTAAAAGTCAGAAAATAGTGTCAAGAAAACCTACTGTGATTGTTCATAAATCAGTGTGTAGAATTAAAAATGTGACAGTGTTTTAAGTTAGACTTCATGAAAAGCCTAGATAGTCTTGAGAGCATGTCTTGACATTTAAAGTATATGCAGCAACTCATTGTATAAAAATGGCCTGGATCCCAAGACAGCAGCTCAAATATATTCTATAACTGAGAAACATCTACAAAGGGGCTTGTGTCCTGAAAATTTTGTTTGCCAGTGGAACACAGATCAAATTATTCAAAACAGAACATAGCCCTAAAAGGCAGGAGGAAAATTAAGATAATATGTCTTCATGATTCTGTGTTATATTCAAAGGTCATATTTTATGTTAAAAGCGTTGAAGATTTATTTATTTATTTATTTATTTGAGAGGTTGAGAGAGCCAGCAGGGGAAGGGACAGAGGGAGAGGGAGAGAGAGAATCTTCAAGTACACTCCCTGCCAGAGCATGGAGCCTGACACAGGGCTGGATCTCAGGACCGTGAGATTATGACCTGAACTGAAATCAAGAGTTGGCCACTTAACTGACTAAGTCCCCAGACACCCCTATGTCAAAAACTCTAAATAAAAATTTGCTTTAGCAAATTAATGTTTACTTTTTTTTAAGTGTTTACGGTGCATAAAATGGAATCTAATGATATTTATTATCTATTTGTATCTATTAATAGCAGAAGATGCTCTAATTTTATATTTATACAGATGTATGATGATACCTCATATAGCATTTAATTGTTAATTGTTACTAAGTGATTAATGTGCTTAATGTATTATCATTTTTACATGAATTACTACATTTTCATAACAATTCCATGAATCAGATATCCTTGTTGCTTTACTTACAAATAAGAAAATCCATGCACATAAAATTTAACTTATATATTCAACTATTAATTAGTAGATTGAGGACTAATATTGACCTATCTTGGTCAGTGTATCTTGAGCAAGTCATGTAACATTAAGGAAAAACTGAAACTTTGAGGTTCTCTTTAATTTTTGTCCTTGTAGTAGACATGGTTCTGTTAAATAACATTCATAAGCAAATGAACCTTCTTCTAAGTATAGGCATCCTCCAGATGGTGAGTTATTTTTTCCTCACTATATTCTCCAAGGCTTTCCTCAACTCTCCTTCATCTGGATAACAATTGCATCTTTTAAACAAAAGGAATCATGTGTTCTCACAGTTGAGAATTCTAAATTTCTGCTGTATTATCTCTCAGCCTTCTATCACTCCAACACCCTCTTTTTTAATCTGTCTCATATTGCTCCTAGATTTGTGTGTGTGTGACTTTTATTTTGATGCATTAAATTTAGAGAAAGTTTGTAGAAGTAGTACAAGAAATTATGGTCTATCTTTTATGCAATTCAGAAATCATCCCCTGCCTTTATTATTCTCTCTTATATACACACACATTTTTCTTGACCATTTAAATAAGCTGGACATGTTACTAACTTTTCTAATATTTCTCTAAAATTTTCTTTTTTCTCTGATATTTCTCTAATATTTTCTTTAATATTTCTTTTTTTTTAAAGATTTTTATTTATTTTGACAGAGAGAGATCACAAGTAGACGGAGAGGCAGGCAGAGAGAGAGAGAGAGGGAAGCAGGCTCCCTGCTGAGCAGAGAGCCCGATGCGGGACTCGATCCCAGGACCCTGAGATCATGACCTGAGCCGAAGGCAGCGGCTTTAACCCACTGAGCCACCCAGGCGCCCATATTTTCTTTAATATTTCAATGTACATTTCCTCAGAAATTCTCTGACATAACCACAGGACATTATCAAAATCTGGAGAGCTGTCATTACTACATTATCCCAATCCATACTCAATTTTTTTCAATCACTCTAATAATGTATTATAACTATTTACCCTGTTCCAAAAACCCATTCAAGATGTTGCATTCATTGTATTTAGTTGCCTTGTTTTTTTAGGCTCTTGAAATCTGGAGCATATGTTGTCTTTGTCTTTATTGATACATTTTTAGGCTATAGGTCTGTGATTTTGTAGAGTGTGCCTTAACTGAGGTAAAGATATTTTCTGATGATTAGATCCAGGCTATGTGTAGAGTGTTGTATTTTATGTCCAGATCAAGATAAAGAACAAGTCCTTAACTCTAAAATATTTTCATTCTTCTTCACAGTGAGCCACTTCTATCCACCGTCAAAAGAAAATAATCATTATTTTTTTTCCCCACAATGTATTTGTTTTTCCTGTTCTCAAACGTCTTATACATAATTTTCTAACAAACCTCTGGGACTCTTTCCATTTTTTCCATTTTTCTCAGTCCATGGTTTGCCCATTTTCTTAAAAGTATTTTTTTTTTTAGCGAACAGAAATAAGGTCTAATTAATTCTTTTTTCTTTTCTTATTTTTTCTTTGTCTAATCTAAGAATACTTTTCTTAACCCAAGGTTGCAATGTTATTAAAATAATTTTGTGTGTGGAATGAGATAGCAGCCTGAATTTTTCCACCATATGTACACTCAGTTTTTTACCACCATTTGTTAAAAAATATTTGCCTTTATTTACTGAACTGCTTTGGTGCCACTGTAGAAAAACAACATTGAGTCTATTTCTGGGCTCTATATTCTGTTTCATTTATGTATTGCATTGTTCTTGTTGTTTTATTTTCTTATTGTCTTATTTTAGCTTTATATTGAATCTTGATTTCAAGTCCTCCCAACTTATTCTTAAAGATTTATCTGTATCTTCTAGATCTTCAATATTTCCGTATGGATTTTAGGATCTGTTTGTCATTTGCTATTAAATCAAACAAACACAAAAACCTTATTGATATTAGTATTAAGACTTACCAATTTGGAGAAAGTGACATTTTAAACATTTTGAGTTCTCTCATCCTTGAATCTGTTATATCTCTTCATCTTTTTGGATCTCTTTAATTCCTCTTAACAATATTTTCTAGATTTTAATACAGAAAACTTGTTCATCTGCAGCCTAACTTTTCTAATATATTTATCTTTTAACACTATTTTAAGATTATTTTTAAGCTATATTTTTCTATTTTGCTCTAAATTATAGAAATTAAATTGATTCTTATATGTTGACTTTGTATCCCATGAACTTTCAGGATTTGCTTTTAGTTTAGTTGTTGTTTTGTAGATCCCTTAGGGTTTTATATATTTGGATTTGGTATAAATTATCCTGCCTGTGAATAGGGACAGTTATATTTCTTCTACTTTAATCTCTACTCTCTTTATTTTTTAAAATTTATTTTTCTCATCTTTTATTGTGCTCACTTGTAAAATTTTAACAGAAGTGTTGAGAAAGTATTTCCTTGCCTTGTTTATGATATTTGGGAGAAAGGCACTAAATCCTTTAGGATTAACTATGTTAGACACAGATTTTTTAAAGATGTTTTTTATTCATTTCCAATTTGCTGAGTTATTTTTAAACAAAAAATTGCTTAATTTTGTCATGCAATTTTAAAAATCTATTTAGATGACCATATAATTGTGTTTATTTTTTTCTGTTAATGTAATGATTGATTATTTTTATGAGTTAACCATTTCTGCCTTCTTGGGTTAAACATAACTTGGACATGTTGTATTATATTTTATTATATATTGGTGAATTTTATTTTCTTTTATTTTCAAAGATTTTTTCATCTATACTTATGATGGATATTTGTACTTTTTTGATAACTTTTCATTAGGTTCTGGTATTAAGGTTACGGTATTAAAGTATTAAGGTATCAGAAAATGAGCTAGGACATAGACCCACTTTTTATGTATCCTAAAAGGATTTGGGTAAATTTTATTTCTTCTTTAATTCTTGATAGATTTCATCAGTAAAGTTATTTGTGCTTAGTTTTTGTTGTATGAAGATTTGAATTCAATTGAGAATGAATGAATGAAAATAAATGCCTCTGCCATCAGATATGCTTTAGTTTGGTCTATCTGCTTGTTTATTTTAAGCTTGTTATAACTACTTACTTTGAATGTTGTGCAGATTCAAACTCACCTTGAATCTGTGAAACATTCTTTCACTGGACTCCAAATCTTCATTAACAGCATTTTAATTAATCCTCGCTTTTGTGTTCTGGAAGTAATTCCTAATAAAGCATAGCAATGTCATGTGTAAATGGGGGAAAGATTTGATGTTCTTTCCCTGTAGTCATAACATTATTCTTTTTTATGAAATTTCATTCATTAAATTTATTAACTAAATTTTGTATATTTTTAATCTAACATAATAGTGTTCTTAGAAATGAGAAGATGTAGAATGTTTCTCAATAAAAATGACTGTGAATGAGTTAAGTTTTAAGAAAAAGCTAACGCCAAGATGCTTTTACTTCTGACCTCATCTTATTACAGTATGACTTTTAAGACAAGAAAAAGTGTACCGATCAGCTTATTTTTTGAGTCTGATGTTTTATAATTAGTTAATAATATGGTCCCTACCAAGCCGATATAAAAATGCTGAATAAGTGTGAACACACTACTAAAATATGCTACTAACACTTTTTATCACTTTCTGTGTTCAGATAGAAAGGGAACAATTTTGCTGGAAATAAGGTGGATCCCTTTGAAGGTTTCTGTAATAAAAATGATGCACTTATCTCACTTCTCAATTATTGTTAAGAAATAGCATGCACTAGAAGAATAAAAAAAATATGTAAAAGTAGATAGTATGTGACAATGTGACATATAACACTTTATGTACAATATAGACTGAAATGTTGGCTAATAATATGGTGTCAGGAAGGGTGCCAAATCAGAAAGTTCACCTTTCATCATTTGCTATTTATTGTTGCCTAGAAATCGATACAGAGTATGCTTTCTTTTGAGATTGCATGTTGCTTAAAGAAAGAAGTTTTCATTTCAGCAAATATCAAAATCTTTCATATTATATAAATTTTATCTTCACTCTGGGATTTTTCACCACTTTAGACATAGTATTGTGCATCATCAATTTTTGTACTTTAGCTCTCTCTGAAGTTGTGTTCATTATATATGTTATTTGGAAATATTTGAACTTGATTGTTTCAAATATTTTGGTAATATGAGTGTCTGTTCATGCATTAACGGACCCAAATTTCTCAAAAGACCTAATATAATCTATGTTAGAAAAGTTACATTGCCCCCAAATCTGAGTAACTTCTGGTTCCTCCATTAGAAAGTCCCTACCCGGGGCGCCTGGGTGGCTCAGTGGGTTAAGCCGCTGCCTTCGGCTCAGGTCATGATCTCAGGGTCCTGGGATTGAGCCCTGCATCGGGCTCTCTGCTCAGCAGGGAGCCTGCTTCCTCCTCTCTCTCTACCTGCCTTTCTGCCTGCTTGTGATTTCTCTCTGTCAAATAAATAAATAAAATCTTAAAAAAAAAAAAAAAGAAAAGAAAGTCCCTACTCCATGATTAAATTAAGGCTGCATACATTTTAACAAAGACTCTTTACTCACTTATGAGAACAGAAGATCTAAGTTTAGTTCTGTGCTTTGTCTGATCTTTCTGAAGACAGACGACAAAAGCAGCCCATTTAAAATGTCTAAAATATGACATTTGAGGCCTTACAATATTTTATTCAAATTGATTACTGCATCATTAGCTGGAAGCATTGAAATTATTTTATTGATGCTCTCCTAAGAATTTGTTATTTATCAATCTTTCACTTGAAATAATCTTGATATATTTTAAAACATGATTTCCTCTTTTCTTAGCATTGTATCACGTTTGAACCAGATTGAATGACATTCCCAGAAGCAGAATATATAGATTCTACTGGGTTTTTTTGTTTTGTTTTGTTTTGTTTTGTTTTGTTTTCTTTTCTTTTCTTTTCTTTCCTTTTCTTTTCAAGATATTGAGTAGAAAGGTCACTCTACTGTTTCCAATAGTGAATCTTTCATTTAGAGATATGGGCAAAGCAAAACTTACCAGGATCCTGGCATCTATGTTAGGATTGTTATAATTGTATTTTAGGACTCTGCTTCAGTTAATTTTTCCAGGAGTATGCTACAAATTACAGAGATACTATTTACTTAAAAATGATGTTAGATTTCCTTTAAGATATTTGTCCACAAAATTCATTCCCCAAACTTCTATGTAAATAAATTTCATAGAGTACACTCTTACCAGATAACCAAATATGATTAGCAGGTTTTTTTTTTTCTTTGTTTATAAACAAAGAACAAAGCCTTATCATTAGAAAGTGATATGAGACTGAGTTTTCAGCATAAAGAATAATATGAGATGTTGTATAGTGGATGAATCCCACCATGTCGCCTGTAATACTGCTGACACATTTTTTGGAAAAAAAAAAAAAAAAGAAGTATTTAGTTTTAAGGGAAATGTAGAAAAATGATAGCTTTAATTTAATTTGTCTTGATACATAATCATGTGAAGGTAACTAACATATTGAACTAGCATTTTGTCACTTCTGGTGAAGTATAACCATGAAACTGTGCCATGATAATTACTTTTAATAAATTACTGACATTTTTAAAGTGTATGAATGCACAACTTTCAGCTTGCCCTGGTTTGTCTACCTTTATGTTACGGACGCCATAATTTTCTCTTTTACTTTGGGATGGCTTTCTGTACAGAGGAACTCTAAATCTTTCTCATCCCATAAATATGTGAACATAAACCCATGATTTATTGCAATTTAGCTTCTGTTTCTGTGGAGGAGGTTTACTGTGCTGAGAAAACTCATTAATCTCATTCACAGTTCGAAGTATAAACATAACCTTTATAATATATAACAGAACAAATTATGTGTTTGTGTGATTTACCGTTTCTGTTTTGGAAAGAGAACAAATTGTAGTGTTTTATTCCCACTTTTAGTTTCAATATTCATTGATAAATTTGCACTATTAACCCAAACCAGGTATAAAATACATTATTTTTCATTTTGACATGTGTTTTTGCATTTACTTACTATAAAAAGAAATACCAAGATGTGATTTGACAAGAAATAAACTTCAGAGGCAAATTATCTGTGTCTGTGTTTGTTTTTTATGAAACTGGCTTGTGATACTGAATGTGATTGTGGATGCAATTTTTTAATTTACATGTTGATATCTTTTAAACTCCGTATTAACTTACTACAGAATTTCTTTAAAAGAAATAAACTTAAAAACATTATGCCCTTTTAATTTGTGCAGAATAACTTTTTTATTTTGGGCACTAAACCATTTTTGCTAAGTCATTATAGATTCCCCTAAGACCTGCCAGTTGAGTTTTAAAGGTGTTAAGTATAGTAATAAGAAAGTTCTGCTACCACCTTATGAGTTTTATTCTAAATCCTTTCTCATCTGTTTATTTGTCTTTGCAGTTTTCTGGAAGTTTTCTTTTGTGTAATTTCTTCTCTTTCCAAACATTTGGATTAAATAAGATAATTCTTAATCTCCTACATCAAATCAGACTTTCTCAGTAAAGGCATTCTAGCATCGTTTATTGCTTTGCAAAATGATAGTTCCAACAATTAGTGGAAGGGAATATTGCCTTTTTGGGTTCATAATCTGCAGTATAAACATTTTATTTTTACATAGCTGAGAGTTTAAAGCAACAAATTGTTAACTCATTATCAATTAAAAGGCCATTTTAACTTGTTAAAAAGCACTTTTAGTTAATAAATTAATAATCATCCAATGAAAGTATAATTTTTTAATTTAGTTGTGTAGAATATTCTGAGAGGTATGAGTGTGCTTCACCCTGGAGAAATACTGCTTATCAGCACCAGGGTGGCTTTAAAATGTGTTCTAGTAATCAAAAATATGTAAAAAGGACATCTACTCATTATTTTCCTTCTTCTTATTGGTCTGTCATACCTGAAAACTCATCCTTTAGCTGTCAACCAACCTGTTGTCCCCAAGCCTGGCAGAAAGGCAGTAGAGGGCACTCTGAGAATGTGACAATACAGCAAAGATATTGACTCCTTCCAGCAGGATACTGTGAAATGTAGCAGGCGAAAAAGGGGAGTCGTTTTTCAATGCTAAATTATCCTTGACTTACTGATGCTTGAATGGAGAGTCATCTGTCAAAATCTACTATTTACCAAATGAATGTTCGGTGTTCACTGGGCTCAGATCTCAGCCTCTTGAAGCCTCTTCTCTGGACCAGACTTGGACAATAGGTCAAGGTGCCCCAGCATATGGCTTAATTTCTGTATGAGAACTTTATGCATAATACTCTGATACACTGCAATTCCTTTTTCTTGCCCCTTTGATCCTGGTGAAGATATAGCAAGGCTCTTACTCTGACTGCCAACAACAAATTACTTTTGAAAAAGAAAAGTTTCAAATTCAATGTACCTCTATCATTTCCCAGCTACTGGAGTGTCCTGGCAGACTGTATATGACAATGCCAATTTTGGAATGGGATTTGAGCAAATGAAAGCACCATGGTTGCCTCAAAGAACAGATGCCTAATTTCTTGGTTACTTTTTACTTTGTGCTTCTTAACCAGAGGACTGATGGGGGACCGGGCAAAATAACCTCTGACCAAAGTTACGTTCTTTAATCCAGTCCTACGGGCCTTATATTTTGTGAAAATGTATCCCAGATCACCATAACCATTCGACTGTCAGCTCTACTGTTCTGCACTCAAACTATCTCTTATTTTTGGCTTTCCATGAGTATTTCATTAAAAATTCAAAATATTGCACCAATAATTGCTAGCCAGACTCTGTTTATTATCACAGTGTCTACTTAGAAACACTTGCTCCCAGTCTTCTCTTACAAGATTACTATAAACACAAACATTGCAATTTATACTTTTTAAGTTCTATTATTACCTTTGATATCTCTCTGACTCATTGTGGCTAGAAAAATAAGTCCAAAGAACTGAGAATACATTTACCTCTGAACATTATGCAACATATATTTTAATGTTCATAATAGCTAAGAGAATGATCAAAAGTGGCAGAGCATTGCACACAAACACACTTAGACCTACTAACTTATGTATTTTCCAAATTTGTGCCATTTCAGGAAAGCATGTTGAAAGATAGTTTAAGAATTCCATACTGCATTATCCTTAATGTCTTTATATTTGTAAATAAATCCTGAAGAGTAGCTGAAGGGTGAAATCTACTTGTAAAATCTGCTGTCAGGTATTCTAGATGGTAGTAGAAACACAGAGTTGAACTTCAGCTCTTGGGACAGAAGCAGTTGAGTCCTTCAGAACTAAACATACGTGACCCAAGATCATTTAGAATGTGCACAGAAGATATTTTTTGAGATAACATGGTTGTTTTCTTGTACAGTGCTTAATCATGTGATTAATATGTGATTTCATAAGTGTACAAAATTTCTAAAACTCATGAACCAATATTAAAATAGCACAGAGAAAGTAAAAGAAGTCATAAGATGAATTTGTAATATTCTCTTTGTCTTTTGCTTAAAGATCAGCACATGAAACTAAGGGTGTACTTTATGGTACAGTGGGTAATGTATTGCTATTTTATTTTATATGTGGGTTCCCTCCTTACCACTTCCCTGCTTTAGTCTTCCACACTGCCCCCCCAAACCCTGATAACTGCCAAATTTCCCCTGAGTGGTAAAAACACGATTGTTCCCGTCTCAAGAGCAACTTCTCAGAAATTGGTGGAATGATCAGTGTGTATTTATATACTATGGTAACTTACCGCATAAAATACCTCCCTAGTCCCTGGTGTCTTACAGTAAGACAAAATGTGCTGCCACTTGCCAATTTCATTAGATCAGCAATTTTATTGGCATTATTTTTGCAAGCATTAAGTTTCTGGAGACAACATTAAATAAGCTTTATTTTCTGTTTAAAAGAAGTATAGAAAAATAGTCACGATGCATTAAGTGCTTATCATGCATCAGACACTCTAATGATCATGCACATGCGTCATCTCTAATCCTCACGACGGCGATGTTCAGCCAGTCTTGTCAGCATTTTACAACCAGTTAAGTGAGGCTCAGAGAGCTTCAAACATTGCTGAATGTAGAGCCAGTATGCAAAGCCAGGCCCTGTGAGAGCACAGTCCTCACTGTCTCTAACGTGTCCAACTGCCATTCACCACTGTGTTCCTCCTTCCCGACATTCAGGTCTGGGTTTGGACTGAGTTTTTTCCCTTACAGATTAGTACCTACATTCTTCAGCACCCCGTGGAGACCGCTGTTAGAAATAAGGATTCTGTTCATACTTTTTCTGACCTTTCCTCAGTATTGGATCATTCTTTGGAATTTGTAATGGTTTATGCAGACCCTGGACTTAAGTCTGTGCTGAGATTTAGAGACTGTTTATTTGAAACAGCAGCCGGGACAAGCCCAAGATTAATTCTGGAGAAGAAATAATAAGCCTGGCCATAGTACATCTATATAAGTACTATGAATTGTGGCAGTCATTTTTCTCTAGACATAGGATTTTTATTTCAGAATTTCTTTTTTTTTTTAAAGATTTTATTTATTTATTTGACAGAGAGAGATCACAAGTAGACGGAGAGGCAGGCAGAGAGAGAGAGAGAGGGAAGCAGGCTTCTTGCTGAGCAGAGAGCCCGATGTGGGACTCGATCCCAGGACCCTGAGATCATGACCTGAGCCGAAGGCAGCGGCTTAACCCACTGAGCCACCCAGGCGCCCCTATTTCAGAATTTCATATGGAAACATTTCACATTGAATATCAGTATCAGAAATTCTGTATTACGCGCCCCACACCCTCCCCAGAGAGAGGTGCAGGAAGGCCCAGCCTGGTGCTCTTAGACCCGGAAAGACCAGGCACTCCCAGCCCGGGTCAGCAGGAAAATCTCAGTGTGCAATCACTGCTTGGAACCTCTCTGGTGGTCTGGATCTGCCCAGACAGCCACTACTGTCATGGTTTTGGGTACAAGCAGGAGATCCTTTGTCCCCAGGGACCGTGACTTGGAACCTGCTCTATAGCGGCCAAGGGGGAATTTATATGGGCTCTGCAGCACCCACAGGGGAGCAGACTGAAGCTTCTCTCTGAGAGGGAGGTCGGGGTGCAGTTTGCTTTCCTCTAAACCTCAAAAAACCATCAAAAGCTGTCAGGTGAGAGAAGTGAACAAACATAAAAACCTCCAGAGAAAAAAAGCCTGAAAATCCAGTTTCCTCAGAGCCCACCCCCTTGAGGGGGGCAGGAGGACTTAACTCAGGGAACATCATTGACTGAAAACCCACGTAGCAGTCCCCTCCCCCAGAAAACCAACCAGGAAAGAAAACAAAACAAACAAACAAACAAAAAACACTACAAGAGAACAACCAACACTACTTCATAGATACAACTTTTATTTTTAACTCGTTCCCACTATTCTGGTTCATTTTTTTTTTTATATATATAGATAATTTTTTAACTTATTGACCATCACAGTGATATGTCCAGTACATCAAATTCCATAATAACCTTATAACCTGAACTTTTTGATACATACACCTGTGTTTTTCTTTTGCTTTTCTATTTAAAAAATTTTTTTAAAATTTTAGTTTAGTTTAGTCTAGTTTATTCCTTTTTTAATTTTTATTTTCTAATATTCATATAGAGTTAAACTTCAAGGTAACCCCCTTTCCCCAATCAATGCTACCCCTATAGGTAAACCAATTTTTAATTCCCCTTTATCTTAGGAAAGTTGAGTACTTTAACAAAGATATCAAGATACATCCAGGAAGAATCAAAATAACCCTCCTCGCCCACACTGAGAATTTAACCACTCTCCCATCTTTTTCTTCCACCAGTGTTTCTTTGTATTTGTGTTTGTCCTGATAGTATACAAATCTTATACTTGGGGTTCTTTTTGACTAGGTTCTCCTTTTTTTTTTTGCTTTTATATATATATGTATTTTTTTTTCTCTTTTCATATACTTTTATCAGTATTTTTGTTTGTTTTTGTTTGTATACTTCATAAATTTTACCTTGGGGCCCATTTGGGCTGAGCCTTCTCTTTTATCTTCCCTTTCTTTCCTGTCTCTCTTTCTCTCTCTATTTTTTTTTTCTTTTTCTTTTCCTTTTTCTCTCATTCAGGTGGGGAATCCTGATTGCTCAGAAGCGTTCCAGGGTGCACTTTGACTGCACCACGGTCAATACACCCAGCTACATCCGTTCAGTCATCTCTCACCAAAATGACAAGGAGGAGGAATGACCAACAGAAGAAAAATACAGAGGATGGGCCTTCTGTAACAGAGCTAATGGCTATCGACATAGACAATATGTTGGAAAAGGAATTCAGGCTAACAATTATCCAGGCAATAGCTAGGTTGGAGAAAGCCATGGATGACCAAACGGAATTGATTAGGGCAGAACTGAAAGCCACCAGGGATGATGTACACAATGTTAGGGCAGAACTGAAATCCACCAGGGATGATGTTCAAAATGCTCTCAATGAGTTCCAATCTAATCTAAATTCTCTAAAAGCTAGGGTAACTGGGACAGAAGATAGAATTAGTGATCTGGAGGACAAACAGATAGAAAGAAAGGATCAGGAAGAAGCTTGGAACTAGCAGCTTAGAAACCACGAAAACAGAATCAGGGAAATAAATGATGCCATGAAAGTTTCCAACATCAGAATTACTGGAATCCCTGAAGGGGAGGAGAAAGAAAGAAGTCTAGAAGATATAGTGGAACAAGTTGTCCATGAAAATTTTCCCAATCTCACAAAGGGAACCAGCATTCATGTACTAGAGGCAGAATGGTTTCCCCCCAAGATTATAGATTCATGAAAGTCACTGAGATACCTAATAGTAAGAATGAAGAATTATAATTGTAGGCAGACCCTCTTGAAAGCAGTGAGGACAAAGAAGATCCTTACATAAGGGGAAAGCCCATCAGAATAAAGTCAGACCTGTCCACAGAGACCTGGCAAGCCAGAAAGGGCTGGCAAGATATATTCAGGGCATTAAATGAGAAGAACATGCAGCCAAGAATACTTTATCCAGCAAGACTGACATTCAAAATGGATGGAGAGATAAAGAGTTTCCAAGACCGGCAAGGTTTAAAAGACTATGCAACCATTAAGCCGACACCGCAGGAAATATTAAGGGGGGTTCTATAAAAGAGGAAAAATCCTAAGAATAGCATTGAACAGAAATATAGAGATAATCGACAGAAAGAAAGAGTTCAAAGGTAACATGATGTCAATAAAAACGTATCTATCAACAATCACTCTCAATGTGAATGGCCTAAATGTGCCCATCAAAAGACACAGGGTTGCAGATTGGATAAAAATGACAGGACCCATCCATATGTTGTCTACAAGAGACCCGTTTTGAACCTAAAGATACACCCAGACTGAAAGTGAAGGGATGGAGAAGCATCTTTTATGCCAATGGGCCTCAAAAGAAGGCCAGGGTAGCGATTCTCATATCAGATAAATTAGATTTTAAACTAAAGACTGTAGTCAGAGTTACAGAAGGATACTACATAATTCTTAAAGGGACTATCCACCAAGATGATCTAACAATTGTAAATATCTATGCCCCCAATATGGGAGCAGCCAATTACATAAGAAAACTGTTTATCAAGATAAAGACTCATATTGATATGAATACATTAATAGTATGAGATCTTAACATGACTCTCTCAGAAATAGACAGATCATCAAAGCAGAAAATCAATAAAGAAACAAGAGCATTGAATGACACATTGGACCAGATGGACCTCATAGATATATACAGAACATTCTACCCTAAAACAACAGAATACTCATTCTTCTCAAGTGCACATGGAACCTTCTCAAGAATAGACCACATACTGGGTCACAAATCAAGGATCAACCGATACCAAAAGACTGAGATCATTCCCTGCTTATTCTCAGATCACAATGCTTTGAAACTGGAGCTCAATCACAAGGAAAAGTTCTGAAGGAACTCAAACACCTGGAAGCTAAAAACCACCTTGCTTAAGAATGCTTGGATCAACCAGGAGATCAAAGAAGAACTGAAACAATTCATGGAAACCAATGAGAATGAAGACACTTCGGTCCAAAACCTTCGGTCCTAAGGGGGAAATACATAGCCATCCAAGCCTCCCTCAAAAAAATTGAAAAATCCAGAACACAACAGCTGTCTCTACACCTTAAAGAACTGGAGAATCAACAACAAATCAAACCAACTCCACACATAAGAAGGGAAATAATCAAGATTAGAGCTGAGATCAATGAGGTAGAAACCAGAGATACAGTAGAAAGTATCAATGACACTAGAAGCTGGTTTTTTGAAAGAATCAATAAGATCGATAAACCATTGGCCACACTAATCCAAAAGAAAAGAGAGAAAGCCCAAATTAATAAAATTATGAATGAAAAGGGAGAGATCACAACTAACACCAAGGAAGTAGAAATAATCATCAGAAGTTATTATCAACAGTTATATGCCAATAAGCTAAGCAACCTAGATGAAATGGATGCATTCCTGGAAAGCTATAAACTCCCAAAATTGAACCAGGAAGAAATCGACAACCTAAATAGACCGATATCTAGTAACGAGATTGAAGCAGTGATCAAAAACCTCCCAAAAAACAAGAGCCCAGGACCTGACGGATTCCCTGGGGAATTCTACCAAACTTTCAGAGAAGAAATAACACCTATTCTCCTGAAGCTGTTTCAAAAAATTGAAGCAGAAGGAAAACTTCCAGACTCTTTCTATGAAGCCAGCATTACCCTGATCCCCAAACCAGGCAAAGACCCTACCAAAAAGGAGAAATTCAGACCAATATCACTGAAGAATATGGATGCTAAGATTCTCAACAAGATCCTAGCAAACAGGATCCAACAGCACATTAAAAAGATTATCCACCATGACCAGGTGGGATTCATTCCTGGGCTACAAGGATGGTTCAACATTTGCAAATCAATCAATGTGATAGAACAAATTAATAAGAAAAGAGAGAAGAACCACATGGTCCTCTCAATTGATGCAGAAAAAGCATTTGACAAAATCCAGCATCCGTTCCTGATTAAAACGCTTCAAAGTATAGGGATAGAGGGAACATTCCTGAACTTCATCAAATCTATCTATGAAAAACCCACAGCGGATATCATCCTCAATGGGAAAAAGCTTGCAGCCTTCCCGTTGAGATCAGGAACACAACAAGGATGCCCACTCTCACCACTCTTGTTCAACATAGTATTAGAAGTCCTAGCAACAGCAATCAGACAACAAAGAGAAATAAAATGTATCCAAATTGGCAATGAAGAAGTCAATCTCTCTCTCTTTGCAGATGACATGATTCTTTATATAGAAAACCCAAAAGACTCCACCCCCAAACTACTAGAACTCATACAGCAATTCAGTAACATGGCAGGATACAAAGTCAATGTACAGAAATCAGTGGCTTTCCTATACACTAACAATGAAAATACAGAAAGGGAAATTAGAGAATCGATTCCATTTACTATAGCACCAAGAACCATACGATACCTGGGAATAAACCTAACCAAAGAGGTAAAGGATCTGTACTCGAGGAACTACAGAACGCTCATGAAAGAAATTGAAGAAGACACAAAAAGATGGAAGACCATTCCATGCTCTTGGATTGGAAGAATAAGCATTGTTAAAATGTCTATACTGCCTAGAGCAATCTATACTTTTAATGCCATTCCAATAAAAATTCCACCAGTATTCTTCAAAGAGCTGGAGCAAATAATCCTAAAATATGTATGGAACCAGAAGAGACCCCGAATCGCTAAGGAAATGTTGAAAAACAAAAATAAAACTGGGGGCATCACGTTACCAGATTTCAAGCTTTACTACAAAGCTGTGATCACCAAGACAGCATGGTACTGGCATAAAAACAGACACATAGACCAGTGGAACAGAGTAGAGAGCCCAGATATGGACCCTCAACTCTGTGGTCAGTTAATCTTCAACAAAACAGGAAAAAATACAGTCTCTTCAATAAATGGTGCTGGGAAAACTGGGCAGCTATATGTAGAAGAATGAAACTTGACCATTCTCTTACACTGTACATAAAGATAAATTCAAAATGAATAAAAGACCTCAACGTGAGACAGGAATCCATCAGAATCCTAGAGGAGAACATAGACAGTAATCTCTTCGATATCAGCCACAGCAACTTCTTTCAAGATATGTCTCCAAAGGCAAAGGAAACAAAAGCCAAAATAAACTTTTGGGACTTCATCAAAATTAAAAGCTTCTGCACAGCAAAGGAAACAGTCAAGAAAACAAAGAGGCAACCCACGGAATGGGAGAAGATATTTGCAAATGATAGTTCAGACAAAAGATTGATATCCAGGATCTATAAAGAACTCCTCAAACTCCACACACACAAAACAGGTAATCATATCAAAAAATGGGCAGAAGATATGAGCAGACACTTCTCCAATGAAGACATACAAATGGTTATCAGACACATGAAAAAATGTTCATCATCACTAGCCATCAGGGAGATTCAAATTAAAACCACATTGAGATATCACCTTACACCAGTTAGAATGGCCAAAATTAGCAAGACAGGAAACAACATGTGTTGGAGAGGATGCGGAGAAAGGGGAACCCTCTTACACTGTTGGTGGGAATGCAAGTTGGTGCAGCCTCTTTGGAGAACAGTGTGGAGATTCCTTAAGAAATTAAAAATAGAGCTTCCCTATGACCCTGCAATTGCACTACTGGGTATTTACCCCAAAGATACAGAAGTAGTGAAAAGAAGGGCCATCTGTACCCCAATGTTTATAGCAGCATTGGCCACAGTCGCCAAACTGGAAAGAACCAAGATGCCCTTCAATGGACGAATGGATAAGGAAGATGTGGTCCATATACACTATGGAGTATTGTGCCTCCATCAGAAAGGATGAATACCCAACTTTTGTAGCAACATGGATGAGACTGGAAGAGATTATGCTGAGTGAAATAAGTCAAGCAGAGAAAGTCAATTATCATACGGTTTCACTTATTTGTGGAGCATAACAAATAACCTGGAGGACAAGGGGAGATGGAGAGGAGAAGGTAGTTGAGGGAAATTGGAAGGGGAGGTGAACCATGAGAGACTATGGACTCTGAAAAACAACCTGAGGGTTTTGAAGGGGCAGTGGGGTGGGAGGTTGGGAGAACCAGGTGGTGGGTATTAGGGAGGGCACAGATTGCATAGAGCCCTGGGTGTGGTGCAAAAACAATGAATACTGTTACGTTGAAAAGAAATAAAAAATTTAAAAAAAAAGAAATTCTGTATCAGAGAAACAGTTTTAATTTTTTAAGGATTTTTCAAAATATTTATATTTCATAAGCAGAAATGTGCTTTCCTACTTTTATTAGTTTCTAGAAATTTTGTAAGCAAATTGTGCTCTCATTCTAGCTAATATACAAAATAGTATAGCTTACAACTTTATCTATTTTCCTCATTTTTGGTATTTACCTTTTGTCTTTTTGCTTGGTGTTTACTTCACCATAATTTGCCACACATTTATTTTTAATTAACAGTATTTTTTAAAGATTTAATTTATTTAACAGACAGATCACAAGTAGGCAGAGAGACAGGCAGAGAGAGAGGAGGAAGTAGGCTCCCTCCTGCGCAGATCCCAGGACCCTGGGATCATGATGTGAGCCAAAGGCAGAGGCTTTACCCACTGAGCCACTCAGGGGCCTAATTAACAGTATCTTTAATGAAACTACACATTAGAGCCTTATACAACAAGGCAAGGCAATAAAGACTCCTAAGTACATAAGTAAATCCAGTCTTGTATCACTAACAGAATAATTTTTCTTGCATCTTGTCAAACGTTAGAGACTCATGCATAGTTATATTTCCCAAAGACCCAAGGTCTAATGCTTAATTTAAACCAGCATCACTCACCTAGATTATTTGCAGTAGCTTTTGAATTGATCTCATAGTACCTTTCCCCAGAGCATCCAAAGTGAGATTTCAAAAGATTAACATTAATTTGTCACCATCTTCCATATGCATAAAATATTTTCATGACCTTGCAATATAGTTAAAATGAAATCCCAAATTCCTCAACCTGCTCTAAGATATTCTTGATCAACTAAACTTACTCCGTATCACCAACTCTATCCTAGACCAGGGACAATTTACTTTGATCTGCTTCTCCGTGCTTTAAGTGCCTATTCTCAGCCCAGAACTACTTCGTCTCCTTCACTTCAACCCAAACTATCCTCTGGACAACCTTGTCTCTGTTATAGTGACCCCTTGTGAAAATTCCCATTCTAGATCATCTCTTCTAAAAGGATCCCTGGGGCTATTCTCTTACAAAATCCAACTTTAATTGTAATCACAGCAGTTGTCACAATTTATCATTATGTTTACTGGATGTCTTTTTCTAGACTATAAATTCCCCAGAGGAAGGAAGAGTGTCTGATATCCAGCAGCTATTAGAGCATTCACTTAGCTTGGGTCATAAAAGCATAATTGTGGGTACTCACAAATACATTTTCCTAAAACATAGATTATAAATATCTTCTTATTATTTATCACTGTGTTTCACCACCAATTTAAAACTCAGTGATATTTATTCAATTATTTACTTAAAATTAAGCGTGTGGAGGTGATAGCATCATTTAGTGAATTCCATTTAAAACGGCAAGTTTCACTGAGATACCACAGTGAGGTCACATTATATGGAATTGTTGTGTCATTAAAGATCCGAAATATATATTTTGCATTTGGAAAAGATTGTTGAGAATTTGCATGCAGTGGTTCTTTGGTATTTAGTGTTTTAATCTATATTGCAACTCTATTTGTGAGAGGAGATAGGTGTTATAACAGAGGCAAATAAGGTATGATTGAAAAATAGGTATTATGTTCATCGCTAGAATGGCTACTTACAGTCTCTGCTATTACTGAGCCTTCATAACAGAGTTTGATGGGATGAGCTGTTTATGAAGAGCTTGTTTACACTTGACATATAATTCTACATATTAATTTAATGGCAACAAGCTGTGCTAATCAAGAGACACATTTTTACTACTTCTTACTTCCATGTGTTTATATAGTGTCATTAAGCCTCCTGATTTCCATTTTGCAACCTAGCTTTCTCTTTAAGAACAACTTAGATCCCCCAATCGCTCTAATTTCTACCTTTCAGTTGCACAGTTGTTGCTTATGCCATAACCACTTTCCCTTCTTTACATAATTACGCAGGCTTTTTAAGCAGAACACCTGCTGAGGGGTTAGCTACTTTTGAAAAGATCCAATTGTCTTTGGAGCAAAATGAAATATAGGCACAGAGGCCCAATTATTATTAAGTGTTAGCATAATTATAAGTAGAGTGTTTCATTATATTACATCTGTTGAAGTTTTAAATCAATCTCTGTAACGTGCTATATTAATAAGCAGCGAGGAACTGTGACTTGGCATCCTTTTGGATCACATTTGTGACAACAAAAGAGGTTATGAAAATGAAATCACCATAGGAGCCCTACTGAGTTAGTTACTATGATTCACAAGCTTATTATGGTAATAAAACAACATGAAACAATAATGCTAGGGACTCGAGTAGACAAGAGATGCTCAGTATTGCTCCAAAAACATGATGAAGAACAAGTAAGAAGGGCTGGGAATTGTACTTAATCTAGTGTAGCAGCTGTCACAAGGCTGAAGAAAATCAGAAGTTCCTCTTCACCTTGCCCTTCTGCTTGATTCTTCTGCCTGTAGTTTCCTGACTCAGAATATATGGATTGTTTCTTTACACAGAGGAATTATTGTCCTCATGGTCTAGAGGTTGCAGAGTCACCTCTTCTATAAGAGGACACAGAAAAAATGGTGCAGATTTGATTTCGAACACAATGGGGGTGGTAATCGTTCTCTGTCCTTTGTGATTTCCACATGAAGTGTCAGGGTTCAAACAAACACATAAAACAGAAATGACGAAAGCCAACGGGTGTTGAAGGAAACAAACTTTTGAGATCTGTAAATCTGGATTATCTCTCTAGCATATACAAAGAAGTCAGCATGTGTTTTATACCAGAGCATAAATAGCAAAATCCCTGCCAAATACTCAATGTTTGTTTTTAAAATATTGTTTAAAAACCTTCTTCATTTCCGTTAACATTGTCATGTTGACTGGAGCTAATTTATAGGATGTTTGTAACAAAGTAATTTAATAAACGGCTTCTTTCATCTGTTTGAAGACTCAACCATAACTGTTTCATTTTATTCATTTATTAAAATAAATGTTATTATTATACAGTTAAAATCGAGTATTTTAAAATTGTATTATTAAACAGTTCAAATTGAGTCTGAGAAAGCTATGGTCAGACAGATTTAATTCATCTGAGCCCCGGGCAACTTTTCTTTGCATTTGCAGCAAATCTACTTGTTTCTATAAATAGATGCAATCTTTTCCTATTGCTGCATAATAAAGTACTATAAAGTCGGTAGCTTTAGAGACCATCTGTTTTTTAGCTCAGAAGTTGTGGGTCAACAGTGTGGGAACAATGTAGCTGGTTTTCTTCTTAGGGTCTCAGTGGCTAAAATTCAAGATGTTGGCTGACCTGTGTTCTTGAGATCTGGCAAAGAATTTGTTGCCCAGCTCATTCAGGTTGTTGGCAACATACAGTTCCTTGCAGCTGAAAGACTGAGGTTCCTATTTCTTAGCTGGTTTTTGGCTGAGGGTCACTCTCAGCTCCTGGAGGCTTCCTGTATACCTTTCCACTTGTCTCTTTTCCTCTTCAAAGCCGCCAGTGCAGAATCTCTCCTGCATGGAATTCTTCTCACACTCAAATATTTCCACCACCTCTCCCCAACCCCCAGTCTCCAACCTCTAGGCCTAGATTTGAAGGGTCACAAAGCCCTTCAGTAGAAAGCTTTCCCATTGTAAAGTCAGCTGATCTGGAATCTTAATTACATCTGCAAAATACCTGTATAGCAGAACCAAGATTAGTGTTTTATTGGATTTTCTGGAAGAACATATATGTACACTAGAGGCCAAACTCTTGGGAACTATCACAAATATCTACCTCTCACTTTGTCCTTAATACAAACACATACTCAAAACATCAAGTAAATGCCAGAGAACTTGACTGGAATTATATAATTAGACAGTGAAATAAAGCAATGTTTTCAAAGAGTGGCACCAAAAACTTACATTGTAACTTTTCAGAAAATCTTTGATATATCAAAAACAATAATTTTTCATTTTTATGATGAGTCCTTTATTCATGCAACAGATATTTATTGCATCCCTTAATACACTCAGTAGCTACAGACAAAAAGGGCATGCTAGATCCGTTCTCTCAGGGAACTTGTATATACTTTGTGTCAGACACTGATAGAAACAGGAGATGGAGTTGCAAACAAGAATGATTCCTGTATTTGGGCATCTCATAATTCTGTTGTGAAAAAGACATAAAAAGAATAACTACAAAAACAATTACTTAATTATAGTTGTGATAAGTATGATAAAGGCAAAAATATAGGGTCCATCAAGACATGGGTCAGAGACTTCCCTGAGAAGTCACATTCAAGCTGCTGTCTGAGGACCAGGAAATTGTGAGGTAATGAATAGTGAGGGGAAGAAGGGACACAGGGTGCTGATGGAGAATCTTAGCTCTTTGGTAATACATGAAAAATATTAGTAACATTTTTTCCTTTGTGTTAATACCCTGTAAAATGGACTAAGAAATTTTTCTGTATAGTAAAATTTGTGATCTTTCTATAATTAAATATATAACTTCATGAGATAATAATGGAAATAATTCTTGGGACAACTGTTATACTTTTGGCTTAAGGCATATGGATAATATGTCTTCTTCCCAAGGTAAAATGCACTTAAAATCATATTTAACACACACACACACACACACACACACACACACACACACACACACACACACTTCAGTATGTTTCTGGCACTCTTCTAAATCATTTACAAATAATGAGTCCTTCAATCCTTATAATGACTCTATTAGGTTGATGCAATAATTATCTCCATTTTAAGTATGAAGAAACCTGAAATACAGAAATCGAGAGTGATCACAGAGTGAACAAAGAGTGTGAACCTAAAGATTTGACTCCTGGGTTCATAATACTAACTCTGATGACAAGGTGGCCAATGCCAAGACACTTAAACCACCCAGCACCTAGACCAAAATATATCATGCTGTACTATTTCTTTTCTTTTTATCTTGGCCCATTTATGTCACTGTATTCTGCCTTTTTTTTTTTTTTTTGCATGATGATGATTACTGATTGACTTTGAAAATAAATCACACCCGAAAAAATGTTGCTTTCTTTCTGCCTTTTATCGAACTGATACATTATTTTTAGAAAGTTCTCAGAAGTTAAAAGAGCACACAGTCTTTTTGAATGCCTGTCTATATTTGGTAAATATTTTATTTCCAATATGGATAAAAATACATCTTTCAAGATATGTAAAAATATAATCAGGTAGTTTGAAATTATTGCAAAAATGTTTTATTGAATTCATCTATTACATTTTAGGTATGCAAAGATACACGAAAAGGTCTGAGTTGTTTGTAGAATCAAATATGGCCATAATTTTTTCTTTAATACAGTTCTCTCTCTTCTCAGTATCAACCCTATTTTAATTCTTATGAGTCATTTCTCACAGCACAATAAGGAACTGATAATTTTTTCTAAGGCTTGCTTTCCTTTTTGGATTAGACAAGTAAAAGCAATAAAGGGTATACAGTTTGGGAATAAAGAAGTAATTTGTCCATGATCAAAATGAAGAGGTGGAGAATTTAAATAGAGACTTGGAACCCATATACAAGAACTCCTACACATTGTAAAATAGGGGTAGCAAACTTTTTTGTAAAGCACCAATGAGCAAATAGTGTAAGTCCAAGGAGTTAAGTCCATCCTGGTGGTATGAAAGCAGGCATAGACAACATATAAAGAAGTGGATGTGGCTGTATTTCAATCAAACTTATCGAAGGTAAATTGTAAGAAGGAGAAATACCTTGCAGAAAAATAAAGGTGCAAGTAAAGGCTTAAAAAAAAAAAAAGGAATTTGTCCTCTTTTGTAGGAAAAAAAAAACATACATAGAGATAATCCTAAGTCATCTACTAAAATGGACTAGAATTTTCTAGAATTCACTAGAAACAAGTGAATTTAGAAAAGTTGAATAATCCAATTTGAAAATAACACGAATTAGTTGCATTTCTTCATACTAGCAAGAAACAACCAAAATTAAGAATCCAGATTTATAGTAGAATCAAAGTATGTAGTGCTTTGGAGGCCTTGGGATAAATTTTAAATCCTATGTGTAGTATTTTTATGGTGAAAATTTTAAACAATTTCTGAAAAAAATTGAATCCCCCAAAAAAAGGGAAGAAAAAAGAATTTATCAGGCAGGGTCCTCCAGCAACACAGAACCAATAGGATATATGTAAATAAAGAGAGAAATTTATTTTAAGGAACCGGCTCACTCATTTGTAGGGGCTGGTAAATCCAAAATTTGCAGGACAGGCTAGCATACTAGAACTTCTGGCAGGAGATAATGTTGCAGTATTGAGTCTGAGGGCACTCTTGAATACTTCCTTTTTGGGGGACCTCAGGTTTTTTTTCTTAAGGCTTTCAATTGATTAGGTAAGTTACACTCTTATTATAGAGGATATTTTGCTTTACTAGCATTTTGAAAATACCTTCATGGTAACATCCAAATTGAAGTTTAACTAAACAACTGGGTACGATAGCTTACCCAAGTTCACCTATATATTTAAACCATCACAGTAAGACATATACCATGTTGATAAATTGGAAAACTCAATACTGTAAACATGATCATTACTCCCAAATTGATCTAAAGATTCAGTACAATCCTAAGAGAAATCCCTGCAGGCTTTTTTATTTTCATTTTTGTGTAGAAATTTATAAGCTTCTTCTAAAATCTGTAAGTATTTGAAAGTGTGATAGTACAGAAAACAGAATTTTAAATGCAAAGGACAAAATTGGAGAATTTATATATCTCAGTTTTAAAATTTACCATAAAATCAAAATAAACAAGAAATTATGGTGTTGGCAATAGGATGGGCATAAAGCTAGAGATTAGAGAAATATAGCCACACCTATATGATACATTGATTTTCAAAAAGGTGCCAAGATGATTAACTAGGGGAAGAATAGTCATTTCAAGAAATAATTTTGAATCAATGTGATATGATTTTAGTACCACATATATTTATCTCAGTCCCTACATCACACAATACAAAAAAAAATTAACTCAAAATGAATCAAAGCAACAATGATAAAACTTGTAGAAGAAAACACAAGAAAGTGTTTGGGTAGGCAAAAATGGCTTAAACAGTACACTTAAAAGCAACAAATTTGAAAGAAATAACTTACAAGTAAACTTTGTCAAAATTTAGAAAATGCTTTGCTCTTCAAAATTCACCATTTCATTAACAAAATGAAAATATAAAACAAAGATTGGCCAAAATATCTGCAGTTCATGTATCTGAGAAAGGACCTACATCTGGAATATATAAAAACTCTTATGAACCAATAAGAAGATAATGAAAGTGTGCAAAGGACATTAAAGAGACAAAATGAAGGAAACTCTTCAAAAGCTGCTCAACGCTATTAGGCATCAAGGAAATGTAAATTAATACTACAGTAAGATACTATCACACAATTACTATAATAGTTAAAATTGTAAAAAGACAGAGACTTCAAATATTAGTGAGGTTAGGATGTAAATGGATCTTTGTCTCATACATTGCTGATGCATAATGTGGCACAAACACTTTGGAAAATGGTTAGACAGTTTCTTACAGATTTCGTGTAACCATTATATGGCCTACCAATCCCATTCTGGGTATTCTTCCAAGAGGAATAAATCATAGCTTCTCACAAAAACTTGAGGATGATGCTTCAGAATTCATTTATTCATAACAGCTCAGAATTGGAAAAGTCCAAACTATCTAACAAAAAGTGAATTCTTGAGGCACCTGGGTGGCTCCATTAGTTAAGAGTAGGACTCTTGATTTTGACTCAGGTCAGGATCTCAGGGTCATGAGATCAGCCACATGTAGGGCTCCATACTCAGCTCAAGTCTGTTCTCTCCCTCTCCTTCTGCCCTCAACTCACCCCTGCCCCTGCTCACTCTCTCTCACAAGCAATTAATCAAAAAATCAATAAAATCCTTTTAAAAAGAATTCTATTTTTAAAGATTTATTTACTTATTTTAGAGAGAGAGACAGTGTGCAGATGAGCAGCAGGAGGGGCGGAGGAAGAGGGAAATCATCTCAAGCAGACTCCCCATTGAGTGTGGAGCCCCACTTGGAGCTCAATCTTATGACCCTAAGATCATGACCTGAGCCAAAATCAAGAGACAGATTCTTAACCAACTGAGCCAGCCAGGTGACCTCAAAAGTGAATTTTTAAACAAATTTTGTTACTTATAAAAAGGATGCTAATTAACAGTTAAGAAAAAAATAACAACTGATGGAGCACCTGGGTAACTCAGTCAATTAAACGTCTACCTTTGGCTCAGGTCATGGTCCCAGCCTCCTGGGATAGAACCCATGTTGGGTTCCTTGCTCCTCGGGGAGTCTGCTTCTCCTTCTCCTTCTGTCTCTTCTCCCCACTCATGCTCTCTCTTGCTCTCTTGCTCTCAAATAAATAAAATCTTTTTTTTTTTTAAAGGACTGTTATAAAAGCACTGTGGACGAATACCAAAACATTATGCTGAAAATAAGAAGTAGACATAAAAATGTACATATTATATAATTCCAATTATATGAAGTTCTCAGATAGGCAAAAAAAAACCTAGAATCTAGAGTAAAGAGTAAGAGGTTTACTAAGAAGGGATGAAGGAACAACTTCAGGATGGTAAAAAGTTATACTTCATGATTGGAGTTGCAGTTACAGTGTATATTCATCTGTTTGAACTTATAAAACCTCCACTTAAAATGGGTCAATTTTATTGTATGCAAATTATATAAAAATAAGAAGCCTTGAAAATAAAAGCTCGTTTTATGAAATACTTCTGGTTGTATATGAAGAGTTTAATGATCATCATTCGTTCTCAGTCACTTCCAAGGCTTAATATTACTCACTTTTCCAGATTCATTTCACACCACTCCACCACCACTCATTAATAACAAGTTGGGCCATGTAGGGAGAACTTTTCAGTTGATAATATTACTGGGATAATCACATAAAGCAGGGAGAACCTTTGGACTTTATTCCTTTACTAGATGTTAAGATTCATTTGTAAGTTCAATAGTATTATGCTGTTGAGTGATGACAGAGGTTAGAATGTTAAACCCAGTTTAAAATGAAAGGTGAGGCACAAATAATTGGAAAATTAGGTAGTACACCAAATGCCACCTGGCACAAAAATAATAAGGTAGAATTGGGCATAAATTTTAAAAATTACAACGTAACATCATCTTTGATGCTATAATGAGAAAATGCTAGTTTTCATTGCAATTAAACTCTTAACTGAGCATTTCTTCAAGTACATAGAAAGAGTTATGGACTCAGTGTGTGTGTCCCCCACAAAATTCATTTGTTGAATCCCTAACCTCCAATATGATAGTATTTTTAGGTGGGGCTTTGGAAGATAATTAGGTTTAGAAGAGGTTGGAGGGTGAGCCCTCATGCTGGGCTTAACATTCTTCTAAGAAGAGGAAGGGAGACCAGCACTGGGTCTTTCTACCATGTGAGCACACAGTGAGCAGGTAACCATCTGCAAGCCAGGTAGAGGCTTTTTTTGTTTTTGTTTTTGTTACCAAAAACCGAATCTGCCAACAACTTGATCTGGGACTTTCCAGCCTCCAGAACTATGGGAAACAAATGTCTATTGTTCACAGCACCCAATCTATGGTATTTTGTTTTAGCAGCCCAAGCTAAGATGATCAGTTTCTAAAGAATTGTTTACCTCTCCTCTCACAACTAGTTGTTATAGAAGGTCATGTTTAGGTATTGTGTACTTTTAAAAATTCATAGCCATATATTCCTTTAATATATATTAGGAAAAGTATAGGTGTACATCGAAACCATAACTTCGTGTGAATTTTGGCTTCATATTAAAATAAGTGGGAATGCATTCAAGGCCTATTTTACAAATAGCAAGCAATATTAGTATTAGTAAACTTTAATCGGAAAAAATAGACAAAAATTATGACGATGATGTAAAAATAACAACTCAATTATTAACAATTTCATTATTCAATTTCCAAACTGCCCTTTTATTTTCTTTATTTTTATTTTAAATTCCACTTAAAAAAAATACAAATAATCATTAGTTATAGTCACTGATGCAAGTGCACAGAATCCTTTACTAATGGTTAAATATTCCTTGAAATTAAATTGCCTATTTTATGTTTCTTTAAATTCTGCTTGGGATCAATTTCCAGCCAACTTTTTGGGAAAGTAAAGGAAGTAAACCATTCTACAACTAATGCTTATTTTCCTGAAGTCTTCTCTCTCAAACAGTAAAGAACATCTTTATTTAGCTTACATTGTACAGTGCCTAGAAAGGTCTCAAAATCCTGTGTTTAAAAAAAGACTTTTGTATGACTAAATTCTGTAAGAATTTACAGAGCACATTTCTTCCATGTTCTGTCTGAGGAAAGGTCGTATTTTCGTTCAGCATGTGAAGATTGGTATTTGATGCAAAGAGTTCTTTGTTTTTAACTCAGAAATCTCTGCTTATTTTACTGAAATCCATCCTTACGCATACTTTTCTAGTTCTATATAAATCTGACAAGAACTTTCCAAATCAAGCACTAAAGGTGGATGATTTTATATGGTATTAACAATTCTCAATTGGTAGTAATCAATTATTGCCAAGGATAATTTGATGCAGTCATATTTCCAAGAACAGTATTTAAAGTTTTTGTTCTTCTGATGACTCATTGCTGTCGTGTTTCTAGCTGTGCTGAGCCTCTTTCACTAGCCTCTTCACATTCATTTTAATTTGTTATTTTAATCAATAATATTGAAGTCACAAAGAGGAAAAACAGCCAGCCTAGTAATGACTGTCGACTCTTTGTTGATTTGAGCTAATTTTGCCAATTTCACATATACACACATAACCAGGTTAAATGGAAGCTTGATCTCTTGCTTTGTACACAATAAGTATTTAGACAGTGACATCTCATGGTAGAATCTCCCTTTTGTAACTCTATCTGATTTTGATTTTGTGTTTGTTCTTCTTCCCTACATGTCCTTTCTCTCCTTTTTCTGGTTTCTGTAACTTTAGGGACTAAATCTGGATGTGTTACCAGAAGACATAGAAGCTTCCCTGTTTTTGTGCCTTTTCTTAATGCATTTCTCTGAGTGTTTTAAGACATGGCTTAATGGTAGTGAGGGTTTGAATGAAAGGAAAGGTTGAGAGAACATTAAGTTTGAGGATGAAGAGATCATGGGTAGCTTTTAAAAGGAGAGCTTCATTAGAAGCCAAAACATTTTAAATGTTTCTTAAGAAGTTGAGAGTTGGTAATGAAATAAAGGCAGTCAATACATAGCACTTGTTGAAAAAAATTGGAAGTGAAAATGAGAGAAAAGGAGAAAGAAACCAAAGTATCCTATAAAGATATTTCAAACCTTTAGACATTGGAGGGTAAAATGTTAGAGACCAGTTGGAAGGATAGGTAAAATATTTTACAGTGTTCAGGAATAATTGAAGGAGCAGGGCCCCAGAGGATGAAGAAGAAAATGGAACTGAGGAGGCTTTACCTTAACAGACAGTAGTACATCAATGCCTCTGAGGACATAAAGAAGGAAAAAAGAATATTATAAAGACTGAAGTCTTTTGGATGATGCAGATGTATATGGAAGAAGTCATGTCAGTTAAACGTGATCTTTTAGCAATGTTAAAAAAAATGTTATGTGTATATAAGGCAGGGGTATATAAGGACTCTTTGTACCTTCCTCTCAGTTTTGCTGTGAACTTAAAACTGCTCTAAAAATAATCTATTAAAAGAAAAATGTCATCTCCTTACAATTAATGGCATAAATTAAAGCATGGAGAAAGCAAATCTTCTGAGGAGCTATCATCATTAACATTATAAGGACTCAGTCTCAGGGTTTATAAAAGGATTCTAAAACAAAGTCCCAATTAAAGTTATGACAACAGGGGTGCCTGGGTGACTCAGTGGGTTAAACCTCTGCCTTCGGCTCAGGTCATGATCTCAGGGTCCTGGGATCGAGCCCCACATCAGGCTGTCTGCTCGGTAGGGAGCCTGCTCTCCCCCACCCCGCCTGCCTTTCTGCCTACTTGTGATCTCTGTCTGTCAAATAAATAAGTAAATCTTTTTTTTTTTAAAGATTTTATTTATTTATTTGACAGACAGAGATCACAAGTAGGCAGAGAGGAAAGCAGAGAGAGAGGGGGAAGCAGGCTCCCTGCTGAGCAGAGAGCCCAATGCGGGAATAATAAATAAATCTTTAAAAAAAAAAGTAAAAAATAAAAAAATTAATAAAGTTATGACAACATTATTTTGGAGTGGGTTCTGTATCTTTTTTCACTTTTATAATTCCCAAATAAAACTTAAGAAGGAAGTGTTTTTTTGTTTTTTTTTGGTGTGTTTGTGTGTGTGTGTGTATGAGGACTATATCAATCAGTGAACAAAATAATTAGAGGCAAGAGAGTCCAGGGTGCTAATAATGGTGGCTAATTACTGAACACCTACTAGGAACCAAACACTGTGATGGCTGCTTCCGAGAACTTATCATCAACCTTGAGAACCCTTTGTAAGGCAAATGTTATTGTGCCCTTAAGACAGATTATTATTACTATACTATTATTATTATTTTAATTATAGCATTTGTTGAATGCTGTGTGGCAACACTGGAAAAATACTTCATAAGAATTATCTCATTTAGTCCTTGAGTCTTAAAGGGGGTTCATATATACTGGGTTCTCCAAGGTGCTTGACGCTCATTATTCACTTTTACCACAAGTTTATGCAGTAGCTCTCTCCACTTTATAGATAAGAGAACTCAAAAACAGAGTGGCTACATAATTTTGAATTCAAATATAGATCATTTGACTACATTCTTAAATACTGTGTGATATTTTTTGGATTAAAAGATACATTTGCCTTGCTTTAGATTTCTTGCCTTGAAAAGAAGGCCAAGAATAAATTAGTTGACAATGGACTTCGGGCTAGTAAGGAAGTCAATTATTACTGGACTGGAAATGAAATGGGAAAGTAGGAATTGTCATCCCACTCATATTTAAATATTAGATAAAATCAGATTTGGAAGACGTGGTTTATTAAGAGTTAAATGGAGTCATGCTTATGCAGAGTTTTGGAAGTGAAACATGACAATGAATATGTCCAAAGAATTGACATTTGTCCTTACAAAGAGGTCAGGGAGAATAAGATAACTGTTAGAGGTTGGATCAAATGGGTTTTGAATTTTTGAAGGATAAAAATGTGCAATGGGATATACATTAGCAGGCAATCCAGATACTAGTGCTAGCTAATAATATAGCAATGGTTAAGGCCATTTGAGAAATAGCATTGATGGAACTTTCCAGAGGACATTATTGATGTGTCACATAGGGTTTATAAAAGGAGAAGAGGAGAAAAGGAGAAGCCAAGTGCGGGGGGGACAAAAAACAACCATTGTTACATTAGACATTTTGCACTGTGTTTTAGTCTCGGTTTTCCTGTATGTTGAAAAATTAAAAAGTTTTAATCACTGTCATTCATGGTGATGTAGCAATTTAAAGTGAATGGATCATTTCTGAAAACCATTGGGTACATTGTTTTCAAAGTGTTGTTACTTTATGAATTTGATAAATTAAGAAATTTCAAAAAAAGATAAGCATCTACCTTCTCATTTGTCATTAGGGATATCTTCCTTCTTACTCTTACATTGGGAGAAAAGATTATGTAATTCTAGGAAATGAAGATTGTGGAGACAAAAGAAGTAAAAGAGATCTGTAAATATGATAAATGAAACAGGCAGATAAAAATCCAGATTCTCGTTTTTCCAAGAGGCCTTTTCCTTATCCTTAACCTAAATTTTTGCCCTGTGTGAATGACTGGGAATGAATACATTAAATACTATAATACAAATTTTCCCGTTTAGTGCAGAGTTTGCAGTCACTGGAGTCGATAGTCCCAGAGGCCATCAAGATACAGACACAGCAATCATTTGCTATGTCACCTCATCTCAGACCTAATGAGCCAAGGGGGAGGTGCTACCATTCCATGGACCCATGTGTGTGCCTAAATGCTCTACTCCATGAGGACCATGGCCTCCCTCCTCAAAGAAGCAATTTGGAGTAAACCTATCATTTCTATTTTTATTTTTATTGATCAATCCATTTCTAAGTGTAAGTGTTCAGGCTCCTAATTCACTTCCACACCATCATCCTGATTATGGTCCATTCTTCCCAATTCTCCACTCTCTACCCTCCCCAATATTCTATTAGGTCCTCTTCATTATCACCAGGCTTCCCTATTGTCATATCACCTTCTCAGAGACTCTTCCTACAACATATTTCCTCACCTACAGGCCTTCAAAGTGGGAACTGTTGACTTCCTCACACATCATATACCTCATTGTGGGAAAATAGATTAGCATTCTCATTCACCCTTGTTGCTTCAAGATTGTCATTTCCCCAACCTCTTTGTAAAAATCAACATTTCCATGAAGCTAACGAATTTGCTTATACCATCCTCCATTCAATAACAGTCTTACATGTATGTAGGGCTTATTAGGTACTAGATGCTGTTCTAAACATTTGATGCATTTTAAATTGCTTAATCATAATAAAAGCATCTTTGCTTCCCAGGTCCTGCTCTGGTCTCTATCACACTAATACAGATGCATTCTGCAGAGGATGTGAGATAGCACCGTGTTATCTGCTATAGTGAATGTAGCTAAGACTAACTTACTTCTTTTTTTTTTTTTTTTAAATTTATTTGACAGAGAGAGATTACAAGTAGACGGAGAGGCAGGCAGAGAGAGAGAGAGAGGGAAGCAGGCTCCCTGCTGAGCAGAGAGCCCGATGTGGGACTCGATCCCAGGACCCTGAGATCATGACCTGAGCCGAAGGCAGCGGCTTAACCCACTGAGCCACCCAGGCGCCCCAAGACTAACTTACTTCTTAATGTAAATTTGTCCCATTGAGAAACAGATGCTCCAGGAATCTTACTGGTCTTATACCCTGGGAAACTTATAAGAAAAGGTTTAGAAAGACCACAGCCCTGATATGGAGTTGATCTCAAGGACACAGGTGATACTCATCAACCCTCTCCTATATCACCATTCTATATTCCTCTCACCCATGATGAGAACATTTGCTGGTCCATATGACTTGTCTGTTGGTATAACCCAGATGCTCAATACTGAGGTATCTGAGCCTCTGTTTATCATACATTGTTGTCATGCTCTGCTTGCTACTTTTTTCTGTTTACTAGTGAAGCTGGGCACAGGGGCTCTAACAGATAGCTGGGTGGAAATCTAAGTTACAAACATATTCTTCAGCTCAATCTGGCACTGAGACTGTTGCCTGAGGATGATGTTCTTGATCGTACATAGACTATCATTGTCTTGATACTCACTATACCCTTTTCAACTTGGTAGATATCCAGATGGATCATCCTCGATGCTGAGCTTCATTTAAAGAAGAAATTTTGAATTAAAAATGAGAGAAATGCCTGACTGGCACAGGTCATGCAGTTCTAGTCTCAAAATTAAGGAGGGGTGCCTGGGTGGCTCAGTGGGTTGAGCCTCTGCCTTTGGCTCAGGTCATGATCTCAGCGTCCTGAGACGCATCGGGCTTTCTGCTCAGTGGGGAGCCTGCTTCCTCCTCTCTCTCTCTCTGCCTGCCTCTCTACCTACTTGTGATCTCTCTCTCTGTCAAATAAATAAATAAAATCTTAAAAAAAATTTAAGTAGTGAGTAATTAAGCTCTTCAGTTGCTTCCAGAGCTGCAAAACTCAGTCAAGTTTGTTGGTTTTCCCAAACAAGATTGCCATAATAATTAATATCACCTGTTTTCATTTTGTAAGGTTTTCTTTTTTGGGGGGGATGTGCTGTTGCTACATTAAGGTGACATCTCTATGTATCATAGAGACTCAGAAATTGGTGAGGAATGAGGGATGGATACCCATGATCCAACCACAAGAATGGATTTTTGGGGGCCATCACCCAGCATGCTCTTGACCTGATGACAGAGAATGAAATAGAAATAGAGTAATGCAACTGTAACATAGTAAGTTCTTCTCTTAGATGGTATTATGTAGACCATTAAGCATTATTATATTCCTTTCCTCAGTCTAATGATATAAAATACATGTCAGCAAACTTTTTATTTAAAGAGCTAAAAAATAAATATTTTAGGTTTTGTGAACCATATGGTCTCTATTGCAACTGCTAAGCTGTGATGTTATAAACTGAAAGCAGCCATAGACAATATGGAAATGAACAGGCATGACTGTGTTCCAATAAAACTTTATTTACAATAGTAGGTTATAGGCCAGATTTCATCTGTGGACTGTAGTTTGCCAGCATCTAGTATAAAAGGAAGAAAACCCTTAGTTTCTTGGTAACGATGTCCTGTGGATACCTCACTCTTCATGAGATTTATTGAAGAAGGATGTCTTGGCAGGCTTCCATCAGGAATAAGGGAGGCATAAATGAGTAGTGTCTACTCTTTCTGTATGCTTATTCATGAATTCTTTGCACTGCAATCTGCTCGCCATTATTACCAATCTTTAAGTCCATGCAACTTCATTGCAGTATATTAGTGCTTAATTAATTTTTGGTAAACATTTCACAAATTAATGAAACAATAAAAATACTAGTATCTTGTATCTTTATAAATGTTTTCAAATTAGTAAAATGATAATAGTAGTTTTGTTCTGATGCTCAAAATATGATACTAATATATAAGTAGTTATGCTTTAACTTTAGGTAAGCTAGGAGTGATTCAGTGATACAAACCATTAGATACAAATGGCTTATGGTGTGGGTACCATTAAGCGTTAACTAGTGGTTACTACAACTTAACTATCATACCTACAACTTGTTTTAGAGGACCAGCAATAAGCACTTGTGAAGTGATATGTGTGCAATTCCTGTAACATAAGCTGAAATTTAGGTTTCTGCAATAAACAAAACAAGAGGAGCATTTAAAGTTGAAAAAGTGCACACTATATTTTATAATTGGAATTTAAGGACAGATTTAGAGACTTTGTATTTCTAAAGCATAGCCTCTTTCACACATTCAGCATAACAAAAAAATTAAAATGTTACAGTAGAGCAAAAAAATCCTTGACTTAGTATAGGCATACATTACATATTAATTTTATTTTTGGAATTTATAAAGATGCATTAATATTCTCTTTAGGTTTTAAAATTACCTCCAGAGATATGCTCATTACACAGTTTATCCTTGGCCAAAGATTTGACACATGAGGTCAAAAATATGTTAACTTATCTCACCCTATTAAAATATATTAGTGTACCATGATATAATCTTTTTGATTATTAAAATTTTTTCTAGCTTGATTACTTAGTTGTGAAGAAAGGAATAAAAATGACTTCTTAAAAATATACACTATGTATACTGGTAGTCATCTGTGAAGGTGGTTTCTAAATTCCTAATTTCTGGCCTCAATCCTCAATGCAGATTGGAAAAGTACAAATGAAAGACTGTCACCTAAAACTCAGTATTAAAGTGTCAATTGGAGGGGTGCCTGGGTGGCTCAGTGGATTAAAGACTCTGCCTTCAGCTCAGGTCATGATCTCAGGGTCCTGGGATTGAGCCCTGTATCAGGCTCTCTGCTCAGCAGGGAGCCTGCTTCCCCCTCCCTCTCTGCCTGCCTCTCTGCCTCCTTGTGCGCTCTCTCTCTCTGTCAAATAAATAAATACATACATACATACATATAAATAAATAGTCAATTGGATTGTTTTCTGTGCCTGTGATAAAGCTGCACATAACAGTTAAATTCCAAGTGTCTGCTTTTTATCAAATTCAAATGCTCTAACATGTAGTTACTATGATGATTGCAAACTCTGACTTATGGCAATAACTGTCTTATTTTTTCATAAGAAATTTGATTATTTGTTAATAAAACAGTATGTTTTGTAGGTTATGGCATCCCACTGAAACAACTCTTACTTATAGGATTGGCATATGTATTGTACAGTCTTCAGATGCTCACCATCATAGCCCCACCATCATTTTTATGATTTTTCTGATGTCCCTCTTTGTGTAGATGCTAAAACTGAAAGGCAACGGTAATACTGCCAGGGCACTGCAACCATAACAAGTTGTCCCAACTCTCCAGATTCTCTTCAATTTATTGAGGTTTGCTGTCGTATCTGACTTAGACTTCATACTATACCAGATAAAGAATATGGTTTCAAGAGATAAAGGAGGATAGCAATTTTCAGACACATTTGTCTCTCCCCACCTTGCTAGAGATCTAGGCATACTATTCACCAGAAGACAGTTTATATAAAGTGCTTATGTTTATACAGTTGAAAATATTTCAGTTGTCAAAGTCAGTCTACTCCATAGAGGAGAATGTTTAAGAAAAGAAGAAGAAGAAAAAAAAAAAACTTAGGAGTTGCTGTTGTGATATTTAAAAAATCATCAAGATTATTATTCAGATCAAGTGTCATTTAAAATTGCTAAAGTCTTGCTTTGCAAAAATATAACTGATTCTGCATTCTCCTCCAAAACATAGTTGACTTGGTCAGGGAGTATGTGGCTCCACCATCTCTTCTCCTCTTGAGTGCAGTCTATTCAAGGCCAAGATTGTTTCTAAAGGATCTTCTGGAGTTACAGATGCAAACAGTTCCAGAATTATTACACTTATTGTTATATTTCTAGCCCACCACCAAAGAGCCATCTATTAATTAGAGCTCCCTGTCCAGTTTCTGTCTCTTAAATGTGACGTACATATTGGGCCCCCATTCACCTCTCACACACATATACTCTTTACACTCAAAGATGCAATAAAAAGTTATTATATTAAAAAGCAATATTAAAGTATATGCCTCTCATACTGAAATGTTAAATTCACAATGGTAGTTTACAAATAATCAGATCATCTTATTACTTTATATATGAAGTAAGACAAATAAACTAAAAGTATTCTCAAAGTTTTAGATGGAAACATCTGTGTTCTCATGCACGTGACTGAAAAACTTAGCTTTCACTCTTAGGTACACTATTAAATTCTAAACAGTAAGTACGAATATTGATTTAAACAGAATTTTGACAACCAATCCCACAAACATAGATCATTGAGCACTAATCTCAGCTTAATGATATGAAATATGGTTTTATTTAATAACCAATATAGCAAATATTATAAAAATTTAAAAAATGAGAAAATCGGTTTTATCATTTGCTTAGGATCTCATGTATGTGTATTCTTAAAGACAAAAGATAAGTACTACAAGAAAATGCTGAAGAATTTATTACAATTTAAAAATGTGCAACTATTAAATTTATTTTGGGGTAAATAACAGAAAGGCATAATACAAGGAAATCATGAAATTCTTTCCTTTATTTTTTTAAGTTTTTATTTATTTGTTAGAGAGAGCAGAAGCAGGGGGAGCTGCAGGCAGAGGGAGAAGCAGGCTCCTTGCTGAGAAAGGATCTCCAGACTAACTGGATCCCAGGATTCTGAGATCATGACCTGAGCTGACGGCAGACACTTAGCCAACTGAGCCACCCAGGCATCCTGAAATCATGGAATTCTTTAACAAAATCAGAAACTATAAAAGCAGCAGCAACTACATGAGAAAGAATCAGAGGTACTTTATGGAGATGTTCAAGGTATTATTTAGTAAAATCTATGTGCAAGTTTTATCCTTCTTATATCAGTACCCAAACAAAACACAAAGCTAGACTATCACTTGCTCCAATGGAGAAACAAATAATTATACAATATCTTCTTCAGAGATATCCTCGATGGATAGAAAAAATTGACCATACATATATACAAAGAACATTCTTAAAGTCTAAAAACATGCAAAATATACACAGATTAGCTGATGAGGAAACTTGGGACACATAATGAGCAACTGAAAAAAAGAAAGTCAAGCGTTTTGGTGAAGGCGATGCAACCAGAACTCCAGATATTTGTCCACACACAGTCCCAAAGAATCTTTAAACTGAAACACAACTCTCTTTTTGAGATCATGAGGGCAGTGTATGACACAAGCTTAGGCGCCGTAGAGTCCAGAGAGGATTTCTTCCCCCTTGAGGAGGTCATATTACCATAAGCCTTGAATGACTGTCCGTTTATTTAGAAAAAATTTATTATTCCAGAAAAGCATCTCACCCTTTTAATAAAAGTTATATTAACATGATTTTGTATGCACAGAGCTATCTAATGTCAGTGGGTGGTTTGAGAGAACCTGAAGAAAGTGCCAAAGGAGTTAATGACTTACATGTCTACACAAACCAATTCTCAGCTTTAAACAGAGAAATTCATTGAATTTCACATTTTTATTTCATAACAAACTAAATTAATTTTACCCTTCCACTTAGGATCTCTGTATTTAAAACTACAGCTATTACACTGATATGTGTATTATTAAAGATAAAAATTTTCAAACTCAAGGGAACTTCGGTCCAATATTTTTTGAAGTAACCACTTTAATTTATAAAATCATATATATAATTAAAACCTGACTGAGCAAAGTTCATGAGTTATTAAATCAGAAGGATTTTTTTTTTCCATTTTATGTGCATGGGTATATATCACTTGTCTTTACATACTACAGAAGTAAGTACCATGACAGTAAGTTTTAGCTTAATAAATACTTTACAAAAATTTAACTACAGTACCAACTCATACTTATGATTCTATTTGCTGGTTCTCAAATATTTTCTGCCATAAACTTAGGGTTATTAAATAGTAATTACAATGCAACCTTTGAGGAATATTCAATAAGTTATAGTGCTTTCAGATTTTCATTTATTTTAGTAAATAATTTTCATATTCAGATCATGACCAATTATAAAGAGACTATGGCATACCAACCAATAACTTTATTTTCAGGGATTGTGTGGAAGTAGATTTTAGATTTTATTTAGTCAAAGGACTTTGATAGGAATATTAATATGAGCACTGGTTGGAGTTTAAGTGCCCACTGCCTGTTTTTTTAAAGCTGAGTTCATATGGAACACATATATTCTTAGATTTATTCACCACTGTATTTATGGCCAGACTGTCACTATTGCGTCATTTTGTAGAAGTGAGCAAAAATTCAACAAAGCAAGCACTTTCCAATTTAGAGCCTCTTTACAAGTGTATTAAACTGACAGGAAAAAAAAATATGGCACAATCTGTCAGTTAAGTCAAACAAACAACAAATAAACCAAGAAAGTCAATCAAACAAGTTTTGGCACTTTATATATAAAGTTATTGTTGATGATTTTCAAACTGCATTCTTTAGCCTAAAGTCTAGGTAGTAGGTAGAGGTAATCAAAAAAACTATCTTTTCTTGGTACCCCCTCCAACAATTTTCTAAATTCTCTTTAATTGTTCAATTATCTTGTGTGATTTTTTTTCCCTTCTACCATTTAAAAACAATGGTGATTACATAATGTCAGTTGGACAAACTATTATTTGTTACTGTGTAAACTATGCCTGTGAGAGGGAGAAAACTTTATTATCATGATGATAATGACAATGAAGATGATGGTGTTGAGTAATACCTTTTATTCAATTTTTATTCCTCCTGATTTTGGAATACTTCCCTGGCAACCAAGAAACAACCTGCATTGTTCCAGACATTCTCCATGGGTCATTTTGATATATTACATATTTTGGTAGTAGTAATTTGTATATGATTCTCCCACATTAACTGAGTGAGGAATTTGAACTGGAGTCGTCTGTCCTTCCCATCTGACTAAACTTAAGATCACATTTTTCCAGCAAATAGTAGTAATAGAGGACATAATGAGGTATAAACAGGTTTTGTGCAGAGAGAAAAGTTCACCTTCTTGCATTAAACACTGTGTTTATGTCCATCACTTTGTCTTTTTGCTTTCTATACCCCTTAAAAATTAAACATTAAAAGCAAAATAAAACCCAGAATCAACAAAAAGATGACAGAATAATTAAAGAAGAGATTAACTATGGATTGACATGGCCAACTGGAGGGGCTAGCCATGATCAAGAGGTTACCTGTGATTAAATCAATATCTACTATAAAAACCTATCTTCCTCATGGCAATATTAAGAAGAGAAAGCACATAATCAAGTAATGGGGCATTGTGTATACCCCTTATATTTCCATGTGAGATTAATAATTTTGACACCTGAGATGAAAAAGTGTAGGAAGTGTAGCAAAATTTTCACTATTAATGTTTTTCTCCCCTTACATAGTTGGGTCTCTCAATCATACGTCAAAAGATCAGACTACTTCAGCAGCAGAACCTAGATGGAATAAAATTTTCACCTTTTTAAAAATTGTCTCCCCAAGTAAGATAAATTTTTGGACTGACTAGTTAACCCCATTCTGTTGTTAGTACTATGAGGGGGAAAAAATGCCAATTTATATAAGTACTTAATTTCTGGCCCTTGAGGAAAAGAAGTGAGTATTAATATTGCTATGCTCCTACAGGGGAAAAAAAATGGAGAAGGCACTTAAATGGTCTGAATCCTATACACAGACTGGTGCTACTGTGGTTAACATGATATCCATACCATTATAACAAAGTCTTGAGATGCAAGACTTCTTCTCTCCAGCCTAGGAACAATGGGGAACAATGGTCATCCTTATAATGAGCCAAGATATCAAAAGAACCATTACTATTATGTCTTAGTCAGATACAACCAAAGTAAGCCTACTAAGACTGGATAGCCTTTTATTCTGAATCTTAAGATGGAGAACAGGGGAAATGGGCAACTGTGGCTATTTCTGCCTTTGTCTTAAATATTAAACTTCCATTAAACTAATTATGGTCAATCTTAAAAGGTTTAATGAAGGTGAACGACTGTGGTGCCTGGAAAAAATTTAAATTGGTTAATAATTATTTAATTTTGCCTATAACAGAAGAGAAACAGAAAAGTTGTAAAATTTTGTTAGACAGCACATGAAACTTGGTGTGCCACGCGCCCCCCACCCCATCACTCTCCAGAAGCAGCCAAAATCATTGCATATATAGTTTCACACTTTGTGTCACATGATTCACTTCTAGTTGCCCAAACAGGAATTGAGACCCTTCCAAAAGCCACAATATACATTCTGGAAATTGATAGCTGTGATTTATTCGGTAACCTGATAGAACTCTGCCTGCCAGCGAACTATATATTGAATAGATCAATAGTGATTATTAAATCAATCATATCCCCCCCCTTTTTTTTAAACTATAACAAGCACAGAGAGTTGGGAAGAAATAGAAAGCAAAGAGAAAATAGAAATGAATAAATTCATCAGCATGGGGAATTCAAGAAGGAAGCAAAGAATGCCTACTTCTGAAGGTATGATAAACTGCCATAAGTTCTTAAAATTGCTGAATTTCCAAAAAGATATCTCTTGATATCTTTGAAGCCTAACTAATGGAGAAAGTGTAGAGATGATTTTCTGTTCTAAAATTTTTGGTTAACCTTGCAATAAACACCAATTGTATGAGACCATTTGTTAATTCTTCTTTCTACTTCCTGTAAGAACCTAATAAATCAGGAAATAAATGTTCTCACAAAATATTAGCTTAAGTTGTGATCCATTTCATTAGTTACAGACTACAATTTTTGTTTTTTGTTATTTCTGAATAAGAAGGAATAATGGATGCCACAGAAATTCTAGGAACCTTGGAGAAAATGCAAGGAGTCCTGGCAGAAGACCATATATTTGGACCCACTGGAATTTGAAAAATGAGTTAAAAGACTTTATCATGTAAAGCAGGAGCTCAAGGGAATCCCAGAAAATGTGCAGATTGTGAAGGTATATGAGTGAACCATATATTGAAACAGGTAAAAAAAGCACTTCCAGAGAGATTAGAGAACCAAAGTTTGCAGTCAAATGCTTTACCACTGAGCTATATCCCCAAGAGAACCAAAGTTTGAATGTTTTAAAGAAATGCTATCTGTTCAATAGGTAGATTGCTCTCAAATAATTTTAACTTTCAGAAAGTCATTGCCTACTCTTGGAAATGCTTATACCCAAAGACTTGGGTTTCCTAAGTAGAGGGTAGATCTTCTTAAGGAATATCATACTATCATATCATATCATGTCACATTAAACATTATAATACCTTACTTGCATTGGAAATAGTACTAGATCATCCACGTAGTCTTCCCCACATCTAATGTTCTGCTATTCTATTTAGATTTATGACTAGGCAATGAATGAAATGTAACATTTTAATGTAATATGGTCTTTAGAAAAATACTAGACCAAAACAAAACATCAAACCCTTATTCAGATCATACTCTGACATATCATGGTATTACTGTACAAGGTATTACTGAATGATAATGGAATTCTGTCTTGTATGTATTCTATATGAGACTATATTTTTCTAAGAAAATTCATCTTCAGACATCACATAAGGACCTGAAGTGTGATATGCTTCAACAATTTGATATTTACTTTTACTCAGTATTCTATTCTTTGTGTGTGAGAAAAAAGAAAGAAAAAGTTCAGACTAGTTCAGTCTTTGTAAAAAGAGGTAATGGTGAATTTGTTAGCTTATGTAATGTAGAAACAGGGCAGTATCTACAGGTTTGACAGTAGGAAGGAATTTATAAAGTTTCTTCAGCTTCACTAACAATAGGAAAAGAAGAATGAATTTGGATTTTTGCTTCAGCAAAAAGATATCAAGGTATGAATTCAAGAAATATAGGTAAATAATTTGTTCCAAATATTGCCAACACAGGAAAATTTAAGAGTTGTTTAAGGAAGACTGTACCTGTGATATTTCACTAGCTTAAATAAAAAAAAACCACAGTTTTATTTAAAAAGTGATTACATGTGGGAATTTTATTTTGAAATGCATGCATCTTTATGTTGTTCATACTAATTAATATTGTTTTACCTCCTTTCTTTGATAATTATTTGATCTGTGAAGCAAGTAATCAGCACTCTTTTAGTCATTGTTTTATTTCATTTCATTTTAATATTTTAATGTATAGATATTGGAAACAGTTTCAATATATAGCAGTGAATTTGAATACAAACTTTTTTTGAAAACCTATTGAAGCCATTAAATGATAACTATCACACTGGAAAAAGAAATGCCATAGGAAAAGTAAACAATGCTGTTTCTATAAGGTAATTTTTACTCCTTGCTTATCTTGAAAAAGTAGGTGAAGATATAAGATAAAAGTGAATAAATGTAGAAATTATACTTTTCAGAATGTTACATGTAAAAACAGGTAAATATTTTTCAAGGAGATGTGAAGAAAGTTAATATACAAATGAAGAAAATACAGAGTTAATGCCAGGATTTAATCACTTTATTTAAAAAAAAAAAATGAGCAAAGATTAGGTTGCAGTGTGATGTGGGATCCCAGAGACTGAATTTAGGAGTGGTCTAACAAATCATGTTAGAGTTCTTGGGCTAGTCAGACTGAAATAAGGGAAGTTGGGCTGATTACATACAACTCAGTAGCTCACAAGAAACAAATCCAAGAATAAAAGGTGATTGCATTCACTGATCAGACACCAGACTATTACTTCTCTGAAAAGAAGAAGAAGGCTGAAGTTTGAAGACAAGAGGTCACTGGCAGGAAGACCTAAGATGTGTCAGATAAAGATTTGATATTTACAGTTGTGCGGGAGCTCAAGAAGTGCTGGAGCATTTATCTCACAGTTTCTTTTATTTTCTTTGAAATGTTTCCTTACTAGATTTCAGGAAGTGTATCAAAGTTTTAATAAAAATGATGATCCTTAGGAAAAATGTATAGAACTACAATAGGATAAATTATTTTTCTATATAATGAATTATAAAAAGCAATTAAAATTGCAATTTGACAGAGTAAATGAGAGAAAGAAGGCGTTAGTTGATTGGCAGTTAATCTTCAAATTATTTCCTAAAGCAAGCATATGCAAGTTGAACTAGCATGACGGATTCAGTGCACTCATAAATCTGAGAAGGACCACTTCCCCAACAACTGCTCCGTGTTAAGCCACCACTAACATCCCCTAGGCTTCCTCTACAATTTCATGTGACCTTTAGTTAAATCTCACCTCTGCTAGGAAACTACTTTTTAAAAAATTTTCTCTGGGATTGCGTCTGCATAAAGACTTAGTTATAATTAAACAGGAGTTACAGGGGAAAGAAGATGTAGGCATGCTAATGAGATTTTTAAAGAATGCTTTGGGATTTATCAATTTAGTAGTTAAATTATTGATGAGAAAGATTTCACTAATCAAAATCAGATTTAAGTCTATTTTCAAAGTTCAATTATGTTCTGCCAATTTGCTTTTTAATTAAAAATAAATAAATGATCTTAGACTTCTTTGGTGTATTTATATGGAAACCAATTATTAATAAAATGTAATCACTATGGATTTCTAAAGGTGGAGATCTTTTGTATGTTGTTTTTCTTTGTATTAAAAACAATAAATATGGCACTAAAAGAGGGCAGGCCATTTTTATTCTAAAGTGATTCTCACTAAGGTATGTATACAGAAGTTATTAGCAGACATTTCAGAAAAATCTTTCAAAAAATTCTTATCAGTATACCAGAAATGACCACAACAGATTATTTAACTTTTATAATTTATCTTTTCATTTTATTTATTTATATTTAATTCCACTTAGTGAGCATTATATTTAGTTTTGTATCTTAACACTTAATTTAACACTGAGTTCTTACTGGATGGTACATTTTGTGTAGTTCTATTTATGTAAAATGATTGAAGTTTAAACTTTATGTAGTTAATTGATTATCTTTCTGAGGGAAAATGTCCATATCTAGCACATCAATTTTCTGATAAAAGCTTTTTTCCTGGTGGCTTTATATAATTTACCTGTGCTCTCTAGACACTTCTATTTCCTTAAATTTAACATGGAGATAATGCTATCAGGCTACACAGCTACTGAGTCATTAGAATTAAATGAAACAAGGCTTTAGTTAACACTGATGTCTATTTTTGTGAACCTTTCTTCTTTTCAGTTTCTAATTTCAACCTGTATTCCATTTGTTTATTTTCATTTAAATTATCGAACTTTTGGACTCTGCTTTAGTTTCTGCTCCACTAAATTGGACTTTCTCTTAACCTACCATCCTATTTGCCCTTTCTTTTAAAAATCCTGTTTAATAATCTCTGTATTATAAAGATTAGTCTGTCTTTCAATGATTGGGAACATTTTAAATAGAGCATGCCTCCTTAATATATGTGTCTTTATTTATTTATTTATAAAATAAATGGGTGAATCACTCTAAATAATGGCTTCATTACTTTATTATTTTTTTAAGATTATACATATTTATTTCTCAGAGAGAGAGACAGAGAGAGGGAGACTGAGCAAGCAGGGGAGCAGCAGGCAGAGGGAGAAACAGGCTCCCTGCTGAGCAAGGAGCCAGAGGCAGAACTCGATTCCAGGACCCTGGCCAGGATCATGACCTAAGCTGTAGGCAGACACTTAACTGAGTGACCCACCCAGGCATCCCAATTTTATTTTATTTTAAAGATTTATTTATTTATTTTGGAAAGAGAAAGAGGGAGTGCAAGTTGGGGGGAAGGGCAGAGGGAGATGGAGAGAGAAGCTCAAGCCAACTCCCCATCCTGGTAGGAGCCGGATATCCACGCTTGATCCCATGATCCTAAGATCATGACCTGAGCTGAAATCAAGAGTGGGACGCTTAACTGACTAAGTCATACAGCTGCCCCTAGCCTTCATTATTTAAAAAACAAACAAACAAACAAACAAACAAAAAACCTGGTTTTTATTTCAGTTTTTAAAAATTCTTTTTTGAATATTTCTCAATGTTGAAAAAATAACTCAAAATAGAAACATTAAATGGAAGAATCATTTCAGCAGTTGCTCATATTTTATCTTGAGTCATTTTCAAATTGCATTCACTAAGATTTATTTTAGTTGAAATTTCACAGGAAATTTTCTTTTAGTTTTATTGAAAACTTTATGTATTTCTTGTTATAAATCAGTTGTTCTTTCAAACTAATCACAACATCTTGCATTTGTATATTTTTTACAAGTGGCTTTAGTGGACTACTGATAGTTTCTGGAAGATTTTTAACAAGTTAGGAACTTCTATTTCAAAGCTCCTGTCTTTTTTTTAAGTGTAAAGATATGATTTTTTTCATGGGTGGTACACATATGTCATTACGAACAACCAAACAGCATAACAAAGGAAACATTTCCAAATACCTGTTTTTTTTTTATATTCCACATGGGCACAAATTTCTTTCCAAGGGCACTTACCTTCTTTCTCTTTGTTAAAACGTTCCATTTTTCTTAAATATACAGATTAAATGTGCTTTTTTCAAGAACTGATGGGCAGTATACACTGTTGAAAATACATTCCCTTATTAGTGTCTATCAGAACAGCAATGATAAGCCAATAAATTTAAATGTCTTTTCTCTTTTTATAAAGGAAAAATGTGTAATCTATCTTTAAATTCTATAACCCATTTACTCTCCCCCCTTGGATAACTGTAAATATCTGTGTGAAAAAAAAAGTATTTCTTAGTCAATCCTTCTCTTTTTTTAGCAAATTACTATAAAGATTTAACTATATTTTAAAGGTGTTGACTTTATATAATTAGGCACATCAATGACATTTTGCAGTTTTTGCAGTGAATTCTCTGTGAAATAAATGAACTATGAGTAATGCAATAAATGAATTTCAAATATAATATCCTTACTAAATACAGTGAACATAAATGCATATTTCAAATAGTGTTCTATATAATAGTTTTCAGAATTTTTTGAAAAACTTCATTTTACATGTGATTAAGTTGTAATCATTTTCACCCGAACATTTAAATGACTGTCAATGCTATCGTTTTCTTGGTAGTGGATGCTTGCATCTCAGTCAGCACTTTAGAAGGGATAAGATGATCGGAGAAAGACAACTATCATATGATCTCCCTGATATGAGGGATAGGAGATGCAACATGGGGGGTTAAGGGGATAGGAGAAGAGTAAATGAAACAAGATGGAATTGGGAGGGAGACAAACCATAAGTGACTCTTAATCTCACAAAACAAACTGAGGGTTGATGGGGGGAGGGGGGTTGGGAGGGGGGTGGGATTATGCACACTGGGGAGGGTATGTGCTATGGTGAGTGCTGTGAAGTGTGTAAACCTGGTGATTCACAGACCTGTACCCCTGGGGATAAAAATATATGTTTATAAAAAATAAAATTAATAAAAATAAAAAAAAAAAGGGATAGGACGCTTTTAAGATGTTTATCAATTTTGTGACCATTAGTTTGGTTTAATAGAATAATTTGCAAACTCCGTTAGTGGGAACACATAAACTGCAACAAATTGCCATACAATGAAAATGAGTCATGAGGTTTTAAGTGGTTGTCTGCTGTAAAACTCAACTTTTTTTCAGCATATATAATCTATTTTATAATGTGTGGCCACTTTATATATGGAATAAAAAAAGACAACAGTTGTGGTCCAAATTTTGAATATTAGCAAAGCTTAATTTCCTCCTTCAGTAAAAATGATTACAAATAACAGTTCTAGCTCTTTTTCCTGCTTCCCAGTAGATCATACGTAACTATTCTCTTATGCATTCACCACTCTTTGAAGGCCACAAAGATAGAAGAAAGATTTGGATGAATTTTGAGATTAGGGGTCATTTTCTCAAAGTACAATAAAATAGCCTTTGCTAAGGACCACTGAAATGCTTAAAAAATAGTTTAAAACTGGGAGGAGGAGTCAAGATGGCAGAGAAGTAGCAGGCTGAGACTACTTCAGGTAGCGGGAGATCAGCTAAATAGCTTATCTAAAGATTGCAAACACCTATAAATCCAACGGGAGATCAAAGAGAAGAAGAACAGCAATTCCAGAAACAGAAAATAAACCACTTTCTGCAAGGTAGGACTGGCGGAGAAGTGAATCCAAAGCGACGGGAAGATAGACCGCGGGGGGAGGGGCCAGCTCCCGGCGAGCGGCGGAGCAACGGAGCACAAAATCGGGACTTTTAAAAGTCTGTTCCACTGAGGGACATCGCTCCAGAAGCTTAACTGGGGTGAAGCCCAGGCGGGGTCAGTGCGGCCTCAGGTCCCACAGGATCACAGAAAGATCGGGGGAGTCTGAGTGTCGCAGAGCTTACCGGTATTAGAACAGGGAAGCCGGCTACAGAGACAGAGCTGAGGAGTGAGCTCTAAACTCGGGGTTACCTTGAACCGGTCGCAGGCTCAGTCAGCTCGGAGCGCGGCCGGAGGCCAGGGTGACGGGAGTCATTGGGCACTGTTCTCTGAGGGCACACTGAGGAGTGGGGCCCCGGGCTCTCGGCTCCTCTGGGCTGGAGACCGGGAGGCCACCATCTTCACTCCCATCCTCCGGAACTCTACGGAAAGCGCTCAGGGAACAAAAGCTCCCGAAAGCAAACCCAGCAAACCCGAGCGGATTACTCAGCCCGCCTGGGTAAGGGCGGTGCAACTCCACCTGGGGCAAAGACGCTTGAGAATTACTACAACAGGCCCCTCCCCCAGAAGATCAATGAGAAACCCAGCCAGGACCAAGTTCACCTACCAAGGAGTGCAGTTTCAATACCAAGGAGAGCAGCAGAATTCCAGAGGAGAAGAAAGCAAAGCATGGAACTCATGGCTTTCTCCCAATGATTCTTTAGCCTTGCAGTTAATTTAATTTTTTTTTCTCTTTTTCAATTTTTTTTCTCTTCTTCTGCTAAATTTTTTAAACTTTTACCGTTTTCTTTTTTTAACGTTTTTTAAATAGTTTATCTAATATATATATATATATTTTCCTTTATATATTTTTTATTGGCTTTCTTTTTTTAATAGTTTCTTTTTTTTTTTTCTTCTTCTGAACCCCTTTTTATCCCCTTTCTCCACCTCACGATTTGGGATCTCTTCTGATTTGGCTAAAGCATATTTTCCTGGAGTTGTAGCCACCCTTTTAGTATTTTACTTGCTCCTTCATATATTCTTATCTGGACAAAATGACAAGGCGGAAAAATTCACAACAAAAAAAAGAACAAGAAGCAGTACCAAAGGCTAGGGACCTAATCAATACAAACATTGGTAATATGTCAGATATAGAGTTCAGAATGATGATTCTCAAGGTTCTAGCCGGGCTCGAAAAAGGCATGGAAGATATTAAAGCAACCCTCTCGGGAGATATAAAAGCCCTTTCTGGAGAAATAAAAGAACTAAAATCTAACCAAGTTGAAATCAAAAAAGCAATTAATGAGGTGCAATAAAAAATGGAGGCTCTCACTGCTAGGATAAATGAGGCAGAAGAAAGAATTAGCGATATAGAAGACCAAATGACAGAGAATAAAGAAGCTGAGCAAAAGAGGGACAAACAGCTACTGGAACACGAGGGGAGAATTCGAGAGATAAGTGACACCATAAGACGAAACAACATTAGAATAATTGGGATTCCAGAAGAAGAGGAAACGGAGAGGGGAGCAGAATGTATATTGGAGAGAATTATTGGAGAGAATTTCCCCAATATGGCAAAGGGAACAAGCATCAAAATCCAGGAGGTTCAGAGAACCCCCCTCAAAATCAATAAGAATAGGTCCACACCCCATCACCTAATAGTAAAATTGACAAGTCTTAGTGACAAAGAAAAGATCCTAAAAGCAGCCCAGGAAAAGAAGTCTGTAACGTACAATGGTAAAAATATTAGATTGGCAGCAGACTTATCCACAGAGACCTGGCAGGCCAGAAAGAGCTGGCATGATATATTCAGAGTACTAAACGAGAAAAACATGCAGCCAAGAATACTATATCCAGCTAGGCTATCATTGAAAATAGAAGGAGAGATTAAAAGCTTCCAGGACAAACAAAAACTGAAAGAATTTGCAAACACCAAACCAGCTCTACAGGAAATATTGAAAGGGGTCCTCTAAGCAAAGAGAGACCCTAAAAGTAGTAGATCAGAAAGAAACAGAGACAATATACAATAACAGTCACCTTAGGGGCAATACAATGGCACTAATTCATATTTCTCAATACTTACCCTGAATGTTAATGGGCTAAATGCCCCAATCAAACGACACAGGGTATCAGAATGGATAAAAAAACAAAACCCATCTATATGTTGCCTACAAGAAACTCATCTTAAACCCGAAGACACCTCCAGGGTTAAAGTGAGGGGGTGGAAAAGAATTTACCATGCTAATGGACCTCAGAAGAAAGCAGGAGTGGCAATCCTTATAGCAGATCAATTAGATTTTAAGCCAAAGACTATAATAAGAGATGAGGAAGGACACTATATCATACTCAAAGGAACTGTCCAACAAGAAGATCTAACAATTTTAAATATCTATGCCCCTAACGTGGGAGCAGCCAACTATATAAACCAATTAATAACAAAATCAAAGAAACACATCGACAATAATACAATAATAGTAGGGGATTTTAATTCTCCCCTCACTGAAATGGACAGATCATCCAAGCAAAAGATCAACAAGGAAATCAAGGCCTTAAATGACACACTGGAGCAGATGGACATCACAGATATATTCAGAACATTTCATTCCAAAGCAGCAGAATACACATTCTTCTCTAGTGCACATGGAACATTCTCCAGAATAAATCACATTCTAGGTCCTAAGTCAAGTCTCAACTGGTATCAAAAGATTGGGATCGTTCCCTGCATATTTTCAGACCACAATGCTCTAAAACTAGAACTCAATAACAAGAGGAAATTTGGAAAGAACCCAAATACATGGAGACTAAACAGCATCCTTCTAAAAAATGAATGGGTCAATCAGGAAATTAAAGAAGAATATAAAAAATTTATGGAAACAAATGATAATGAAAACACAACAGTTCAGAATCTGTGGGACACAACAAAGGCAGTCCTGAGAGGAAAATATATAGCAGTACAAGCCTTTCTCAAGAAACAAGAAAGGTCTCAGGTACACAACCTAACCCTACACCTAAAGGAGCTGGAGAAAGAACAAGAAAGAAACCCTAAACCCAGCAGGAAAAGAGAAATCGTAAAGATCAGAGCAGAAATCAATGAAATAGAAACCAAAAAAACAATAGAATAAATCAAGGAAACTAGGAGCTAGTTCTTTGAAAGAATTAAAAAGATTGATAAACCCCTGGCCAGACTTATCAAAAAGAAAAGAGAAAGGACCCAAATAAATAAAATCATGAATGAAAGAGGAGAGATCACAACGAACACCAAAGAAATACAGACAATTATAAGAACATACTATGAGCAACTCTACGCCAACAAATTTGACAATCTGGAAGAAATGGATGCATTCCTAGAGACATATAAACTACCACAACTGAACCAGGAAGAAATGGAAAGCTTGAACAGACCCATAACCAGTAAGGAGATTGAAACAGTAATCAAATATCTCCAAACAAACAAAAGCCCAGGGCCAGATGGCTTCCCAGGGGAATTCTACCAAACATTTAAAGAAGAACTAATTCCTATTCTCCTGAAACTGTTCCAAAAAATAGAAATGGAAGGAAAACTTCCAAACTCATTTTATGAGGCCAGCATCACCTTGATCCCAAAACCAGACAAGGATCCCATCAAAAAAGAGAACTACAGACCAATATCCCTGATGAACACAGATGCAAAAATTCTCGCCAAAATACTAGCCAATAGGATTCAACAGTACATTAAAAGGATTATTCACCACGACCAAGTGGGATTTATTCCAGGGCTGCAAGGTTGGTTCACATCTGCAAATCAATCAATGTGATACAACACATTAATAAAAGAAAGAACAAGAATCTTATGATGCTCTCCATAGATGCTGAAAAAGCATTTGACAAAGTACAGCATCCCTTCCTGATCAAAATTCTTCAAAGTGTAGGGATAGACGGCACATACCTCAATATTATCAAAGCCATCTATGATAAACCCACCGCAAATATCATTCTCAATGGAGAAAAACTGAAAGGTTTTCCGCTAAGGTCAGGAACACGGCAGGGATGTCCGTTATCACCACTGCTATTCAACATAGTACTAGAAGTCCTAGCCTCAGCAATCAGACAACAAAAGGAAATTAAAGGCATCCAAATCGGCAAAGAAGAAGTCAAACTATCACTCTTTGCAGATGATATGATACTATATGTGGAAAACCCAAAAGACTCCACTCCAAAACTGCTAGAACTTGTACAGGAATTCAGTCAAGTGTCAGGATATAAAATCAATGCACAGAAATCAGTTGCATTTCTCTACACCAACAACAAGACAGAAGAAAGAGAAATTAAGGAGTCCATCCCATTTACAATTGCACCCAAAACTATAAGATACCTAGGAATAAACCTAACCAAAGAGACTAAGAATCTATACACAGAAAACTATAAAGTACTCATGAAAGTAATTGAGGAAGACACAGAGAAATGGAAAAATGTTCCATGCTCCTGGATTGGAAGAATAAATATTGTGAAAATGTCTATGCTACCTAAAGCAATCTACACATTTAATGCAATTCCTATCAAAATACCTTCCATTTTTTTCAAAGAAATGGAACAAATAATCCTAAAATTCATATGGAACCAGAAAAGACCTCAAATAGCCAAACGAATATTGAAAAAGAAAGCCAAAGTTGGTGGCATCACAATTCCGGACTTCAAGCTCTATTACAAAGCTGTCATCATCAAGACAGCATGGTACTGGCACAAAAACAGACACATAGATCAATGGAACAGAATAGAGAGCCCAGAAATGGACCCTCAACTCTATGGTCAACTCATCTTCGACAAAGCAGGAAAGAATGTCCAATGGAAAAAAGACAGCCTCTTCAATAAATGGTGTTGGGAAAATTGGACAGCCACATGCAGAAAAATGAAATTGGATCATTTCCTTACACCACACACAAAAATAGACTCCAAATGGATGAAGGATCTCAATGTGAGAAAGGAATCCATCCAAATCCTTGAGGAGAACACAGGCAGCAACCTCTTCGACCTCAGCCGCAGCAACATCTTCCTAGGAACATCACCAAAGGCAAGGGAAGCAAGGGCAAAAATTAACTATTGGGATTTTATCAAGATCAAAAGCTTTTGCACAGCCAAGGAAACAGTGAACAAAACCAAAAGACAACTGACAGAATTGGAGAAGATATTTGCAAATGACATATCAGATAAAGGGCTAGTGTCCAAAATCTATAAAGAACTTAGCAAACTCAACACCCAAAGAACAAATAATCCAATCAAGAAATGGGCAGAGGACATGAACAGACATTTCTGCAAAGAAGACATCCAGATGGCCAACAGACACATGAAAAAGTGCTCCACATGACTCAGCATCAGGGAAATACAAATCAAAACCACAATGAGATATCACCTCACACCAGTCAGAATGGCTAAAATTAACAAGTCAGGAAATGACAGATGCTGGCGAGGATGCGGAGAAAGGGGAACCCTCCTACACTGTTGGTGGGAATGCAAGCTGGTGCAACCACTCTGGAAAACAGCATGGAGGTTCCTCAAAATGTTGAAAATAGAACTACCCTATGACCCAGCAATTGCACTGCTGGGTATTTACCTTAAAGATACAAACGTAGTGATCTGAAGGGGCACGTGCACCCGAATGTTTATAGCAGCAATGTCTACAATAGCCAAACTATGGAAAGAACCTAGATGTCCATCAATAGACGAATGGATAAAGAAGAAGTGGTATATATACACAATGGAATACTATGCAGCCATCAAAAGAAATGAAATCTTGCCATTTGCGACGACGTGGATGGAACTAGAGGGTATCATGCTTAGCGAAATAAGTCAATCGGAGAAAGACAACTATCATATGATCTCCCTGATATGAGGGAGAGGAGATGCAACATGGGGGGTTGAGGGGGTAGGAGAAGAATAAATGTAACAAGATGGGATTGGGAGGGAGACAAACCATAAGTGACTCTTAATCTCACAAAACAAACTGAGGATTGATGGGGGGAGGGGGGTTGGGGGGGGTGGGATTATGGATATTGGGGAGGGTATGTGCTATGGTGAGTGCTGTGAAGTGTGTAAACCTGGCGATTCGCAGACCTGTACCCCTGGGTATAAAAATATATGTTTATTAAAAATAAAATTTAAAATAAAAAATATTCAAAAAATATAGTTTAAAACTATTATTGATTGAATATTGTTTTTTTACTTGCCTACGGAAACACACACAGAGAACACTTATTGTCAATACAAAGAAAAGCCCCATGAGGTAGTAGGTGTGTATTTATGTAGCACACAGCGTAATGTGGGTGCTTGATGAATCTTGGATGATGGTCACAGTAACTGTTAATTTAATTATACATTCCCCAAAATAATACCATCTTAACCCACCTTCTTTTCAAATACTGTTTTCAATCTCTTGGGAGAGGAAAAAAAAAATCTGCAGAAGTTTTTCTTTTATTTAAGTTGGAAGGGAAATACAACGGGATGCTCAAAGTTGTTGATGATCTGTATTTATTATGGTTGAAATATTATTTTAATGATGTTGGGGAAAGGGATGACCAGGTGGTGCAGTTGGTTAAGCCTCTGACCTGGTTTTAGCTTGGGTCTTGATCTCAGGGTCATGAGATCCCACCCTGCATCAGGCTCCTGGCTTGGTAGGGAGTATGCTTGAAATTCTCTCTCCCTCTGCCTCTCCTGTTTGTGCTCTCTCTAAAATAAATAAGTAAATCTTAAAAAAAAAATGTTGAGGAAAGAATAAAATTAGAGTTTGTCTTTTATAATGGGCATACACTTCTAGAAATCTTTGAAGACCCAATGTTTTGTATTATGAGAAAAGGGAATCAAATTTTCAATCTAGTATCAATGGTACTGCATGTTCATGGGTATTGAGTTTACATTTAAAGATTGTGATATTTCTCCAGTGCCATCAGCTCTTAGTGTAGTGGTAGCTTACTGATCTCATCATTTCTTTATACCTCACTGCAGTGTCCACCCCATAGGCACCTGGACACAATAAGGGAGAGTTATGTTACCATCCCATGAGCACACACTGTTTTAATTTGACCTTATTATCTTTTATTACTTTTTGTTTGGGTCTCTTTGTACGGAACTGATAAGGAAAGCTAACATTTTATTATGTTCAGTGTGTATTTGATTGTGCCCTTGTTATCTTAGCTTTGATACATTATTTCCTTTGTGTATATAGTGTAATCCCATTAGGAGTTATTGTTCATCTCCATACAACTATAGCAAATGCCTGATCTCTGTAGACATAGTTGCTGTCTGCAGAATCTGGATATAATTTTTATCGACTGATGGAGCCATCTTAAACCGTAGAGTAATTTTGAGTAGCTATTGTCCTGTTATTGCCAACAAAGAAACAAAGACATTTTGAAAAAAATTTCTGGACAATGAGAGTATGGTTGGCATCATCTTTTAATGCCAAAGGTTTGATCATCATCAATTTCTTATGTAATGTAAGGTATATGTTTATTCATATAGCTTATATACGTGCATATGTATTTGTTGCCTAGCTTGAATATATACATAGAATAATGGCAATAATAACGCTTAGGGAGCTTTATAAAACTTAAGATAATATACATAAAAGAAAGTAGAACAGTTTCTGGAACATGATAATACATAAAAATTTTTAGTTATTATTATTTTATATTTATTTTTTTAAAGATTTTATTTACTTATTTGACACAGAGAGAAAAATCACAAGTAAACAGAGCAGCAGGCAGAGAGGTGGGGGGGAAGCAGGCTCCCTACTGAGCAGAGAGCCCAATGTGGGTCTCGATCCTAGGGCCCTGAGATCATGACCTGAGCCAAAGGCAGAGGCTTAACCCACTGAGCCACCAAGGCACCGCTAGTTATTATTATTTTAATGGCCTATTTATATTAACATCTTTCTAAAATCTAAACAATGGCATTACATACAGCACTTTGGAAAGATAATTGCATCATTTTTAACTTATAAAATTGAGTTTTATTTATTTATTTATTTATTTGGGGGATGTGGAGGGAAAGGAAGGAAGAGAATCTTAAGCAGGCTCCACACCCTGCATGCAGTCCAATGCAGGGATCCATCTCACAAGCCTGAGAATGTGACCTGAGCTGAAATCAAGAGTCAGACACTTAACTGACTGAGCCACCCAGGCACCCCTAAAATTGAGTTGTATACACTAAATTTCCTAACTTAGTTCCAAACATCTTGCATATGAGTGTTGGAGAATATTTTTGTTTTCTAGTAATATTCCAAAAAGTGAAATTATGTTTCTTTTATTTTGCTTTTTTGCAAACACAATTTCTTTCTAAATTTAAACATTAGAAGTATGGTGAGTGCTGTGAAGCATGTAAACCTAGCGATTCACAGACCTGTACACCTGGGGATAAAAATATATTATATGTTTATAAAAAATAAAAATTTGATAAAATAAAAAATAAAATAAAAATAAAAAATTTTTAAAAAGATTGATTTGCATGAAATTTTGCAGACACCCAGATGATAATATAAAAAAAGAAAAAGAAGTATGGATTTTATGATAAATTGTTCTTTAGGAAAGTGTGCTAACTACCATTAATCAGTTAATTTTTAAAATTATTCTTTGAGTTAGTTGTATCATTTCTTTGTAACTTTAGTGCAAATTTGTTTTGGCTTTATGTAAGTAAATTCCATGATTATTTATGATACTTCTTTCAGTACATTTGGCATAGAACTGAAAGAAAAGATAATATTTTGGTTCATACTTTAGAGTATTTGATTTTTATCCGTATTATCTTGACTGTCATTTTTAGGATGGAGGATATGGGCTGTGAATGAAAGAGTGTAAGAGAGAATGAATTCAACTGAACAATACTTTGAGGAGTTTGGTTTGATATTTAAAAAAGCAGTACCAAATTAATTCAAAAAAGGACATAGGCATCTAAGAAAATTTAAGGGAAAATATATCATTGTAAGATAACTGCAAAGATAATGATATAGAGGAGGGGGAATTGTCATGAGTCTCAGTTGGAGTTGAGCTGAGGGCTAAGGTTGGTAAAATTACATACCAGGAAGTGACATCGAGAATGGTTTACAAGGTGAAATGGAAGGAAGGTTGATGACATGAGAGATAGTGAGATGATGGACTTCCAAGTGAGATGATAGACTTTTAAAACTGTATGTGTAGAAACAATAAAAGGCCAACTGTGTTTAGTGTTTCACATTCCCACATAATTTAAAAATTGTATCCAGTAGTTGGAGTTAGTTTGGGAAACATTAGGAATTATTCTCCCCATTTTATAACTTAGAAAAGTGAGGTTCATAGAAGATGAGATTTTTCAAGATCACACTGCTTGAATCATCACAGCTGAAATGAAAACCTAGACTTTCAGGACTAATGCAGTGTTCTTTCCAGCATACCCCACTGCCTCCTTAAAACACTAAATCTCTTGTCCTTATGTCCAAATCGGGGTGTCAGTGGTAGTCCGGATCCTAGTCCTTTTATAATCTCTGGTGTGTGGAATAAGGCAGGGGCTGATATGAAGAAAATCAAGGAAATTAATGGCCAATTTTCCCAGGATGGCATACTGCAAACAACTTCTTAAAGTAGATTAATGTATATAATTTATATTTATACTGAAAACTTTGAGAGAGAAAGAAAATAACAAGTTTTTACAGCCTTAGCAATTTTTATTCCTTTCTACTTCTCTTCCTCATATGTCATCTTACCTTGGAAATCAATAAAAAGGATTCTCTTTTAAATCCATTTATGTTCAGATTCAACTCTGAATTCAACAAGTGCTTCAAAAAGACAAACTAACCTAGTTTTCTAGACCCCATGAATTTGCTCTGCTGGATATAGATGCCATTTTAGATTCTTGTATGTCCCAAAGCTTATTTCTGAACATAGTTTCTCTTTTTAATACAATCTCCATCTTTCTTCTCTTATCCTTGCTGACATTTCATTTCAATCAGGGTTGAGACCTTGTCTTCAATCTTTCTGAATCAACTTTTGATGGATATAGGTGGTTTGTTAACAGCAGCAGCACCTATTAGGAGCAGTGGTGTCTGTCAGTCTTTGATTTTCCCCCTACAGGTCATTGTTTATCTTATTTCTGTCTACTTTAGAGACTTCAGTGAATTTTAAAAATATATTTAAAAGCCAATTTACCATTTTGAAAGGGATAGTTTTCTTTCATTGTTGTTGTTTTTGTTATATTCAAGGACATAGTGTTATATTTTGATGGAAGTTGTTCTGCTTTATTATCTACTAAAATCATCAGAGAAATGAAAAAGAATGTTCCCAGTGTGTAAGCTATACCCTGGAAGTGTGTTAACATTTTTGGAAGTTGCATTATCCTTTAAATTCAATAATGAAACTTCTGATGAATGAGTGCTTTAAATAACTATTTTTAAGGAAAAAATGTATCAAAAATTGACAGCATTTGATATATTCTATTGTTTCTGACATTATGATTAGATAAATTAATGAATTGTACCCTTTTCTTAATTAAGAAATTTATTAGCCGAAGCCCTCATTTAATGACAGATGTTACTTTTTTATTTCTAGAGGATATAAGGAAACCACAAATCTCGGGAATTTAAGAACAAATTCCAGGGTCATTTGTTATGGAAAATTAGTGCACAAGAACAAGATATAATCTCACAATAAAGGTTGGAGTAGTTAAACAGGAAGAATAAATCCTAGATTGAAAGACCATAAACTACAAACACAGTCTAGGGCCTATAAATCTTCACTTGAAAATTACAATTTAAAATAGGATAATAAGATTAAAAAGGCAAAAGCTTAGAGATTTTTTTTGTTGTTGATGGCAGTTGAGGTGTATATTTTTGTGGGTGGAAACTGACAAGATTGACTGGATTAGAGCAGATGGTATCTCCTGAGTCAGAATTTGAAAGAATACTCGAGGTTGGTGGAATCTCATTAACGTGAAAGATAAGCAGTACAACTTGCTCATTAGCCAATGTAGAATCTGACTTTTTGTTACTATCTTTCATACAATCACTAAACATTGAAATCCACTTAAATGCTATAGCATCCACAATAGGGACCTAAAGGAAAATAAAATAACCAGAATAAAAGTTTTCTTGTTTTAGAATTTTTGCTTTAGAATTGTTTCCTACCTATACTCCATGTCATATAATATCATTTGCTGAGAAATAGTAACACTTCTGAAATAATGTACCAAGACAGTTTTAAAATATTAACTTAATAAGTAAGGAAATAGTGAAATTATCCTTCTAGAAATGAATTTGACAGCATGTAACAAAACTTCTAAAATATTCCTACACTTTGAGTAGCAGTTCCATTTATAATTTTTGAGGAACTAATGATAGGCTTGTAAATATTCTTTTTGAATAGGATGTTCACTACAGCATTATTTATTATGAGGAAAAATTGGACACAAGCAATCTGATCAATAATAGAAGACTACTTAAACTACTACAAACTGTTGATTTCAAATATGCTTCAGCTATGTAAAATGATGTTGATAATTATTTAAATACTTGGAAAATATTTACAGGACATTTGTCTTAGTCTATCCAGACTTTTATAATAAAATACCACAGATTGGGTGGTTCATCAATAGTAGAAATGTATTTTTCACAGTTCTGAAGGCTGAAAGTCTGAGTTCAGGGTGCCAGCATCATCTGATGGAGATCCTCCTGCAAGTCATAGGCTGTTTGTATCATAACATGGTAGAAGGAAGCTTTCTGAGGTCTCCTTTTAGAGCACTTGATGAGGGAACAGAAGTCTGGCTGAGGACAAAGCAAAAGTCTGACACCTTGCAAACTCCCCCCCACCCCCACTCTTGGGTGGGACATATGTGACATTCTTTAGGAGTCTCCCAACTATCTTAATAGCTTGCTAAAAAGGGCAAAATAACCTTGGCAATGGCAAGGCCTCTGGTATCCAGTATCTTGTAGGTCCTCTTTAGCATATGGAAGTTCTAATGAAATCTCCCTTTTCCTTACTTCCCCCACCCCCATGGTACATAACCTGCCACCCCTCACAACCCAGGGCAGCAGCTCTTCCTGTCCATGGGTCCTGTCCCTGTGCTTTAATAAACCACCATTTTGCACCAAAGATGTCTCAAGAATTCTTTCTTGAGGCTCTGGACCTCACCCCACTGAACCTCACCTGTATTCTAAAACTTCATCACTTGGTGTCCAACGTGGGGCTCATGTCTTTACAATTGGACTCTGAGCTTCGGGCAAAATTGGTGAGTACTTTCTCTCCTTTTCCATTAGTCTCATTTCAGGGGCTTTTCAAGGAGTATCATCTTTTTGGAACACTTTCATATCGATTGCTCAGGTTGCAATTCTCTAGTCCATGGCTACTCTGTGGGGAGGGTCTGCTTTTGGCTGGGAGTCAGTACCCTGCAGGAATGGTAATAAAACCCAGAAACTTGATGGCCTCTCTTAATTCCTATTCTTATATAAAGTTGTCTCTCTTGGGCACAGGACGGCGACCTAAGTCCTTAGTATGGCTTCCAATCTTAAGACTCCCATGTGAGGTTTCCTCCTGATTGATCAAATGTGACCCCCTCCACATCCCTGGTCTAGCCACTTCTGGCCAAGGGACCTTCAATGGGAGCTGGCCAAAACCAGTTACCCGACTGAATTAAAATCCAACCAGGGACCATTTCCTAGGGAATTTGGCTGTAAGGACCACATGTGTTGAAATGTCATTTAGACGATGATGGATTTCAGTCCTTACTGTTTCTTGTCAGTGTCTTCTACAAACTACTGAAGCTACAAAATTGGGTAATTTACCCTTGCCAAACTTTACTAGTATTTCCATGGGTTAAATTGGCAAAACAGTATGCAATCTCAGGACAGATGATGGCATGGCATGGCACAGTATTTTGGCCCATTCACCAAGCACCCATTGGCAGCCTAGGATGCAATGGGGAAGGGCAGGGGGGCTGGCACCCCTCCAGGGCATTTTATGACAGGACTGCCTTCCCAGGGAAGGTAGGATTGTGATCAGTAGTGATGTCTTATGGAGGGACGCCTCTGGTCGCTTTTGACACACAGGAACCTCTGACATATCCTGTGTGGGATGCCATCCAGGAGTTGGGGGGATTTGGTAATGTACCTTCTTTACTTTTCTGGGAGCATGGCCTCAATAGGCTTCTTCAGTTCCCAAGAACTCTACCTTTGGGTGCCTTTTAACCCACTGGAAATAATTTGGATTGCAAAATTTAGGAAATGACTGAGCTCCTGCAACACTGTATGGCCTCAGTGGGATCTATCAGTTAGATCTCCTCTGCAGGAAACAGGGCAAATGGACCTATGATACCTTCATTGCTTATACCTAGGCCTCCATTATTGTACACCAGGACCCTGACCTAAAGGCCTTTTGCAGAATTTGTTTGCCCAAATGAGTCAGGTGGTAAACTCCCTCCTGACACATTGGACGATAATTATGTAAATAAGCCTTCTAGTAAACCCAGGTTGCTGGAGGATACACAGGCCAACCTTAGCAAAGGGGACTCTGACTTTCTCTCTCTCTGTTCCTCCTAATAGATGTGGGGACTTCTCCCTTACTCATTTCCCATGTTAATGGCTATAACTGGAGCCAACTGGGGTTAGTCTAACTCGGGACGGAGACTTTAAGGAATATTCCCAAGCAGCTGCCAAAACTCCTTTTGTTTCAGGGAAATTCCCTGTCTTCTCTGGCCCTAAGTAGACTGCCTGACTCCTTCTCCCTTGTTGGTGGGAAAGCACAGTGTCTGTTAGAGCTGATGAGCTCTAAAACTGGGAATCCTTTCTCTGCCTTCTGGCAGCACTTTGTTTCTTCTGTCTCCCTCTTCTCCTGTTTCTGCACCAACATGGGTGTGGCCTGTATGACTGGCCTCTAGACCATGCACCAAGGCTCCTTCTGTCTTCACTATAAAGGAGCAAGAAGAGCACCCCCCTGGACCTAACACCCTCCAGTCCAGATTTCCCCACCTGTGTCTCAGGTAAACACTGAAAATGGGGTAGGCCCAGGTGGTTTAATTAAGATAGACATGTCTTTGAAGTTACAGCAGTAAATGTGAAATTTTTATTCTATCAAGGTTTACTGAAGGTCAAATAACCTCGTGTTACCTCTGTTGCAATTTTTTTAGCAAAAAGATGGCTAAACTGATGGTCAATTGTCTCAAAGTTTTCATGGGTAATTGTTGAGATAGCTTCCAAACTCTTAGGTAACCTGAAAGTTCATAAGTTTTGCTTGGATGATAAATGGAATTAAATTTGTTGGACATCTAGGTCTTTCAAATAGGACAAAATGCTAAGTCATTAATTACTGGACATAGGTTTGTGCTTTTGATTTACTGTAAAGAAATTAAGAATATTTAAATCTGCTAGTAAACACGTTGTGTGCTTAACTGATTCACAAATTTGCGATCTAAAGAATTCTGTTGTAACAGCTCACAATTGGTTAATACTTAACTGACTAGAGACTAAGGTGTTTCTAAGAGTACAAAATTCTAACTGTAACTAAGACTGATGGAAATAAGGGAAACAACTCTGTATATGGAAAAGTAGAAGATATGTAAGAAAGATACAAGGAATGGAAATCCATTTTTTGTTGAAGGTAAAAGGTAATTTGTTCTAAATGAGATGGTTGTTTGGAAAGAAACAGCTTGGGACAAAAACTAATGTAAAAGAAAGTTAGTAGAAGGTTTGTGAAGGGAAATCTTCAGAAAAGGAATTTTAGGCATGGTCAGGATAGACTAAAATTAAAAAAAAAAGGATTTTAAAGTGCACTGGTATAAGATTGAAATTCTCTGTTCAAAAAGACAGTTTTCTTAAATTAATCTGCTGTTAGGAAGAAAATGGAAACAGTTGTTTCCTCTTTGCCTGTCCAGAAAAACCACATTTTGCCTATATTAGGTCTTTAACATCCCTAATTATATTTAGGCATGTGCTTTAAAACTTTATAAGATTTTAACAAGTGTTGACACGATTTAAATTGTAAATGAAATCTCTTTAACTCATTATGCTTTTCCTTGGTATGCTAAATTACTCAGAAAGTACTGCTAAACAAATGATTAACGTTGGGTTACATTTGGGTAAATGCTATAACTATTCTAGAGGATCTATGCATTTTCTAAAGTTTTAATGTTTTGATAGATCATCACTTGATATTGTAATTATTGAAGTGATATGTGTCAATGGGTCATAGAATTACTGAGTTTCCTCATGTATTGTATCATAGTGAACTCTCGAATCAGATCATTAACAATGTCTATTTCTGAGTTTTTGGATTTTTTTTTATTCTCTTGTAAATTGAGTTTCACCTTAAAGGAGATTCATATAAAAGACTTTCAGGACAAATACAAGTATTCGATATATTAAAAATCCTAAAACTGAAATGGGTAAGAATTTCCAGAACTAACTAAAGCTGCATTGAAACTAAACCAGAATTAGTAACATGGGACTAAATGAACTAAAAGATTATAGTGTTAGGTCTCTTATTTTAGACATTGCTCCTTTTCTAATGTTTACTCTTCCAGATTAAGAAAAATTTTACTTATCTGTGATGTACAGAAATGTAAAAATATTCATTTGTAAACAAATCAAAGCATTCAACTTTTCTCTCTATGTGAACCCTCTGAAACTCAAAAGGTCTCAGTAAGTATTCCTTCCTCCATGGCAATCAGTCATTTGCATAAGTTCAATAAGAATCTGTTCTCCTTGTAACAGGACACTATTGGAATCATTGATTATTTTACCAAGGCTTTGACTGGAATGTCATATTTGAGAAAGATATGCATAGACTCTGATATGACCTGACAGCTTTAAGGAACTAAGGTTGACTTTATGAAACCTAGAGCCATTAAGCCCCTTGGAACCGTTGGCCTCCATACCTTGCTTACAGAGTTCCCAGCAGCCTCACTAGGTGATTAAAGAATGTCACTTCCTGGCAGGTGCAGAAACCTCAGGATACTTTGGGGACCTCATAAGAGGAATCTGCCCAAATCTACAGGTATTATACAGGCATGTCTGATGGCAAGTACTTGGCTTGGCTTCTGGCCTGGAGAGGCTACTTAAAAGTTCAACCAAGGGAAATCCCTTTTACGAAGATGGCACTGAAAGCTAAGAAGGAAGCCCCTGCCCCTCCCAAAGCCAAAGCCAAAGCAAAGGCTTTGAAGGCCAAGAAAGCAGTGCTGAAAGGCGTCCACAGTTACAAAAAAAAGAAGATCCACACATCACCTACATTCCGATGACCCAAGACTCTGCGTCTCCAAAGGCAGCCCAATTACCCTCGAAAGAGCGCCCCCAGGAGAAACAAGCTTGATCACTATGCCATCATCAAGTTCCCCCTGACTACTGAGTCAGCCATGAAGAAAATAGAAGACAACAACACACTTGTGTTCATTGTGGATGTCAAGGCCAACAAGCACCAGATCAAACAGGCTGTGAAGAAGCTCTATGACATTGATGTAGCCAAGGTCAACACCTTAATCAGGCCTGATGGAGAGAAGAAGGCATACGTTTGACTGGCTCCTGACTATGATGCTTTGGATGTTGCCAACAAAATTGGGATCATCTAAACTGAGTCCAGCTGGCTAAATCTAAATACATTTTTTTCATGATAAAAAAAAAAGTTCAACCAAGAGATCCCTTATAAGAAGCTCCAGAAAAGCAGATTATAAAAGATCTATATGATCACTCACTGTTCTTGCTGAGCTTAGGTAAATAATTAGGCCAAGTTTGTTAAAACTGGTCTTGTTTTTAAAATAAATTAGTCCCAATTTGGCCATTTCTGGAAATGAGGGTTATTTTAGAGAGAAAATTATGTTTCAACAACACACCTTTGTGGATGTTAAGTTCTAGATTTGATTGTCTTTAAATGTTTGTTGTTGACCTAAGCTAGACAACTTGAAGTCAACTTCAGAGAAGTTGCACAATAGCTCGTTTAGATGATCTTCTTGATTTTTATTCTGTGAGGATAACAACAGGACCCCATAGCACATGATTAAATAACTGGAAAATGGGATTGATTCCCCAATAATTGTATAACTTAATTATCACCTTGACCAATTTTGTGTGGTTCGAATGACCTCGTTTGTAAAAGCCAGAGTATACCCGACCCCACAGGGCTAACTACAAACTCGTGGAGATAATGGATGAATCCACTTTCTTTATGATTGGATTGGATAATGCATGTGGGACTCCCCTTATCTCTTGACAACTTTTCTCTCACTTACCAGTGATCCTTTGTAATTAGGATATTAAGGATGGACCACTCAAAAAGGGCTTCTTATGGTTTTATCCCTTAGTCATATTTCTCCTAGAAGCCACCTCTGTTGAGGTACAATTGCAAACAAAGGCTTTAACTAAGCATAGAACAGCCCTCCTTGTAAGAGGAGCCTCAAAGCTCACTATGGGATAGTCCCTGACTATAATGACTTCATATCAGATCCAGATTTGTCTTAGAAACCAAAGGCCACGAATGGATGATGGAGCTGACTTACTAAATACTGGGATACACTTACAGATATGCCAGAAATAATACTTAAAACTTGTCAAACTTTAAACCTAGTTACCCATATGCCCGAACCTGACCATTGTACTTCTTTCTTTATAGAGCAGAAACTGTTCAGAGGTTATTGATTTTGCTTACTCTAGTTGGCCAGATTTAAGATGCACCTATTAAAAAAACAAATTACAGTTGGTTTACTGATGACAATAGTTTTCATAAAAAGAATAAGAAAAGCTGTGTATGCCATAGTGCTCACTAGCACTTTACAATTGCCAAAGCCTTAAAAATAAATATTAATACTGACTCCAAATATGCTTTCCTAGTCCTACATGTCCATGGAGCAATTTGGAAGAAAAGAGGTTCATTATCAAACCATATCTCCACAATCAACAGGCCTAAAATTATTACTCTTAAGGCTGTACACCTACCTAAGGAGATAGCTGTAATTCACTTCAAAGGACGTCAAAGGATAGAAAATTAGAAACAAATGAAAGTATTATAGAGTTTATACCAGGCCACTGATTTGGACAAAAAGGCCATGGAGGTGACAAAAACTTTGTAAAAAAAGAAAAATTTCCCTAGGTTTGGACTCCCTTGGTCCCTACAAAGTAAAAATGGACTGCCTTTTATTACACATTAAAAAGATGGCCCTCCAAAACTGAATAGCCCTTGATATCTTGACTGCAGTTATAGAAACCCAAAATTGGAGGACTTGTCTCTTAATGGGACCCAATGGTTATATGGCTCTAACTTGTGCTCATAGCTTCCCCCAGGTAGGATAGGCCACTGTACTCTGGGTTTTGCCTGGAATCACGGATGCATTATTAAAACCATTACCAACCTGGCCAACCTTCCAAAACTTAAAACAATGGTGAACTTGTTCTTTCTCAATGGTATGACTGACTAACATTCACTTTTGTTCTCCCTTTGGAACTGAAGGATGTTTGGCAAATGGATGCTCTAACTAAGTACATGGTCAGTCCTAAATGACCCTCAAAGTAGCATTTCTCTATTAAAAAGCTATGGTAATATGGGGCGCCTGGGTGGCTCAGTGGGTTAAAGCCGCTGCCTTCGGCTCGGGTCATGATCCCAGGGTCCTGGGATCGAGCCCCACATCGGGCTCTCTGCTCAGCGGGGAGCCTGCTTCCCTTCCTTTCTCTCTGCCTGCCTCTCTGCCTACTTGTGATCTGTCTGTGGAGTGGATGAATGGAATCTTTAAAAAAAAAAAAAAAGCTATGGTAATATAAATATGTAAAGCAGCTTTACAAAATAGAATGGCATTGGATGTTTTAACTGCTACACAAGGTAGAAGTTTTGCTATCACAAAAATAAAACACTATGTTTATGTTCCAGATGATCACGAAATATTTCCTGGGTTCTGACATACTCAAGTTGGCACTTTAAACAGTCCCTCTCTCCTTTAACTGATTAAACTCCTGGACAGGAAGAGGGTTTTTTGTCAACTGGCAAAAAACTTATTTGAGCTTCATTTTCTTTTTGTTACACTAATCATGTTTTGCTGTTTTCTCCCATGTCTCCTCACCTGGCACCAACTCCTTTACTGCCATAACTTCCACAGATGTTCCTTTCCGCTTGGGAAGATCACCTGAGCAGTCTCCCCTGGATTCAGCTGCCTCTGTCTTTCATAACTCCCCTACACATTTCCCAATTGACCAGTGTTGACCTGAATAGGTAGGGACAGCTCTATGCCCCTGTTCACCAGGAAGATGTTACCAAAGCTGAGGCCTTTGACTTTCAACAACCTTAAAGATTCAAGGGTCAGAAATGTTCAGGGGGTAATGATGAGGGAACAGAAGTCTGGCTGAGGACAAAGCAAAAGGTTGACACCTTGCAAACTCCCCCCCACCCCTCTCCTGGGTGGGACATATGTGACATTCTTTAGGAATCTCCCAACTATCTTAATAGCTTGCTAAAAAGGGCAAAATAACCTTGGCAATGGCAAGGCCTCTGGTATCCAGTATCTTATAGGCCCTCTTTAGCATATGATAGTCCTAATGAAATCTCCCTTTTCCTTACTTCCCCCACCCCCATGGTACATAACCTGCCACCCCTCACAACCCAGGGCAGCAGCTCTTCCTGTCCATGGGTCCTATCCCCGTGCTTTAATAAACCACCATTTTGCACCAAAGATGTCTTGAGAATTCTTTCTTGGTCATAGGCTCTGGACCTCACCCCACTGAACCTCACCTATATTCTAAAACTTCATCACACTAATCCCATTCCTGAGGGTTCCACTCTCAGAGATACAAGCAAGCATAATAAAGAGTTAGAGGTAACCAGAAACAGAAAGAGAAGTCATTTTAGAACTCCAGCTACTTTCTGTGATCCTATGCCCCACAAGTTCTACTTGCCCTAGCACACTTCCTGTGGAACTTCCTAGGAGGTACCAGAATAAAGAAATGCAGAAGAGTTTTAAGGGACAGAGGGAATGCATCAACTAACAGTCAGCACCAGGCCAGGAAATAACCTAACCCTATCAGAGATGATAAATCAGGGTTAAAACTCCCAGTGGTTTCAAAAGCTAGAAAGGCCCTGCATTCCTGACCTGAGATAAAGAGACCTAGACCCCATCCAGTTTATGCCAGCTATTATTAGGAGCCTGCTATTAGCCTCTACTTCTTGTCCCACAGTTACCTCTGCTTTGTTGTAATGTTAAAAGTCTCCACTCTAGAAGGAGCATAAGCTTCATTAGCATAACATAGGATGCCTGTAGAGGCATTTTTCTAAATTTGCCTGTGCAAACTTACCCCCTCCCCTCCGCTGAGGATGACAAAGTTCCCCCATTCTGAATGTTCATTCCAACCCTAAATTTAAAAAGAAAGAAAGAAAGAAAGAAAGAAAGAAAGAAAGAAAGAAAGAAAGAAGCCAGTCACAAAAGAACAAATACTATTATATATAAGTGTAACTCCACTAATATGAAGTGCCTAGAGTAGTCAAATTCCTACAGAAAATACAGTGGTGGTTTCCAGAGACTGGGGAAGAGGGAATGGGGAATCAGAGTTTTGGTTTTGCAAGATGAAAAAAGTTCTGTGGATACATGGTAGTAATGGTTGCAAAACAAAGTAAATACATTTAATGTCATAGAACTGTACACACAAAAATGGTTAAAATGGTAAATTTTATGTTATATATTTTATCAGAATTAAAAAAAGAGAAAAAAGAAAAAAAAAAAAGAAAAAGAAACTCATTCATCCCCACTTGGGGAGTCACAGCTTTGAAAATTATTCCCCGTGATTTCTTTCTTTGCTGCAGTTTCCTTTATGTGCCAACTTCACCTGATGTAGTTTCTATCTGTAGCTCACAAAGGAGGAAATTCAATATAATTCTGTTATATAGGCACGTCCCAAAGACTCTACCTCTAATCCCATCATATCGTGCATTAAGATTTGAACACATGAATTTGGGGGACACACAAATATAACAACATAGCAACATCATTAAGCTAAAAATAGTTTACAAATTATAATGCCCATTATGATACCCAAATGTAAAGTTTTAAGAAAAAAGACTAGAAAGGAAACCCTTAAAATGTTAGCAGTTGTTACCTCTGAGAAATAACCAGAATTCTCCAAGTGATGCCCTATTTAAAACTAGGAGATACTACTGATAAACATCCTTTTAAAATTTTGGTTGAACCCTTTCATCAAATACAGCTGAAAATATTTTTTATATAGTCTTTCATAAATTCTAATTTTATCATTTTGAAGAATCATTCATTCTGTAATTTAGTAATTTATTATTTTATTCAATCTGCCATATTTTACTGTTTCTTAAATGGTAGGCATTGTAGTAGATGGTGGGTATGCATAATGAAGAGCAAATGGAATGTTCTCTATTCCCAAAGAACTTAATTTTTGTGCAGAGAGTTTACAAATAATTAAGATGCCATAATGATTAAGACAATGTAACTACTCTCAAAAAGATGGTAATCAAATTTTTTGTTTCAGGTAGCTAATCAGAGATTAATAGAGCTTTAAATTTTGCTTGAGCTTTGGAAAACATTTTCAAAGTAGATTCAGCACAATTCTATTTCAAAATATTCCAATAAATATCATGAAAAGAAAGGGGAAAAAAGGAAGGAAAGGATTAAAAAATACAAAAGAAGTAATAGTAGTGCTTTATAAGTTTGATAAGTGAGGAAGTGATTCATTTCTTTCCAGAATTACCAAATTTTTAATGCACTAATTTATGTCACCAGATTTAGAAGGAATATAATTTATGGAATTTCTCAACCCTCCAGAACCCTGGAACTCCATTTTGATAAAAACATTCCATACCCAGTGTTCTGTGTCCTACACTGTGGAAGACACTCATTTAGAAATTATTTGTTTGAATGGAAAGACTGCCATTTACCATGAAACAGTTTTGTTTAATACGTCTATATTAAACGTATACAGGAATATCAGTCAAAAAGACATTGTTGTTCAAATCTTTTACTAATACTGCAGTTGAGGAAAAAACAATCCTTCTCTAAGGCAGAAAATGGTGAATACCAAAAATATTTCCATTTATAAAACCAAAAATACACTATTGTATTTAAACACTTTGTTGCTTATAATTCAATTCTAAAGAGAGTGAAAAAGGTTTTCAAGATAATTTGAAGGGTGAATTTGAAATGCTATTTGGCTTCTTGTATTTCTGCAATAAACTAATAAAAAATTGAAATTATAAGATAACTAATAACTTATTCATTATAGGAATCTATGAGAAGAACAATGAGAAGGAAATTGGCTTCCATTTATCAGTATACACGTTCAGAAACAATGGTATGGGAAGTGGAAGTAGCAAACTAATTACTGGAGGAGAGAGAGTCCAGATATTGTTGTGTGCATTAATAGAAAATTTTATATATCAAATTGTGGTATTTCAATTCAGAGGGAAAGAACTATTTTACTAGTATATTGGTATGATCAGCTAGCTATTAGAATTTCATATGAAAAAATATCAACCCTTCTCATACTATAAGAATACACAAATTCCAGATAATTTAAAATTCTAAATTTTAAGCTTGAAACAACTAAAAATTCCAAATAAAATATTTATACACTATTGGGGCAGAGAAGACATTTTTTACAAAGCTAGTTCTAGAAAGAAATATACTAATATTATTTGGCTTTTTTGTATATTATATATCCATGATTTGAAATTTTTAACATGAACAAGGTTAAAAATAATAGGTACCAGATTAATAATAAATATGGTAGTTATAACATGCATAGAAAAGTGAATATGTAGAATGCATAAAATACTTCTACAAACTAATATAATAATAATAATAATTACAATAGACATGGACAAAAGATCTGAGCAGTCAAGTCACAGAAGGAATAAAAATAGTCCAAACAATTATAGTACATCTAACTTTAAAACTATCTATGAAAAGGTAAATTAATCATAACAATAAAATATTAAAACATTTCACTATATATGGAAATGTTTGGCAAAGGACATACATACTCAAAGAGTGCTCATAGATGTATAAGATATTATAGATTTCCAAAGGGCAATTTATAAATATTTATTAATATTTAAATTGACATTTTTAATATTATATTATAAAAATAGCATATAATCAAAGGTATATGCATATATATAATTGTATGCATAGTTGTAAATATTATTTCAACTATTGAATGTTTGGCAAGAAACCAAATATTCACCACTATGGAAATAGTGAAATAAATAATGAAACATATTAATATGAAGAATTATATATGTACATTTTTAATTGGAAAACCACTACAATATTTTATTAAATATCAAAACAGGTCACAAAACAAGTTTGTAGTATGATTCCTTATTTATATGTAGGTTCTCAATGACACATATATGAAGTATGAGAAGATACATGCATAGCTGTACTAGTTGCCTTTGCCTCTGATGTAGGAGTATATACTATACACACACACACACATACACACACACACGTATATATACACTATATACACACACACATATATATATACACACAATCCTATATGTACACCTACATATATATATTAGAATTTCACTTGAAACCCATGTATATGTGTGTGTGTCTGTGTATATACATACATATATATATGCTGAAGCAAGATTTCAAATGCTATTCTGTACACTTAGGTACTCTGTACACTTAGGTACTCTGTAAAGTTTACACAGTGATTTTCATTATTTTGGGAGTTTTAATTAAAATTATAAAGGCAGGGGTACCTGGATGGCTCAGTTGATTAAATGTCTGACTTCAGCTCAGGTGGTGATCTCCAGGCCCTGATATTGAGCTCTACATAGGGTTCCCTGCTCAGTGGGTAGTCTGCTTCTCCCTCTCTTTCTCTCTTCTCTCTTTCTGCCACACTCCGCACTTGTGTTCTCTCTCTTTCTCAAATAATAAAATCTAAAAAAAAAAAAAAAAAAAGAAGAAGAAGGTTTTTTGGTAATTTAAAACTACAAAGTATTTGTTCATATATCCCAGGTTTTTGACATTAGTATATTTCAGATAGCTACAATCACACAGGAGAACATAGAGACATTTTTCAACCAAATTCCCAATTTCAGCATTATATCTTTTGTTTGTATGAACCCATTCTTGTTTTGCTTCCCCAAACATCTAATTTTAAATTGTTAATAGATGTTTCCAGGAAGAACTGTAAAATGTAATTAAATATGTTGTTTAAAGACTGCCAAAGAGGAACAAAGAAATAAAATATCATTTTACTACATCACTCCAGTCTATCAGGTAATTTCAGGAAGTGGGCATCAAGTTAATCAAACTGAACTCTCTTGTGTCGGCTGGTCACACACTGTCCAAACACTCTTTCTTTCTTTCCTTTTTTTTTTTTTTTTTTAATCAGGACTGTGGCAAATCAAAAAAGTGCTTCATCAGTGGACTTTATGCTCTTTCTTCCACTCTCAATAACAAAATGATGGTTTATTAAAAGGCTGGCTGGAAGGATTACTGAAGAAAGAGAAAACATAGAGACCTTCCAGAGAAAAAAATCATTTGTGTCCCAACTACATTTTGTCCTAGAGCAAAATTATGTCTTTACTTGTTTTTGGCAGATAATCAACATTATCCACTAACTTTTGTTGCTATCAGTACAGCAGGTGAGCAGATGGATAGCGGGAATGATTTGATAGATGCAGAGTTTAGGAAGAACAAGCAGCTGCTCTGAGCCATACTCACACCAGGTGAGGACTTGAGGGGGGATAACAATGACTGCACGGGGTTTTCTTTCTTGGCAAAAACTGTTACTTGGCATGGAAGAAGCAATTTCAATATGCTGGTTGATGACTCTACAATGGAGACTCATACTTATTACAGAGATAAGCTTTATCCAATAGATTTTCCAGGAACCTTGATATAGATTTCTCAGTAGACACATTCGTTCAGGAAATTTTCACCTCTTACATTTGTACTAGAAGTCCTCAGATATCTTCCTAGGAATCAGTGTTTCTTTTTTTTTTTTTTAAGATTTTATTTATTTATTTGACAGAGAGAGATCACAAGTAGACGGAGAGACAGGCAGAGAGAGAGAGAGAGAGAGGGAAGCAGGCTCCCTGCTGAGCAGAGAGCCCGATGCGGGACTCGATCCGAGGACCCTGAGATCATGACCTGAGCCGAAGGCAGCGGCTTAACCCACTGAGCCACCCAGGCGCCCCAGAATCAGTGTTTCAATATGATGATGTAGATGATTTAAAAAAAAAAAATAGTTGAGGTGTGCCAGCTCCTCAGGTACAGCATCGTAAACAGCAAAACAGTTCTCCCCACCCACTCACCTGCCTGTTGATTATATGATGGCCCGCACTATATATGGAACCAGTGGCAAAGAAGATCTTTAAAGGAGTTTTAGTAGCTGAACTCTTGGGCGTTTTTGGAGCATATTTTTTATTTAATAAGATGAACACAAGCCAAGATTTCAGGCAAATGATGAGCAAGAAATTTCCCTTCATCTTGGAAGTTTATTACAAATCCATTGAACAGTCTGGAATGTATGGAGTCAGAGAGCAAGATCAAGAAAAATGGTTGAATAGCAAAAATTAGGACCAGTCATCGCGTTCAGCCTCCGATCTAAGCTGTTTCTGACCTTTGTGGGGGAAAAGAAAGATGAGCACACCATATTGTGGACTCTTGGCCCCACAGAAGAAAACAGAAACTTCTGGTCTGCCATGGCTCACAGTCATTTCCCATCTATTATGCAAATCACTGCTTTTGTTTGTTGCTTTCCTTTGCATTTATTGTTAAAGATTACTGTTTAACAAATAAAAGACTAGGAGAAGAAAGGAAAAAAAATAGTTGATAAGACTTTAATTTTCTATTTGTGGTGCTGAGTTTCAACATATGAGAATTAAGGTAAGTTTTACCACTGCTTTCTTGTGATCAAGTCTCAATTCTGACTGCTTTTTAGTATTGTTTTTCTTACACACTGCAAACAACTTTAGGAAAGCTGTATTAAAAAAAAAACTTTCCCTATTTTTGTGGAGCATTTGAAATGTTAAAGGTACATGAAAAAATATATATGAAAAGTTTTTTCATAGATAAGGCTATCCAAAGTCAATGTCTTAGGTAATAGACTCAGAATCTCAAAGGACTGCCCAATAGTAAAAGTAAGAAATTTATGAATAAGTATGAAAGAAAGACCATGTGAGTGGGGTTGGGGCAGAAGGAGAGAGGGAATCTCAAGCTGACTCCCCCCTGAGCATGGAGCCCAGTGTAGGGCTCTGTCTCACGACCCTGAGATCATAGCCTGAGCCAAAATCAAGAGTCAGATGCTTAACCAGCTGAACCGTCCAGGTGCCCTATCAAATTATTGTAATTTAAAATATATTATTATATAAAAAGTTAAACTGACTCAACCTTCCATCTCTACCATCCAATGAAATCATTCTTGTCAATATCATCAAGCCTTCAGCTTCCCAATTCTACTGATCTATTACTCAGTCCTTTTATTTTATTTTTTATTATTTGATTTCTTTTATTTGAATTCAATTAGCCTACATACAGTACATCATTAGTTTCAGATGTAGCGTTCAATAATTCATTAACTGCGAATTAAACCCAGTGCTCATCACATCACTTGCTCCTTAATGCCCATCACCCAATTACCCGATCCCCCAAACCACTTCCCTTCTGGGAACCCTCAGTTTGCTTCCTATAGTGAAGGGTTTCTCATGGTTTTTCTCCTTCTCTGATGACTTACCTTTCAGTTTTCCCTCCCTTCCCCTATGATCCTCTGTGCTGTTTCTTATATTCCTCATATGAGTGAAACCGTGTAATAATTGTCTTTTTCTGATTGACCTATTTTGCTCAGCATAATACCCTCCAATTGAATCCACGTCGATGTAGATGGTTAAATATTCATCCTTTCTGATGGCAGAGTTACATCCCATTGTTTATATATACCACATCTTTACCCATTCATCTGTCCATGGACACCTTGGTTCTTTCCAAGCAATTGAGAGATTGTATCCTTCCTCTCCGAAAAGTTAACAGAAGCAGGTGGATTGCACAGGTGGAAAGAATGTCAAAACCTGGAGAAACAATATGCAAAGTGATATGGTTCCTTTGTTTTTTTGCTTCTCTCTGTTCCTCTCATAGCTCCGGCCTAAGGTACTTATCTTAGGACTGTATGGCAGAAAAATGATGTGGGTAACTAAAATTCTAAAATAATCTAAACTTCCTTGACAGACGTACCAATAAATATAGGCCTTGTGAACAAGAGAGTATGGGGAAAATCTCAGAGAAGAGAAATCTGAAGAAGGAGATTTTCTGGTTTTGTATGTTCTCCCCAAAACCTCATACTCACCTCTCTGAACTGTGTATCTAAGGATAGACCTATCAGTCATAGAAAAAGACTTCAGAACTGAACTAATATTTGAAGAATGATCCAAGTCTTTGACAGATTCCTAAGTGGAGAATGTGTTGAACAGAACCAAAATGACATAGCAAAGCCTCGACAGCAGCCACTTCTCACAAAGAGCAAGACAGAATTTGTAATCTGAAGGTAAATTGGTTGATTGTCTGCTAAAACTGGTGAAGAAACTGAAACAAAACAAAATCAACATTTTTTACAAAATTGCAACAAGACCCAGATTCCAAGCAACCTAATGTTTGAAATGTCAAGATATAATTCAAAACTTCTTGACATACAAAGAACAAGGAAAAGATGACCAATTCTGAAAGGAAAAAACAATCAACAGATGTCAATTCTCAGATGACTCAAAATCTAGAATTACCACAAAAAGATTTAAAGCAGTTATAACTATACTGCATAAATTAAAGTTAAATACAAATGAAATGAATGAAAAGATACATGTTCTCAGCAGAGATGTAAAAACTGTAAGGAAAACAAAACAGAGGCTCCTCAAGAAATTAAAAATAGAATTACCACATCATTCAGCAACCTCACTTCTGGTTATATATCCAAAGACATCAGGACCTTAAAGATAAATTGACATCAGGACCTCAAAGAAATATTGCTCCATGTTCATTATAGCATCATTCACAATAACTGAGATAGGAAACAAACCAAATGTCCATCAACAAATAAATAGATAAAGAAAATATGGTATATATATATATATATATATACACCAAGGAATATTATTCAGTCTTTCAAAAAAGTATATTCTGCAATATGCAACAACATGGATATATCTAGAGAACATTAGGCTAATTGAAATAAACCAGTCAGAGAAGAACAAATATGTCATGATTCAGCACACACAAGGAATCTAAAATAGTCAAAGCCATAGAAACAAAGAATAAAGTGGCAGTTGCCAGGAGTTGGGGGAAGAGAAAATGGGATGTTGATCTTCAACAAGTAAGAAGTTTCAGTTATACAAGATGAATAATTTCTAGAGATCTATTGTACAATGTTGTGCCAATAGTTAACAATACTGTATATGCACTTTAGTTGTTATGAGGTAGATCTCATGTTAAATATTTTTACCATAATTTTTAAAAAAAGAACTAATGAAGTATTAGATGAAAATTACAATAGCTAAAATACAGATTTCACTACGTGATGAGTAGGGATTACAAAGGAAAGAAGCAGTGATCTTCAGTAAGATTAACTGAAAACATATAATCAAATGAACAAAGAATAAGATGATTGAAAAACTGTACAGAACCTCAGGTACATATAAGATAATTTTTAAACGTTTGAAGTTTATGTCATTAAGTTCTAAGAAGAGAGGAGATAGTGGGGCAGAAAAATATACCGGTAGAAATAAAGATGGAAAACTTCCCAAATGTGGTGAAAGACATCAGCTTAAAGACTAAAGAAGTCTAATTCAAGAAGCAAATATCAAAAAGGAAATATTTAAAGAAAATCATGCTTAGACACACATCATAATCAAGCCTCTGAAAACCAAAAATAAAGAAAATATTCAAAAGCAGCTAAAGAAAAATAGACTGCACAGAGAGGAATAATAATGACTTGAATAACTGTGGATTTCTCATCAGAAATCAAGAGGCCAGGGAACAGTTAAATGATATATTTAAGTTGCTGAAAGAAAAGATCTGCCAAGCTAGAATTCTTTATCTATGTCTATATGTGTATCTCTCTATATCTGTATGTATAGCATTTGTGTTTTTCTCTATCTATATATATCATCTACATCTCTTTCAGTCCTTCAGGAATTAAGTGAAATAAATCCACTATTTAAAAAAGTGAAATAATTTATTAGAAGACCTGCTCTAAAAGGAATGATAAAGGAAGTTCTTTGTGTAAGTTCTTCAAGGAAACCTATAGAACACAAGGTCAACATAAAGTAATAAATTATATTTTTGGTTATTTGTGTATGTGGAGATTATGTATTTGAATTTTGCAGTGTATCTTTATAATAGCAACAAAATACATTAGATACTTAGGCATAAATCTAACAAGGTACATGTAGGACTTATATGCTATAAAATACAAATCATTAATGAAAAAAATCAAAGAAGACCTAAGTAATTGAAATATATGTCATATTTGTGGATTGTAAGATTATATATTGAATATCAGTTTTACCACATGGATCTTTACATTAAATGTAAAACCAATTAAAAGCCTATTAAGATTTTTTTTGGAGCTTTATAAACTATTTTTAAAATTTATATGGATGGTCAATGGAACTAGAATAGCCAAAACAATTAAAAAATAAGGCAGGGAACACATACTACCGAATTTCAGGGGTTATTACAAAGTTATGTTTATCAAGACCGTGGAATTTTTTTTCTTTGACAGAGGGAGAGAGGGAGAGAGGAAACACAAGTAGGGGGAGTGGGAGAGGGAGAAGTAGGCTTCCTGCTGAGCAGGGAGCCCAATGTGGGGTCTCGATTCAGGGTTTGATCCCAGGACCCCGGGACCATGACCTGAGCTGAAGGCAGATGCTTAATGACTGAGTCACCAGGCGCTCCAAAGACAATGTATATTGACCAAAGATTCTTAAAGAAAAGCTACAGAATACAGTTCCAGAAGTAGACCTGAAAATATATGGCTACCTGATTTTCAACAAAGGTATCTATGCAATTCAATGAATATAGGATAATCTTTTTAATGAATGATGTCATAATAATTGGATATTCATAAGCAGCAACAGATAGAGATTCAAAACATATAACAAAATCTTATACAAAAATTAACTCAGAACAGATCACAGACCTAAATTTATAAAACTACTAGAAGAAAACATATGAGGAAATCCTTGTGACATTTGATGAAGTAAATATTTCTTAGACCTATTAGGAAAAGCACAATCTATTATAAAAATCTATAAATTTGTTATTTATGGGAAACAATAAAGATAAGGAAAAGCATCTTAGAGAAAATAATTGAGAAATTGGACTTAACTAATATTAAGATTTTTGTGAGAATAAAAAGGTAAGACTTAGAGAAAATATTTGCAAAACACATATCGGATAAAGTACTTATATCCAGAATACATAAAGACTTCTTCATATCTTAATAGTAAGAAAATCAGCAACCCTTTAAAATTAATTGGCCAAAGATTTGAACAGTTACCATGATAGTAAACATACATAGATAATAAATAAACCCCACTACTGAATTAATGAATGGGTAAGTAAAGCAGAATGAAACAAAACGGGATCAACCATCTCTGTGAAATTTCTAAGGGTTCATTAGTTTGGGACATGTCAAGATATTTCCTGTAAGGTCAAAGACAAACTGCTTCATTTGGAACCTCCTAAATTTAGGAAGGTGCGTAATGCTTTTGGTTTACTACTAGAACTTAGTAGGGATGTAATGCTTAACCATGGGACCCTGTATTACCATATGAACTGAGCTGCCATAGTGAATGTAGTATCTTACCCTTCAAGCTATGGAACTAGAAATACACAGAAACTCTCTATCATCAAGTGGAAGTGCTATCTTTAAGGTTGGTATTGAAAGCACATGTGAATTGCATGAACAAGTGACTTTGACTCCCAAGCCTTCTAGTTCTGCTACTTTGCTCACTCTCTCTACAGCTACCATCTCAAAGAGATCTCCCTATAAACCATTGATGGAGTGGGGGGAAAATAGAGTAAAACAAAAATAAGACCCAGAAAACTGATAGTTCTGCACAATATGCTGGCACTATCTGAAAGTGGCACTATACCATCACCCATGGAAGGACCTGGAGAATAGTGACTAAAGATTTAAGAGAAAGGAGTTTTAAATTGATGATAAGAAGATCTGAGGAAAAAGTATGTGAATAGACTTTTCATAATTGGAAAAAGGTGTCAAAATACTTTTTTTCAATGTGAAGATTCACTAAGTGGCAACTACTGTAGGAAAAGTTTCTTAGTAATTTGTTGGACAAGATGACCTGTTCTTTGGATGTCTGCCAGGTTGCTTCCCCAGACATTCCATAGGGATGAGCACTCCAGCATGGGAGTTTTGCTTATTCATGACAATGTGGCTACCATATTGCCCAGTGAAGAAATGACACCCCAGGAGGATATGCCAGCCTCCACAAGAGAGACTGTTTATAATAAACTGAAACTTTCATGGCAGGAACAGTGATTTCTCTCTTCTGGGAAAGACATTTAGTTTGGATAACAATCTGCGATGTTTATTCCAGTGCACTGTTAGTGGACTTATGGGTGACATCCAATATAATAGATCAGACATAACATATCTTCTGATGAGGGAATTCGCTGAAAGTGAGTGGACTTCGTTAATGGGCTTATATCAATCAAGTGTATTATTGTTATAATTATATCTATCATCTGATCACCGACCTTATAGAACAATGAAATGGCTATCAGAGACTCAAGTATGTTGCTGGCTGCGTGAAAGCATCTTCCACGTTGAATTTTTTTCTAAGTTGTAAAATGTTCTGAATTCATGGTCAGTATATGGTATCATGTCTCTCAGAGCAGAATACTTAAGTCTAAGAGTTAAGGCGTGGAAAACGAAGTGACTTTGCCACTGTAACTATAATAATTCACTGGAAAAATGATTGTTTTCCATTCCTGCCAATTTAGGCTTTTCTGGTTCCCAAGGAAGGAACCAGAAACCAGTTTTCTAAGCACGGAACCCAACACAAATTTCCACTAAATTGGAGGATTACTTATGCCTTGGCCACTTTAGAACTAACAGCACATATGAGATTTAATGTACTAGTTGATCAGATAGCTCCTGATTATCCAGGGGAGATAGAATTGCTAATATAAAATGGGGTCAATGATGACTATGGCTGGCTGGAACCAGTAATGTTTCCTAGTACTCCCAAATCCATTGATAAATGTAAATAAGAAACTATAGCAATTTAATACAGACAAAACTGCTATGGCACAAACTCTCCAGAAATGATATTTTGGGTCACCTCTTCTTTCCTTGCCAGCTAAATAACCATGATCATTTGAAGTGCTTGCTGAGGACAAAGAGTGTGTTGAAAGGTAAGGAAAAGGAAGTTATAAATATCAATTGTGGTCACGGGACAAGTTAAAGAAATGAAGACTGTAGTAATTATCTATTTTTTTTCTTTGATGTGTGTGTGTGTGTGTGTGTATGTATAAAATAATCATTTTCCTTTCTTTCATTTCCCTACACTTTACAGAAGGTGTGTTAATCTGTAACTATATTTCAACATTTAAATTAGAAGATATCAAAAGGAGCTTTGATTTAGCTATAACAGATATGAAAAATCACAAGGAAACAGATGCAATGACCCAAGGGTTTCACGTCTTCCCCTTCAAATTGCCTGTTGGCAACTTGCTATCACCATTGTTTCCTTCTAAGGTTGCAGAGGACCATGGTAAGTACATTTCCCAGAATCAATTTTTCTGTACAGTTCCAGGATAAACTTTGCCAAAGAAAGGTACTTGAGTTATATCGTGAAGGTGGAAAAGAAGTCATTTTCTCCTGAAATCAATTGTAGACAGATGTGAGATTCCTTATGGCTTCCCCAAAAGCTCCTGAGAACCATCTACCTTACTGTTTAGAATAAAACAGATGACAGGAAATTAAGAGATTTCTCCTTTTCCCTGCAAGCTTCTGAGGTGAACCTACCTTAATGCTACATGCTTTGTTCTTTTACTGTATTCTCTGACCTCTGTGGCAATTTCCCTGATCTTTGGTAATGATTTAATGACTTTCTTGACTTAACTTTTGCCTACCCAAATCTTCCTGTTAGCCCCTAGTTTCTATACAAAGCTACATTACAATATTACATAAGATGGTCAATGGGTTTGTTGTCATTTCTTTCTTTCTTTGTTTATTTTTAACCCCTGACCAAAATCTGGCTCAAAATTCTGTGGCAAAGTTTGTCAGAGCATGCCAGTTAACACAGAGCCAATTAGACCTAAGGTGGTGAGCATGTGCATATCCCTTCCAGTTTAATCAATACATTTGAAAGAAGTCAAGTTGATTGCTGAAAGTAATTAAAAACAAAGCAAAAAAACAAAAACAAAAACAAAAAAACCAAAACCCCTGATCTTCCTTATTCCAGTCTTTACTGTATCTGTATATTTTTAGAGAGTTTGTTTCCCAAAATGCTATTTGGAAATATCTTGTTAAAAAACAAAATTCAACCAGGTGAATTCAAAGATCTAACTGGATTTATTAAATAATTCATGAAATGGGCAGCATTTCATCCATCAAGTAAAGGGGAACTCCAAGGAGTTCTACAAAACGGAGGGTTTTTGTACAAAGGAAGGTGGGGCAAGAAATTTACTAGCAGAAGAAGAGGATTATTCCAGGTGAGTCTACTTTCCTTTAGAAGAGCAGGAGATTTTATTTTCCTTTGGAGCCTGGGGTTGAGGGGTGATGAAGAGGGCCCATGTGGCAGTTTACTTCATTGGTGCTGATCAAAAAATTCCCAAATGACTTGTTAAGACTTACATTTCTGGGGGAGGCTGAAACTGTGGTTAGATTGGGTCTTAAACCCCAATTTGGTGACTTGGCTAAGTGAAACTATTATGGGTCTGTGGTTTTCTTTCTTTTTTTTTTTTTAATTAGCATATGATGTATTAATAGCCCCAAGAGTACAGGTTTACACACTTCACAGCACTCACCATAGCACATACCCTCCCCAGTGTCCATAACCCAACTACCCTCTCCCTACATCACTTCCCCAGCAACCCTCAGTTTGTTTTGTGAGATTAAGAGTCTCTTCTGGTTTGTCTTCCTCCCAATCCCATCTTGTTTCATTTTTTCTTTCCCTACCCCCCAAACCCCCACGTTGCCTCTCAAATTCTTCATATCTATATATAATGGAATACGATGCAGCCATCAAAAGAAAGTGAAATCTTGCCTTTTCAATGACGTGGATGGAATTAGATGGTATTATGCTGAGTGAAATAAGTCATTCAAAGAAAGACAATTATCATATGATCTCCCTGATATGATACACACACACACACACACACACACACACACACACACACACACGGTTTTCTTTTTAACAGTAGGAGAATTTGTGGTTGGGTCAAAGCAAGTCATCTGTTAAGACAAGATGGAATGGGATATTTGTTTATCTAAGTGTCTTGTTTGAATAAAGAAGTTGTGGTTGGTGTTGACAGTTACAGAGCTTACCAGCTAAGAACATTTCTACATATCTTGTTTAGAAGAAATAATTTGGGAGATAAAAATAAATGGGTGACCAAGGTAAAACCTATGGCTCTTTGCCACTTATTTTATATATTTGTGAAATCAGGGTAAAAATAGTACCTGATGTTGTGAGACTATAATGATAAAATATTTAAATAAAGATTTCATAATGCCTGTTGTAAATATGTAATACATTTTAGCTTACCAGGAAGCAGCAGGATTATAGGGACTGAGTTCTTGTTAGCATTTTATGAGAAATTCAACACTGACATCCTTTTTTGAATATTTTTTTTTCCTAAAGATTTTATTTATTTATTTGACAGAGAAAGATCACAAGTAGGCAGAGAGGCAGGCAGAGAGAGAGAGAGAGGGAAGCAGGCTCCCAGCTGAGCAGGGAGCCCGATTTGGGGCTCGATCCCAGGACCTGAGATCATGACTTGAGCCAAAGGCAGCAGCTTAACCCACTGAGCACTCAGGTGCCCCCTTTTGTGAATTTGTTAAGCTATCTAGAAACAAAACCTTGTATTTGTATTGACTTCATTTATTTCACTTATTTCAGTTCTTTATCATTAGATTATTGAAATAAAGACTCCTTCTGAGCCTCATACTAGTCTTTGCCTTATATTCCTCTCAGCCAGGGCCAGAGTTCCTGGAATGCTTCAAATGTGTATGATTTGAAAACATAATTGTTTTCTATCTCAATTTGAATTAGGTGTTTACATTGGCTGGCAGAAATTCAAAGAATTCTTATTTTGTGGGGAAAAGCTGATGTAAAATAATCCCCAAATAAGCAACATGATGCTTTTTTGTTAATGTAGTATAAAAAATAACTAAGAAAAATATTTTTAAAGATGTACTTATTTCTTGGGATCTTTTAAGAAAAAATGACTTCTACTTTATTTAGAAGTAAAAATCCACCAAATTAACTAAATTACATTTTAGCATATGCTAATACCAACACTAACTTCACACAAATATAGGGAACTCAAAAACACATTTTGATGACCATAATACAGATTACATTAGGAATTCATTGCTGAGCTCTATTTTATGTGTGATTTGCTTATATCAAAAGCTCACCCAGGCTTGCTCAGTTTTTAAATAAAATGTATGGGATGTTTTTTTTTCACTAATGTTTGAGAACTATAGTGAGGCCAAATAAGACCATCCATGCAAAAGAATGAAATATAATAGAATATAGACAATATTGGTATTAATTAACAGTAGCCCAAGCAATATTTCTGACCTTGAAAATATATGAAATATACCCAAGTAGTACTTTTTTTCTTTTTTTGTTTTTTAATATTTATTTATTTATTAGAGGGAAAGAGAGAGTGAGTGAGCACAAACTCCAGCAGGAGGAGGAGGAGAGGGGAAGGGAAAAGGGCAAGCAGACTCCAGGCTGAGTGTCTAGCACCACATGGAACTCCATCCATGACCTTGAGATCATGACCTGAGTCAAAATTAAAAGTTGGCTGCTTAACCAACTGAGCCACCAAGGTGCCCCTCAAACAGTAGTTTTCAAATATTAACCATCTTTTTTTCATCTTTTTTTTCCCTTACATTCAATCAGCTATCTATTCTGTTGGTTATTGTCATGATTGTCTCTTTTTGTCATTTGTACATTAATTCAGATTTTCATCATGTCATACTTGAAACCCTGCAGTTATGCTCCAGTTGTTTTTTTGTTTGTTTTTGTTTTTGTTTTTGCCTCTGATCTATCATTCCATTTGAATCCATTTGACTGACTCTTAGATTCATTTTCCTGAAATAATAATTTTATTATCATAATTCTCTGGTAATGGCCTTTAGTTTTATTATTTTTGCTCTTTATTTCTCATCAGCTGTTTTGACCTCATTCAGACTTCACCTGTGTCCTACTTGTCCTCTGTCAATCAAGTTGCATGTCTTTGGTGGACTTTGGACTCAGATAGACCTGATTTGAGAGCTTGGTTTGAATTTTTTTTTTTTTAAGATTTTATTTATTTGAGAGAAAGAGAGAGAGAGAGCACATGCAAGCATGAGTGGAGGGAGGGACAGAGGGAGAGAGAGAAGCAGACTCCACACTGAGCAGGGAGCCCCGCTTTGTGGTGACACAGGGCTCGATTCCAAGACCCTAGATCATGACCTGAGCCAAAGGCAGACACCTAACAGAATGAACTACCCAAGCACCCTCTGGTTTACCTTTTAACTGATATTTTGTTGAGTTCTTCAGGCTTTCTAAATATTAGATGACTTATTTGCTAACTGGAGAGACAAATAACATGGATGTCTCAAGAGATTGCTATGAGGATTAAAATGAAGTAAGCATATGCTGGTTCTGTGCCTGGCAAATAAATAAACATTAACTATTAAAAGTATAATTTGGCCACTACATCAAAAACTAATGATGTGTTGTATGGTGACTAACATAACACAATAAAAATTAAAAAGAAATAAAGTGTAATTCGGCCTAAAAGTTTTTCTTTTTTAATTTTTTTTTTTAAAGCTTAATGTAACTTAATGTTTAAGAAGACAGCCCTTGTCTTCTTAAATATATGACGTGACTGGTCATATATACCCTACTGGAACTTTTGCTCCAGTCTTTACCTCTGGATTTTCTGGCCAAATAACTCTCTGTTTTGCCTTCCCTTCCAGGAACAACCACTAATCCTATTAGAAAATTCCCAAACTCTATACTCTCTTATATAGGAGGTAGCTACCTCAGATTTTGAGAACCACCTGGGAACTTTCAGTTTGGTGTTAACCCTCCCTCCAAAATCTTGCCCAACCTGATTGCATCTTGTTTTCACTTCTTCCCAATGTTCAGATCTTATCATCCCAATCACTTTGCCCCATGTCATCTTTTATGGTCTGAATGTATATGTCCTCCTAAAATTCAAAATTAGCATGTCAAAAACTTAATCTTGTTTGTTTTATGAAATGTGTAAAATAAAGTACATCTCCGTGAAGAAAACTTCTTGAATTATTGATTTTTTTTTCTTGGTTTTAATCTTAAATGGAGAGTTACTAAGTTTTGGGATATGATGTTTATTATGTATTACTAAATTTGTATTTAGAAAATTTCTTCCAATTTGTACTCATAAAACATTGAGATTGCCATTTTAAAAATATTTGCTAGTTTGCTACTTGAAAGAATTATTTCATTGCTTTTTAAATTTTCTGTAATTACATGGGATAAATGCTAATAAACATTTATTTTCAGCATATTTTCTAAATGTACTTCAGACTAGTCTTTCCATGTCTTCTCACAAAAATCTTCCATTAAAATTTAATTGTAATTTCATTAAAGTTATGAATGGTTTAGAAATAACTGACAAATTTATTATAATTTCCATTTATTCATGTTCTCAACCAGCACTTTACATTTGTATGCCTAAAAGAGTCTGTGTATTTGTGTTTGCTTATAGTGTGTACATTGTATTTTTATATTCATGCATGCCATTCCACCCCAGTTTTATAAATCATTTAAGATATCTTCCATAAATACTTTCAACAAAGATGAAATAAAATATTTTAAGGGAGAAATTATAGAAGTTACACATTTCAGTCTAAAGAACCGCATGTACAATGCATCACATGTCTTTATGACATAACATTTCTTACTACAATGCAGTTGTTAAAAAGAAAACCATAGGCCTAAAATGGTGTTACTTAGGTTAAGGTCTTAAGTTAATAAACCAAGATTTAGTACCTAACTTAACTGCAGTTTCAACCCCCTAGAAATGTAACCTGTAACCAGTCAACACAGAAGTTTCTCATTCAGCCCTAGAAAATTTTCTTAGAGACCCCTCCCATTCCCTGTAGGAGGGCTACTTTGGCTAAAACAATAGATTATTTGCTAATAATTTCCTTTTTTTCCATGTCTCCTCTACCATTAAAAATCCTTTCTGGAGCTGTTTGGAGCTCCTCTCTACTCGCTAGAAGGATTACTGCCCAATTCATGAATTGCTTAATAAAGCCAACTAGATCTTTAAAATTTACTCATTTGTTGCTGTTGAACATGGTACAGTAGAGTCAGTGAAGATTCAAGCCCTAGATTATTCAGGAGAATTTTACACCCACTCAGACTGTACACTGTTCTATAATTTTTTAGCAAAATATTTAAATTCTCTAAGACTTTTCCTCATTTATAACATGGAAATAATAAGTCATAAAACTGTTACTAAGACATTAAAAGTCTTGTATGATTAAATAAAATCAATAATGTAAGATGTTAGAGGAGGAACAATCAATAGAATTTAGCTATTAATATTATTATCAGCCTACTTCTCGAAATGTTTCCCTTTGTCTTTGTATTTTTTATTGGAACATGAGCTTCCATCTTTCAGCTTCCCTTTCAGATATGGTCACTTAACCTTACTTAATAATTACAAAGCTCTTACTCCTTGGAGTGAAGTAAAGCTAACTTGCAAAGACGCTTCTATTTCCTAACTCAGTCAAGGGGTTATCCTTTAGATAAAGCAAACACAATGAATCTTGGACATTTGCTGAAGAGGGATTATAATTTATACCTTTTACCTAAAAATGCACAGAGGAAGTTACAAATAACATGATTTATAATATCCAGAAGGTTAGAATACATAAGTTTTCAGGAAAAACTAAGTAAGTATTGCTATGGTGGAAACCAGAGATTTCTCTTTTTTTGGGGGGGAGGGATGTCATAATGTGAAGACAGTATGTAATTTGACAATATCCTCAACAACATCCCTTCATTCTATAGCACCACAACAGGTTTCTTACAACTGCTTTCTAGAAATTCCATCTCTGCAGACTGATATGATGACAATGGAAAAATCGATAAAAGTAATTCTAAAAGAACCACCAAAAACATGTGATTTATGTAAGTACTTAGTTCCTTGATGATATAACTTAATTCAGAGCGGTTTTGTCTTCTTTTCCATGTATAGTTTCCTGCATTTTTTGTTAAGTTATATCTATGTACTTTATGTGTATTTTTAAGGTGCCAGTAAAACTAGAATGCATAAAAGGATGTCCTTGCCCTTAAGAAACTCACAGTCTAGTAAGGAAGTTGGATCTGTGAAGAGGTGATCCCTACACAATTCCTTAGAAGGTGTTGGTTATTAATGCCATTCACCATCCGCAGCTCACAAAGGAGGGACCAGCTTCTGCCCTGGGGTGCAAATGGGTAAGATTCCACAGAGGAGGTGAGAACTGAGCTTCAGCTTCAGTCTTCAAAGATGAGTGAGAGTTTTATAGGCAGAAAAAAAAAAAAAGTGGGCCTCTTGACATATAGTGACATTTTACTTAATCATCTGGGAAAAATACCCATAGGTTTTTCTTAGAACCCATAAGAATTATATGAGTTAGCAACATGACACAGATGGTAGCCCTAAAACTTGACATGCTCCTTGAAAATACAGAAACAAAATTAAGGTACTATAGAACTTAGTTTCATGTAATCAAAACAAATCTATGAAAAGATTTAATTGGAATATAATCTTTAGGTGCTTAATATTAATGTTTTAAAAAATTTTAATTGAAATTTAAAATCCATATAGAAGCATGCATATATCCTCATGGAACAACTTGATAAATATTCATTAACTAAACACACTTTTCTAATCAGCACTCAGATCAAGAAATAGAATATCATGAGCATTTCTGAAAAACCTCCAGAATCCTTCTCATTACACCTTAAAGTCACTATGCACTTCTTCAAGGGTACCATTATTCAGTCTTCTAGCATAGGTTGTTTTCACGTTTATTTTTTTCATTTGACATAAAGGAAATCAAACAAGATACATACATTCTTTTGTGTGGCTTCTTTCACTCAACATTTGGGTTTTGAAATTGATCCATATTACTAAGTATAGCAATGGATGGTTAATTCTCATCATTGTGTAGTATTTTATTCCATAATTTATTTGCCATTGTCTCACTCAATAGGAATTTATGTAGTTTTAAATTTGGGGATATGCGGAGTAGTGCTTTTAGGAACATTTAGTACTTATTTTCTGGTTAACATATGTATGTGTTTCTGTGAGAAATATAGGTAGGAGTTAACTGCTACATCACAAGGTATGCAAATGGCCACAGTCATTTGAACTTTTGCTGCAGGTTCAAGCCCGATTTGTGGAAAAGGGAGGTAATAAGATTTGGACAGAAATGGCCAGAAGATCAGTATTGACTGACACTTCACTCTCCACTTCTAATTTTCTTACTAAATGAAGTAATTATTCCCGTATATTGGATTATCTTCCAAGGGACTACTTAGCCTAAACAAAATTAGTCTTCTGAATGTTTCCTTTTACAAATGGGGTTTACAATATGGACCCAAAACAGGATAAGCCCAATCTCTCCCCATCCAGTCCGCCTCTACACCAAAAACCATTCTGCTTATATACATACAATAAATACGAATCCAGATGCTAAACTATATTCTAATGAGAGTTGGGAAATAAACTGTGCACAAAAGCAAAAATAAAGTGAAATATTTTGAACCTAAACTGAGAAAATGAAACACTGCTTTCTTGTAAAGTATAATGAAGCATTCTTTTAAAAGTAAGGTGGTTCATCTGTACCTAGAACATAGACATATTTGTACACAGGACGTATTTCTGTAACTGAGCCCTGGAAAAGATTCAGCTTGTGCTTGTTTACAAAAGGAGAGAAACACATGTTTAAAATAGCCTCTATAGTCATATGATGTTTTACATAACCACACTGGTAAATAACTAGCAAGGTGGTGTAAAAGAAGAGATGAGAGGTGAGGGAAGGGTAGGGCCACGTAAAGCAGAAGGTGGGAAGGTGGCGTAGACTGGAAAAGTGACACAGAGTCTTAGAAAAATAGTGTGTCGTTAGAATAAATAATTATTGCTCACCCACCACATCCAAGACTGTGTATTGGTAGACTTTATTAACAAATAAAAGTAACATCTGCTCACAAAAACTGCAAAATCAGTCGGGGAGAAAGCCATTGCTGGAAATGGCTTGGACACATACACCCAAAGCCCAGCAAGTGATGCGCTTTACAAAAGAAGGACTGGGGCACCTGGGTGGCTCAGTTGTTAAGCATCTGCTTTCTGCTTAGGTCATGATGCCAGCCTCCTGGGATGAGCCCCTGCATCAGGCTCCCTGCTCAGTGTGGAGTCTGCTTGTTCCTCTCCCTTTCCCCCTCCCTCTGTGATTTCTCTCACTCTCACTCTTTATCTTTTTTTAAAAATAAAATCTTAAAAAAAAAGAGGGACCAAGTGCAATGGATGCAGAAGGATAGGAGGTAACAAGTGAATGTGGAAGCACCCAACTAGCCTGTTTGTAAATAGGTTTATAGCCACTTTGTGGGAAAATGTGTAAAGTGCTGATGGAAACTATGTCCTGAACAGCTGAGACTTAAAATCAAACAGGAGAGGATTTTATCATTAATCCACTAGACAAGAAATCTCGGTTTAGACTATGGAGAACACTGTAAAATTTTAAAAATATTTCAAAGTGTAAATCTGGAATTCAACCTTAAAGCTTTACCCTCCCTCCTGGGATAAGTACACTGAAAAGGGAAGAGGACACTGAAACCAGCAGACAAAAAACCGAGGCAAGTGTCCTGTTGACCATAAAACAATCAGAAAAAATGGAACAAATTGATTATCTGTGGCTTTTGTGTGTCTTTTTTTTTAAAAGTATATGAAGTCAATATTTCTAGGACAGTTATTTTCAAGGTAAATTGATTAAAGGCTGAACAGGAAGATGATGATATGAAAGCAGCAGGAATTATATGTCATGGTAATGAAGTAAGAAAATGATTTTTTATGATCACCGATTATTACATTAATGAGGAAATTAATCAAATATGGGAAACATAATTGGAAAACTGGTGAGTGAATATGATTGACTATATTATATGGGTAATAAGTTAAGGCACAGAATAGGAGGTTTTTAGATGTTTAGTATTAGAATCTTACCCTGAATATCTGCCTTTAGGAAGATAAAATAGAAAAATGACAGTTGTCAAGGACGCAATGTTGATTTTCTGGATAATTTCGGGGTTTATTACCAGTGGCCTAAAATACACTTATAAATGCTATTTTCTTTATGGTACATAAAGTCTTGATTTTTTTATTATATTTTAATCAACTTCATCAGAATATAGGTTCTTTGAAAGAAGGGATGGCAAATTCTTGTGTCTAAGAACTGGCAGAACAGGATGAAAATGTAATCATCTTGCAAGAAAGATAACTCCACTGAAGATAACTTAAGTGAAAATTTGTCAGAAGGCCTTGAGGGCATCTTCAAAAACAGGAAGGAACAAATATTTAGTAATAGTCTATATTTTAGTAATATACTGGGACCAGGGCAGGCAAAACTGTAATGTTTTTTTTTTTTTAAAGATTTTATTTATTTATTTACAGAGAGAGTTCACAAGTAGGCAGAGAGGCAGGCAGAGAGAGAGAGAGAGAGAGAGGGAAGCAGGCTCCCCGCTGAGCAGAGAGCTCGATGTGGGGTTCCCAGGATCCCAGGACTCTGAGATCATGATCCAAGCCAAAGGCAGAGGCTTTAACCCACTGAGCCACCCAGGCGCCCCAAAACTTTAATGTTTTTAATGTATGTTAACACTGTATCTAAATGTGCTGAATTCTTTCCTCATTCTTTGCAGAATGGCTTTCTTTTTCTCTCTAGTCCTCCTGGTAAAACATTCTATTCCTGAATGCTCCGGAGTGTCCCTGTTCCTGGAGCATTCAGTCCAGGAGAAATAAAAGACACCTTTTGCAGCAACAGTTTGAATTTCCAGGAAAGGGCAACTGTATGAATAAATTTGATACAGGTGCCCAGTCCTGGACCCATCAACCGTAGCCTGCGGGGTAGCAACAGATTGCTCCAGCGTGGTGCCTGCCCAAAGAACAAACATTTGTAAAGGAAGGAACAATAGCTTACAGAGGATGTTCTCATTGTGTGGATGTGTTAAACAAATAAAAAGAAAGTCACATTCAGTTCTTCTCTAGTGATACATGTATTCCACTCGGCCAGACATTTTTAGTATCCAAGCTGTTTTAAGAATAACATAATTAATAAAAGAGCCAAACTTATTTAGATTAAAGGAGACCACTAGAATTTTCTTTCATCCTCAAACTATACTCTTTGATTAGAAAAATCAGATCCAGAGGTGTTCAAATTGCACCTCTTCCACTTACCAGTTTTATACACTTTTGATATGCTTTTTCCCCTCAGTAAAACACATTTCCACATTTATAAAATGGGAATGACTATGAGATAATGAGTATCTAATAGTGTTAAGGTGTAGAGAAGACAAGAAATTTCTTGAAGTGCTTCACGTAGTGCCCAGCAAATAGCGAGCATGCTTTTAGTACTGTGTTATTCTTAAAACTTTTATTCTTTTTATTAGACAATTGCATTAGTTTCTATTAGTGCTATACCAAATTACCACAAACCTAGTGGCTTAAAATTAATACAAATTCATTATTATCTCACTGGAGGTCAGAACTCTGAAGCAGGTTTCACTGAGTTCAAATGGAACTCTTAGCAGGGCTGTTGTACTGGGTGGAGGAGATTGGGGGGAACAATCCATGTCCGTGAACATCCCAGCTTCTAGAAGCCAGCTCCCTGCATTCCTTAACTCATGGCCCCTTCCTTCATCATCAAAACCAGCAATGTTTCGTCTCCCAATTTCTCTGACCCAGACACCGCTACGCTCCTTATATAAGGACTTTCGTGATTAAATTGGGTCCACCTGGATAACCTGAGGGTCATCTCCCATCTAAAATTCTCAGTTTAATCACTTTTGCTGGGTAAATTAACATATTCACAAGGATTAAGATGCAGACATATTTGGGGAGCCATTAGTTTGACTATCACAATAATGTTCCTTCTTGACAGTGAGTCTCTGTTTTATAAAACTTATTCTATGAAGGTGTCAGTTGGTTCTAAATCAATTTTTGGTCTGCAAATTTACGTCCTAACTAAAGAGAATATAGGAACTGAAGAGATGCTAACAAAGTCAGATCTATGGAATAAAGAGAATAGAATTATTGATGCTGGTGCTAAACTATTATGAATATATTTCTCATGCATATGTTCATGAGTATGTTTTGATATTATGTTAATATATACAAAACAAGTTATAGGAAGGCACACCATGTTGCAGAAAATATTATTCCAAACAAGGTACTTCTCACTTACAAGTTGTCTTTATAATCTACTGATGTAAGGAATTGTACTATCAATGGCTTAGATTGCTTAAAGTAGATCAAATAAGTTGATCATATGTAAATAATAAAAAAGTACTTTAGACATATTGTGAACACATTTTTTTAAATTTTATTTTTTATAAACATATAATATATTTTTATCCCCAGGGGTACAGGTCTGTGAATCTCCAGGTTTACACACTTCACAGCACTCACCATAGCACATACCCTCCCCAATGTCCATAATCCCACCCCCACCTCCCAACCCCACTCCCCCCATCAACCCTCAGTTTGTTTTGTGAGATTAAGAGTCACTTATGGTTTGTCTGTGAACACATATTTTTAATTTTATTTAATTCTGTTAAAATACATTTAGGTTAAAGAAAGACTATTTAGAAACCATTGCTTCTTAGTTCCAGAATCCTCTAGAATATGGGAACAAATCTGCAGCCTCCAGTAATGTTTTTCCTTTCTACCATTTTCACATGTAAACCAATTTTGCTCTTGAGTGAAGAAAGCAGAAACTCTTTGACTGGCTCTTTACAACTGAGGCAATCCTTTCCTATTTACTGTTAGATTCAAATCAAAATTCAAAACCAATTTTCTTATTAAAATTGACTAATAAAAATAAAGTAAAGTACATGGTTCTAAGATGAATGGTTAGTTTGGTCTGGGTTCTTTTTTTCCCCCCCACTGTTTTATGAACTGATTCTAAATGTTCCTTCAGACTTTGGATAAATCATTAATTATTACCCAGAGAATGCCTCCTATTGCAACACGAGTGTCCAGAATTTAGTCTTTTCTGGGCCTCTCAGGTGAGGCAAATTCTGACTGGCTTTCAAGTTTAAGCTTAAAGCTAGTTTGATTTGATTTAATCTTGGATTATGTGAAAGATCATTGATTTTTCTAACTGTGTGACTTTTGTTTTGTTTCCAATTTTGACAGTGCTTTGAGATGGCTTTTCCTCCAAAAGCACTCCATAAAAATGAAGTTGTGGTTAAAAAAAAAAAAAAAAAGGCCTTGCTTTAAGGTTACCTGGTGATATCCCCACATGACATTTGCTTTAAAAGAATTCTGTGAGAAATAAACTGACTTGCCAAAAGGAAAATCATTCTTTAAAAAAAAAGAGGGGGCGGGGGGAGGAAAAAACAAAACCCTGCTACTGAAGATAAGCGAAAAGGATAATGAATATTATGATCTCCAAAAATTACTGTCCCATTTATCAAAGTTTATATGTCAGATGAAGGGATAGTAGATTAAAATAAATTTACTTGTTTATATGCACAAAGATGCCAAATTAAGTCCCCCTTTTCTTGTGTTAAAACTTGATTAAGCTGTTCTGGACATACTCCTTTCTGAAAGTTAGAGAAGCAGATAAATAGTGGGTGAAAGGTCTATAATGACCCGACAATCGAAATGAATGAATATACAAACACAGCATTTATTAAATCAACTGATACAAAACATGAGAGCCCATTTCAATTAAGAAACTAAAGAATAGAATTGAACTGAGGGCTTAAGTTCTGAGTAGGCAACTTGATCACCTAACAAAAGATTATAAATCATCCTTTATTAATAATTCAATTCAATTCACAATTTTTGGCAGACACAGTTCTAGGTCCTGGGAATAAATTTGTAGAGGAGATTGATGGTGTTCTTTTCCACATGAACCATAAAATTCATTGGAGAAAATGAACAATAAACAATTAATTTCAAATATAATGATTATGAAAGCAGTAGAAAGAAATGTTATGGGACCATATGGCAAAACAGTGTAACCATTGTTTCTATTCAATTGCCATTCAGATTCTTTTTTGTTTTGTTTTGCTTTTTAAGATTTTATTTATTTATTTGACAGAGAGAGACATAGGACTCCATCCCAGGGCCCTGGGATCATGACCTGAGCGGAAGGCAGACACTTAACGACTGAGCCACCCAAGGTCCCCTGCCGTTCAGATTCTTTAGTGTGATGTCCCACCATCCCCTAGGGTAGTAAGTAGGATGGTAAATGCTTCCTTTCTTTTTCCCTTTTTTTCTCCATTTCTTTTATCTATCCTGCTCCCCTTACGTAAATATCCATATAAACTATGTGCTCACCTTCCTCTGCTCGGAATGGACACTTAGCAGAGAACATATGGACACCACCCTGCCTTTAAAGTGTTTAAAATAAACAAGGTTATGTAAATTTTGAAGAAACAAATATTTGAATAATCAATTAGTTAATTGCTACTGACAACTTATTTGAATGAAAAATACAAATTGGTATGAGAGAGAAAACTAATTAGTCTAGGGTGTTATCTGATAAATTGTTTTGAGGAGGTGACACTTAAATTGAGATTTTTTTTTTAAAGAATAGAAAAATAAATGTTTTACAGGCAGACAGAATAACAGTATATGTGAAGGCTTCACCATAGGAAAGAGTTGGAAGAATTAAGACTCCTGTTGTGAAGAGTTTGGATCAAGAAGAGAAAGGAGGTGCTCCAGAGACATATGAATGTTTAATAGTGAGGATCTTAAGGACTGAAAAGCCAATTTAATATAGCATTTCATCATGTCATAATAAATGATAATGTTAGTGAGTATTGAAGCTGGGGATAGGGAGAAGAAAATGATGCTTCAGAAGGCTGATCTGGTGACAGGAAGTCAGAAAGTTTTAAGGATTTTGCCTATATACACAGCGTTTATAGGCTTTTATGTTTTCTGATCTGTTAAACAATATGAAAATGCTATAGACTTCTATATTATTGGAGTTCTTTCAGTCTTCTTTATCGAATTCAATTTGTCTAGGCAGTGCCTCATAGGGGAGGATAGCCTTGGTGGAAATATAAAAAATCAGTATCTGCTTATCCTTGATTGAAAGGTACAGGTATTTATTTCTGTTAGTTTAGCATAGGCTGATAGCTGAAATACAATCATGTTACCAAAAAAAAAAAAAAAAATTGTGTGTGTGTGTGTGTGTGTGTGTGTAATTCCCTCTAGAGTACCTCAAGGGAAAGAACTATGCCTCATTTATTTTTGTGACTTTTTAAAAATAACTGATATGTAGGTCAATAGAACATAATAGAATGCCCAGAATTAAACCCAAGCATACATAGTCAATGACTCTTTGGCAAGGGTGCCAAGAATTCACAATGGGGAAAGGGTAGTTTCTTCAATAAATGGTGTTGGAAAACTGGATGTCAACATACCAAAGAATGAAACTGGACCCTGTTCTCACACCATCAATTCAAAATGGATTAAGGACTTAAATGTAAGACCTAAAGCCACAAAAATCCTAGAAGAAAACATAGGAAAAAAATTCATTGACACTGATCTTTTCAATGATCTATTGGACATGTCACCAAAACACAGGCAACAAAAACAAAAATAACAAGTGGGATCACATTAACTAAAAGCTCCTTCACATCAAAGGAAACAATCAACAACAACAACAAAAAAGCCAGCCTATGGGAGAAAAAATTGCAAGCCATATATCTGATAATGGGTTAATACTCAAAATATTCACAGAACTTCTACAAGTTAAAAGAAAGAAAAACCAAAGAGGAAAGTGAAATTAGAGTTTTTTGTTTTGACAAACATTTTTATGTGTTATGGAATAATAACAATTTTCTCCACATTTCCTTTTCTCTCTAGGTTCCAACCCATCCTCAACAGGGTAGACAGGTTGATCTTTGACAAAAATAAAACAGTTCATACTACATTTGTAACACTGGGACTAAAACCATCCTTTTCCCTTCAAAAATTCCCTTCATTTACAAGGTCAATAGGGTGCCCCACAGGTTTGACATAACACAGACTTCTTCCCACATTCCTCATCCTCACCAACAGTGGTCAAAGTGTGCATACACACAAAGAAAAGACCACTCCTCCTCGAATACCCATTCAGAGATACCCTAACACTCAGACTAAAACATGCTTCCTTAGAATTCCCCTTCCATTGATATAAGTCAGGAGAGACTCCCCAAATTTCAGCATGCTCTAACACATAATGACTTTGCCACATTTATCTGCCTTGATTTTACAAGGACATGATTTTAATCGGTTCACAACTGAAACTTCTGGCTCCGGATTTATCCCAAAGCTCCTACATTCTAATCTTTTCTTATTGCTACTTCACTATCACTCTTTTTTTTTTTTTAAGATTTTATTTATTTATTTGACAGAGATCACAAGTAGGCAGAGAGGCAGGCAGAGAGAGAGCGGGGGAGAAGCAGGCTCCCTGCTAAGCAAAGAGTCCGATGCAGGGCTCGATCCCCAGACCCTAGGATCATGACCTGAGCCGAAGGCAGAGGCTTTAACCCACTGAGCCACCAGGCACCCCTCGCTATCACTCTTGAAAACCTTCCATTATGCTCTCTGGAGAAAAATCTCTAGGCCCTGAGTCATTGTTCTAAAGCATCTTCTTGACATTACAGAAGACACTACTTTAGCTGTAGCCTTCTCAATTGATGAAGGTATTTTTTTTTTTAAGCTCCTCACAACCTTGATCTCCTTACTCCTTGATTCCATTTCCATACTATTCTCCCCTCCTCTCTCTCTAAAACTAGCATGGAATCCATGGAATCTGAGTCTCTCAGTGACTACCTCTTATTCTTATCTACTACCAAGTACACAAGACCTAGTAGATTCTCCCATTTTTTAATCTTTTTAACTTTGACTGAGAGCTCCTCAACACAACTCTGGTAAATTTTCTCAGTGATTTCACTAGTTTCTCTTCATGACACCTGAAAATTCAGTTTCTTGAATTTCTCTCCTATTGATCTCATCCTTCACTCTGAGTCACTCTCAGAAGTGTATGCTAGAATTTGTCATTACCTATAATAGAATTTGTCATTACCTATAATGTCTAATACTATTAGAACCCTCATTCATTTAACTTGATGTATCCTGTTCTCTGATCACTACAGTCTTTCTAGCTCATTTCATTGAATATTTTAACAATCTTTTAAACCCTATTGAAACTTTTCACTCTCCTCATTCTCTTCATGTTCATTCTTTCCTACTAGATTATGTCCCATAATCAATCATTAGAATCACTACATTTCATATACACTCTACTTCTTTATTCCTCCCTTGCTTTTTGAACCCTTTGGTAGAATCAGTAGCCAATAAAATCCATTTTTCCACTTTTTCCACATTTGTGTCAATGAAGCTAAATGAATATGGATAAAAATAGATAACATAAAAACATACCATTTTGACTGGTTTCACTTTATACTCATGATTATAAATATCAAGTAAACTTTTAAGGCTGCTCAGAGTCATACTTACTTATACCATTCACTCTCCTAATTTCCTAAGTGTTCACTTCAGCTCTTTCATCTTAAGTCAAATACATTTTCATTAGACTCATTCTTACTAATGACCTTGATTTTCTGTGAAAATTGCAGGTAACTTAGCAGAATTTCTCCCAAATTCCCATTGTCATATCTATTCACCTACCAGGATCTGTACCCATATCATCTGCCATGTCACTTATTACTCTTTTGAAATACAATCAGGCTCTCAACATTGACACTGAACCTCATCTCCTCCCTCTACTCTAAAACGTTGCTTCAAATATTGGTGCTTCTTTTCTAACATCAGATTATTCCTATCTATTAGATCTCTTTATACTATCATACAAACTTGTTATTAGTTTTCACATCTTTATAAAAGGAAACAAAACAAACACAAACTGCAATTTTCCCTTGATCCATCTTTTCCCATCTGCTACCCTTCCATTTAGTTTTTGCATCTCTTTGCAGCAAAACTCTTTGCAGATATTGTACTTACTCACTGTGTTATTTCAAATGCCTCTCCTCCCATTATTTAGAACACATTCCAATCAGACTTTCAGTCCAACTACTTTACTTCATTGAGGTAGTTTCTGTCATGGTCACCAACGTCCTTCATGCTACGAAATACTTGATCTTTCAATTTGCTTTTTATATCCTATTTATGATCCTATTTCCTTTTGGTTTTCTTCTTATTTCCCTGGTCGTTCCTTTCAATTTCCTCTGCTATTCTCCTCTCCTCCATTCTAGAGTGCCCAGGATCTTCTTTTCTTCTCTGAAATCACTCCTTTGGAGATACATTTCATTCCTTGTGTAACTTTCAATACCATCTATTTGTCATCAGCTCTCAGATTTATATATCCACACAAAAGCAATCATCTGAATTTGTATATCCATCTGCCCATTTAACACTTGCCTAAGATATTAGTAGATATCTCATAATTAATATTTCCCTCAAAATTAACATCCCCAAACATGAACTCCTGATCATGCATATACTGTCAACCTCTTTACATAGTCTAATGCAACTATGTTAATGAAAACTATTTTTTCAGTTTTCAACCTAAGATCCTGAACTTCTTCCTTTCTCTCATACTCTACATCTAATTCATACAAAATACTGTTGAGTCAATTTTCAAGTTCCATTAAAAATTGGACTGCTCCCAACCTCTTTTGCTGAAACCCAATTTTCAGGTGGATGGCTACAACTTCCTAACTGTTCTCCCTGCTCCCCATGCTCTCTTTCCAAGCAGTCAGTGTAATCTTTTAAAAAGGTAAAGCAAATTATTCTACTTCTCTCTTCTAACCTTGCTAATAAATCCCCATGTCAATCAAAGTAAAAGCCTAAGCCTTTCTAATTGCTTACAAAGCTCTACAAGATCTGCTCTTCCTCTTCCTTCCTTCTCTCATCACATTCTGAGCTCTTACTTTGTTATTGCCCATTCCACTCTACTCCAGAATACAGGCTTCTTGGTCTGACCCAGACACAATTTACATCCTCCCAATTGAAAGCTTTTGCACTGGCCAGAATGTCCCCACCACCCCCACCCCAATATCCATATGACTTTCTCCTAACCCAGTTTCAAGTCTTTATTCAGATCTCATGTTTTCAATGAGGCCTATCCTGAACACTCTATTTAAAACTTTTACTCTCTTCTTTTACTAGCATTTTTAACTTTCACGTAACTTAAGTACATTACGTGAGACTCATAGTAAGTGTTCAACAAGTATTTTCAATGAAAGAAAAGCCATTCAAAAGTTTCCCAAAAATTAAAGTAAAATCAAATGCCCTGTCGTGTTTTTTTTCCCCTATCTATTTATTTGACAGAGAGAAAGAGACAGCAAGAGAGAACACAAGCAGGGGGAGTGGGAGAAGCAGGCTTCCCACTGAGCAAGAAGCCCAATGCAGGGCTCTATGCAAAGGCTCAATGCAGGGCTTGGTCCCAGGACCCTGGGATCATGATCTGAGCTGAAAGCAGGCACTTAATGACTGAGCCACCCAGGCGCCCTGCCTTATCATGTTCATAAAGCATCTGCCTAGATTTCCAAACTCAAGCCACACTCTATCTTTCTAACTTACTTGGTTTTATTCACTCTATTTTCAGTTTCTTGAATACACCAAATTCTTTTTCACCTCAGAACCCTCGTAACAGCTATTCCTTTTCCCAGGTCATTATTTTCTTGACATATTTCATAGTGTTCTTCCCTCTGATGTCACCTTAAAGGTCATGTTTTGAATTGTTTTCCCTAACTACCTTATTTTAATATCAAATACTCATTTTATTCTACATCATAAGGTCATATTCTCCATTTCTTTTTAGTTATTTTTAAATTATTATTATTATCCACTGATTCTTCTTTCTAAAAGAATGTATATTCAGTTATATTAACACATGGTCTGCTTGTTTAAAGATGTAGGCACAGTTTCTGGCTAATCACATGGCCCCAATAAATGTTAGCTTTTAGGTTATAAAAACACAAAAAAAGCAGGACATTTTTGGAAAATAGCCATGGTGTGACCTCCAATGGTTGCCCCTCCCAGGTTTGCCCATCAGAGTCTTGAGCCTGGAACCCTTCCTTACCGAGGGGTAAAAAGGTCTTACTGTCTTGTGAAGGGCTTATTTCCATATGTGGGAATAACGTGCCCTATTTCAGACTCTGAATATTCTTTTGTTCTGCTTAAGTGTATGTATCATATGACACATGGGCAATTCCACTACTCTATCCAGACCCTGCAGTGAGAGGATAGAGTCCTTCTTCTAGAGCATGAGAAGGGTGTATGTAGGCTGATTGCACTGAATCAGCTGTTGGGAGGGTACCACTGGCCATGGAAGACTGTTATTCACTACTGAAGCTAATCTTACTTTGTCTTTTCTCTATGTGAGTAAAACTCTGCTTCATCTGGTACTTGATTGTGTTGTGTTTTCCTGGTGAATCTGATACCAAGATGCAGTGGGCAAATGTGTTTCAACTTCTACTTCTGATGGCTGGCATAATGATGACCTTTGCTATTCTCCATGTAAATGGAATTCTACCCCGCATTGGTGACCAGTGTCTGCTGTGTTTGCTGGACAGAAGAGAATACAAAGTGTGACTCGTAAGTTAATGACACTAGTTTGCTGGCAGTGCAGAACAGAGTTTAAGGGTGCAGCTATGCTGTCAGAAGGTTTGAATTTCAGCTTGAATTCTGCTATGTACTCCTCTAAAGTGACTGTGCATCTGAGTTTTGTATGACTGTCTCTGATTATGTTTGCTGAAAGCATTTTTCTACTTTCAATATTAAAGCTGTCCTGAGTTGGAAGGAAAATTAATTGTATGTCCCTCCACTCCAAAGAAACATTTCTTCTTGAGACAAGCCTTTCTTGACCCAGTTCCTTCACTTGTAAGGTAAGACCAAAAATGATGCATAGCTCCTATAGATGTTGAGAAGATTAAATAACTATATATAAAAATGGAAAGCATATAGTTTTTGTGTTTACTATATACACACAACATGAAAGTCATAGAGCTCAGACTAATCAATATATTATTGAGAAATATATTACTAACAAATTTTGTTGCAAAAATTCCCTCATCAGCCTATATTTATATTAAATATAAACTTTGTAGAAATATAGAAATTTAAAAAACAAAGCTTCATCTGACAAGACAGGTAAATTAAGTGCCTAATCATTCTCTTTATGAAAGGACAAACCACATTGTACATTTATTTACACTGGAGTTTCAATAGTATATTTCTCAATGACTGCCTACTTCTTTGTGGGTAGAGACCCCAAGAAATAAACTATTAAAGCATTCCCCATAATATTATCAGTCAGAAAGGGTAAAGGCTTTTCTCTGGATATATAATATACGTTAGTAGAAAATATTAGCTCAGTTATATAAAAATGCATTTAAATGCCCATTGTAAGAAATGCATTTGTTGTATAACTTTAGTTTATTCTTTTTATTACTCAAAAATTCCTTCCTTCTTGGGCACCTGGGTGGCTCAGTTGGTTGGGCAACTGCCTTTGGCTCAGGTCAAGATCCCAGAGTCCTGGAATGGAATCCTGCTTCAGGGTCCCAGATCCATAGAGAGTCTGCTTCTCTCTCTGACATTCTCACTTCTCATGCTCTCTCTCACTCTCTCTCTCGAATAAATAAACAAAATCTTAAAAAAAAATCCTTCCTTCTTGAAACTTTGTGACCTTTTCAATTCTTATTACCTAATTTTTAATTTTTATTTTCTAACAAAATTACAAGATCTTTTTTACTTAGTATATTTATTTAAAATCACATAGTTGGAATTACCATCGTACATCAAGGATATAGAAAGAAAAGAAAATGTTACTGTTCATTCAACAGCGAAGGTTATGAGCTAAAAATTCTTAACATCTAAAATAGAACACAATTAATTTTAATAAGCTAAAGTGCAACAGTAAGGCAAAAAGACAAGATATCTGATAAGCAGCTGTGGGACCTAAAGGTCATCACTAAACATCATTCTCATTTACCCTTTTACTTTTAGTGTCAGGATCTTGTTCTGGCAACATAAGCCCCTGAGATTTCTCAAGCCGTCCCTCTATATTGAGCTACCTTGCTAATTTAAAAGCCTTAGTGATTATGCTCTGTTATGATATTAATGGAAAGGTCAATGAATTCATGAAAATAGCTTTTTTTTTTTTAATGACATTCTGAACCTTTTCTGCTTTTACAATTTTCAACAAGAAACTGATCATCTGGGTCATTTTGCATAATAAGTGAATGTAAGCAGTCACCATTTGTGATAATATCACCTTCCCTGTCACATGCTGAATGTACAGAATGAGGATCCCCTGATTGTTTGATACATTCTCTTGCTTTTAATGAAAACAAGAACTTTCATGGGAAGAGAAGAGAGAAAGTGTTTTTAATAAGACAAGCTACAGTTTAGAAGCTGAAAAGGTTAAAAATTACCTTCAAAATCTCATATTAAATGCTGTCACAGAGAGTGCTAAACTTTTCTAGAATGCTTTTAAACAGTGTTTTACATTGAAACTGTCTGTGTATGGTGTCCAAAAGAAAACAGCAGAAGCAAAGCCTAGAGAGACTTAAGGTAATAGAGTAAAGGAGTGGCTAAATTGCATAAGATAAAACAGAAAATAATATGAAATACTACTCCTGGCATAGATCCAATTTTGTAAGCCATATCATGTTTATACTTTCCTATTTATCACACTCATATATTAAGAGAAGAATTTTAATATTTTTCTCATTATGTGACTAGAGAAATGTCTTTCACATCGAGCCAGGATAAACTTTCTTTTAGAGATGAATCATATAAAACAGTGGAACCCCCCCTCCCCATTTGTGCCAATACAATAAGAAAAAGTCCTTTGGAGAAAGTATTGATGCAGATAATCTTGTGATTTGGGGTGAGTATTAATCGTTGCTTAAATGGAGTTTGTAAGCCAAAGCAATTTTGAGGACTTGGCCTGCGCTTGAATAATGGACAGGCTCCTCATTTCATTTTGTGTATATTCAGAAGCAAACTAAACTGTATTCTAGCAAGTTTCAATAGTATCTAAGGACAAGTTCTGGCTATACACTTTTGGTAGCCAATGTTTAGGGAGTCAAAGATTCTTTAGACACATATTACCATTAATCAGCAAAAGACTACTAGGCATAATTTACCATGTTTCATAATATGTTAACTCCTCAACTCTGGACACAGAAAATCTGATCTGGTTTTGTAGCCTGAATTCACACTGTTTGAGTGTTCCAAAATCACTACAGCAGGCTGGTGGTGATCAAGTCAAAAGCACAGATCAGAATCGATTGCAAATCAACTCTGGAAGAACCCAACACAATCAGTCCTCAGATCAGCCCCACATATTTAGTTCCAAAACCTATGAACACAGGCTCAGTACACACACACACACACACACACATACACAAACATTTACACTGCATACACATACAAACACACACATACAAGCACACAAACCAGAATAAAAGACCATGAGTGAGAGAAAAAAGTACCTGGAGAAAATAAGGAAACACAGATCAGAAGCCTGTTTAAGATTCCAAGAGAGAAGTTACAGATATAAATACAAAAAATATAGAATATATATATTTTATGACATATATAGAAATATATATAAATAAGGTATATATAAAATCCCTCACTAGATTTTATTAAAGACATTGAAAAAAATTGAAAAGATAAGCTACAATGGCCGAATAATATTTGTATGTCACGTATCTTTTTTCAACTTAAATTCATTTAATTAACATGTAGTGTATTATTAGTATCAGAAGTAGAGTTCAGTGATTCATCAGTCTTATGTAATACTCAGTACTCATTACATCATGTGCCCTCCTTAATGTTCATCACCCAGTTATTCCATCCCCCCACACCCCCTCAACTTCAGCAAACTTCAGTTTGTTTCCTATGATTAAGAGTCTCTTACAGTTTATTTCCCTCTTTGATTTCATCTTGTTTCATTTTTCCCTCCCTCCCTCTATAATCCTGTTTTGTTTCTTGAATTCCACATATGAGTGAGATCGTATGATAATTGTCTTTCTCTGATTGATTTATTTCACTTAGCTTAATAATCCATCCACATTGTTGCACGTGGCAAAATTTCATATTTTTGATGGCTGAGGAGTAGTATTCCACATCTTCTTTCTCCATTCTGTTGTTGATAGACATCTGGGCTCTTTCCATGGTTTGACTATTGTGGACATTGATGCTACAAACATTGGGGTGCTCATGCCCCTTCAGATCACTACATTTGTATCTTTGGGGTAGATATCTAGTAGTACAATTCCTGCGTCATAGGGTAGTTCTATTTTCAAATTTTTGGAGAACCCTCCATACTGTTTTCCAGAGTGGTTGCCACAGCTTGCATTCCCACCAACAGTGTAAGAGGGTCCCCCCTTCTCCACATCCTCGCCAACCTCTTTTGTTTCCTGATTTGTTCATTTTAGCCATTCTGACTGGTGTGAGTTGGTATCTCATTGTGGTTTGGATTTGTATTTCCCTGATGTTGAGTTATGTGGAGCATATTTTCATGTGTCTGTTGACCATTTGTACACCTTCTTTGGAAAAATTCTGTTTAGGTCTTCTGTCCATTTTTTTATTGGATTATTTGTTCTTTGGGTGTTAAGATTGATAAGGTCTTTATAGATTTTGGATACTAGCTTTTTGTCTGATAAGACATTTGCAAATATATTCTCCCATTCCCCAGATTAGGGAAGTTCTCCCCTAGAGTAGTTTTTGGCTATAATTTGCTCCAATATACCTTCTGCCTCCCGCCACCAATCTCTTTGCTCTTCTTTTGGGATCCCAATTATTCTAATATTGTTTTGCTTTACGGTATCACTTATCTCTCAAATTCTCCCATGGTAATCTAGCAATTGTTTATCTCTTTCTCAACTTCTTTAGGCTCCATCATTTATATTCTATATCACTAATTCTCTCTTCTGCCTCATTTATCCAAGCAGTTGAGCCTCCATTTTTATTACATCTTACTAATAGCCTTTTTAATTTTGACTTGATTAGATTGTAGTTCTTCTATTTCTCTAGAAAGGGATTTTTTTTTAGTGTCTTCTATGCTTTTTTCAAGCCTTGCTAGTATCTTTATAATCATTATTCTAACATCTTACTAATATCCATACTGATTAGGTCCCTGGCAGTTAGTACTGCCTCTTGTTCTCTTTTTTGAGGTGAGTTTCTCTGTCTGGTCATTCTTGCAGAAAGTGGTCATTTTTATATTTGTAGAATTGCAGCAATTTTTTTCTTAGATCTCCAGTTAAGTTCACAAGTGTTCAGAATGATTTGATAGCTATCTAACTGAATTCCTGGGACCAGACAAAACTAAGGTTTTCTACCCTTCTGTCACCTTGGAAAGGCTCCATAATTCACATATCTAGGAGAAAATCAGAATCTACACTACATATAGGAATTCTATAAGTAAAACCAAATAAATGTAAAACTAAATAAAATTGTAAAAAAATTTAAAAAAACTGATAAACGTGATCAAAACCATGAGGACATCAGATAAGAGGAAACCTGAACTATTTATAGTTGCAATTTCCTAATTACATACATCACATGCATTTGCATTTACATTGGTAATCAAAGAAATGCAAAATTGAATCCACAGTGAAATATTATTTATACATGCAAGTTTAGAAAACATGAAAGGCTGACAATATCAAGTTTTGTAGAAAAAAGAAGGAATGGAAACACCTATGAAGAGCTGCTTCCTTTAAATTTGGTGTAATCACTTTGAAAATAATTGAGTTGGCATGTACTTACACATGTATCCTAGGAATAAGGATAAAAAATTAAAATATTCCAATATCCATGAGAAGAATGAATAAATATATTATAAAACATTAATTTATCTACAAAATATTCCTCTATAAATACAGTTTAGAATAGTGGTAAAATGAATTATCCTCAGTTACATGCAAAATCAAGTTGCTGGATACCATAGTTAAAAGGTTGAGGAAGAAAAGAAAGTTTTTGAGAAAACATAAGACTTGGTTGCATTTATATAAGGTTTTTTAGAGTTAGCAAAATGGTATAATATATTATTTAAGGATAAAAACATAGATAGCAAAGTTATGTAGAAAAGCAAGGAGATGTTATATAAATAGGTTGAAAAGAAGGTTTCCTGTGAGAAGGAAGAGAATAGAATAATCTCAAAGAGACCTTAAAGAGAAGAGTGTTTGTTTATATTTTCAATGGGGTCATAGGTCAATACATGAGCATTTCTTATTTATTTTTATTATACAACTGAAATGTTTTTTGAAATACTATATATCTACTCAAAAACAATGGAAACTGCTGAATTTTTTCAGCTTAAAATTACGAAGAATAAGTTATTAATACGTTGTAAAGTACATGATCTTTTATTGCAAGTCCACATGTAGCCTAATGTTAGACACACATGGGCAATGTATTTAAGTTTATGTTACCTTGCAAAATTGTAAAATTAAAAAGGAATAGTTTGTAGATTTGATTCAGTTATGATGTCTTGAGTCCTTTTCATATCAGGGTGCACTTACATAATTTATTAATTAATTTTTGAATAACTACTGGTACATTCATTTTTAAGAACATGAAATGTTTTGTTCAATTTGTGTAGATCTTGAATTTTTTTATTTTTAAAATTAAAGCAAATTGTTATTCCAGTGTAATTAACATACATAGTGTTATTGTAGACCTTTGGATTACATTTAGAAAAAGGAAATGTGATCATTAAAAATAAGTTGAAAATTATCTCCTTCCTTCATGGATTTTAAAGTAAAGATATTTAAAAGATTTTTAGGGTTATACACATATATCCATTAAAGATATGTAAAAAGAACTCATAAGAAATTCTTCCCATTATCTACACTTCAGCTATGGGTGTAGCTGAGTGTAGTGACTCAGTGAGTTAAGCATCTTCTGCTCAGGTCATGATCTCAGGGTCCTGGGGTTGGGCCCCCAATCAGGCTTCCTGTTTAGCAGCGAGCCTGCTTTTCCCTCTCCCTCTGTGATCTCTCTTGCACTCACTTTCTCTGAAATAAATAAATAAATTCTTTTAAAAAATCTTTATATCTAAGCAAATGACAAGATTTGAATTGCATAAAACTACTATAACACAATTGTGATTTTGCAAAAAGAGACAGTTATCTATTTTTCAAATTAGATCTTATTCTCTTGCATAACTTCTCACTAAAAATGATACAGTAATGGGGCAAATATAATGGGAGGCAGGGTACATGGAAAATGTTTGATTTCTTTAAGCTCTACTTGAATTTTAAAGGGAAAATATCTTTAACTTCTATCACATCAAAGTTACGTCTTAAGAGAGAAAATTTGCTGAGCAATATCATAATTGTGGTATATGTTACTAAAACTCTCAAAGTTGCCAACACAATATACAGGATCTCCCTGAATTTATGATAAATATTAAATTTTATATCTGATACCCTCCTTGTTCATTTTATTTCATCTGCCAAATCTTTAAACACAAAAATCACCATGAGTTACTATCTACTACTTATGCAAAAATTTATAACAAATAAACAGAGAATATTAGTACTGGCAGTTTACCTAATGAGATGCTGCTTCAAATGTGCAAACTCGGCAAATGACTTGTAAAGTGTCATTGGAAATTAAAAGTAACAACATTTTGTGAAAAGTTGCCGCAACCAGAGACTGAAAATGTCTTCACTCAATTCAAATTCCTAAACCTCTGCCTATTTGACAAGATGATATAAGTACAGGGGCCAAAAATAGGCACAAATTATGCTATAGCATCTGATACTCTTCGAGAGAAAATTTGAGGGAACGATAAAGTGCAATACTGTTTATAATGTGATTCTGAGACTGTTGTGTAAATTGCTAAGATTTATTTTTACAAAATCCTCCAATTCCATCTTTAATTTATACTTTTCTAAGTTTGCTCAGATAATGAAACAAACATGGTAGACTTAGTTATGAATCTAAAGTATAAAGTATATGGGACTGTTATAAAAATATAGTGGATTGTGTTGCTTCCTTCAGTTTTAGCTTTAAATCATAATTATTTTATTTACATTAATCAGTTTATTCTTCTGCACTAAAAGGGAGTTTTTTCCTTAACCCCATCTTGACAATTACATTTTGAAATGATTTAAGAAGTCCCAAAGATGAAAAATTACTTTTATAATCATGAAGAAAGTATGATTATCAATAATTCCAAATATTTAAAATGGCTGAGTGACTCTTTTGGGTAGTGAAATGAATACCTATACTAGTTTAATGTAAATTGTCACACTCCTACCCCGCCTTCCATTTTGATAAGTTTATTTGCTTTGTTTCTAGAACAAAGAAAGAAGCCAATTTTTAAGTAGATAGCTATTACAAAGGATTACTAAATAATCTTATAGTCAGAAATATGTGGATATTCTGTTGAGAATAAGTTAACAGAAACCATTTCTATTCCCTTAATACATATAAAAGCATTGTTAAAATGAATAGCAGAGGAAATGTGAGTTCACATATCTGAGCTTGAGATAGACGAGCTTTTTTTTTTTTTAAAGAACTACAGAATCAATTTTAGAAATTATAAACCACATATCGGCGTTTGACCAATTATATAAATTACTTAGTGGTTCAAGAATTTGGAGGCCTAGGTCAAGAGTGATTATTTACATTAAATGTGTATATCACACAATTTTCATCTGTCTTGGCTCTCACTTTAATAGATACAAAGTACAAAAGGTATCTGTTTTTTTTTTACTATTATTGTTTTGCATGTCATAGGTATAGAGATTTTAATGTTTAAGTTTTTAGAAACTTCCATTTTGGTTTTAATATATCATGTTATATTTCTTGTTAAAATTTTATTTCCTGCAGGGATTTTATGTGCTCCTTCCAACAGAACAGTTTCCGCTTATTCAACCTTCTGACCACTGTTCCAGTATATTCTAAGATTTTGCAGACCTTTAAAGGCCTATTAAAACTGGAGCTTTGAATAAATCTACTTACTAAAGATTTTACAACATTTTTACAAATGTAATAAAGTTTTAAAAATCTAATTTCAGAGTATTTTTCTTTGCTTTCTTAAAGTCCTTTTTGTATGATTAATTATTAATGTGAATATTTTTCCTATAAATTTTGCAATTTTTAAGGTACATAGATATATTCTTGTAAAATCTTATATAATACAGAAGTATATTACATAAAAATTGAATGATTTTCTAACTTAGTTTTCCTTACCCCAGCATTCACTATCATGCCTTTCCTCAGAGATATTAAGATATTTAGGCTTAACATGTATTTTCTAGAACTTTTCACTGCACATATATATTTTCCCTTTGTAAATTCTGATTTAAATAATTCAAGAAATATAAATACAGAGTTTTCTTTTCCCATCCTCTCACCATTTCCTCTTCCTTTCAATAACATTGGTAGATGGGGTGCCCGGGTGGCTCAGTGGGTTAAAGCCTCTGCCTTCAGCTCATGTCATGATCCCAGAGTCCTGGGATCAAGCCCCACATTAGGCTTTCTGCTCACTGGGGAGCCTGCTTCCTCCTCTCTCTCTCTCTCTCTCTCTCTCTGCCTGCCTCTCTGCCTACTTGTGATCTCTTTCTGTCAAATAAATAAAATCTGAAAAAAAAAATAACATTGGTAGCTTAGTGTATTTGAGTCATTTTTCCAAGATTGTAAAAAAATAATATTATAAATGCATTTTGTACTTATTTGCTTTTAAAAAATAGGAGTCACATTACAAACAATACTTTGAAACTTAATTTTTTCTCATTTCAAATGCATATTGTATAAAACTCCAGGTAAGTCTTGAACTCATTCATTTAGAAAGAGTATTTCTCGTTATTATTAATATTATTATTATTATAATTATTATTAGTAGTATTCCACTGGGGATATATGACTCTTTACCCACTCATTATTCTAGAACAAATATTCAAATTGTTTTCAAGTTTTTTTTCTAAAGTGAAATCATGGTTATATAGCCTTGACCACAGACCTGTTTTATTTCTGTGACCAAATACCAAATGAGGGATTACTTTTACTTTAGTTCTAATGGATTTTGCCAAATTTTGAGTTTGTTTTCATAGCTTTAGCAGATTTTTATGTAAGCTTAGTTATATATTTATGTTAATTCTGAGAGAGTTTTTTAATCATTTTTTTTAAATTATTTTCAGCATAACAGTATTCATTGTTTTTGTACAACACCCAGTGCTCCATGCAAACCGTGCCCTCTCTAATAACCACCACGTGGTTCCCCCAACCTCCCACCCCCCACCTCTTCAAACCCTTTAGATTGTTTTTCAGAGTCCATAGTCTATCATTGCAGAAAATCAATAAAGAAACAAGAGCATTGAATGACACATTGGACCAGATGGACCTCATAGATATATACAGAACATTCCACCCTAAAACAACAGAATACTCATTCTTCTCAAGTGCACATGGAACCTTCTCAAGAATAGACCACATACTGGGTCACAAATCAGGGATCAACCGATACCAAAAGACTGAGATCATTCCCTGCTTATTCTCAGATCACAATGTTTTGAAACTGGAGCTCAATCACAAGGAAAAGTTCTGAAGGAACTCAAACACCTGGAAGCTAAAAACCACCTTGCTTAAGAATGCTTGGATCAACCAGGAGATCAAAGAAGAACTGAAACAATTCACGGAAACCAATGAGAATGAAGACACTTTGGTCCAAAACCTTCGGTCCTCAGGGGGAAATACATAGCCATCCAAGCCTCCCCCCCAAAAATTGAAAAATCCAGAACACAACAGCTGTCTCTACACCTTAAAGAACTGGAGAATCAACAACAAATCAAACCAACTCCACACATAAGAAGGGAAATAATCAAGATTAGAGCTGAGATCAATGAGGTAGAAACCAGAGATACAGTAGAACGTATCAATGACACTAGAAGCTGGTTTTTTGAAAGAATCAATAAGATCGATAAACCATTGGCCACACTAATCCAAAAGAAAAGAGAGAAAGCCCAAATTAATAAAATTATGAATGAAAAGGGAGAGATCACAACTAACACCAAGGAAGTAGAAACAATCATCAGAAGTTATTACAAACAGTTATATGCCAATAAGCTAAGCAACCTAGATGAAATGGATGCATTCCTGGAAAGCTATAAACTCCCAAAATTGAACCAGGAAGAAGTCGACAACCTAAATAGACCGATATCTAGTAACGAGATTGAAGCAGTGATCAAAAACCTCCCAAAAAACAAGAGCCCAGGACCTGACGGATTCCCTGGGGAATTCTACCAAACTTTCAGAGAAGATAAAACCTAATCTCCTGAAGCTTTTTTTCAAAAAATTGAAGCAGAAGGAAAACTTCCAGACTCTCTCTATGAAGCCAGCATTACCTGATCCCCAAACCAGGCAAAGACCCTACCAAAAAGGAGAATTTCAGACCAATATCACTGATGAATATGGATGCTAAGATTCTCAACAAGATCCTAGCAAACAGGATCCAACAGCACATTAAAAAGATTATCCACCATGACCAGGTGGGATTCATTCCTGGGCTACAAGGATGGTTCAACATTTGCAAATCAATCAATGTGATAGAACAAATTAATAAGAAAAGAGAGAAGAACCACATGGTCCTCTCAATTGATGCAGAAAAAGCATTTGACAAAATCCAGCATCCGTTCCTGATTAAAACGCTTCAAAGTATAGGGATAGAGGGAACATTCCTGAACTTCATCAAATCTATCTATGAAAAACCAACAACGAATATCATCCTCAATGGGAAAAAGCTTGCAGCCTTCCTATTGAGATCAGGAACACGACAAGGATACCCACTCTCACCACTCTTGTTCACCATAGTATTAGAAGTCCTAGCAACAGCAATCAGACAACAAAGAGAAATAAAAGGTATCCAAATTGGCAATGAAGAAGTCAAACTCTCTCTATTCGCAGATGACATGATTCTTTATATGGAAAACCCAAAAGACCCCACCCCCAAACTACTAGAACTCATACAGCAATTCAGTAACATGGCAGGATACAAAGTCAATGTACAGAAATCAGTGGCTTTCCTATACACTAACAATGAAAATACAGAAAGGGAAATTAGAGAATCGATTCCATTTACTATAGCACCAAGAGCCAACGATACCTGGGAATAAACCTAACCAAAGAGGTAAAGGATCTGTACTCGAGGAACTACAGAATGCTCATGAAAGAAATTGAAGAAGACACAAAAAGATGGAAGACCATTCCATGCTCTTGGATTGGAAGAATAGGCATTGTTAAAATGTCTATACTGCCTAGAGCAATCTATACTTTTAATGCCATTCCAATCAAAATTCCACCAGTATTCTTCAAAGAGCTGGAGCAAATAATCCTAAAATTTGTATGGAACCAGAAGAGACCCCGAATCGTAAGGAAATGTTGAAAAACAAAAATAAATCTGGGGGCATCAAGTTACCGGATTTCAAGCTTTACTACAAAGCTGTGATCACCAAGAAAGCATGGTACTGGCATAATAACAGACACATAGACCAGTGGAACAGAGTAGAGAGCCCAGATATGGACCCTCAACTCTATGGTCAGTTAATCTTCGACAAAACAGGAAAAAATATACGGTGATACAAGGACAGTCTCTTCAATAAATGGTGCTGGGAAAACTGGGCAACTATATGTAGAAGAATGAAACTTGACCATTCTCTTACACTGTACATAAAGATAAATTCAAAATGAATAAAAGACCTCAACGTGAGACAGGAATCCATCAGAATCCTAGAGGAGAACATAGGCAGTAATCTCTTCGATATCAGCCATAGCAACTTCTTTCAAGATATATCTCCAAAAGCAAAAAACAAAAGCCAAAATAAACTTTTGGGACTTCATCAAAATCAAAAGCTTCTGCACAGCAAAGGAAACAGTCAAGAAAACAAAGAGGCAACCCACAGAATGGGAGAAGATAATTGCAAATGACACTACAGACAAAAGGTTGATATCCAGGATCTATAAATAACTCCTCAAACTCAACACACACAAAACAGATAATCATATCAAAAAATGAGCAGAAGATATGAACAGACACTTCTCCAATGAAGACATACAAATGGCTATCAGACACATGAAAAAATGTTCATCATCACTAGCCATCAGGGAGATTCAAATTAAAACCACATTGAGATATCACCTTACACCAGTTAGAATGGCCAAAATTAGCAAGACAGGAACAACATGTGTTGGAGGGGATGCGGAGAAAGGGGAACCCTCTTACACTGTTGGTGGGAATGCAAGTTGGTGCAGCCTCTTTGGAGAACAGTGTGGAGATTCCTCAAGAAATTAAAAATAGAACTTCCCTATGACCCTGCAATTGCACTACTGGGTATTTACCCCAAAGATACAGATGTAGTGAAAAGAAGGGCCATCTGTACCCCAATGTTTATAGCAGCAATGGCCATGGTTGCCAAACTGTGGAAAGAACCAAGATGCCCTTCAATGGATGAATGGATAAGGAAGATGTGGTCCATATACACTATGGAGTATTATGCCTCCATCAGAAAGGATGAATACCCAACTTTTGTAGCAACATGGACGGGACTGGAAGAGATTATGCTGAGTGAAATAAGTCAAGCAGAGAAAGTCAATTATCATATGGTTTCACTTATTTATGGAGCATAACAAATAGCATGGAGGGGAGGTGAACAATGAGATAGTTTTTTTATTATTCAACTCTTTCATCCAGAGTCATGGAAAGTGTCTCCATTTGTTCAGTGGTTTTTGTTTCCCCACACGTACAGTAAGATTTTATATTTAATTTCAATAGAATATGTATCTTTTGTTAAACATGCATTTGAGTTTTTATTGCCATTGTTAATAGATAACATGTTTCTTTTTTAATTTATAACTAGATACTACTCTTCTAGAGAAAACTCTATTTTTCTTCTTCAAGTTGCCATTCTTCACCTCACTACTAATATTATAGGACCTTGTATTTTTATTTCATTTGGTTAATTTTTCTTTGCCAGTCCACTAAGTGGAAAATCTTTTGTCATTGACATTTCTTTTATCAACCTTAAGGATAGCCATGTCTTCTTTCATTTATTACAGAGCTACTATCTGAGGAATCATCTTAAACTCTATATAAGTTAATATTTGTTTTTCCACCACTCCTTGTTGCTAATGATACATTTACTTCTCCATTTTCTTTTTTTAAATAAAGCACAAAATATTCTTGGCTCAGCCTTGGAATAGAGCTGGACCCCGTTTTTTTGATGTTTGACTGCTGACAGACTTTAGGCCCCACTTCTATCACTTTCCCTTTTGCCCCACATCAGAGAAAGCCCATAAGAAAGTCCCAGTACCACTTCCCTTGGGTCAGATTCTGGCTTACACATGAAGCCTGATCCAGTCCCAATCTCTAAACATGAACGAAGCCAGAGTCACCTGACCATGCCTCACACTTCTTGTTTTACCCCACATGGAACCTGAACTCTCCTCCTTGCAGAATCATTTTGCTGTTTAGTATATGAGTAATAGGCTTTACTTCTGATCCATTGGTATATGTATGTCATTTATTCCAACATCCATAATTTCCTGGAAGAGAGGGCAGCTGCCCAGGCTCCAGCTGGGAATGTTGAATGTCCAAATTAAATAATGCTTGTCTTAGTCTGACTGCGCTGTTATTACAAAATGTCACAGACTGGGTGGCTTACAAAAAACAGAAATTAATTTACACAGTTTTGGAGGTGTAAGTTCAAGATCAGAGTGCCAGTTTGGTTGGGTGAAGGCCCTCTTCCAGTTTACAAACTTCTTGTATCCTCATATGGTGGAAGGGGCATGTGAGGTCATATTATGAAACCATTAATCCCATTCATGAATGGGCCTGAGGCTCTCATTATGAAAACACTAATCTCATTCATGAGGGGTCTTCCCTCATGACTTAATCACATTCTAAAATACTTAATACCATCCTAATACCATCACATTGAACATTAGAATTTGAATAATACGGATTTTTGAGGGACACAAACATTCAGATCATGGCAATGTACTATTTAATAAAGTCTTTATTACTATTCCCTAGATAAACTATTGCTTTTCTTTGGGATTCTATACATATTGCAGGATGGTGGACATAGGCCTAAATCTGAGGACCTAAGAATATGTGAAAATGCTGATGAATACTAGTTTAAAACTTTTTACACTATTCTATTGAAGTAGTTTTGCCACTTCTTATTCATAGCTCAGTTTTTTTTTTTAATTTTATTTTTTATAAACATATAATATATTTTTATCCCCAGGGGTACAGGTCTGTGAATCGCCAGGTTTACACACTTCATAGCATTCACCATAGCACATACCCACCCCAGTGTCCATAATCCCACCCCCCTCACAACCCCCATCCCCCCATCAACCCTCAGTTTGTTTTGTGAGATTAAGAGTCACTTATGGTTTGTCTCCCTCCCAATTCCATCTTGTTTCATTTACTCTTCTCCTACCCCCTTAACCCCCCATGTTGCATCTCCTCTCCCTCATATCAGGGAGATCATATGATAGTTGTCTTTCTCCGATTGACTTATTTCGCTAAGCATGATACCCTCTCGTTCCATCCACGTCCTTGCAAATGGCAAGATTTCATTTCTTTTGATGGCTGCATAGTATTCCATTGTGTATATATACCACTTCTTCTTTATCCATTCGTCTGTTGATGGACATCTAGGTTCTTTCCATAGTTTGGCTATTGTAGACATTGCTGCTATAAACATTCGGGTGCACGTGCCCCTTCGGATCACTACGTTTGTATCTTTAGGGTAAATACCCAGCAGTGCAATTGCTGGGTCATAAGGTAGTTCTATTTTCAACATTTTGAGGAACCTCCATGCTGTTTTCCAGAGTGGTTGCACCAGCTTGCATTCCCACCAACAGTGTAGGAGGGTTCCCCTTTCTCCGCATCCTCGCCAGCATCTGTCATTTCCTGACTTGTTAATTTTAGCCATTCTGACTGGTGTGAGGTGATATCTCATTGTGGTTTTGATTTGTATTTCCCTGATGCCGAGTGACGTGGAGCACTTTTTCATGTGTCTGTTGGCCATCTGGATGTCTTCTTTGCAGAAATGTCTGTTCATGTCCTCTGCCCATTTCTTGATTGGATTATTTGTTCTTTGGGTGTTGAGTTTGCTAAGTTCTTTATAGATTTTGGACACTAGCCCTTTATCTGATATGTCATTTGCAAATATCTTCTCCCATTCTGTCAGTTGTCTTTTGGTTTTGTTCACTGTTTCCTTTGCTGTGCAAAAGCTTTTGATCTTGATGAAATCCCAATAGTTCATTTTTGCCCTTGCTTCCCTTGCTTTTGGTGATGTTCCTAGGAAGATGTTGCTGTGGCTGAGGTCGAAGAGGTTGTTGCCTGTGTTCTCCTCAAGGATTTTGATGGATTCCTTTCTCACATTGAGATCCTTCATCCATTTGAGTCTATTTTCGTGTGTGGTGTAAGGAAATGATCCAATTTCATTTTTCTGCATGTGGCTGTCCAATTTTCCCAACACCATTTATTGAAGAGGCTGTCTTTTTTCCATTGGACATTCTTTCCTGCTTTGTGGAAGATTAGTTTACCATAGAGTTGAGGGTCTATTTCTGGGCTCTCTATTCTGTTCCATTGATCTATGTGTCTGTTTTTGTGCCAGTACCATACTGTCTTGATGATGACAGCTTTGTAATAGAGCTTGAAGTCCGGAATTGTGATGCCACCAACTTTGGCTTTCTTTTTCAATATTCCTTTGGCTATTCGAGGTCTTTTCTGGTTCCATAAAAATTTTAGGATTATTTGTTCCTAAAACAAATTATTTGTTTCAATTCTTTGAAAAAAATGGATGGTACTTTGATAGGAATTGCATTAAATGTGTAGATTGCTTTAGGTAGCATAGACATTTTCATAATATTTATTCTTCCAATCCAAGAGCATGGAACATTTTTCCATTTCTTTGTGTCTTCCTCAATTTCTTTCATGAGTACTTTATAGTTTTCTGTGTATAGATTCTTAGTCTCTTTGGTTAGGTTTATTCCTAGGTATCTTATAGTTTTGGGTGCAATTGTAAATGGGATGGACTCCTTAATTTCTCTTTCTTCTGTCTTGTTGTTGGTGTAGAGAAATGCAACTGATTTCTGTGCATTGATTTTATATCCTGACACTTTACTGAATTCCTGTACAAGTTCTAGCAGTTTTGGAGTGGAGTCTTTTGGGTTTCCACATATAGTATCATATCATCTGCAAAGAGTGATAGTTTGACTTCTTCTTTGCCGATTTGGATGCCTTTAATTTCCTTTTGTTGTCTGATTGCTGAGGCTAGGACTTCTAGTACTATGTTGAATAGCAGTGGTGATAACGGACATCCCTGCCATGTTCCTGACCTTAGCGGAAAACCTTTCAGTTTTTCTCCATTGAGAATGATATTTGCGGTGGGTTTTTCATAGATGGCTTTGATAATATTGAGGTATGTGCCGTCTATCCCTACACTTTGAAGAGTTTTGATCAGGAAGGGATGCTGTACTTTGTCAAGTGCTTTTTCAGCATCTATGGAGAGTATCATATGATTCTTGTTCTTTCTTTTATTAATGTGTTGTATCACATTGATTGATTTGCAGATGTTGAACCAGCCTTGCAGCCCTGGAATAAATCCCACTTGGTCGTGGTGAATAATCCTTTTAATGTACTGTTGAATCCTATTGGCTAGTATTTTGGCGAGAATTTTTGCATCTGTGTTCATCAAGGATATTGGTCTGTAGTTCTCTTTTTTGATGGGATCCTTGTCTGGTTTTGGGATCAAGGTGATGCTGGCCTCATAAAATGAGTTTGGAAGTTTTCCTTCCGTTTCTATTTTTTGGAACAGTTTCAGGAGAATAGGAATTAGTTCTTCTTTAAATGTTTGGTAGAATTCCCCCGGGAAGCCATCTGGCCCTGGGCTTTTGTTTGTTTGGAGATTTTGGATGACTGTTTCAATCTCCTTACTGCTTATGGGTCTGTTGAGGCTTTCTATTTCTTCCTGGTTCAGTTGAGGTAGTTTATATGTGTCTAGGAATGCATCCATTTCTTCCAGATTGTCAAATTTGTTGGCGTAGAGTTGCTCATAGTATGTTCTTATAATTGTCTTTATTTCTTTGGTGTTCGTTGTGATCTCTCCTCTTTCATTCATGATTTTATTTATTTGGGTCCTCTCTCTTTTCTTTTTATAAGTCTGGCCAGGGGTTTATCAATCTTATTAATTCTTTCAAAGAACCAGCTCCTCGTTTCGTTGATTTGTTCTATTGTTTTTTTGGTTTCTATTTCATTGATTTCTGCTCTGATCTTTATGATTTCTCTTCTCCTGCTGGGTTTAGGGTTTCTTTCTTGTTCTTTCTCCAGCTCCTTTAGGTGTAAGGTTGGGTTGTGTACCTGAGACCTTTCTTGTTTCTTGAGAAAGGCTTGTACCACTATATATTTTCCTCTCAGGACTGCCTTTGTTGTGTCCCACAGATTTTGAACCGTTGTGTTTTCATTATCATTTGTTTCCATGAATTTTTTCAATTCTTCTTTAATTTCCTGGTTGACCCATTCATTCTTTAGAAGGATGCTGTTTAGTCTCCATGTATTTGGGTTCTTTCCAAATTTCCTCTTGTGATTGAGTTCTAGCTTCAGAGCACTGTGGTCTGAAAATATGCAGGTAATGATTCCAATCTTTTGATAACAGTTGAGACCTGATTTAGGACCAAGAATGTGATCTATTCTGGAGAATGTTCCATGTGCACTAGAGAAGAATGTGTATTCTGTTGCTCTGTGATGAAAAGTTCTGAATATATCTGTGATGTCCATCTGGTCCAGTGTGTCACTTAAGGCCTTTATTTCCTTGTTGATCTTTTGCTTGGATGATCTGTACATTTCAGTGAGGGGAGTGTTAAAGTCCCCAACTATTATTGTATTATTGTCGATATGTTTCTTTGATTTTGTTATTAATTGGTTTATATAGTTGGCTGCTCCCACGTTAGGGGCATAGATATTTAAAATTGTTAGATCTTCTTGTTGGATAGTTCCTTTGAGTATGATATAGTGTCCTTCCTCATCTCTTATTATAGTCTTTGGCTTAAAATCTAATTGATCTGATATAAGGATTGCCACTTCTGCTTTCTTCTGAGGTCCATTAGCATGGTAAATTCTTTTCCACCCCCTCACTTTAACCCTGGAGGTGTCTTCGGGTTTAAGATGAGTTTCTTGTAGGCAACATATAGATGGGTTTTATTTTTTTATCCATTCTGATACCCTGTGTCTTTTGATTGGGGCATTTAGCCCATTAACATTCAGGGTAAGTATTGAGAAATATGAATTTAGTGCCATTGTATTGCCTGTAAGGTGACTGTTATTGTATATTGTCTCTGTTTCTTTCTGATCTCCTACTTTTAGGGTCTCTCTTTGCTTAGAGGACCCCTTTCAATATTTCCTGTAGAGCTGGTTTGGTATTTGCAAATTCTTTCAGTTTTTGTTTGTCCTGGAAGCTTTTAATCTCTCCTTCGATTTTCAATGATAGCCTAGCTGGATATAGTATTCTTGGCTGCATGTTTTTCTCGTTTAGTACTCTGAATATATCATGCCAGCTCTTTCTGGCCTGCCAGGTCTCTGTGGATAAGTCTGCTGCCAATCTAATATTTTTACCATTGTACGTTACAGACTTCTTTTCCCGGGCTGCTTTCAGGATCTTTTCTTTGTCACTAAGACTTGTCAATTTTACTATTAGGTGACGGGGTGTGGACCTATTCTTACTGATTTTGAGGGGGGTTCTCTGAACCTCCTGGATTTTGATGCTTGTTCCCTTTGCCATATTGGGGAAATTCTCTCCAATAATTCTTCCAACATACCTTCTGCTCCCCTCTCTGTTTCCTCTTCTTCTGGAATCCCAATTATTCTAATGTTGTTTCATCTTATGGTGTCACTTATCTCTCAAATTCTCCCCCTCGTGATCCAGTAGCTGTTTGTCTTTCTTTTGCTCAGCTTCTTTATTCTCTGTCATTTGGTCTTCTATGTCGCTAATTCTTTCTTCTGCCTCATTTATCCTAGCCGTCAGAGCCTCCATTTTTGTTTGCACCTCATTAATAGCTTTTTTGATTTCAACTTGGTTAGATTTTAGTTCTTTTATTTCTCCAGAAAGGGCTTTTATATCTCCCGAGAGGTTTTCTCTAATATCTTCCATGCCTTTTTCGAGCCCGGCTAGAACCTTGAGAATCGTCATTCTGAACTCTGGATCTGACATATTACCAATGTCTGTATTGATTAGGTCCCTAGCCTTTTGTACTGCCTCTTGTTCTTTTTTTTTGTGGTGAATTTTTCTGCCTTGTCGTTTTGTCCAGTAAGAGTATATGAAGGAGCAAGTAAAATACTAAAAGGGTGGCAACAACCCCAGGAAAATATGCTTTAGCCAAATCAGAAGAGATCCCAAATCGTGAGGGGGGAGAAAGGGGATAAAAAGAGGTTCAGAAAGAAAGAAAAAAAAATTAAAAAAAGAAAACCAATAAAGAAAAAGTATAAAAATAAAAAAATATATATATATTAGATAAACTAGTTAAAAAATGTTAAAAAAGAAAAGGGTAAATGTTAAAAAATTTAGCAGAAGAAGAAAAAAAATTAAAAAAGAAAAAAAAATTAAATTAACTGCAATGCTAAAGAATCACGGGGAGAAAGCCATGAGTTCCGTGCTTTGCTTTCTCCTCCTCTGGAATTCAGCTTCTCTCCTTGGTATTGAAACTACACTCCTTGGTTGGTGAACTTGGTCCTGGCTGGGTTTCTTGCTGATCTTCTGGGGGAGGGGCCTGTTGTAGTGATTCTCAAGCGTCTTTGCCCCAGGCGGAGTTGCACCGCCCTTACCCTGGGCCGCGCTGAGTAATCCGCTCGGGTTCGCTTTCGGGAGCTTTTGTTCCCTGAGCGCTTTCCGTAGAGTTCTGGAGGGCGGGAATGAAGATGGTGGCCTCCCGGTCTCCGGCCCGGAGGAGCCTAGAGCCCGGGGCCCCACTCCTCAGTGCGCCCTCAGAGAACAGCGCCCAATGTCTCCCGTCACCCTGGCCTCCGGCCGCGCTCCGAGCTGACCAAGCCTGCGACCGGTTCAAGGTAAACCCGAGCTTAGAGCTCACTCCTCGGCTCTGTCTCTGTAGCCGGCTTTCCCGTTCTAATACCTGTGAGCTCTGCCACACTCAGACACCCCGATCCTTCTGCGACCCTGCGGGACCTGAGGCCACGCTGACCCCGCGTGGGCTTCACCCCAGTTAAGCCTCTGGAGCGATGTCCCTCAGCGGAACAGACTTTTAAAAGTCCGATTTTGTGCTCCGTTGCTTCGCTGCTTGCCGGAGCCGGCCCCTCCCCCGCGGTCTATCTTCCAGTCGCTTTTGATTCACTTCTGTGCCAGTCCTACCTTTCAGAAAGTGGTTGATTTTCTGTTTCTAGAGTTGCTGTTCTTCTTCTCTTCGATCTCCTGTTGGATTTGTAGGTGTTTGCAATCTTTAGATAAGCTATCTAGCTGATCTCCTGTACCTGAAGTAGTCTCAACCTGCTACTTCTCCGCCATCTTGACTCCTCCATAGCTCAGTTTTTAAAAGTCCTCAAGCACTCATCCAATGGTAATTCATAGTTGTGCTCTTATTATAATAATGATAAAGTATACTTTGAGATTTTACCTCTAAATTTATATATTTTAACTTATTAAGACTCATGATAAATGATACAGTAGTATTATTAGTAGTATAATTTTACAGATTAATAAATTAGGCACCAAATAGGCCAGTTGTTAAGGACACACCTGGAATCTTAGGGCAGGCAGTCTAAAACCCACACTCAAGCACAACTAGAAAAAAATTGATAGAATCCAACATATGACATTAAAATATGCTGTCTTCTCACATACTTCAGATAGTCTCAATATTATCCAACAGTGTGATAAATGGTATAATATACATAGGAAAATGATGATGTGGAAGTACTAAGAGCTAGTGTGTACTTTTTTTTTAAAGATTTTATTTATTTATTTGACAGACAGAGATCACAAGTAGGCAGAGAGGCAGGCAGAGAGAGAGAAAGGAGGAAGCTGGCTCCCCGCTAAGCAGAGAGCTCAACATGGGGCTCGATCCTAGGGCCCTGGGTTCATGACCTGAGCCAAAGGCAGAGGCTTTAACCCACTGAGCCACCCAGGCACCCCAACTTCTTGAAACAAAACCAAAAGAAGACAATAAAACAAGTGAAAAGCAGAAAGGAAACATTTTATGAAAACTCAGTCATTCCTATATCCTCATGTAACTCATACGTTTCATTCATTTTGAGGTACAAAAGTGTTAAACCACATTATAATAAATGCATCATGACCAGGTTTGAACAATTAAAATCAGTAAAGGAATGCTTTGTCTTCTCCTTCTAGGTACCCATGATTGTATTTCCTGGATTTGCAGAAGAAATAGTTGTAGTTGTCAAAAATTTAACTAAAACTTGAATAATCCCCTATTTTTCAAAGGTAAAAAAAAAAAAAAATAGTTCTACATTATTTGGCCCCCAGTAACTTAAGCAAGACTCATTCTGTAGTTAATGCCTTTTCCTCTCTATAAATAGTGCCAATATTTGATAGTTTCATTAATCAAAGACAAAGCTTGACCACAAATTTTAGAAACGTCACATTGCAAGTGGCATGTAGTTTTGGTGATGAATGGAATGATTTCTCCTTGAGTACAAATTGAAATGAAAGCTGATAGAATATTAAAGCATTAGGTTCTAAATATATTTGAGAGATCAGTTTATAGCTCATAAAGTTAAAATCAAATAATTTAAGTGGTATATGTTTAATCACAGATGATGATTGTCAGAGTAAGGAAGACTAGTTTCTATTTCAGTTGTTAAAGCGGCTCTCTAATACTGACAGAGCACAGGCTACATGTCACGGTTTAAGTTCAGAACTGGAGGGATGAAGTGAGCAGAGAACCTGTCTCCCTTTGCACTATACAATGTATTGGGAAGATTTGGTTGACTGACTATAGATAACCCCCCTGTTAAATTGACTCTTATCCTGTGAAGACAAAGTAACAGAAGGACCAATTTTAAAAAGTCAGATACTCTGGTGATCCACAGACCTGGATTCTGTCTCTATTTTTTTGTTAAAAGAACTTGATCCTCTGCTAATTTTAGTTGATGATCCCATGGTACCACTTGAAAGATTATAACTAGATAGGAGATAAGTTAGTGCAGTTAAAAAAAGGTAAAGTAAGTGAAGTTCCATTCAATTTTTTTTTTTTATCATTTTAAATTCTGGACATTTTTTGTCTCAACTATTGTCCAACTAAATTGGACGAAGTCTCAGTAGGTCAGATTGTCTAAGTTATTTCCAAGGGTAGTAGGCAGCCATGTCTTATTCCTCTTACCCTGAAAAATATTGAAATTTTAGTCAACCTCATCCCTGTGCATAATTGCACATATGTACTTTTCTTTTTTAAAACATGTGTTGTTTATTATTCATTTATTTATTTAACAATCTCTATGCCCAACGTAGGGCATGAACTCAGGAACCTGAAATAAAGAGTCACATGCTCTACTGGTTGGGCCAGTCAGGTGCCCTATGTAATTTTCATTATAAATATCCATTAATTAGAAAAATGCTTAAACATCAATCAGGAAAAATCAAAAGGAGCTAATAATTTTTTATTAATTACAGGAGAGACTTGGAAAAAAATGACCTCCAGAGAAATTCTCTATATTTGCATTTGGATATATTTAATATAAACAGTAGGCAGTAACAGTTTTTAATTTATTCTGATGATAAGGTAGATTTGACTTAAAATATGTCTTTATATGAGAGGGTGATGAGATGTAAAGAGAAAATATATAAGGATTCAGGACAATAAGTATTAAACTCTGTTTGTATCTAATTAAATAAATGTAGTCCAGTCCTTATCACCTCTCTATTACTACGGTCTCTCTCTCCTATAAAAACAGAATTATTAGACACATAATCTTTCAAACCCCTTCTTTCAATATTTTGTCAGAAAATAGTACTTGTCCTCTTTTTTTCAGAACATTCATTTATCCTGTATATGTAATTCTAAATTATAGAACTACAAATCTTTCTGAATTAAAATTCAGATTGACTTTGCATGACTATCAATGAGAGGAGCAGAATTTCTACCCTTTTCCTTATAGCAGAATAAAACTAAAAATTAGCAGATAAAGCTATAAATTAACAGCCATTTGGTGTTTAACTGCAAGTTGGATTTAACTTTCTTAACATGACTGACTTGCCAATAACCTAGCACTAGGGTGACTTACTGGGCTCCAGAGCTCAAAATGTTTGCATAGGCTGCCCATCTGTTATTTCATTTTAATGATGTCTATGTATTTAAATAGATAATAATAAACTCTCCTACTGAAAGTGAAAGCAGGTCTTGTGCTTTTGGTTTTATCAAAGTTAAGCTTCGAGTTAGTAGAGTATGAACTATATAAGAAACCATGTTGATACCTGCTTGTCCTCATTCATGGGCATATAAAACTTCCATGAAAGTAAATCAGTAGATTAAAAATAACAGTTTAAATTTATTTTAGAATCTGAAACTCAAATAGTGATTTTTAGGGTAAATAAATTTTTTAAAGTTATTTTAAATTGGGAGTAGAATATTGTTTCCTCCTTATAACTGAGAGGTCATGATTTATAAAGCCAGTCTATACCATCATACATACATCATACATACTACATACATACTACATACATCTGAAACACTAAAATAGTATAAAATGAAATGTCAATCATTCTGTGTTTAAAGGAAAGAAATAACTGTGTTCTAATTTTTCTCATAAAGAACTTTAATTCTGACTAGCTCATTAATTTGCATTTCAAATAGATTTTTTTCCAGTTTTATTGATAAACAATTGACATATATCACTGTGTAAGTTTAAAGCATACAGCATGATGGCTTGAGTTACAAATATTGTAGAATGGTTAATACAATAGGTTTAGCTAACACCCACAAATACATTTGTTGAGCATCAACTGACAGCAAGGCAAATCAGTGGGCCACTGCTTGGGATGTAGAAAATAAGAACTAATTATAATAAGTATGTTAGCTAACTGAGCTCTCTACACAGGGCACTTTACATAAACTGTGAAATCAAAATTGTAACTTTTCACATAGTATAAAACAAATTTATGTGTAACTTCCCACACTGTAAACATATAGCACAGTATGTATACAATGCTAGTATACATACTATACATGCTTTTAGTGAAGAAAGAGAGTAGGGAGGCACCCTTCACTGGCATGGAAGTCAACAACACTAAGGAAATGTTGGAAGTTATTCACAGGTTATAGAATATGAAGAAGCAGCAAATTATTAGCAATCATGCTCATGTTGATTCATGGATTAGGGTCAGAAAAATTCATTCTAACAATTTTCATATAAAAGTTAAGTAGGTAACAATGTATTTTAGACATTAAATAACTATAATATATTTCTTAAATTATAGGTAATAAATTGGTTCAAATGGTAATCTTAATCTTTAGGAGATTGAGAGAGACAAGATTTCACCCATATTTTCTTTTAGCCAATTTATACACTTTCTTAATATGATTCTGTTTATATTTTCTATAGTATAGAGACTAAAATTTGTGTAATAAGAAAGTAAAATTTGAATACTCATTACATTGCTTAAAAGCCATTAGTATAGGTACATAAGTATAACACATACACGCATACATGATTTTAAACTTGAACAAATTGATTTCAATGTTAATAAATGACCTGAACAAATTAGGTACTTACCAAACTAAATGATTAGACTTCTCAACAATGAAATATGTAGCAGGAAGAACAAGAAATTTTGACAGAAACAGGAATTTAGGGGAAAAGGACAGATTTTTTAGCATATCATTGTCAGAATTAAAGGAAACTGGATACTAAGCTTTAGATAGTACATGTTTTGGAAACAGATATGGAATTTTGAGAAAGACATCATAAAGAAAGTTAAAAGCACTGAACAGTTAATGTATTTGGAAATACAAAGCCTTTATATAGCTAGACACAACTAATATTATAATATTATTACAATACTATAATAATAATATTAGAAAAACCAACCTCAGGAAACTGCTGAATCAAACGGGGGTAAGGAAAAACTGAATGAGCTAAATTACTGGTTTCAGCTGTTTCAGCTCCAACATGTCAAAAGTGTGGAATGTGTCACTCCCTTACTTAACAACAATAATAAAAAAGCTGGACAAACCGAAAAGGAAAAAAAAAACACTCTAACTTATTTTAGACCCATCAGAAATCTGAGGTGTGACAGGGCAAATGTCTATTCTGAAATCTGGAGAGACAGGTGCATCCAGAGGGACACAACATCTGCTTAGTTGGAGGAGAAGTCACTGGAGATATCATCTGGTAGGAACAAATAAAAGGTAATTTTGATGAGGCTAGAGACTAAGTTTAGACCAGCATAAGACTGAGGAACTGATTAGGAGCTGCAATCTTAGTAAGGCCCCCCAAGCTTCCATGGATTCCTCTTGGAATACCAACAGGTTTTAATGGAGAAATATTGAGGAGGATCCCCTCATTGTTCTGGCAGGAGAAGGGGAAGAGTAATCATGGTGAAATAGACTTTTTCTATAAAAAGATGTATATACTCCCCAGGGGAAAAGATTTTGCAAGGGTCTTATTCTAGCTGGGAAGAGTGCCTTTCTCTCAGTCAGACCTCTCTATCCTACCTGTGTCCTATAACAGTGGGGAGCATGTAACAATGGGGGCTCAGCTGAGGTCATGGCTTCAAGGAAATAGATTAGGAAGGCTAGCTAGGGAAAGGAGTTGAGTTTGGGGCAGGATCCAGGGGCTAGATTGTTGCAGAAATAGTTGTAAAGATTATATCCCAGGGGGAAAAAAAAATAGTGAGCTTAAAAATAGACCAAGAGAAACTTCCCAACCTGAAATGCAAAGAGAAAAATATATTAAAAACTGTAGGGGACTGGGAGGTAAACTGTAACATATAAGAATTATGGGACAAATCTAAAAAGTGTAACTTTTTGTTACATGGGGACATGGATAATCAGAATTCCAAAAGGAGAAGAAAGAGAAAATAGAGAAGAAATAATTTAAGTAGCAGTGTTTGAGAATTTTTGAAAATTAATGACAAATACAGAACTACAGATACAGGAAGCTCTGGGAATATCATGTAGAATAAATATTGAAATACCTACCTCCCCCCAACAAAACAACAATAAAACAAAACAAAACAAAAAAAAACCTAGTTACTTTATATTCAAACTGCAGTAAAGCTAAGATTAAAAAGAAATCTTGAAAGCTCAAGAGCTGAAAATAACTATGGAGGAACAAGGATAAGAATCATAGTGAATATCTTGTTAGAAACCACACAAACCAGGGCACCTGGGTGGCTCAGTGGGTTAAGCTGCTGCCTTCAGCTCAGGTCATGATCTCAGGGTCCTGGGATCGAGTCCCGCATCGGGCTCTCTGCTCGTCAGGGAGCCTGCTTCCCTCTCTCTCTCTCTGCCTGCCTCTCTGTCTACTTGTGATCTCTCTCTGTCAAATAAACAAATAAAATCTTAAAAAAAAAAAAAAAAAGAAACCACACAAACCAGAAGAGTAGAGTAGGATGACTGGATAGCCACATGCAAAAAATGAATCTAGACACAGACCTTACACCCTTCAGAAAAATTAGCTCAAAATGGATCATGGATCTGAGTATAAAATGCAAAACTTTAAAAGTCTTAAAAGATAACATGGGAAAATATCTTGGTGACCTTGAGCATTGTGATAATTTTTTTGGATAAAACATCAAAGGCACAACCCATGAAAGAAATAATGGATAAGCTGGACTTCACTAAAATTAAACTTGTGTTCTGCAAAAGACAATGTCAAGAGAAAGAGAAGAAAAGTCACAAATTGGGAGAACTTATTTGGAAAGATATATCTGATAAAGAAATTTTACCTAAAATATACAAGGACTCTTAGAACACTCAACAGTAAAAAATGACCAGGCTGATTTAAAAATGGGCCAAAGAGCTTAACACACACTAAGGGAAATACACAGATGACAAACGTATGATAAGATGCTCCACATTATATGTCATCAGGGAAATGAAAATTCAAACAATAATGAAATACCACTACAAAGCTGTTGGAGTGGTCCAAATAATTTTGGGAATTGATAATCTCATGTCACATGGGAGTCCAGGTTAACAATTCCACAACTACTACACAAACATACTAGAATTGAAAAAAATAACTAAATGGATGGCAGATGGTGGGAGCAGATTAATTACTACCGGAGAGGAGGATAAGCAAAGGGAGCAGGGCACAATGATCCAAGAAGTAATGAGTTAAAGTTGGACATGAGTATGAACTTACAGTTAGCTTAACACATACACCAATTTTTACTGCTTACAGAATATTTACAAATGTGTGTATATAAACTGGTCAGTACACGCATATTCTCTGACTCTGTCAGCTGAAAGGAGCTAGAAGCATAACACCCTAACAGTAGTACCAGATATGTCTGGTAGAATCCAGATATGTCTTTTTAACACCATTCTCCAATATCAGGAACTAGGGCTTCTTGGAATAATGGCTGATTCTAGATCTTGGGAAAGAAACAAGATGAGCCTGGGCCACCTTATTGCAACACAAAGTAAGGAAGTGCTAAACACATGCACACACACACAATGAGCAGGTTTATCAAAGGGACACAGGAATCAACTAAAAGAGCTCTGAGTGGACAAATTTGAGCAAAAAATAAAGTGGTATAGGATTATAAGTCAAAGGATGAAATAAATAATCATGAGACCTACTACTAATAATTAAATGACTGAGTAAAGAAATAAACGAATGTGAAGAATGGTACATAATTTATGTAGATACTGTAAGGAGGTAGACCTAACCCCCACTATTGGACTGTGGCTTGTGCCTAGTGACTTCCTTTCAAAGATCACAAAATGGAAAGTACATAAAAAAGTAACTTTATAGTGAAGAAACCTGACAAACACTGCCTAAGCAAAGTGACAAAGGTCAACATTGACATCCATAAGTCACGTTCATAGTAAGCACCCTTGATAAGCTATGATGAAAATGCAACTTTACAAAAATACTATACACAACTGGGAGAAAACAACTGGGATAAAATATTCTAGAATGAGTAATAGAGAGGACTAATGTCCAGGTGGATGAGAAACCAACAAAAGGAAAAATCACTAATTTCATATTTAAATATAGTAATGCAAGGAAGTTGTTAGAATGGAGCAAAGCGATGGCAACTATATTACCTTATACCTTAAACAATAGTTTATTGATTGCAAGCTTTCAGAGATGTGCTTCAGATTTTGGATGCACTGTACCTCAATTTGAGTTGAAATTAAAAGATTTTATCACTGAAAAACTTCTATTTCAAAATTATGTTCAATATCTGATTTTAAGCATACTGGTCTCCCTTAACCTCACCCACTGTCCCTTCTGCTACATTCCCTATCTCACTGAAAAAGTCTCCCATCCACTAAAGTGCCCAAGTCAGAACACCTGTCCTCAACAACATTTCTTTTTCTACCACATCTAATCTCATACCAAGTGTTCTCCTTGCCCTTCTATGTATCTTCAAAATCTTCACTATTATCAGATGGTAGCCAATAGCTGCTTACGGTTATTGAGCAACTAAAATGTGATCAGGGTAAACTGAAGAACTGAATTTTAACTTTTTTTTACTGTTTCCTCGGTTTAAATTTAAATGTTTTAAATCAACACTTAATGGTTCTGGTCACTCAATGCCATCAACAGTTCTATGATAGCAGCTGGGTGTCCTACAATTCAATTCAATTCTGACACTATCTACCTGGAGATAACATCAGATCCCACAGGTTAAGGTTCAGTCCTGCAAGGCTTCCCTACACACACACACACACACACACACACACACACACTTCAGAGCCCAGTCACAAGTCCAGGTTGTCACCTGTTCTTCTAATCTACTGGGAGATGGAGATTCCCATGACCTTCTCCTGGGGTTCAATTTGCTAAAGCAGCTAACAGAACTAAGAAAGTCATTTGCTTACTGGATTATAAATTTAATATTTTGTAGGATAAGGTTAATATGAAGAGATATAACTCAGGAGCAACCAGATGAAGACATGCATGGAGCAAGGTGTGGGGATATGGCATGGAGGTTTCATGTTCTCGGAACCTGCTACTGTCCCCAAACATCTGTGAAATTAGCAACCTGGGAGCTTTCCAAATACTGTCCTTTTGAGATTTATGGAAGCTTTATTACATAGGCATCTTTTATTAAGTCACTAGCCATTGGCAATCAAGGCAACAGCTACCTCCTCCCTTCTCTGGAAATCAGGGTGGTAGGACTAAGAGTTCCAAACATATAAACACATGATTATCTCTCATGGGAACCAAGCCCCATCCTTTCATTCCTTCCAAAATTACCTCATTAATATAAAAAGAGACACCTTTATAGCTCACACCATAGGAAATTCCAAGGATTTTAGGAGTTCTGGGCCAAAAATGGGGATGAAGATCAAATACATATTTCTTTTTAGAAATCACAATATTATAATATCAGAAAAATTTTAATTGCATTTTGAGGAAGTAGGTGATGTGAACACCCTTTTAAGCTGTAAGTTTATGACATCTAAGTATTGATAAAGTATTTCTTTTTTTTTTTTTCAAGATTTTATTTATTTATTTGACAGAGAGAGATCACAAGCAGGCAGAGAGGCAGGTAGAGAGAGAGGAGGAAGCAGGCTCCCTGCAGAGCAGAGAGCCCGATGCAGGGCTCGATCCCAGGACCCTGAGATCATGACCTGAGCCGAAGGCAGCGGCTTAACCCACTGAGCCACCCAGGCGCCCCTGATAAAGTATTTCTGATAAAAATTAAAGTGTCTGGATTGAGATATGAGTTTGGAATACTTAGTAACAAAATGTGTGTAAAATATGTCTTTGGGAATTGTTTTATATTGATTACTTATGAAATGATTATATTTTACGTTAAATATATTAATATTATTAAAATTAATTTCACCTGTTTCTTTTCCCTTTTTTAACATAGCTATAAGAAAATGTAAAATTCCCTAAATAACTCGCATCATATTTCTATTGAATTGTGCTATTCTAAATTATTCCATTCTCTCCACTATCTTCTAATTTTTAAATTAATTAATTAATTTACAGATTCTATTTATTTATTTGACAGAAAGAGAGAGCAAGAGAGCCCAAGCAAGAGGAGTAGCAGGTAGAGGGAGAGGGAGAAGCAGACTCCCCGTGGAGCAGGGAGCCCAATGCAGGGCTCGATCCCAGGACCCTAGCCAAAGGCAGACACTCAACTGGCTGAGCCACCCAGGCACCCCTCTACTACCTCTTTTAATTCCTTGATCCAAGTGAAGAGGAGCAGAATATGCTATTTCAAATGTGCCACTTTGGCATGTGGATTGTTCTCAGTTGAAAGAAATTAAAATCTGCTGAACTGCCTAAAAGAGTTTAGATAGGGAGCCTGTACCAGAAAGAGAACTATTGCCAGAGATAGCTTTTTATAAAAGAAGAATTTATCTGCATGTCATGGCAAGCATTTATTTACCAAACATTGAGTCTTTTCATCTTCCAATGAATTGATTTTCTCCTCTTTGAACCTCTAGAGTTCAAACTTCCTTTCTCCTTAGCTCAGGAAGGTATACATAGAAGCTTCAGTCGCTTGACTAGCTTGGAGTCTCATATTTTTAATGGGACTCCTATACATATGAAATTAAATGTTTTCTACTGTTAATCTGTCTTATGTCAATTTGATTATTAGATTAGCCAAAGAACCTAGTTAGGAAGAAGGGAAATGTTTTCCCTCCCTACACAGGACACCGTCATCTTCCCCTTGGATTTCTACTCAGGTTTTCTTTGTCTTTAGTGCTGACCACCCCCCACCACATCAATATCTTCTACTCCACACCCCTCTCCCAGCACTCTGCACTTATTCTTTCATAGAGTTGAGAAAATCAAACTCTTTATCTCACAACAGATGCAAGTTTCCAATTTTAATTCATTTTATGCAATGATCTTTCTAACAAGGACATCATATTACACTGTTGATTAAAAAATTCATCTCTGAACTTCACAGCCAATGTCACTCATAATCTTATCTCTGCTCACTATAGCAGTCTCATTTCTCACACCAGCCTCTAATCCTCATTCTGTACTCCAACCAAATTGATTTTATTGGTTTCATCAAATGTTCTATGCTTTTTTTTTAAGATTTATTTATTAATTATTTTAGAGAGAAAGAAATTGAAAGCATGGTGGGGAGGAACCAAGGGATATGGAGAGAGAGAATCTCAAGCAGACTTCCTTGAGTCACATGGCCCCATCCCATGACCCTGAGATCATGACCTGAGCTGAAACCAAGAGTCAGACCCTTAACCGACTGACCCACCCAGGTGCCCCTATGCTTTCTTTTCCATCTGGATCTTTTTATGTTCTATAATTCCTTATATATTGTTCATATTTTTGCCCCAATGCCAAAGCAAAGACTGGCATAAAACAGACACTCAAAAGAAACTGAGTAATGAGTAAATGAATGGATGACTACTGTACTAGAAAGTAGTACTAGTACTACTGTACTAGAAAGAAACTATTATAGGAATTCAGTTAACATATAGATGTATTTCTTGGAGTAGAATATAGGTAATCTTCAAACCATAATTATTTGCAAAGATCAATAATTATATAAAACATCTTTAATACTGTCAACTGTGATTGTAATCTTTTTCCCAGAAATCAAACTGTTGATCTTTTCCCTCCTAAAATGTTTACTTTTAATCTTTCAATTGTTACTTTGTAAAATATTCATAGCATAACCTGGAAAATCTTCAAAATATCTTAGCAGTTTGCTTTAAATCTAAGGGTGGAACAAAAATTAACTTCAAAGCAAATTAGCAGTTTTTCTCATCTATTCTCATCAAAGAAAGTGCGGGAGAATTTTAAGCCCTCTGAGAGTATATATTATAGTTCATTATGCAAAAAAAAAAAAAAAGGTAAAAATTAATCCAGGAACAATTAATATATGAAGTTGGTACTCTACAATACAGTATTAGCACTATTATATATAAGTCTTTGTGAAAAGTGAAGGTATATTAAAAATTAAAATGTGCTACAGGTATATTATTGTAGAATTTTTATTATTATATCATTGACATGATTGAAGTTTCTATGATCTATTCCCAAGAACATGAGTAAAGATGTTCCTTCCTACTTTTCTAGGATCCTCAGGGCCTTAAAGTTAATAAAAAATAAGTGGTAGCATTAGAATAAAGGGGTTAATTATGTCACAAGTGAAAAATACCAGGATTAAAAGTCATAAACAGTAGAAGCTACTAAGATCAAGACAGCTTCAAGAATCTCTTTCCTCAGGGGGTTAGTACTCCAGCTCCTCAACATTTTAGAATATATGATTATAATAACAGAATTGAAAATAATTTTGTAGCTCACCCAGCACAATCTCCAACCTTATGCAATAGTCTCCCTATAATAACAGAAAATAATTGTGTCGGGTTTTAAATTTTTCTACTAATGTGATGCTTCCTCTATAGAAAGCAGACCGTTCTGTTTAGGGCCATTCTAATGGTCAGAAATTAGACATGGCCCTGATCTTGCTTTTTGAAAGTAAACAGAATACACCTAATCTCTCTTCAACAGGACTTTTTTTTTTAATTAAATTTTGAGAATGCTTATACTACTCCACCCACAAAATCCATCCATTTCCAGTATGAAGTTTCCTAATTCCTCTTAGGATATTTCAAAATATATGGTTTTCATAATCTTCATATGCTGGCACTCATTTTCTGCACACACTTCACCTTATCATCCTTAAGGAATGTGGCATCCAAGTGTCAATACATTCTGGATAGTTTTTTGGTGAATTGGCATGGAGTATTCATTTAACTCAAGAAATAATTATTGAACCTTTACTATATGCTAAGGACTATTCAAGGTTCTAGAGATAAGTAATAAACAAATAAAATCCTGCCTTCATGGAACTTGTGTTCAAATTGGAGAAGAGGGGCAGTAAAGAGATGTTCTTCCCTTAAAAATTATATGTATGTCAGAGGAAGAAAGTAATTAAAGAAACAGAAAAGACAGTAGGAAAATAGTTCAGAGGGTTGGGAACACAGTGATGCTCTTTTATAGGGTAGTTAGGAAAGACCTAATAAGATAATGTGTGAACCAAAACCTGAGAAAATTAAGTCGATGAGCCAAGTGGATTAAGAGCTTTCTAGAAAAGAAGAAGAGCAAAGATTCTCCACTGTAAAGCATCTGGAGAGCTTAGGAAAAACTGAAGAACTTGGTAAGGTGAAGCTTGGTGCCTGGAGGGAAAGTTCTAGGAGGTCAGGTCAGGTCAGGTCAACCACAGGTGATCTCTTAAGGCCATGGTGAGAATTTTGGGTTTTCCTCCATGTGATTTTGAAGCCCATTTGAGAATTGTAAAGAAGGATGATGATGGTTTTGAAATGTTGAATTTTGACTAAGAATTGTACTCCTGAAAGGAAGCAACAGTTAAGAAATCCTCTCATTTGTTTGTGTTCTAGAAAATGGGCAGCCACAAAGGACCAACCTGTCTTCCTATGACTCCCATAACACTCACCAAGGACTTCCTTGTTAACTATGTCTATACAATCCCATTTCTTTGAGATCTTCCTCACTAATGACCATACTAGTTATTGCATTGGCCTTAAATAAATCATCTCCTTAATTGCCAGTACATTTAGTCCTTCATAGATTGGAGAGAATGTAGTAATTTGAATGTCAAAATGGATTTTCAAAGTATTGCTTGGAGAATTGGCTGATAGACTTGTTATTGTACATGAGAAAAAAAGAGAAGTCAATGGCTTGAGCAAGAGAAGATGACAAATCTAAGGAGGGCCATGAGAGGAACTGTTTGGGAGAGAGAGAGGAGTTTAAGAATTAATTTTGTACATGTTCATTTTGAGGACCCTGTAGGTCATCCTAATTATTGCTTTAAGTAGGCATTAAATATTTTAGTCTGAAGACATTGAGGGTGAAGATGGGATCGATGGTATTAAATACTGGAGTCACTAGCCTGTACATGGTTTAGAGCCACAGATACAGATGTTGTTACCCAAAGCAGGGTTTCTAAAGTTTCAGCACATGTAAGAACCACCTGAGAGATTGTTAGACACAGATTTTTGGGTGCCACTCCAGAATCCAATTCTGTAAATTTTTGGTGTACATGAGAAATCTGCATTTCTAACCAGTTCTTAAGTGATATTGATGCTGGATAATGTGAGGACCATATTTAGAAAGGAGTACAGCTTGGAAAGGAAGAGATAATAAGACTTAAAGAAGTGACATGTCAATGTCTAGAGATTGGGAGCAAAGGGGCCTGAAAAAAGCATTCAGGGACTTAGAAGAATCGAGACAGTGGTGCCATGGAAGCCAAATGGGAACATCAAGAAGAAAGAAGGACTGGGCTGTTTCCAAGCTGCTGATTGAATGAGTAAGCAGAGAGAATTTATTGTTTGATTTGGCAAAGCAATGCTCTAGTCATAGAGTTAAGCAATGTTTGATACTCTTACCAGATTATATTAGTCCTTAATGATCTTTTCTGATTTTATTAGCCAACGTCAATTCCTAATTTCACATGTGACTTTTTTTTTAGTTTCTTACATCATTAATTGACCTACATATGACATACATATTTCTCTTTCTCAACATACACACACACACACACACACACACAGACCTCTAAATGATACCCTGAACAAACAAATCCTGTCTTCTAATCACTAGAGTTTAAGTGGTTTAAGGAATGTTTTTTATATATAATATAGAAAAACTCTAGTCCTTCTATGTCTCACCTTCAACCTCATACTCCTATTCTTACAACATTTCTGCCACGAGGTGTGTGGGGGTTTTTCCCACAAGGAACAATTCTGCAATGCCAGTGGGATGTCCTACAACTTAATTCTGACACTACCTGCCTGTTGTCAGATTCCACAGGTTAAGGGCTAGGTTAAGACTGCTACCTACTCCCTACCAGAGCTCCGGATGCCAATCACAAGTCCAGGCTGCCACCCACGCTTTTGAGTGGTTGGCTATAAATCAGGAGTTCCCATCACCTCCTCCTTGGCTTTAATTAATTTGATAAAGTGATTCACAGAGTTCAGGAAAAAACTAAAAAACTATTTATTGTTCTCCAGTTTATTATCAAAGGGTATGATAAATGATACAGATGAAATCCAAAGGGAAGGCATGTATAGGACAAAGTATGTCAGAAGAGGAATGGAGCGTTCATGCCCTCTGAGGTTTTTGCCACTCTCCCAGCACCTGCATAGGTTCAACAACCTGGAACCTATCCAAACCCCATTGTATTATTGGGAGTTTAATGGAGGCTTCATCAGACAGGCATGACTGATCATTAACTTCATTTTCAGCCCCTCCTCCATCTCTGGAGAATGGGGTTGGAGCTGAAAATTCTAAGCTGCTTCTTCTTCTTCTTCTTCTTCTTCTTTTTTTTTAAAGTCTTTTTTTAAAATTTTTTAAAAAATTATTTTTATTTTATAAACATATATTTTTATCCCCAGGGGTACAGGTCTGCGAATCGCCAGGTTACACACTTCACAGCACTCACCATAGCACATACCTTCCCCAATATCCATAACCCCACCCCCCCAACACCCCTCCCCCCATCAACCCTCAGTTTTTGTGAGATTAAGAGTCACTTATGGTTTCTCTCCCTCCCAATCCCATCTTGTTTCATTTATTCTTCTCCTACCCCCTCAACCCCCCATGTTGCATCTCCTCTCCCTCATATCAGGGAGATCATATGATAGTTGTCTTTCTCTGATTGACTTATTTCGCTAAGCATGATACCCTCTAGTTCCATCCACGTTGTCGCAAATGGCAAGATTTCATTTCTTTTGATGGCTGCATAGTATTCCATTGTGTATATATACCACATCTTCTTTATCCATTCATCTGTTGATGGACATCTAGGAACAAATAATCCTAAAATTTATATGGAACCAGAAAAGACCTCGAATAGCCAAAGGAATATTGAAAAAGAAAGCCAAAGTGGCATCACAATTCCAGACTTCAAGCTCTATTACAAAGCTGTCATCATCAAGACAGCATGGTACTGGCACAAAAACAGACACATAGATCAATGGAACAGAATAGAGAGCCCAGAAATAGACCCTCAACTCTATGGTCAACTCATCTTCGACAAAGCAGGAAAGAATGTACAATGGAAAAAGACAGCCTCTTCAATAAATGGTGTTGGGAAAATTGGACAGCCACATGCAGAAAAATGAAATTGGATCATTTCCTTACACCACACACGAAAATAGACTCAAAATGGATGAAGGATCTCAATGTGAGAAAGGAATCCATCAAAATCCTCGAGGAGAACACAGGCAACAACCTCTTCGACCTCAGCCGCAGCAACATCTTCCTAGGAACATCACCAAAGGCAAGGGAAGCAAGGGCAAAAATGAACTATTGGGATTTTATCAAGATCAAAAGCTTTTGCACAGCAAAGGAAACACTGAACAAAACCAAAAGACAACTGACAGAATGGGAGAAGATATTTGCAAATGACATATCAGATAAAGGGCTAGTGTCCAAAATCTATAAAGAGCTTAGCAAACTCAACACCCAAAGAACAAATAATCCAATCAAGAAATGGGCAGAGGACATGAACAGACATTTCTGCAAAGAAGACATCCAGATGGCCAACAGACACATGAAAAAGTGCTCCACGTCACTCGGCATCAGGGAAATACAAATCAAAACCACAATGAGATATCACCTCACACCAGTCAGAATGGCTAAAATTAACAAGTCAGGAAATGACAGATGCTGGCAAGGATGCGGAGAAAGGGGAACCCTCCTACACTGTTGGTGGGAATGCAAGCTGGTGCAACCACTCTGGAAAACAGCATGGAGGTTCCTCAAAATGTTGAAAATAGAACTACCTTATGACCCAGCAATTGCACTGCTGGGTATTTACCCTAAAGATACAAACGTAGTGATCCGAAGGGGCACGTGCACCCGAATGTTTATAGCAGCAATGTCTACAATAGCCAAACTATGGAAAGAACCTAGATGTCCTTCTTATTATTATTATTTTAAATTTGTGGCTTGGTGTTTTTGGTAACCAGACCCCATCCAGGGACTCACCAAGAGTCATCAAGAGTCATGTCATTAGAACAAAAGGCACTGACATCTACCTTGAAATTCCAAGTGATTTAGGAACTCTGCATCTGGAACTGGAGTCAATGACCAAATATTACAAAAAAGATGTTCTCAGTGATTATATATGGATATATATATATATATATATATATAGAGAGAGAGAGAGAGAGAGAGAGTATATATCTAGGTATGTGTATATATATATATATATATATATATACACACACACACACACACACATATACACTGGCTCTAATGTTATCTATTTTTTTATAGAGTACTTTTTACGATGAAAACATTGAAAAATACTTTTCTGAATGCCATTTTGGCCTTTTACTTTCTGGAGTGGAATAATATTTTATTAAGCTTCAAATAAGGTTGTATTTTGCTCTCATCCTGACCATAATCTATAACAACTATTATCTAACATTTATTTTTGTTTAAATTCTCACATCCCTTCTAACATGGAGAAGATTTGATATTAAGTGAAAGGATTAAAAAATATAGTGATAAAACTTCCTGTAGATTTAGGGTTTCAAGAGTCTACAAATCCGCTGTAATTATATGCATGCTATTATGTTTATGTACCTATGCCCTTTTCAGGGAGAGGTAAATAGCTTTTACTGGATTAGCAAAGGAATCTCAAAACTATTAATAAGTATCATCCTAGATGGAAAGCTCCTATTTTTTTTTAAATTTATTTATTTGACAGAGAGAGAGAGAGATCACAAGTAGGTAGAGAGATAGGCAGAGAGAGGAGGAAGCAGGCTCACCGCCGAGCAGAGAGCCCAATGCGGGGCCTGATCCCAAGACCCTGAGATCATGACCTGAGCCAAAGGCAGAGGCTTAACCCACTGAGCCACCCAGGCGCCCCTATTTTTATGATATTTTTTATCTTATTTTCACCTGGTAAGAGTCGTGCTGTCTTGATACACAGCTCTATTACTCAAAATAAACTTCTCTTACATGATGACTCATTTTCTCATTTAAGAAAACCCACAAATTAAAATACTCATTGCGTATGGAAGGCAAAATACATATGATCCTAAACCACATGTCTTATGCAAATGATGATTTTTCTAAGCAAAGCATGTCCCAGTATGATCTTGTGTGATGTTTAATCTCATTCTCAGAGAAAACGGTTTTTCATCTACAGTAATAAATATATGTAAATAATGCCATAGTAAAACAGCAACATAAATCCTTTAATTTAATATTCCTAATATTCATTTGAAGTTGTGTGAAGCCACATCTTATATCTGTAAGGAAGAAAGATCATATTAATCAATGAGACAAATGAAAGATGGAAAGTAAAAATAATATAGACATAATTAATATATTTTCTTAAAAAATAATTTTCCCTTAGCCAAAATGTGAAGAAAAGTGAAATAAAGAGAATCTATGGAGGCACCAAGGCATAGTGTGAACAGGCGATGTTTTTAGTTTTTCCCAATGATTTTCCTAAGACCACCGTAAAGAAACATAGTTGAAGTGAAAGCAGATACTTGCTCTGCATAAGCAACTTTGCTTATATCTTATCACTGACCCTTCAGCGAGGATGAAGACTTTAATCCCCAATATGTAGAAGTATGGAACCTCCACTGAATGAAGTAAGAGTGTAGAGAGGGCAACGTTGTCCTTTTTAAAGACTGCCCACTGAATATTCTCAGGGGAGCACTATGGTGAAGTGGACATTACTGTCATATCATATCGAGGCAGTCACCACATAATATTTTGGGATCTGGATTAAGAACCCCCCCTAAAAAAAGGTTTAAATAATTCAGAATTCACTAATTGCAAAGACAATGTGACAAGGTGTTATATCACGGATACTAGTATCAGACAGCCCTGGGAATGAGATTTGATTCCCCTACATACTAGATTGTGAAATGGAATAAACTCTCTAAATTCTTGGAGCTTCAATTTTTCATATGTTTAAGTTTGCTAGGGTTTTCATAACAAAATATTACAGATTTAGTTGCTTTATCAACAGAAATTTGTTTTCTCACAGTTATGGTGTCCGGGAGTCCATGATCAAGGTGCCCGCTGATGTGGTTCCCTGCGAGGGCTCTCTTTCTGGTTTGCAGATGATTGCATTCCTGCTGTGTCCTCGGGGAGTTTTTCCTTTGTGACACATGGAAGAGAGGTCTGCTCCTTTGTAAGGACAACAATCTGATCACATTAGGGCCCCACCCTATGACTTTATTCAACCTTAGTTACCTCCTTACAGCTCTATCTCAAAAAACCGTCACATCGAGGCACCTGGGTGGCTCAGTCCTTAGGCGTTTGCCTTCCGCTTAGGTCATGATCCCAGGATCCTGGGATTAAGCCCTGCATCAGGCTGCCCGCTCAGCGAGGAGCCTGCTTCTCCCTCTCCCACTCCCCTGCTTGTGTTCCCTCTCTCACTATGCCTCTCTCTGTCAAATAAATAAATACAACCTTAAAACAAAGACAAAAACAAAAACAAAAAGACAGTCGCATTGAGAGTTAGGGCCTCAATACATAAGTTTTGGAAGAATACAATTCAGTCTTAATAATTATCAAAGAAATAAAAGAAAGTGAACACATGTTCACTATTGCCCATTCTTTACCTTCTGCTTTGCTTTGACCACATTTTAGTCAGGTTTCTCTTTTACCCACAGACCCCAGAATGCTGCTTGGCCCAAGCCTAGTCAAGAACAAAGCCTACCTTGTTAGCTTCTCCTGGGAATCAGCTGATTGCAGGGAGACACTTATCCTTGTCAGACCCTACTGGTCATTTCCAGTTTTCCCACCAAAGATTCTGCCTCTATGTGCTGGTCCCTGTTTTACTCTATATAAGAAAAAATCCTTATTCTGTTTGAATTTGAGATGGTTACAGGTTTCTGAAATTAGAGCAGTCTTCCTATTGCAATATTTATTTATTTTATTTATTTTTTTAAGATTTTATTTATTTATTTGAGAGAGAGTGAGAAAGAGCATGAGAGGGGAAAAGATCAGAGGGAGAATTAGATTCCCCATGGAGCGGGGAGCCTGATGTGGGACTTGATCCCGGAACTCCAGGATCGTGACCTGAGCCAAAGGCAGTCACTTAACCAACTGAGCCACCCAGGCGCCCCACAATATTTAGTTTTTTTTAAATTAAAGTCTCCTTCTAAGTCCAGATTTGTCCAGTTTGACAAAGGTTAAAAATGTCTATTTCACTGACTTATTTTTGAGGTTTTCAAACCATCTGGCATAGTATCTACTATATCATGGGTGAATAGTTAGTGTTCCTGGGCATTTGACTTAATTATTAAAGTCCATGTAGTTTGATAATTGAATAATAATTTGAAATAGGTGTATAAAGGTTGCTATTTCTAATATTCTCTCAAATAATAGGCAGACTTTGGAATTTTGTATCTTAAGGGTTACATTCCAAAGACTTCATGGAAAAATTATCATACTTAAAATTTGTAGTTGCATTCCAATGTATGGAGTCAAATAACATCAAAATTTCCTAGGGCGGGCGCCTGGGTGGCTCAGTGGGTTAAGCCGCTGCCTTCGGCTCAGGTCATGATCTCAGGGTCCTGAGATCGAGTCCCACATCGGGCTCTCTGCTCGGCGGGGAGCCTGCTTCCTCCTCTCTCTCCGTCTGCCTCTCTGCCTACTTGTGATCTCTGTCTGTCAAATAAATAAATAAAATCTTAAAAAAAAAATTTCCTAGGGCAACAAATACACTTACAGAATTTAAATGTATGCTATTATTACTTTGACTTCTAAGGCCTGTCAAGAAGAAATCTTTATCATATGCACAATGATGAACATGAAACGAATGAATAATATATTCCCTAAGTGTCATTACACTGAATTTTTTTTTTTTTTTTTTTTTTTTTTTTGGCATCGGAAAGGCTCCTGCTTTGTCTTAGGAGAACTTGCTATACTGTAGTAGGAGGGAGGAGGTAATGACCTCATATTTATGAAGTGTTCACCACTGATGTACTCTCTGTCTGATGCTTTAATTATACTACATCATTTACCTTTGGGGTAGGTGCTATTATCTCCATTTACACATCTAGGAATTAAGGATCAGAGATGTCAAGTTCTTTGCTCAGGGTCACGCAGCTGTTAAAAAGAATAGTCAGGATTTAATCAGAGTTCTATTTATATACCTCATGAAGTGTTATCTTTTTACTATAATGTTCTGTATACCTACAAAGGAATAATACATATCCCAACAGGGGCAAATGAAAAGGATTGTGCTTTAGGAAAAGAAGAGGTGAGACAGGAAAAAAGAGCTTTCAGGAAATAGAGAACATTTGCATTACGTTATGATCATAGAAAAGGTAGTTTTATGTAGCTTGAGACAATTGATATTGCAATTTTATTAGGACAAATAACCGTAAATGAAAGTTAAATAACTGAGAGAGCCTACTTCAAAATATTCATGATGTTGGCTCTATGATTAATCTCACACAGAAACCACTGTGTTAGTTTTTAAAGCTCAAATGTGTGAAATTTAAATTCATATGTTAATATAATCGAAACTATTTTGCATAATTAGGACAAAGCTTTCATGTTGTTATGTTGACCATGAAACCTTCAATATTAAAAAAGAAAGATTGAACCTTGATCTAAATAAAAAGAACACAAAAAACTTTAGGAAGAAAAACTTCACAAATATTAAGAATAAAATAAAAAGTAACTTTATACATGGGAGGAATAATATTTAGAACATTTAAATATAAACATGATATTTTATAGAATGATTCATTTACTGTTGTCAAATAGAAACAGTTTTGTTCTTTTGTTAATTGACTGATTAATTCACTTTTGGATACATAGTCCTTTATAATGATATACTGTCCTTGAGACGTAGGTTAAATTGTACACTAATTTAAAAAAATTTTGCACTTTCCTTATAAACTAAGCAGTATGACTAAATCCAAATGGAGCTTTTGTTGACTTACAGCTTTAGTCTATGGACCTGTCACTAACATTTGTTATTTAAAAAAAGAAAAAGTAGGAGAAGGAGGAGAAGAATCCATGATTTATTTTATGTTCTTCAAAATAAATAGGTATCTATCAAAATATGCTGTATTTTTATTTCTGATAAAACCAGCAGTTAAAAATCTTGACTTAATTTAAAAAGTAGTTTATGTAATATACTCTGAAAATCAGTTAAATTGGAGAGATTTACTTTTTTTTTTTTTTTTTGCAATATATGGCCACTCTTGCCTGAGCAGAATAAACGGCAACCTGGATATTCTTATAGTATTGCATATCATTTAAAATTCAAGCATTTTCTTATAAGTAATTTATCATGATAATCATGATTATAATTGCAATGATCTTGCTTCTAACTCACTGTTATTTTATGATTTTATGCTATATTCATCTCTTAAGCCAAGTAAAATAATAAAGATGTTGTGAATGTAGGATTCCCTCCCTTATATTTCTTTCTTTTTTCTTTAACCCTTCTTCCCACATTAATTTTCTCCTCTTGCTTTCTCGATGTCCATCTTTTAATGGGATAATATCAGTAGGCTCTTTTGAGTGTGCCAGCAACTAAATCATCCTCTGTAAGTGACATCCCAAGCTTCCCTGTTCCTTTTGTGCATCAACATCTATGTGGATCCTTGGAGACTCAGTTAAAGCTTATTCTTAGTGGAACACAGCAAGAATATTATCTGAAAGCCAAAGTGCATCAAACTCAACTGATAATAAAGTAAAAGTATTTCAACTTTCTGTACTTGAACAGTAACTTAGTAACCTAACGTAAATGATTACATGTCTGAATAGCATTCACATAGAGCAAGCTACTTGACAGTAGAAAGAAACAATACATAAATATTTCAGTACCTTGGAGTAAACCCAACTTATAACAGTCAGTTGTGCCGGTTTAAAATCTTTCCCAAAATGTATCATTTTCAATTCTTCACCCAAGCCTGGCTGTATTTACAATGGTTTAATGAAGTAAAGAGTTACCCATCGAATTTCATCTATGTCAAGGGAATCCAAGCATTTCAATTATAATAGGATATTTCTCTTCTTGATAACTGAATTTTATTCCTTGAAACAAAACATTTGCCACTACCTCCGTGTCTCTTCGCAAAGAAAAACAGAGAAGTATTATGAATATACACGATTATCAGTGATTTAAAAAAAAAACAGGAAAGGGGGGCACCTGGGTGTCTCAATGGGTTAAAGCCTCTGCCTTTGGCTCAGGTCATGATCCCAGGACCCAGGGATCGAGCCCCACATCGGGATCTCTGCCCAGCGGGGAGCCTGCTTCCCTTCCTCTTTCTCTGCCTGCCTTTCTGGCTAATTGTGATCTCTGCCTGTCAAATAAATAGATAAAATCTCAAAAAAAAAAAAAAAAAGGAAGAAAGAGAGAAAGAAAGAAAGAAAAGAAAAGAAAGCAAGAAAGGACTATTTGTTCTCGATAACTAGCTTTCTACAGCAGAAACAAACATTTCAAAACCTTCAGAAATAAGTGATAAAAGCATGAAATTAATAAAGAATGAGGTACTATATTAAGAGAAGGATGTTCACAAAAGAAAAAGTATTTTTCCCCACTGATAAACATCGCCAGGTAGTTCTAGCTACACATGGGAGGTAACATGCATGAAGTCTCTAGTATAGGGCCAGTTCCCTCATATATGCTTAATTATTGGCAGTTATTCTCTGAACTGATGATCAGTTGGTAAGGCTAATTGAAAACCAGACAAAGTCTTTCCACATTTAAAAAATGTGTTTACACAGAGACACTTGTGTCTACTATGTAATACGCATAATTAGATAATGATTTGTAACAATGGGTACTAAATAATATAATCCAGTACATAAAGATAAAAGAATAAAAATTTTCTCACAAAAGATTTATACAAGGATTACTTTCTTTTTTCTGTATTTTGCTTATTGACTTTTTATTAAAATACACAATTATATTTTTATAAAAATTATTAGGGAAAACAGGTAAATCTCTCTAAAATACATAGTCTAAGTTCATAAATATCTGCCCAAAATAGACATACATACTGTTACTTGGAGTAATTTTTCTACCGTTTTAAATAGTGTTGACTAAAGAAAGGTAGTGAAATAAGTATTCAGAGGTCAGGAACTCTTCACTTCATAGTACTGCTGCTCGAACACTTAGATTGTCTTTAATTCAAATTGATTATTAGATCACATGTTTTGGAATGCTGTATACTTTAAAAGTTTTGTTGATAAAAATTTAAAAAACAAATTTTTTTTTAAAAAAAAGTGTTGCTGATGCATAAAAAATTTAAAAATAAAAGATTTTAAAAAATCTTTCCTAAAATAAATAAATAAATAAAAGTTTTGCTGACACCAATGTTTTCAGTAAAGAATGAAATGCATTTTTTTTTTTTTTTGCATTTTCTGAGTATCACTTGTAAAGTCACCTTTTAAAAATATAGCTACTATTTGGGAACAGGGAAAATTTGAATGCTGTTTCTTTACATTTTAATAAACAAGAACTCCTTGTCTAGTTTACTCTGATGGAAAAACCACAGAATGTTAAGTCAGGGCACACAGAGTGGTTTTGTGTTCCCAACAGTAAATTGTTTCACTTCTGCATTTGTGGATTTGTTACAGTTGGTAGAGTGACTTAAAAAGATCAACCTTGAAACACTGTTGGGAACTCAGGACACAGGTTCTTATAACAGAGTTTAAATATGAGGAGGAACCTACTAAGGAGGAGTACCCAGGTATTGGATGCCGACCAGTTAGATGGTGGACACTTTATCAATAAGGGCCAATCTTTTTTTTTTTTTTAAAGATTTTATTTATTTATTTGACAGACAGAGATCACAAGTAGGCAGTGAGGCAGGCAGAGAGAGAGGAGGAAGCAGGCTCCCTGCTGAGCAGAGAGCCTCACACAGGGCTCCATTCCAGGACCCTGGGATCATGACCTGAGCTGAAGGCAGAGGCTTTAACCCATTGACCCACCCAGGCTCCCCAATAAGGGCCAATCTTGAACATATTTTCTAACCTTTGCATAATGGTCAGGGCTACTATCCTCCAGGCTGATGCAGGTCTTCACAACAGCTCCTGGCTTGGTAAGCGGAGAGCAGGGACCATTACAGGTCCCACTTTCGCTTTGGCAGTGAACACCCTGAAGAGCTGGTCATGTTTCAATTCATGCGTTCCTGCAGCTAGAATGTTAATATGCAAATCCTGACTGTACCTTTGATTGTCTATTTAACTTGGTGCAATTTAGCTAACCCCTCTAAACATCATTTTCTTTGCATATAACTAGGGATAATGAGAATGCTTTCCACCCTGAATTGTATGAGAGAAAAAGAAAAGGAAGTGTTTAACATAGTGGTGTTAAATTAATGCTAATGAGAATTTTAGTCTGTGAAAAAATGCCGCATCTGTGATGATGCTATTTGCAAGGGCTTATGAAATAAGATACAGTCATGATGTTACTATAGAAGACACTGCATCATATTATAACCATCTTATTTCATAAGGCCCTGCGGATAATGTCATCATAGACACGGCATTTTTATACAGACCAAAATAATCATTAACATTAATTAATTAATACAAAGTATGTAAGTGTTTTTCACTAATTGGCAGATGTGAGAAGGTATAGAGAATAAAAATTCTGTGGCTTAAAGTTTAAAAAACAGAGCAGGGCTTGAGCCCCTTTGAGTCCCACTGTGTTAGCCAGGGTTGGAGGAGGAGCTCCACTCTGTGATAGGGACCCAGTGATCTCTTAGGTCTTATCTCTAGATAAGCATATAGGCAATAAAAACTCACTAACATGCACTGTATCATGAGGACATAGAAAATATAGCTACAGAAGTTAAATTAATGTGTACTGGGGGAAAGTCATTAAAGAGGGCAATTATAATATCTCAAGGACTTAAACTCAGTAACCCTGGAAATTTATCAATGGCTTTCTGGTCAGAACAACAGACTTCCTCTTAGTGGTCAAAGACATAAATGATTTTGAAAAATACAGTATTTTAATATAATTTTATTTTTAAATTAATTTGAACTGAGAAAATCAGCTGCTATTAAATATATGTGAATTTGGTGGTGAGCTTAAGAAAATAACCAGGAAGTTAGAGTGTTCCAATGTTTAAGTTTTGCTTAATGAGTTTTGTATGTGTGGGTGAAAAATAGGTTATGTTCCAGATGGAACAAAGTTAGGTTTCTAGGATTGCGTTGCAAACATGCTGAGACTATTGACAAGGGGAAGTTACAATGATCTGTAAGGCAAATGTAAAATTATAAGGATTTTTTTTATTTCAAAGAGATAACTATTGGAAATATTTAATTCTTTTTTTTTTAAAGATTTTATTTATTTATTTGACAGAGAGAAATCACAAGTAGGCAGAGAGGCAGGCAGAGAGAGAGGAGGAAGCAGGCTCCCTGCTGAGCAGAAAGCCCAATGTGGGGCTTGAACCCAGGACCTGGGATCATGACCTGAGCTGAAGGCAGCGGCTTAACCCACTGAGCCACCCAGGTGCCCCTGGAAATATTTAATTCTTAATAGTAAGAATGGAACTTGCTTACTGTAATATAATTTAAGGATAATATTTGGTTGTATGTTAATAGTTATTTAATTATAAGATATAAGATAATTATTCAAAGATTGACAAAAGGATATATGCCTCAGTTATGACTTCTTCTTGAGAGAACCAATTTACATGGGTAAACCAAGCTAATGAACCAGTAAAAATGATACATTTGTATTCTCTGGAATTCAGGAAATCAAAAGTTCATTGAAAAACTCATATTTTCCTTCACAGAAGATATTGGCTTCTTAATAATTATTTCTACTATGAGCAGTCAATACGTTTTTTCTACAGGTACAAAGAAATTGATAGGAAAGGGGGATTAGTTATTCAGATATTTTCACACACATTTTTAGCAATTGTTCTAAGTCTTAGTTAAAATCTTCTCTTTAGCAGAATGAAAAATTAATTGAATACAAGGTATTTTCTTTTTGTTGTGACTTGTTATGGACTATGACGACAATAATTTCAATATTCACTAGCATATTTTTAAAAAAATACAATACTAGGCACCTGGGTGTCTCACTTGTTAAGGGTCTGTCTTTGGCTCTGGTCATGATCCCAGGGTCCTAGGATCGAGGCCCACATTGGGATCCCTGCTCAGCAGGAAGACTGCTTCTCCCTCTCTCACTCCCCCGCTTGTCTTCCCTCTCTCGCTGTCTCTCTCTTTCTCTGTCAAATGAAGAAATAAAACCTTTAAAAAATAAGAATCACAATACTGGTAAGATCATTACAAAATAAGCATTAAGTAAATTCATTTATTACTTCTGTCTTCAGTCCCTCTGCTTTATCATGTGAGAATACACCTTAAATTTCTCTCCATGTGACCATTTCCACTCACTCGTCATGCAATCAAACATTTAACAATATTTACTGAGCATTAAGTGTCAGTCACTGTGCTAGAATAAGCATAAAACATGCCCTTTTTGAGCTTATTAAATAAAAGCTGCTGGACTTAATATGCTAAGTATATAACCAAAAGTTGCTAATGTGAATTCTCTAATAAAAAATATAAGAAGATGACATAAAACTTAAATTATAAGACAAATAAAGGATTGATATATATTATACATTATTTATTTAGTCATATTTGAAAATGTTATAGCTTATTATAAGAAAAATATTTGAAGAATTTCTAGGATTCTTTAAAAGATAATTTTATATGCCTGTGGACTAGGCAAGTAATTTAGCAAAATAGAATTTTACTGCTATACACACTGCTCTGGGCTAATTCTGTCCTAAATCATGGCAACATACAATTACAAGGACTTTCACAGATTAAAAAAACATTGGGACTGAGTAGAACAGCACCTGGCATACAGAACAGATTTGTTTCAAAGCATTAAAAATTACATTTTACTTCATTACTTAATCTTCTGCTGTGTTGTTTGGCTTTGATAAAGTAAAAAATAGCCCTTCTGACAGCTGGAGTGTCAGAAGGAATTGAGACATGTAAGAGAAACCACAAACTTTTCTAAATGGACTACATTATACTTATAAAACAGATGAACTGTTTTAAACCCAACCAGGATGTTCCTAACAGACTAAGCTTAACTCTTAAACTCTTTCCAGGTCATTAGATACATGTATTCCAGGAAAATGTTATAGTAACTTCATGTACTCATGTGTTCTAAAGACAAGACCACTGTTCTCAAAAATCTAATTTATAATTTATTTCTTTTTTTTTAAAGATTTTATTTATTTATTAAACACACAGACAGAGAGCACAAGCAGGGGGAGCAGCAGGCAAAGGGAGAGGGAGAAGCGGGACTCGATCCCAGGACCCTGGGATCATGACCTGAGCCGAAGGCAGATGCTGAACTGACCGAGAGCCACCCAGATGCCCCTAATTTAAGATTTCTTATAATCTCTGACAAGATCATTTCATGACTAAATTCTGTCCTCCAAACTTTATTAGTACCCCTTCTATAAGGCTACTTTTTTGAGATGTCCCAGAATGCCACTATTGTGGGATTTTTCTGGTTTTAGCATGTACTAAACCTAACTATCTTAATTTTGTACAATTCTGTTAGCCTTTGGCTGGTGGATATATACAGCTTATTTAACTGCAAATTTTTTGGTTTTTAGTCTTTACAAGGGCTAATAATGAAATTTGATATCAGAAATATACAAAGGACACATAGGGTAGGCTTGCCCTCATGTAATCTAAAAATAAACGTTTGACTTGGAGTACAGTAAGGTCTAGAATCAACAACAGAATTTGTAGATCTTCTCTCTACTGTTTGAACATTATTATGTCTCACCATTGATCTGTTTCTTTTGGTGTCTGAGACTTTTCCTTTCAAACTGTGTTTTTTATTCTTTGTATCGTTCATATTAAAGAAATGTTATGGCAGCATAAAATCTTTGGAAGACCTTCTCTATGTTTTTAAATAAATGATTTGTTTTGAAATTCTCTTAGTTTTAAAGAAAAGTTGAAAGTGGTACAGAGGTCCTTATAACTTACAGATTCTCCCAATATTCATGTATTCCATGATCATGGAATATTTGTCTGAACTGGAACATTACCATTAGCATTACTATCAACTAAACTATAAGTTTACAAAGATTGCCACTAAGGTCCTTTTACTGTTCCATAAATCAACCCACAATATCATATTACATTTAGTAATTATGTTTCCAAGTTTTTTCTGTTCTGTTACAGTTTCTCAGTCTTTGCTTATTTCTCCTGGTTTTGACAGCTTTGAAAAATATTGGTCAGGTATTTAGAATATCTCTCAGTTGGGTTTGTCTGTTTTTCTCATGAAACCTCATGATATTAATCTGACTCATTACTGGTGATGCTAACCTCGATCAGTTGATTAAAGTAGTGTTTGCCAGCTTTCTTCAACTTCACTATTTACCCTTTCACATACTATATCATTTGAAAGTAAGTCATTAGGTTCAACCCATAATCAAGAAGAGGAGAATTAGGGCGCCTGGGTGGCTCAGTGGGTTAAGCCGCTGCCTTCGGCTCAGGTCATGATCCCAGGTCCTGGGTTCGAGCCCCGCATCGGGCTTTCTGCTCAGCAGGGAGCCTGCTTCCTCCTCTCTCTCTGCCTGCCTCTCTGCTTACTTGTGATTTCTCTCTGTCAAATAAATAAATAAAAAATCTTAAAAAAAAAAAAAAAAGAAGAGGAGAATTATGCTCCACCTCCTAGGAAGGGGGAAGTGACTACATATAGAATTTTTCTCTAAGAAATATTTTCTTTTTTCTCTAGTTATTCAATCAGTGCCATGTTGGATTCATGTGCATTTATTTCATAATTTTAATTATAATCCAATACTACGTCATTTTTTAAATTGTTGCTCTAATATTTTCTTGTCCATTGAGAGTGTTTTCAGGTAATTCCTGTGTGTTCCCCTTCCTTCTTCTTCTTCCCCTCTCCTTGTACTTCCTTAACTTTCTAGCATTATAGGATGTTCCTGATTCTTGTATATTCCCTACCCTGCCCCTAGAAGAAGCTATTTCTTCAAGGAACCCTGATTCCTTTTTAATGGAAAATGATATTTAGTAAACAAAATCTGAATATTAGCTTCCTATATTTTGATAACTTACCATAGTATAAATTCTACTCTCCATATATAGAATTAAAATAATAATAAAACTACATTTCGAAGCCTATCTTACTTCTAGAATACCATCATATGGAAGTTAATTATATGAGGAACATTTGGGACTTATAAAATCAATTTTGTTGTCGAGGGTGATAGTGATATCTGGGGGCTGGTGGCACCAGGCATCCACTGACTTTCCGCGTGAGAGATCATTGTGTTTCTGGAAGTCATTCGTAGAAGGATCTGGTTCTTTGGCTCTTGAAATGATTTTGTAAACTGCCTGTTAGTTAACCTGTAATAATCTCTTCGTCCTTAAAACAGCTGCAGAGTTCTATTGTCTGAAACTAAGAATGTCAGCCCATGCACTGACTGTGGGAAATAAAGTACTAAATATAGGTCATCAATTCAGGACATGTACTATATCCTAGAATGACATCCAATCAATCTGAGAAGCTATAACTGTGAGGGAAAGAAAATCAAATTTAGACTTAGTATCCAGCCATAATTAAAAAGACCTCTCAATTTCATCATCTTTAATCATGGATTTGAGCCATCAACATAATTTCACCATGAAGCATACCACTTTGCAGGGGTATACATATTAGATAGTAAACTTGCACAAATGAAACATTCATACCTTCAAAACTTATACAAGCCATGTCCTTTTTATAGCTTTTGGCTCAATGTTATAAGATTTACCTGACAGTAGGAAAATGCTGGTTAAACTAATTAGCATTACTTTGTTGGGAACACCTCAAGTAATATGGTTTTAATTTCGAAATAGTTAGATATTTAGTTTCTAATGAAGTCCCAAAACAATTTCAGAGACATTTTTAATAGTGGAAGATATTCTCGCTGAAATACACATGAAATTGGTCAAAAGTCTCTGTTTTCTCTCTTATAATTCTCCTATTTGAGACATATCTGAAGCATGGGATGGTGGAAGACCTTTCTTGTATTAGACTGTTCTTAAAGACTGAATATGTAACTTATTAAGAAAATTGTTTCCATAAGGAAATATCTTATAACATGCCTCCAAAGTCCTCAACATTGAACCTCTTTCTTAGGTGCAGGGAGGATTAGTAAGCAGCAATGTGTATACCATACATACCCATGTCACTATGTCCTTTTTCCACCAATAACCTTACTGAAGTAACAGGTTTTTGTTTTTTGTTTTGTTTTTTTTTTTTTTTTTAAATAGGATGTCTTCCTCATACTCTGATATAAACCTTTTGCAATGTATTGAGAAAATATCAGGCTCTCACTCCTTGTTACTTTTCAGGTCTTAGGACATGAGAGTATAAGGATGGTGGACTAGGGAGGTCCTGGACTCCGTGGACCATATTTGGGCATTAAGTGGAGGAAGTGATGTGTCACTGAGGCAGTAGAGTTAAATCTGCTCTTCCATTTTTCAAATAAAGGAAAATGGATCTGGTAGCTGTTGTTTACTATATGGAATGTGTTATCTTCATCAACGGCTCAGTCCAACTATCAGAGGCCAATAAGAATTTTCTATTTTCTGCTATAACAAATTACAACAAAATTAGTGACTTAAATAAAAAAAAAATCTTATAATTCTGTGCATCAGATATCCAAAATAGGTCTCATTGGGATCAAACAAGGTATCAGTAGGACTGTGTCTTTTTGGAGGCTTTAGAGGAGAATTTACTTCCTTGCCTTTTCCACTTTCTAGAGACTATCTACATTCCTTACTTCATGGTTCACATGAGGTCCACATTTATAAAGCCAGCAGTCGAGTATCTCTCTGACCCTGTTTCCAACTTCACAGCTCTTTTCTCCTACCAAAGCTAGGAAAATTCTCCCTTTATATAGATTGATGTGGTTAGACTGGGAACACCTGGATAATCCAGGATAATCTCCCCATATCGAGGTCACTAAACTTAACTACCTCTGTAAAATTCCATCTGCCATGTAATGTCATATTCTGGGCATTAGGTCATGAACAGTTTAGAGGAGGAAAGGAGTTATTCTATCTATCACACCGTATTTAGTTGTATTTGTTAACAGCAGTCTTATTTGAGTCTTATATTATTCACTAGGAACATAAAACTTTTGTTTACTAACTAATCTGAAGAACTGAATTGGGCTAAAAGATACTGCTATTAAACCTGTGATTTTCAAGCCTTTGATGATCAATCATTTATTTTCCCCAAGAATGATGAGGGTAATGATGACAATAATGAAAATAATGATGATTTGACTGGGATGGGCTATTCCATTGATTTCCACCTGTTTCTTCACACCATAATTTTATTTCTAGACTAAGGAACCAATATTGGAATATCCATTTTTGTTATATTTCCAGGAACTTGAAAGATGATCAGAGAATAGGGTCAAGGGTCCAAAGTCTTACTCCCACAAATTCTTACTCTAATTTGCACCTCACTATAATATTTTAGTTTTCTGGTAATTATAGTTAGCTTGGAGTTAAGATCATTTTCTCAAAATCTTTATTTTTGTCTCCTTAGCTTACATCTCTGTGGGAAATGTGAGCAATGTAAAGGACCCAGTGTCCCCTATAATCAAGGTAGACAGCAGGTAAACTATAGGACTGATAAATGAAGAAGTTAATTATGTGATTTTTTGAGAAGTTTTGATTTTTTTTTAATGATTGTGATTATGGTCAAAACAGATTTATTTATCAATCTTGAATTATTTTGGTTTTATAAATCAAGAAGTTTAGTTGTCTTCCATTTTAACTCATAGGAATCCATTGATTGTCAGTTTTCGGTATGCTATACCATTCTCTAAGCCCTGGCTACTGAGCATAGGCTGAAGACTATTGTGATAATCACACATATTTCACTTCTGAAAAAAGTGAACTCATAAAGCTAAGCGTTCCTCTGATTACAATTAAGAACAGAAATCCCCATTGGATTATATGCTCTACCATCACCATTTCTAATCAAAACAAATTTCAAAGATTCTTATACTCCCCTCATTAATTTATTTCATAAATATAATATATACATATTCTATATCTATTTTTGTATATCTATCTATCTATCTATCTATTTGTCTAGAGAAAGAGAAAGAATTTTCAGAGCTGTGAGCCGGAATTATACAGATTGGGCCAGGTGAAAAGACTACATAGGAAAAAGAAAAAATATATATATATTCCTATCTCTGCAGACTTGCAAGCCACCCCTCTGTATTATATTATTTATAACCTTCCAAGGCCAACAGAACATGTGTTAGACTTTGGACAAGATTCACGTTACCTATTAATTAGAGTAAAGGCCAAAGGGATTTTCTATTTAAATTAATAAAATACATGGATTCTATAGCATCTTTTTTTGTTCTCCACAGACCATTTTCCCCCTTATTTCTTACATCTCAAACTGTGTTCAGGACTGATGTGTTAATATCATACCAGTTTTTAAGAAAGTAATGTATTCTTCTCTATGTGGTTAGTTCTCTTCACTCACTAGTCTGATGGCTGATATTGGGGTCACTTTTGCCCTCCTTTTCCCAGAAGGTTAATGACAATGGTTCTAGCTTAGGACATGTGCTCACTGAGATCTAGTGACTTTCTCGTATTCTACACTTTACCCCTGGCAACCACCAATCATCTGTTCTCTATAGCTATGAGCTTGGTTTTTTTGTTTGTTTGTTTCCACATGTAAAAGAGATCATATGGTATTTTCCCTTCCTTCTCTGATTTATTTCATTGAGCATAATGCCTACAAGGCCCATCCATGTCGTCACAAATGGCAAGATTTCATTTTTTATGGCTGAATAACATTCCATTGTGTGTGTGTGTATGCACACATGATATATATATATATATAGATATATATATATATCAAATTAAAAATAATATTTTCTAATATTTCTTTCTTTTTTTTATTAAGTAGGCTTCTTTCTTTCTTTCTTTCTTTCTTTCTTTCTTTTTTTATTCAGTAGGTTTCATTCCCAGCATGGAACCCAATGCCAGGCTTGAACTCATGACTTTGAGATCCAGACCTAAGCCCAGATCAAGAGTCAGATGCTTAGCTGAAAATACTTGGGAACATCTCAGGCACCCCAGTATTTTCTAATATTTCTACTTCCTCCCTTTTTAAAATTTCTCAAAGAATCATCTAGGAGTGTGCTTAGTATTTTTCAAGATCAGATTGTTTTGGTCCTGTAATGGCGATTCTATTATTATTGAAATACTAACTTCGTTCTTTTAAAAATTATTTAAATATTTTAGTTCAAACTTCAATGTATCATCTTAAAGTTTTTGTTTTCCTGATTTTCCTCAACTAATTTTAAAAAGAAGTTCAAAGTAAATTGCTCTTATATCCATAAGAATGACAGATTTATTTTAAAAACGTGTTCTTTGCTGACTCCTGTATATAATTTTGTTTTGCTAGTTTGTATTGTTTGAAACAACTTGAAGTCTTGCTGATTCTCTTATTTTTTTTAAAACTGTACATTCTAACACATTCTAACATTCTAACACATTTCATCCTTGTAACATAAGTAATGCTTTTTAATGGTGGATCAACATTATTAGTAGCATTATATGATACCAAATACAGGTTACAATAAAACATCTAATATTGCATGCAAACCTGAGAATGGTTGGCTAGTAATCTTTATCACTGCTTTTCTCAACTTTCCCATAAAATACTATAGTAAACAGAATGACCTACAAAGGTGTACACACCCTATTCTGTAACCTGTAAGTATGTTTTAATACAAAAGGCAAAAGTGACTTTCCAGTTATAACTAGGGATAAAAACTTAAAATAGGGAGAGAGAAGCCTGGCCTATCCAGATGAGTCCAATCTAACCACATGAGCTCTGGAAGCAAAGAATTTTTTCCCAGTGAGAGGGAGAAGAGATGAAGCAGGGTGATAATATACACATGGGTAAACATGTATAAATATAGAAATGAAATAATTTTTTAAAAATTCATCTTCTGGGGTGCCTGAGTGGCTCAGTGGGTTAAGCCTCTGCCTTCTGCCCAGGTCATGATCTCAGGATCCTGGGATGGAACCCTGCATCAGGATCTCTGCTCAACAGGGTGCCTGCTTTCCCCTCTCTCTCTGCCTACCTCTCTGCCTATTTGTGATCTCTCTCTGTCAGATAAATAAATAAAATCTTTTAAAAAAATTGCATCTTCTTTGATTAAGGACCTAGAGAATTGCACTTGTAAAATTTCCTATTTTTTTTAAACATGTAAATTAGGAAAGGCTTATTAGTCTTTTTTGAATGTGACCTTTTTCTTCCTTCTGAATATTTCACTTCATCCTGAGTGCCATATTCAATTAAATTATAATTAAGGTGCAGTGAGAAAAAGACTGAAGAATGGAGCAAATTGTTTATGTTTTCCAGTATAGAAGGGGTTGCAGTGGTAATTTCAGAATACATTAGTATAGAAAAGGGATTGAGAAAGTTACTGAACTTATACGTCCTCTGACATAGCATCATTCAATTTTTCCATCCTTTCCAGAATAATGTTCTATCATTCACCAGAGAGAAGTAAAATGTTTGTGAATTTAGCTGAGGGGGTATTTTGTTGAAGTTTTATTTTCTGAAATGGTTTTTTGCCAGTCTGAGCCCCATGACTACAACCAGTAAGTAATTCCTTCAGGAGAAGCACATGAAAGCCTTACATTTTATTCTTTACTTGAGGTAAACTTCTGAGAGTTGAAATAGTCATTCTATTATTTTGAGTTGTTTAGAAATATCAGAAGCAACAACGTGACCCTGAAATCTGATATTTCTCATCTCACAGATCTCTGGCAGCAGGTTCTTTTTTCGGCTAGCAACAACTTACCTTGGCTCACCTGAGAGAAAAAGGAAAAAAAGGATTTTGTTGGAAGGTTATTTGATGACTGAAAACTTAAAAGAAGTGAACAAACATACTTTTAGATAGAGCCCCAAGACCTTAACCACAGGAGCTCCTGGAGACTTTTTGTAGGCTTCTCTGAAAACAAGTCAGTGCTAAACACCTTCTTTGTATCTATCAGCTTTAAGAATCAGTTTTCCAGGAAAACAAATCTGATTGCTCAGTATTGGAATTTTGCCCTTGTGTCTGTCATCCCAAAGTAGAAGAAAAAGTAAGGAGCTGCAACTAATCATCAGCAGTGCCGAGAGCACAATGACCCTGTCAGTTTGGGGGTTTCCAAAAAAAAGAGACAAAAATCATTATATACATTAAATATTAAATCCAACCAGTTTCCTTCTTGCTCTCTGTATATATTGATGTTATAAGATAATGTTTCATATCGAAATTTTTTCCATTAAGTCATAAAGCAACTTAATTTATCCTAATTTTTTTTCTTGAATGGTTTTTCAAATTTGGCCTAGTCTGACATTTGAAAATTATCAACTTTTCCTTTAATAACAAAAATTTAAAAGTTTGAAGGCTTTAAAAATTTTCTTTTATTAATTTCATATTTTATTATCATATCCTTTGTTTTACTTTCTTTAAGCTTATTTGTTTGCTTTAGTCAATTATTTCATACTTTAAATTATTTCGAACTTTTAACGAACTGATTTGATTCTAGCAAAATTTTTCTTGGAGTGTATTATGATGTTTCTTTAGAGTTTGTATTTCTCTTCATTTTTCTTGATAGCTTGCAATTTTAACTCTGTTATTTCTTTTCCCAGGGGTTTTGAGGTATTTTTCAAGGAGATTGAGTTAAAGCAAGGGTAGAAAGTTTATCTTTTCATGTTGACTTTTAGTTACAATGCTTTGTTGTGAGAGGAAGTGGTCTAATGTAATTTTTTTGTGTGGAATTTATTGAGATTTTTCTTATTGGTCTAATAAACAGAAAAACATTCCGTATTCCACAGGGATTTGTTAAGAATTGTTTTCTTCATTACTGGAAAAATATATATTTCTTAACTTCTCAATATGCTTTATACTTTTTAATGGCAATGAAGTCCAGATAGTTTCCTTAAATTAAAAAAAAAAATATATATATCTAATGAGCCGAAATTATCATTGCTAGTGTTCCACTAGTGCTTATTTTACCAACATGGCACAGATAATAATATAGTGCTGTTTCTTTTATATAATGGTGGAGTCATTAAACTGATGGCTTATCTTCTGTAAATATGGCTAAATTATAAATGACATCAACTGAATCAAGCTCATTACTTGGATTTTTTAAACTTCCACATGTCTGATAATATTTTAGTCTCCTATTTATTTAGTAATGCATATTGGCTTCAAAGGGATCTCTTCCCATGTTCTTTTTGGTTCCATAGTATGTATTTTTGGTATTATATATTTCTGAGATAGGATTCTATGTGTTAACTTCTCTGTCTCTCCAGAAGGATGTAAACAATTTGAAAGTGACATCAACACATTGGAGCTCTTAGAATCATAAATGCCAAATAAATCACACACCTCTTCCTAATCACAGTTCCAAAATCAATAAATGATAACATGGAACTCCAGCATATTACATTTAAGAATTTATCTTGGGAATGGGAAACATACTTGTTTAATATACTTCCTAATCCCCCAGTCAAGTTTATAGCACAGTCCATCAGGAAAATGAGGATCTGCAAAAAATTTAAAGAAAAGAGAAAGACTGAAAATCCAAGATTTATAGCCTCAGTGGATTAGCTCCATCCAATGTAGCAACATAGGCCAATGAACATGACTTACCAACCAGGCAACTTATTCTTTCACCGTGAGAAAAAATAAGTAATGTGCAGGTCAAGAGATCTTTTAGAGAGGAGATCATTACATAATAAGATAAGAACAGTGGAGAAGTCTTCTCTCTGACATTATACAGTTTTGAAATGTTGACATGACACTTGAGGGATACAAGAGTCAGCAAACTATTTTGTAAGTTACCACATAACAAGAAATTGTGGGTTTGCAGTCCCCATGGTCTCTGCTACAACGACCCAGCTTTGTTTGGATCCATAGACATCCATACAGAATACATAAAGAATGAATGTGGCTGTGTTCCAATAAAACTTTATGTATAAAAACAGGCAGTAGGCTAGATTTCTCTACTGACATTAGTTCACCAATCTATGTGCTTGAGTAATGTTGACTCAGTTTACATAAGTCCTTTATGTATCTACACATCTTTATTTTATCTTGATATGTGGCTTTCATAGATAATTTTGAAAGCTTCCCAAGGAAATGAAAGATTAACATCAATCTATAGAGCTAGTGAAATGAGTCTTTTTTTTTTTTTTTTTTTTTTTTTTTGCCTTTCCATGTGACTAGATCCTAGAGATTGAGAAATTTTACTACTAGGGGCTGTTAGTTGAATCAGAGCCATCAACCCTCAATTAGTATCTTTAGATTTAGGAAGTGGTTTATAAACAGCAACTCCTATATCAAATAGGATTTTGTTTCCTGACTCCTTCCATCTATTTCATCCCTGCTGAAATCACTGTGGCGTGGTAGTTTGGTGGATTTCTTTCAAAATTCTTGTTCAATAGAATAATTCTTCTCAGAGCATTCTTTCCATGTGGTATCTGAGTCATACTAGCACTTCCTTGATCAGACTATTAATTCTGATTTTGTTTTGATTGACTTGTAAATATGAGCGACCAATGTGCTACAGGATCAATTTGTCCAAGGTAATTAACACTATTTATCTCAATGACCTCCCAAGCAGACTGATTTTGCTTTCACATTCAGTATCATGTTACCTCTCAATAGCAAAGTATAACCCATCATAATGTAATTAATGAAAATGACTATGTGATCCAAAATAATTGGCTCTATCAGATGGATGTGGAACTGTTCAAATTCTTTTAAATTTACTTCTTTGATATACAATTTAAATGGATGATTCTATATCTCTGATGTCTATAGAAGTCACATGTGGTGTTTATAAAAGAAGATGGATCTCTATTTTCATCTGAGAAGTATTAATCACATGCACATTTGAAGCATTGTATCTAAACTAATGGTTCACAAACAGATATCAGGGTACGTTGGGATCACCTGAAGACTGCATCATTTCTGCCTTGCTGAGAAAAGAGATAATAGAAGGTATAGTTATACTGTGGTTTTGCAGATTAACTGAGACTATGTATGTAAGCCCTTGCCATAAGGACTGACAAATAATGAGAGCTTAAAAATATTAACTTTATTGTGATGATAACTCCTGGTGCTGCAATTTACTTTTTCTTAAAGTAAGAGAATAAAAATTAATTTTCAATGTTCCTTTGTTTTCAATAAAATGACTTGTCATGAAAGCACTGAGTAAGATTGTAGGAATATTATGACATAATTAGTGGAGTATTGACTAAATATTCAACATTAACCTAATTTTATATTTTATAAGAAATTGTGTTCAATTTTGTTAGAGACAACTTAAACATTATAAAATAATAAAAATACCAGACGTTTAGTGCATTCATCAGTAAGTGAAAAATGGCTGAATTAGCATTTGGGTGGAAGCTAAGGAGAAAATAAATTTCCTGTTAGTGGGGACTTTCTGCTTAGAAATAGAGAATGTTAGCAGCTGGTATGAAGAAGGCTTTGATGTAAACAACTGTTTTCTAATTTGATTTTTAGACTCTGTTGTCATTGCCTAAGAGTAACTGAAATCCTTCTGCTGCCCTTCTGGGCCAAATGGACATGACATGGATTAATCTTCTAAGAATACAGTGGTTTCTAAACCTGGATGATAATTTTAAAATATCTAGGAAAAAATCAAATTATTTTATTTCAGAATGTTCAACCAATACAGATATCTGATTTTTCCCCAGCATATACCAGAAGCAATCCTACACCAGGTACATCTTGTAAAAAAAATTTCATAGGCAAGAACTCTTCTACAACCAAATAACATAATGTATCTGCTAGGAGGTTTGTCCTTAGTATGTTTATAAAGAGATTAGGCCAGATCTTCTGCAATTCTCTGACTCTCTTGCAATGAGAGCTTTTGTTATTAATATTTTCATCTATGTTAATCAGGAATAGAAGTCTAAAAATGTCTTTTGTTTAATGTTATCTTTGCCTTGTTTTCATTTTTAGATTGTGCTGACCTCATAAAGCAACCAGAGAATATTTCTTCATTCCTTACTTTTGAAAATAGTTTGTGTAAGATTGACTTTAGTAGTTCTTTCTTTTAACATCTAATATAATTATCAATAAGTTCATTTAGACCCAGAGAGTTCTTTGTAGGGAAGTTATATCTTGGATATTATGGATAATCCAGTACAGATCTGTATTCTGTTATCTTCCTGTGAAGAATGTCATGCAGATCCCTTGGCTGAATTGAAATTCTGAACTCTATTCCTCCTATGGTAGTCAGAAGCTAAAAATCTCTGCTCTATTGTTTTAGTCTTCCAACCATTGCTTTCTGCTGAGTATATTGAAGCCTCCTCAAAATATACATATAACTTATATAAGAATGTGGGCAGAGTTCATATGCAAATTTTGTATCTCCTCCTCAGTAACATTTTCTTTCTGGAATTTTCCCTTTCACTTTCTAGCCACTTCTGACACTATAAACATCACCATCTGGCTCCTCAAGTCAGTAATATTGCAATCAATTTACTGATTGCTTTTCAACTTTCCTAAGCAGGCCCACTAGAAAGTACCTTTAGGCAAAAAATAACATAATTGCAAATTGCACCAAATTTGTTGCCTTTTTCCAAGTTAGATTGCCAGTTTGCTTCTGCTCATGGTGACTCCCCAGAGTGTTCAAAAAGTTGTGCTATTAAAAATAATAAAAATTGTCCAGAGATTTTTAATTTTTATTGAAAGGGGTACATCTGTTGTAGGTTATTCTGTCATTGTCATAAATGGAATTCTCTTCTATGAAGTCTTTTTTTTTTTTTAATTTAATTTTATTTTTTCAGTGTTCCAAAATTCATTGTTTATGTACCACACCGATTTCTCTATGCAATGCGTGCCCTCCTCAATACCTACCACCAGGGTCACCCATCTCCCTACCCCCCTCCCCTCCAAAACCCTCAGTTTGTTTCTCAGAGTCCACAGTCTCTCACGGTTTATCTCTCCCTCTGATTTCCCCCTATTCACTCTTCCTTTCTTTCTCCTAATGTCCTCCATATTATTCCTTATGCTCCACAAGTAAGTGAAACCATATAGTAATTGACTTTCTCTGCTTGACTTATTTCAGTCAGCATAGTCTCCTCTAGTCCTGTCCATGTTGATAAAAAAGTTTGGTATTCATCCTTTCTGATGGCTGAGTAATATTCCATTGTATATATGGACCGTATCTTCTTTATCCATTTGTCTGTTGAAGGGCATCTTGGCTCTTTCCACAGTTTGGCAATTGTAGCCATTGCTGCTATGAACATTGGGGGGACATATGGCCCTTCTTTTCACTACATCTGTATCTTTGGGATAAATACTCAGTAGTGCAATTGCAGGGTCATAGGGTAGCTCTATTTTTTAAAAAATATTTATTTATTTGCGTGAGAGATCAAGAGTGGGGGTTGGGGACAGAGAGAGAGAATCTCAGGCATGAGATTCTACCCACTGAGCATGGAGCCTGACATGAGGCTCGATCTCACAACACTGACATAATTGAGTTGAAATCAAGAGTCAGACACTTAACTGACTGAGCCAACCAGGTGCCCCATCTCCTCTGTGAAACATTTTGGAAAGCATAATTTTGGACTTTACCTCAGAGCTACTAAGACTTAGAACACTGTATTACTTAAGATTATTGTAGTTTATTATAGCGATCAGCCAGGATTGAAATATTTTCTGTGAGCCTAGAAAATTCTAGAATACTTGTAAAAAATCCTTGACGGCATCAAGAAAACCTTAATAGATATAAAAGATTCTATCTTTTTGTGTTTAGAACTATAAAAGTAGTGCTTTTCTATAATTTTAAGAGCTATTATTTGAAGTAGAAAAAAATAGCAAAGGCTCTTCAAACAAACATAGGAGAGACTTGAGGCAGTAATTGTCACTACATTAATACTTGTTATCTGTCGCCAAGACTTCTGACTACAAACAATACTCATTGGGTTATTTTGTCATTATGTTAAAGGATAGTGTTAGAAATGGTATTCTCCCAACCCATTAAAATTCAATTGCATATATGCCTCAGATCTTGGCTCAAACAAAGCATTTAGGAGATACGAAAGGAAAATTTCCAAGACAAAGCAGAAAAAGCTCAAGAGGCAATATTTTCATGTTGAAAGAGCAATTCCAAGCCCACTTTAGACTGATTATTTGTAATGGAGCCATTTTAGGAGAGCTTAACCTGGTTTGAGACTGCTAGAACTCACACTTAGGGAAGCCAAAGATCAAAATATCACTTAACATCCATTAAACTATGTCTTAAAATTATTGAAGACGTTTATCACATGAGGCTGAATTATGGCCCTCTTCTAATATCATTATTCCTAAGTTGAATGTAATAAAATTAGAACAATTTTGTTGTAATAACTTGGGAACTATATAAAAATAACTAATTTCCATAAGGATAATTTTTTAAAAAAATCCTGTAAGATATCTTTTGACACCAAGGGTCTCAATAAATTGGCTTTTTGCAACTGTACAATGTGTTTCCAGTGGTACAGATACACTAAGGTAATAATAAGAGGTTTGTGAAGATAGTAATTGAAGAACCAGGGAAAGCCTACAATTTGACCGAGAAAACCCAACAAACAAGCAAAAAACATATATCTTTGCTTAAATGAAAGTTTATTTTAAAGAGTAAGGCTTTTTTTTCCCCCTTAAGGAAGCTCCATACCCAACATGAAGCTTGAACTCATGACCCTGAGATTAAGAGTTACATGCTCTACTGACTGAGACAGCCAGGCACAAGATTAAGCCTTTTTTTTTTTTTAAGATTTTATTTGTTTATTTGACAGAAAGAGCTCACAAGTAGGCAGAGAGGCAGGCAGAGAGAGAGGGTAAGCAGGCTCCCCGCTGAGCAGAGAGTCCAATGCGGGGCTCGATCCCAGGACCCTGAGATCACGACCTGAGCCGAAGGCAGAGGCTTAACCCACTGAGCCACCCAGGTGCCCCAAGATTAAGCCTTTTTTACAATCAGAAGAAAAAAGAAAAAAAAATATTGGCACAATAAATACAATTTTTTTCTAGTCAGTAAAAAAACTTGGAAAAAATTTCTAATAGTTATGAATGAGGAAAATGCAAAATTTCAAAATATTAAATGCCTAATATAACATGGCATTATGATGGGGAGCAATGATATAAAGAGTTTATATTGTCTCATATTTATATAATAAAATTTCAGTTTTATGACATATATTTTGATTATTAATCATCTATGAACTAGAGATGATAATAATAGCACATGTCTCCTCATAACAATGGGGTAAAATTACATGTGATAATGTATGTAAAGTGTTTAACTGGGTGCCTGACACATAGTAAGATTTCAAAAAGGACATGTATTTTTTATTTCATTGTCATTGATTTTTTTATTATTATAATTAAGATAGGCTGAGAATTCTCAAACAATAAAGAAACACTTTCTCACTCATTACATAAAAAAACTATTGAAACAGACTATTTACAAATTATAATTATATTTTGCAATTAATTGTGTTTCAAAAATGTATCGATTGTGTTATAGACATACTGTGAAATATACACTAGGAAACTGAAGTTATATTTGAGTTGATGTTGCTTGTCACCTAGGAACACATTTTAACCTTTGGGATCTTTGTTTTGCATCTTTTAAATTATATAACTGAAAATGATATGAAATTGAAGATGATTTCCCAATAGAAGCAAGTAACAACCCGTAATAGCATGTTGATTTTATTCCCTGTGCTGAATGTGCAGCAGATTCATGGCCACAAATGAGTGGGTAAGTGTCCTCACTCCAACTTGATGACTTAAGGTAATCAGACCTTATATAGGTTTAGTAGCTTAATAGTAAGCAATGACAAACTAAAAGAAAAAAATGCACATGCTTTTGGGCTAAATTTGTCATTGTTGTTGTTGCTTTTTGTTTTGTTTGAAATTAAGGTATATTATTTGAGTACTTATTAATATTCTTATAATACAAAGAAAATTGCTATTAAAGTCTTGGGCTCTAAATTTTGATAGATAATGATTTATAACCTGATTTTGTAGGTAGACATTTAAACCTTGACAAGGTTTAAAATCTCTAAAGCTCCATGGGTGCCTGGGTGGCTCAGTGGGTTAAGCCTCTGCCTTCAGCTCAGGTCATGATCTCAGGGTCCTGGGATCGAGGCCCACATCAGGCTCTCTGCTCAGCAGGGAGCCTGCTTCCCTCTCTCTCTTTCTCTGCCTGCCTCTCCATCTGCTTGTGATCTCTCTCTGTCAAATAAATAAATAAAATCTTTAAAAAAAAAAATCTCTAAAGCTCCATTTGAAAAAGTTTGATGCTATTAGTTATAAAACTAGCCTTGTAACTTTGTTGAGTGATACGCAGGTTAAAAATAATCTGTCTCCAGTACAGAGAAAGAACTCAGTAAATTCTAATCTTTATTATTGTTATCATTACCACTGTCATCAATGCCATCATTATCATTTACTCCCAGCCAGTCTTCTTAGCAGTCAAAGGAAGAAAGATTTCTGCAGTTAAAATAGTAGATATTGCTTGGCAAACTATAATAAATTAATGATGTGGAAAATTTTTAATGAAGTTTGTCTAAACTCTTCATTTAACGTTTCAAATAAGTATATCTGTTGCTAAAGGCCACTTATTTTGTGAAACAAATATAAATTTCTCTCTTTGGAATCTCAGTGTTAATGGTTTTTGCAAACACCTGAGATACTCAGGTTTGAATTTTTTTATCTGTATTTACATCTATAATATCCATATCCACATATATATTCCAGGACTTGATCTATCACTACCTTATCTTAAAAATAGTGTGATCATATCACCCTTATAGATTGTAAGCTCTTTGAGCATAGAAGCTCTCATTTTTTTTTTTAAAGATTTTATTTATTTGTCAGAGAGGGAGAGAGAGCGAGCACAGGCGGACAGAATGGCAGGCAGAGGCAGAGGGAGAAGCAGGCTCCCCGCCAAGCAAGGAGCCCGATGTGGGACTCGATCCCAGGACGCTGGGATCATGACCTGAGCCGAAGGCAGCTGCTTAACCAACTGAGCCACCCAGGCGTCCCAGAAGCTCTCATTTTTATAAAGCCACAGTTCCTAGCACAAAGGTGTTGTGGACAGTAATTGGTCAGTATTTTCTGAAGTAATAATTGCAAAAATTATGACAAAGTAACCAATTCCTGAATTGTATAGAATTAATGAAGAATTTAAAGACAGGTAAAGAACACTGTAACAGATTTTCAGAGAAAGACAGCCAAAGTATATACATTGACCTTAAATATCAGAAGTTCAGGATCAAATGACATATTTGTAAACTGGGAAATTAAACTTTTATCTGTCTTTTGGTAATATACTATAAAAATACAATCCTTGCAAAATGTTGGCAAAATATTTCTGATTTGCTGAGCTGATATATATATATATATATATATATATATATATACACACACACACATATATATGTGTGTGTGTGTGTCATATAATATATGTGTGTGTGTGTGTCATATATATATGTCAGTATATATATGTCATATATATATTGTATATATATATATAATATATATATATTATATATATATATCAGTCATGTTTTGGGTAAAGACAGACAGGAAGTATAACAAGCTTGTAACAACTTAATGACATTATAAAGATCACAGGACATATTATCATGTTTTACTGACACTGAGTAGGACCAAAAAAAGGTTCACAAGATTCTAGTATTATTTTCATTGTCTGACTGCCATTTCCATTATCCCCTTTATTATTAGTAGTTCCTCAGGCTGATTACATAAAGAAGTGTGTAGAAATCTCTAACAAGGTAATTTCCTCTGGTGGAAAATGGGAAAAACTTAGATTTTATTTATTTTACCTTATTTTGATTTCTGGTTTAGTTTTATATAAAGAAGGCAAATGATGAAATAGATTACTATTTGAAGGTTTAGCTTTCCTTTGAACTCAAATTTTAAAAATGACTATATATATATTTAAGACATGGTTTATCTTTGTTATAGATAGAAATTGTTGTATATTTTTTTTTTCATTTTAACTGATAAAAGCCCTATAAAAGTGTTGGAGGACTTTTTTGGCAGTTGGGTGATTATTTAAATCTTCTCTATCTTTTTTCAAATAGTGAGTTTGGGCAGAAGTCTATAAGAGAACTACAAATAAATTGTCAGTTTAAAGAGCTATTCATTACATGTCTATACAGATTATTATTTGTGGGGGTTCAATTTTTAATCTCTCAAAATTCAAGTTCTTTTCCTTTCATTGACTTAACTAATTTAAACAAGACTGACTGTAACAATGGGTTAATCATGTGTAACTACAAGATTGTTTAGAATCAATGTGTGTTCAAATGTTATGCCTCAAAATCACAGGCAGTTAATTCATAGAGTCACTGATAATTAATCACAAAATCACATCATAAAATACATTTAAAATAATCCCTATAAAGTTATTATGTTTTTACTAATAAAAGCTTGACTTTATTATAAAAAGAATTTAACTCTAGTAAAAGTGTTTTGACATGCTGAACACATAAACCTTAAAAACCAATTTTAAATTCTTCCTTTCTCAAGCTGGATAAAACACACTGCTTTAAAATGCTAAGGAAGAACTTCCACAGAGATTAGCCCTCTGCAGTCAAACATTCAACATGCGATTTTATGTGGAACTGGCTGTACCCCCCTTATGCCTCCTATGTTTCCACGTTTAACGTTCACTAAAGGGATAACAACAAGCCATAGACTAAAGATTAAATTCTAGGACCTAGGATTCAAGTTGGGAAGTGAAATTTCAAATTATATAAATGTAAATAGTTCTGGAGAGTTTTGTAAGTGTATAATGAAAGCAACCTTCTGTATTTTATAAAACCATAGGAAGCAAAGACGGGAAAAGATAAGCTGCTGAAGGGGAAAAAAATCTATAGACATGGATTCTGTGCCAAATACCAAAACACTATGTATGAAAGTTAAAGAAGAAGCACTTAAGAGATTTTCTCTATGGGCACACTAATTAAGATGTAAATTTGTCAAATAAGATAAAGAATTAATATTAGATAATAAAAACAGTAAATTCGTCAATAGAGACTATAATACACAAATAACCTATGTCAAAGAAGGGAGCCTGAATAGATAGTCAACTTAAAAAGAAAATGAGCATAGCATAGTCTGAAGAAAGTTCAATCCGGAGCTTTTACTGGTTTATACCAAAATTTCTTTTTAATGTTAAACTACAGTTGCACAATGAATAGCTTTTTGAAGAAAAACTGTAGATTTTAGTAATGACATAGATTTAAATGAGCTTATCTTTCTGAACATAACAGTTGTGGCAAAGTTGATAATTCTTTATCATAGGAATGTTTGTTGACTAATCGGAGAAAATGTAGTCCGTGTTAACAATGGTATGTATTAAAGAGCAATAGACAACACTTGAATTCTATGTGCATGTGTGTGTTAAAGTTTGCTCTGGCTCCAATGTAGTGAATTGTACTCAAAGTCAGGAGGCAAGTACAGGCTAGACATGATGGTAGATTTGACACAGATGCATGGATGGCTTCTATTGAACCCAACTCAATCAGGAGAACTGCCCAGTTAATAAAGTGTAGATTTGTGAGTAAAAATAATTGTCTATTGCCATGGAAGTCTTGTGATCAATTATTATACAGGATTGTGGTGGCCTTTAGATAATTGAGATAGTAATTATTCCCGGTAATATTAGAGATTTATGAACATATTAGTCCTTTAATGACAAGGCTTATATTATATGCTGCCTTTTCATTTTCCAAAACAGATCTGAGAATGTTGGGCATAGACGAGATGAAAAAAAATATTAGTGACTAGTTATTTGATATAACAACAGAAATATCTCAAATTTCCCCCAAATTTGAGGAATTAAAATTATTTACTTAATATTCTGGGCTTTTATGTTTCATGGTAGCTAGAATAGGCTTCTAAAATGTTTACTGAAAAAATAAATTCATGAGTGAATAAGTAGACTTGCACAGAGTGCCTGCGTTATAGTATAATTATGTACACTAAAATATCCTGTGTATAGTATAATTGTGTATACCTCTGCATCCTCTACTCTCCTTGTTTGTAATAAATACGTAGAAATTGCTTTGAAATAACTAAATGAAATAATAAACACGGTATGTCCTATGGACTGAATTGTGTCCCCAAATTCATACGTTGAAGTTCTAATCTCCAGTATTTGGAGATCAGGCTTTTAGGAAGTGATTAATATTAAATGAAGTCAAACGGTGGGGTCCGAATTCGATAGGAATGGTGGCTTATAAGGAGAGGAAAAGAGGAGCTCCTGGGTGGCTCAGTCGTTAAGCATCTGCCTTTGGCTCAGGTCACGATCCCAGGGTCCTAGGATCAAGCCCTGTGTTAGGCTGCTTGCTTAGCAGGGAGTCTGCTTCTCCCTCTCCCACTTCCCCTCCCACCCCCCACTCATGCTCTCTTTCTCCCTCCCTCTCAAATAAGTAAATAATAACTTTAAAAAAAAGAAGAAGAGGAAGAGAGAGAAAGAGATCTGAGGAAAGGCCATATGAGGAAATAGCAAGAAGGTGACTGTCTAAAGCTAGAAGAGAGTCCTCATGAGAAACCAAACCTGTTGAACCTTGTCCTTAGACTCCCCAGGCTCCAGAACTGTGATAAAATAAATTCCTTTTATGTAAGCCAACCAGTCTATGGTATTTTGTTATGGCTGTCCAAATAGACTAAGGCAGTATGAAAAAAAAAATGAAAAAAATGATCTGTCAAATACATTCATGGTAATACGGTGTTGAAAGCTAAAGAACACCAATAAGAATCTTATGAATGAGAATAAAATGTGTCAAGGAAAAATGAACTAGGTATTTTTTAGCTGACTGAGAAAGACTGAAATATGTACTATCACTTACTTGTTTCTGTAAGGCACAATGCTATACACTGGCTTCAGAACCATAATGGCATCACAATCACATCTTACTTCAGGCCTACTTAAGAAAACAGAACAGAAACAGTCTGCTAAAGGAAAATGAAAATTTAACATATGGAAGAATAAAGGAGATTTGAGTCCCTTCACGTTGCTTCTGGATCTCCCTCTTAACTCTGTTTTGAATTAAATTCATTTACTCTGGTTTTTGTCCCATTTATATTCGTCTTCCTCTTGTATGTGTCTGCTTGTTGCTCTAGAGATAAGAATTTTTATGAATACATTTCAAGTTTATGGACATTGAAAGCAATTAGCAAGTTTTGAGTCACGAAATAATTATTTGACATAGAATGGTCTCATTTCTTGTCTCCAATATATTTAGTATATCTTTTTCAAAAACCAATATTCTATGAAATAGTTAATAGTTACTTAATAAAAAACAATAAACAATTAAAAGTAACATACAAAGTTGGAAATGTAGAAAAAGTCTTGAGTGACGTTAGAGCTGATGGCAGTGTGGTCAGAAAGCTTTGTTGTGCCAAAGAAAAAGTGAAATTCTATGGGAATTCAAGTCACAAGAGTAAGTATGTTAAAGACGAGGAGAGATAATAGTGCAAAACATTTTCCTCCATCAAGGTCAGATCCACCTGCTGATAAATGACATTTAGATGGTAGCAATATATTCTGTGAACCTGTCCCAAAGAGAGAAGACAGTGCCCTTTCTCTCTTTCCTGTTACTGAAATGTAAAAAGCCCAATCACAAATCAAACTTATACACTGTTGAATGATTTTTTTTTTTTTTTGCCCCTGTTTTAACTGTCATGATCACCAAGGGAAAAATTCTTTTTCTAAGATACACAGCTGCAAAGGGTAGGCACAGTGTTGGGTATACCTCTCAATGTTTTTGCACCAGTATGAAAAATAAGCCTTCTAGCTCCTTCCCTTCCCACAGGGTAGCAACAAATCCTACTTTTGCCTCCTTTTGGTCAAAGAAGCCAAAAATTTCAAAGTCTTTGGTTCATAGATAGCTAGATCTGCAAGTACTTTCTGTTGTACTCCACCTGGCACTTAATTAAGTTGATAATGAATGCTGAGTATTTCAGGCTGTGTTCCTGGAGGCAGCAGTAATTTGATTAATCCAGAGTGTCCTAGATGATGTTTATAACGAAAAATAGGTGAGTAAAATGGCTGGAGGCTCTAACTGCTGTTTGTTTGCTGTTTTTAAGTGCTAATATAATGAGGTATCCTTTAACCTGCTGTGTTCATCTTACCTCCAAAAGCTGGTATTGGTTCTTCCTCAGACCATCCCACTGTCCACAGGGTTCTTCCTCTCCCTGAGGCTTTGACTCTTTTGGGTATTGGAAGGATAGAGTCCACCTCTGATTATAAAATGGAAGACAGAGGAGAATCTAAGCATGGCATAGGCAGGTTTCATTTCCAAAAGACAGGGAACAAAGCAAGGTAATGGATGGAGTTGGAAGGCAGTCTTCTTTGGACATGACAGAGAGTCACCTGGCAGACATTCTGGGAGAGGTGGTAGGAAATTCTCAGGTCAAGTGAGGCTTGGTGCATTAGTGAGTAATGTCTCCCAGGGCTTCCATGGTTAATGATCACATTAACCATTTTCTCAGATAGAGTCCCAGATTTACTTACCTGGCAGCTATTCCTCTCCTTTCTTGGGCAACTTCTGTATAAATAACAAAACCCCTCAGTTGGGAAATACTGCTCTTAATGTAGTTCACTTCCTTTCCTTCTCCACTGTACTCAGATTTCTTCTCTCATATTTATTTCACTGCCTCACTCACTAAATAACTATTCTCTATTTTTTTCTTTCTATTAAAATACATTATCATTTTGTTTCTCATAGACTTCAATAGATTATTAGCCCAGTGGTCTTAAATCATTAATGAGTAAAAATGTATAGTTTCCCTTTTCTTGAAGACAGAAAGAAATAATGTTTGTAGCCTGTTAAGAGGCAGAAAGAAAATGCCATCTTTTTAGTGAGAAAAATAAAGGAGAATAAAAGTACGATAGTTTACTTTCCAGGAAAAAAGCCTTAAATATTCTTAGTTGCACTAGTAATAACCAAGTAGAAACAAAAATGACAAAAGAAACTTGTCTTGATAAAATTTATGTAAGTCTCAAGATGACATTTAACAAAAAAAGTTTTAAGACCTAAATAATGAGAAGTATATACTGTTTAATCCATTTTCTAAAGGCAGAATCTCATATTCTAGAGACACAACTATCTAGAGGCTAGTTAGCCCTTATTAGTTATTATAAGCTTGGTAAAAAGGAGGAAAAATACAAGACGTGGAACATAAACAGATCACTGCACATTGTACAAAGCTAGTTAGAATCTAGGCTATATTGCTGCTTAAAACCCCCTATTATCTGTGACTTCATATTTACTTTGTTACTATGTTGACTTTTCTCTGCCTGGTGATAGACATCCTATTGTTCTCCCCATGTTCTGGAACTTCTTTAGATACCTTCTGCTGTTGAACGTTTCCACTAGGCATGAATATCTTTGCTGTTCAATCAGTTACTTTGGTCTCACTTCACATCTCTAGGCCTGTTTGGGGTCTATACGTTATAACATATCTCTGAACTTGAGTCTTAGCCAGAACCATAAAAACCTCTCATTAAACAACAACAACAACAACAAACAAACAATAAACAACAAAAAACCTACCCACTTCTACCAAAAGCAAATAAGGAGGATCTTAGTTTCATTGTTTTTCTTTCTGTACTGAGTAGACATTATATTTGTGTGTGTGTTTGTGCTATCTTTCTGGTATGTATTTGAGGAAAATAGTTGACTATTCATATAAAATTACTAGAGAGTAATTTTGATTATTTGAAGAATGGATGAGATATTTTGTATATTTATATTCCATTTATATTTATGGCATTATATATAATAATATAATGTAATATATATAATATATATAAAATAATATAATAAATAATAACAATTAAATCTGTCTGTCATCTGAGTTTCTCTAGGGTTAGGATTTTTTTATGTTTATTTCCCTATTAAAACTCATATGCCCAGGACAGTGCCTGTGGAACAGTAGTTGATTTAAGAGTATATGAGAATTAAAAAAAAAAAAAAAGAATATATGAGAATTTATGATGAATGAAAAAATAAATGATGCCTGATACCGCTGGCAAACTTCTAAATTTAAGCACTTATTGGTGAACATAATTGTTACCATTTAATGAGTGTATGTCATGTTGCAATTTCAATAATTTACATATATTTTCTCTGTTTTATTTTAAATCTTCTCAAATTCTCTGGAGGTTATTTCCCAATTTTACAAATGGAAATTTAGAAAAAAAAAAATCCTCTAACTTGATCATGGTCAAATAATAAACCAAAAATCCAGAATTAAAAATCTACTTCTGTCCAAAGAGTGTTTTCCCCCACCAAAGGTCATACTGGCTATTCAAAAATAATTGCCATTTCCTAGCTAAAATTTACATACTAATTACTTGATATAAAGTAGATTATTTAATTCTCACAACAACACTTTTAAAATACTCAGTCATCAAGTAGAAGAGAAGTCTTGTCTTCCTTGTGTAATTTCATGGAAACTCAGGCAATTCATTTTGAGTCCTTTCAGACATGACTAAAAAGAAGTGTGAAAAGTAAAAGGGGTGCATACCCATTTGTCATGTCTCTTTAGAAGATCAGAAACTTCTGCTCCAATGTAAGGAGAGTGTTAGAAGATCCTTAACTATTTTCATCTGTACATCCCTTCATATCTTCCATTGAAGGGGCAGCTTGAGTCAACTGATGAGTTGGGGAGAAGAAGTTCTTATATTTCTGACATAGTCTATTTGGGCTGCCATCATGGAATATCAAATTGGAATTTATTTTTCACAGTTCTGGCAGATGGAAGGCCCAAGATCGAGCATCTGGCAGATCCCTGTGTCTGGTGGGAGTCTGCTTCCTCATTCATAGACAGTCGTGTTTTCACCACAACCTTGTGTGGTGGAAGATTCGAGGGAGCTCTCTGGAGTCTCTTTTATAAGGGCACTGATAGCATACATGAGGGCTCTGCTCTTGTAATGTAATCACCTCCTCAAAGCCCCCACCTCCTAATGTCATCACATTGGGCATTAGGTTTCAAATATGAAGTCTGAGGGATTACAGTTATCTGGCCTATAGCATAGAGGGTTGAAGGCTTTCTGGATACTCACTCTTTGGAGTGGCTTCTTCTCTGAATATATGTGTTTTCTCTTCATGATAGGACTTCTAGAAGGATTGTATTGATGGGGAAATCTGTAATGCAGGCTCTGCTTGTGACTCAGGGAACAATCTGGACACAGATCAGCAGTAAAGTGTTAAGATCCCTCCTTGTATCTAGATATCTAAGACAAATTGTCCAGTTCAGCTTTTACCAAATATATAACATACATTAAGCTCCATCTTAGCCATCTTAAACCTCCAAAATTTACCACCTCTTTCTCTAGTCAGGCAATTCTAAACTCTAAACTCAAAACTTTCACAATTTCGGGACGCCTGGGTGGCTCAGTGGGTTAAGCCGCTGCCTTCGGCTCAGGTCATGATCCCAGGGTCCTGGGATCAAGTCCCGAGTCGGGCTCCTTGCTCAGCAGGGAGCCTGCCTCTCTCTCCGCCTCTGCCTGCCTCTCTGCCTGCTTGTGTGCTTTCTCTCTCTCTCTTTCTGACAAATAAATAGATAAAAATCTTAAAAAAAAAAAAAACTTTCACAATTTCTTGAATATTATGGATCTTATTACATAAAGAGGAATCAATGTAATGTTTGTAAAAGAAATTTCTAAACAGTAGTGGCTATACAAGTTTCAGTTATTTTACATTGGGTTTGAGTGAAGATAGTCACTTAGAAATAATGACATGTAGTCTTTAATGGTCTAACCACCAAAAAGAGAATTAGATTTGAAATGAAATAAAAGAAAAATAAATGTTGGATTATATTAAAACCTGCTGCAGAAAGGACAGGTTTGTCATAGACCATGATACTTATAATAATATATTTTTGTCAATAAAGTTAGGATATTAATAACTAATTTTATTATAATTTTAAGGGACATAAGCTTTGAGCCAGAGCAATTAGCTGGCACTGAAGGCTGCTGGCTGCTTGCCTGAGAAATAAGAATAAAGACCTGGCCTCCCTAAGTGAGAGTTTGTGTATATGACACTTATTGCAGAGTCCAATATAATGCTTAGATTTTAATAAATGTTAGTATGTTCTCATTCCCTCTTTATTTTTTTATTTTTTTTTTTTAAAGATTTTATTTATTTATTTGACAGAGAGAGATCACAAGTAGACGGAGAGGCAGGCAGAGAGAGAGAGGGAAGCAGGCTTCTTGCTGAGCAGAGAGCCCGATGTGGGACTCGATCCCAGGACCCTGAGATCATGACCTGAGCTGAAGGCAGCGGCTTAACCCACTGAGCCACCCAGGCGCCCTCATTCCCTCTTTAATTCAAAGATTAATGTCTCCATATTCCATTTGTTTTTACTTTTCTTATAAAAGTCCTAGATCTAACACTTTCCATATGGTGAATAAAAGAGTACTAGGTAAATAATTTTCAGAGAGAAAAAAGTTTTTATCATTAAAATTGATAATGTCTCAGATGGAAAATTCAATACACAAACATTGTATTTTTCCTGGTTGTGAAGCTGCCTCATTTTGATGGATAACTGTGTTCCTAAGATAAGTTGACATTAGCCAAATATGGAAAATGGAGTTATATTCTGAATAGAAGAAAGTGGCTCAGTATAGACTGAAAAATGCTAGTAGATATTACTGTGTTTGAAAATCTTTCAACATGTAAATATTAAGTCTGTAATGCTTCTGAGGACAATGAAAGATACAAATTTTTTCTTCAAAGGGGAATTTTGAGCAACTATTTTTCATTTCTATAAGATTTAGATCAGTGCTCTACTAGCCTTGGAGTGGGGATGTGATTGAACACAGGTATGTGTGTGAAAGTCTGTGTGAGTAAATGTAAGTGGAGTGTGCATGCATTAGGAGGTATGAGCACATGTAAGCATAGCTGTGAGCTTACCAGTGAGGATATGTAACCATTGAGGGCTTATACATAATAGGGATGATGTTCAGTGTTTCAGTGGTGAGACCCAGCCCGGAATTGGGCTCTGCACTCAGTGCAAAATTGGCTTGGAATTCTCTCTCTCCCTCTGTCCTCCTCCTCCCTGTTCTCTTTCTCAAACAAATGGATACATTTAAAAAAATAATAATAAAGTGCTACAGATTAAAAACCTAAAGCATCATCTTTTGCATATGTATAATGTCACCTATGAGTCAGGTTTGTCTTTTAGGCAACATTAGCACAACTGAAAAGATCCTATCAACAGTAGTGTCTGTCAATAAGAAAGAAAAGTAGAGAAAAACATAAACCAAAACAGTGGTATGATCTCATCAAAATCATAATCTAAAGGAGGGCTTCTCAGGGGAAGAACAGAGGAGTGTCAGAAATACACTGGGGGCTTTCTCAAACTGTGTAAGTAGAGGCAATATTCATCTGTGGACTTACTTGCTCGCAGAGATAAAGGAAGTCAGAGATTCTGTTTGGCCCTGATACATTGAACCACAAGTTCGAAGCTTAACAGACTATGCCACCCAATTGCCCTTGTAGCACTTAATTTTGTGCAAAATAGTATTCTATCTTTGATTGTAGCTGCTGAATTAGTCAGGAGTCTGTCTTTTTTCATAGCCCTTTGCTAATGTTCAACATTAATAATACTCTTTCAGGGGCGCCTGGGTGGCTCAGTGGGTTAAATCCTCTGCTTTCGGCTCAGGTCATGATCCCAGAGTCCTGGGATCGAGCCCCGCGTAGGGCTCTCCGCTCAGCAGGGAGTGTGCTTCCTCCTCTCTCTCTCTGCCTGCCTCCCTGCCTACTTGTGATCTCTGTCTGTCAAATAAATAAATAAAATCTTAAAAAAAAAAATACTCTTTCATAGGTATAAAGCTAGTATTTGTTCTGTGAAAAAAATACTTGTTTTTACTTAAAATTTTTTCCTTATTTAATCTTTTACCAGTTCTTTCTATCATGCAAATCAATCCAGAGTCTGTAAGTTAATATTAAAATATTTTGGGGTTTGAACTCTATGTAATCATATGAGACAGTTTGTTTTAATTTTATTATTGATGAGAAGCTCTTTATCATAACATAAAAAGATAATTTTCACCTGAAGTTTTAGTTATTTGAGGTAAGCAAACTAGTGTTTGTGTCTACTTTTGACTTTATATAGGTCTTATTTGTTCCTCTATAAATTATTTTATACCAGGATATATAACTAGTAACAGTAACTTATGTTTGATTTTGACTAGCATAGTGTTTTCTAGGAATTTAAATTTGAACAATTTTAGAAAGGACATCAAGTTCTAATTCTCTAGGTTTCTTTCCGCTCTATATTACATGAGCTTGCTTATGCATGAATTGACCTGCTTGGCCTCTCAAAACATTCATGATTGAGACTCCTAGTTTGAAGAGATCTTAATGCCCTGTTCAGACAATATGAAGAAATACAAAGAATGCATAACCAGCTGAGTATCATCAACAACTTGAAAAGCTGAAAATCTACCTAATAATTAAAAGATAGCTGTAATTTCTGATGAGCTTATAGGTTGTAAGGCAGCTGAATAATTAGGAAAAGGAAAATACACAAGGTCCAACTTCTTTCCAATCTAGGAAGTTTCTTGTAAGAAGTAGAACTTTAAAATCTACCACTACAAGAAGAAGATATTAAAAAGAAAAGATGCTACTCCCAAAAGTTCACTACATAAACTGAAAAGAAAAAAAGGAGACCAATAAATAAATAAATAAATAAATAAATAAATAAATAAACAGACAAAACAAAAATAAGACATTGGGAAGAAAATATGAAAAGGAGACAGAGAGTAAAGAAGAATATAGAAGTCAAGAGATCCTGAGGAACCTTGTTGAAGACGATGAAGCAATTCTTTGTTTTATGTTTCAACTTAATATTTAGTTTGCCTATTCCTATATTTCTTTTTTTTTTTTTGTAACATTTCCTCCTGGACTATGAAGTTCATTTTATTGAAATAGAAATTGCCTCTCATTTTGTCACTGAGTCACTGCTATATGTCAGGGCAGAACCATCCAACTGGTATCCCATATTTGACTTGGCAAAATGTGAGGGCACAACATTTAAAAAGATTTACATATCATAATATTAGAAAATGCCAAACATAATCCACAATCCATGTATACTTGGGCACAGGGCACAGAAATCTATACCTATGACCTCATGTGAAGTGAATGAGACCAATAAATACACAAAACAGGGTAAAGTTACTTGCTAACATCTTTTTCTTTTAGGCCAGATCATATATTCTGAATTTTCAGAGGTGTAACATGTCTCTTCCCTTATCTTAGAAAAGACTGTACTTGCTATGTTGCCTCTCAAAAAAGTGGTTAGGGAAAAGGTTATAGTGACATCAGTTATATATCGTTTGGCCTTATCAGAATAGTCCATGCAGTTGTTACAATTAGACAAATATTTGAAGTGATTTAAATCTAATTCAAAATATGCTTCAAGTGAGTTCACAGATATGGAAGAGAATCCAGTAAACAAAGCAGTTGGTAAAAGGACATGGGATATTGAAATCTTTCCTTAAATTGCACTATTTTCCCTTTTATTCTGAGTTATGATATATACAACACAGAGGTCTTTTATTTTCTTAAACTCTTTTGGGTAGTGATCTAACCTTTAATGAGCTAACCTTTTGAGTTCAAATTCAGTTCATAAAATGGCACTTTCCAAAGAGCACGAAGAAAGTCATATTTAGAAAATATAAGTACATCAGCCAAAAGTCAATTTGTGCATTTGCTATTCACTTTCCTCAATGTTCTCAAATCATCCAAAAATATCTTCCTAGGTGCTGAAGCCAAACCTTTTTTCTCCATATATTAGCAAGATATCCCTGTTGGATACGAATATTCAGTGTTTCTTTCTTCAAAATGCCTTAAAATTCAGCTAGCATTTCCTACTTTTTTTTAACATGCTTGTAAAAGAATGTATAGGGAAAAGTACATTCTGTGGATAAAATCTGATTATTAATCTCTTGAAAGACCTACAACAGAAAACAGAGCCAAAACATAGAGAATGGTGGAAAAAACGTTGAGAGGGGATCCACAAAAACTGTTCAAATTCTAAATTAAGTTAAGCTAACTTCCTAGTGAAAGTTTGAAGACATCTAGTAATGCTCAATGCTTCAGGTGTGCTCAAAGAGCTCTATCAGTCTCTGCTACTTTACCAAAAACATGTGATTTGCAGGAATTTCATCTCTAAGAGACGGTGTTCTTAGTAGTAGCTAGTAGCTACTACTAATAGTAGCTACTAGCTACTACTAATAGTAGCTAGCCTATGTGCAAAGGAAGCCAACAGAAGGCTTAGCAAATGCATCTTAATTCAACTAGAATCTATTTAGTATCAACAATTTACCTAACCCCACGCCAGGCACCTGTGAGTTGAGACTGAGAGAAAAACAAAAATGAAAATCAACAACAACAACAACAACAACAAAAGCACCAAAAGCAATTTCTGAGAGCTGCAAAGCAATAAACTGCCAGAAAATAAGAGCTGTTGGTGGTCCTCACTTGGTTTGTGGCAATCAGAGATGGAGTTGGAGTTAGGAAAATCAGGAAAACAGCCAATGGCAGAAATGGCTGCACGATTATTGTTTTGTAGGAACATACATCCTAAAAAGCAAACATAATTATGACAGCCTGCTTGTAGATGAACTGCATCTCTCCTTATTCACAGCTTTAGCATATTATGTAAATCTCTTTTATTTTAAGCTTCAATAATAAATTACTTTAGTACTCTTGAATAAAATCTAAAGAAGACTGCTCTCTATGGCAATTGGCAAAGTTTATCTGAGCATTTCTCCCTCCCCCACAATTTCTTTCATATTTTTACCATGATTTGTAATGTTTTCTCTCTTCCTGAACTCATTTGTACATAGATTTGAAAAAAGACTTAACTAATGTACGATGTATGTGTATGTGAATAACAGGCCTTTGGGGCAGCCTGTCTGTCAAGGTACTGGCCAGTCAGGCCATGCCAGCAACGTCAAGGGACCTCTTCTCTGGTAGGCCTTGCTGTGTACTGAGCTACGAGGTACATGCTGGGAAAAAAATAATATAAAATATTCCTTTGCATTGCAGAAGATCCATTTTTTGTGTATATAAATAGGATTTATACATATACATTTTTTCTCTTTTTTTAAGATTTTATTTATTTATTTGACAGAGAATGACAAAGACAGAGAGAGTACAAAGAGGGGGAGCAGCAGGCAGAGGGAGAAGCAGGCTCCCCACAGAGCAGAGAGCCCCATGCGGGCTCTTAGTCCCAGGACTCAGGGATCACGACCTGAGCTGAAGGCAGACACTTAACTGACTCAGCCACTCAGGCACCCCTATCTTTTAATTTTCTTTAACACCGTTTTTGTGTGCACTTGTGTGAGAATGTGTATATGCGTGCATATGGGTAAAAACAGGGATCTGCTATTTAGAGTGTTATCTGCTGAGCTCTGTAGCAGATTTGGGTGCACACATTTTGAAGAAGGGACAGAAACAGAGCTAAATACCCCTGTTTAATTAAGGAAGGAACAGTATATGGAGACTTGAGGAAGGAGGCTGTGATCAGGCAGGCCATGTAAGCAGAATGAAAAGGAAAGAGAATAAAAGGACCCTGGTTATGGTTAACCACAGGAAGGATTTGGGGAAATAATATTTATTGAGGATGGAAGTTATTTATTATGGAGTTTCATTTAAGACCTTCTATTCCCATGTATATAGGCTTAGTGTATTTTATGTTTCTTGTTATTGCGTTGGTGTCTATTTCAGACATACAAAACGTACAGCAAATTATGTAGTAAACACACATGAAACCACACCCAACTTAAGAAATTTCACCTTCAAGAAATAGACTTGAAGCATATTTTATTCCCTCCTTAGAGGTAGCACTGTTCTAATTTTATCATACACCTGCACATTTACACATATGCAGCATGTTGTTTGAGTAAATATAATAGATGTTTTAGAGCACTTATTCTTTTTTGGGATATTTTTTAATAGACTTCATCTTCTAGAGCAGTTTTAGGTTCACAGCAAATTGAGTGGAAGATACAGAAATTTCAGATATACATCCTGCTCTTCCACGATCGTTTCCCCCATTATCAACATCCTGTGTGGTGTTTATGTAATTGATGAACCTACGCTGAGACACTATTATCACCTGGAGCCCATAGTTTACATTAGGGTTCGTTTTGGGTGTTGTAATGTCAGCGGGTTTGGATACACGCATAAGGAGATGAATTCATCATTTACAGTTTTATACAGAGTAAATCTTCTGTGCTTTGCCTAAATCCTGTGTGCTCTGCTCATCCCTCCTCCTCTAACTCCTGGCTACCCCTGATCTTTTTATTGCTTCCACAGTTTTCTTTTTCTGGAATGTCACATGGTTGAAATCAAATAGTACATAGCATTTTCAAATTGGTCTCTTTGACCTAGTAAGAGGAATTTAAGTTCGCTCCATATCTTTCATAGCTTGATAGCTCATTTGTTTGTTTGTTTGTTTCTTTCTTTCTTTCTTTTTTTTTTTGATAGCTCATTTCTTTTTGGCATTAAGTGATACTCCATTGTCTGAATGTACCACAGTTTATTTGTCCATCACTTACCGAAGGGCATCTTAGTTGCTTCCAAATTATGCAATTATGAATAAAACTGCTATAAACATCCACATGCAGTTTTTCATGTAGACATCAGTTTTCAACTACTTTGTTCAATAAAAATAGACAAAATTCTTTTTGCTTTGGAATGTGAGCTATACGTCATCTATCATTTCCAGTGTTTTATAGCAAGACCATTGTTTTTGTTTTAAGGATAGTTACTATAGTGTGTTGCTGAAAATGACTCCCTTTTCTCTCTTTAACCAAACATTCACATAAAATTTTGGTAAAACAAATTTGGAAGATCAATAGACACATTCCTAGTATGGTTACAGGCTCAGGATTCCCAAGTTCCCACTTGCCTTCTTTTCTTTTCCTTCCTTCCTTCCTTCCTCCTCCTGTTTTTTTTTTTTTTTTTTCTTTAAAACATTACAAATAATTTTAAGCCTCTTCTGGGTTGTCATCTGCATTAATGACCTACATATAGGTTATTCTATTATAGGTGTTCTATAAATAATAATTACCTATTTCGGTCCCCTCTGCCATGAAATAGGGCAGGTTATTTCTCTAATCTTATCTTGTTCTGCCACAAAACAATAACAAACAACTATAAAGAAATAAAAGTCATAAAATATTGCACAATAAATGTGTTGCCCTCTGGGTATTGATAAGTTTCATTTCCTTATTTGAAGGTGAATGACCAATCTGCTGATGGCTGTGAATTGATCGTCTGCCTCTCATTATAGTGTTATGTTCTTTGCAGCCATATGTTTTTTCCTTATTGAATATCATGACCACAATAAGATTTCTCTTCTGTAATAGTAGCATCTTTGAAAGAAACTCAAGGAATTTTCTAGGAATTAATACAGAGACTGATACCAATTTTTTTAATTAATTAGTTTGATATGATCTGTTTTGATAGTTCATTAAAATGATGGGCTTATAACAGGACTCTTATTATATGCTTAGACCTGTCATTTGGCATATGGTGTGTCTCTCTGTTTAAGCTTGTTTTTTTCCTGTCAACTACTGCAGTAATGGGTAACTACCTCTGGCCCTTCTATATTCAATATAGATGACAACTTTACTCAAACATGGTTTCTTCCTGTCCCCTCTGAACACAGGAAAGGAGAAGTAGCTTTAAGATAGTATACTAGTCTCCTTGGGCTGCCATAACAATACCACAGCCTGGGTAACTTAAACAAGAGAAATTTATTTTCTTACATTTCTGGATATTTTAAATCTAAGATCAAGGTGCCAGTAGGATTTCTACTAGTCCTAGTTTCTAGTGAAACTTTCTTTCCTAGCTTGCAGATGACTGCTTTCTTAATTTCTGTAATCCAATTTTAGCATTTGTTCACTTGATCATGCTTTATTTTCATATGTTTGCTGTACCCATCATAATAAAAATACAAATTCCATGAAATCTTGGAGCTGTGGTTCTCAAATGACATTATTGGAATCACCTGGGTTCATTATTCAAAGCATATATGCCAACCCCAATAGAAAGGGAGTCTAATTCAGTGGGTCTGAAGTGAGGCTTGAAGAATCTGTTTTTTAAAAGCCTCACAGATCATTCTAAATTTATCAACTGCTTAGATAGTTTTCATATTCCGATCTGTTGGGTGGCCAATAGTTCACACTATAGGTGATCACTTTTCACAGGTAGATTACATGGATATTTCTTTCTTTAGAAGAAGTTGCTCATGCAAATATTTTTGTTACCTACCATAGACCATGGCATACGGCAGGCTATCAAAACTTATTTGTGAACTGAATTAACAGAGGAATTAATAAATGGATGACAGAGGACGGTGATAGAAGAAGAGTGAGGGACAAAGATGGACTTCCGAAATGTGGCATGATAAAATAAGTTCTACTATTCAGCAATTTTGATAGAAAATTTGAGAGAGGGAAATACAGATAAAAGGAAATATGTGACCAAGTGGGGGAAAAATCATATTTAAGAGCCCCAGAAAACCTGAATTGAAAACTGGAATGATAATAGAACAAGAAGGTGACTCTGTCCGGTGCAGATGCTTTATTGTCCTTTTGCATGAGTCACAGACTGTTGGTTTATTTATAACTCTGCTGCCATGTTCTGCAGTAATGTAAAATCCTTATGAAAAAATAGAGCGGGGATATACATGACAGGGTTAGCTCTACCTTGCTGCACATTTTGTTTAATAAGACCCAGGAACTTGCAGAGGCTAGCTCTGTATGTAGCTGGCTGTTGACAAGGTACAGCACAGCATTACTCTTTAAGCTACTTTTCAAATGCTGTGATTACTGACATCAGCAATATAGCCTTTCTTGTTGAAAAAAAGGAAGTAAATTAGTGATTGGGCATCCTAACACTGTAAGGAAAAGAAAAAGAATTCAACAATTTCTGAACTCTGTAAAGACTAAGAAATAAAAGGAAGGAAATCTCAGGATCTCTGGGATACCAGGAACAATTTCATTGCTGTGGAAAGGCAAGTATTTTCTCAAAAAAGGCCAACAGGTTGAGATTGATACTTAGGGCAGAACTGGCTCTCTATGGGGCACCTGGGTGCCTCAGTCAGTTAGGGGCCCAACTCTTGACTTTGGCTCAGGTCATGATCTCATGGTTGTGGATCGAGCCCAGCATTGGGCTCTGAATTCAGTGGGGAGTCTGCTTCTCTCCTTCAGCCTCTTCTGCCTGTCTAGTCTCTCTCTCGCTCTCTCTCTGAAATAAAGAAATAAATCTTAAAAAAAAAAAAAAAAACTGGTTCTGTAAAGAGGTTTTCTGCTCGACTAAACTATATTTTCACATTTAAAAGTCACAGTAGGAAACCAAGTACCAGCCATTAGAAAACTTTTTTTTTTTAATTTAAGGATCAATGTTTGTCTTTAATCAGGAACAAATGAGTCCTTTGAATCTTAAATGGGGAAATAAATAAATCTGGCTTTCTCAGGAGATTAGTAATAGGACACAAAGATGTTAACTTCTAGCTCACAGATGCATTAAATTCAAACCAAACCACTGGTGACTAAACATTATAATATCCAATAGCTTTTCAATGGCCTAAGTGAAATTACTTGATAGTCCCAGTTCAATTTCCAAACATAGTCGACACATAAATACAAAACAAGCCTCAATTAGTGATTCCTGTCTTTAGCTTGGGCCACACGTTAAAGGAGCATTTTTTGAATCTGTAATGTGGTTGGGAACACTTCTTTGTGATTCAAATAGTGATTTCAGGGCAAAGACTTAAATCAGAAAATGAAAGTTGTGAACGGTTAAGAATTTGAACTTTTATTTTTTGAAATCTGTATTTGTCCCATCCAGGTTTGAACACTTCAGATGAGCTTTTTTGAGATTGCTTTTCATAAGATTGTATACAATTTCTCTCTGAATAAATCTTTCTTTTTCTTAGGAAATTAATAATAAATTTACTGCAGAAGCATATCATTACAAAATAACTTTCATCAGGCATAAAATAGGATAATGTTAAATATGAAGAGTTAATACCTTCATTCCGGGAGGTGACCCATTCATTTCAAAACATTGTAAATGCATCTGGTGGGGGGTGGTGCCTGGGTGGCTTAGTGGGTTAAAGCCTCTGCCTTGGGCTCAGGTCATGACCCCAGGGTCCTGGGATCAAGCCCCACATTGGGCTCTCTGCTCAAGCAGGGAGCTTACTTCCCCCTCTCTCTCTGGCTGTCTCTCGGTCTGCTTGTGATCTCTGTCTGTCAGATAAATAAATAAAATCTTTATATATATATATATATATATATATATATATATATATATATACACACACACACACACACACACATATACACACACACACACATATATGTATAGTGGGATATTAAAATATCAGTGTCTACTTACTTATTTACTTATTCTACTTATTTACTTAACTTATATCCCTTCCATATTAAAAAAAAGAAGTAGAGATGCAAAATTATTGCATAGTAAAAGGTCTTAAAATATCTGTAGTCTTAAAAATTAGTATAGCTATATTAGAATCAATGGCATACACTCATATGCTTACTTTCTAAGTGGTTTTCTGTTTAACATTTTCAGTTTGCGAACTCAGAAATGCTTTTTAAACTAGCATTTTCATTCAATTGGACTGAAAAATTATTTAAATTTTTATTACAAAAACCAATCTTTCTCTTGATATTTATGAATCAATTTCTTCCAAATTTACTTCCTTTCTATCTGCACAGTTCAACACAGTAGGCATTAGCCACATGTTGTTATGAAATTAAAAATTAGGTTCCATAGTCTCATTCCCCATATTCTAAGTACTCAAAGCCATACAGGGCCAGTGGCTACCTAATCAGGCAGGGAAGAAACAGAGCATTTCCATCATTACCATAAATTTTACTGGATAGCACAGCTTAGATTACACCATGATGATTCATGTGACACATATATCATATATTACATATATGATTACATTTAGGTCATGTATTTTACCTTCCTGTAACTCATGCATAATTTGTATTTGCCTCAATACATTAAAATTGCTTTCAGGTTACTATGCTTATTTAGTTGCTTATTTATTTATTTATTTATTTATTTATTTATTTAAGATTTTATTTATTTGACAGAGATCACAAGGAGGCAGAACGACAGGCAGAGAGAGAGAGGAGGAAACCCACTCTCCGCAGAGCAGAGAGCGCAATGTGGGGCTCGATCCCAGGACTCTGGGGTCATGACCTGAGCCAAAGGCAGAGGCTTCAACCCACTGAGCCACCCAGGCACCCCTACTATGCTTATTTAATATAAACTTTTTTCTCTTTCTTTTTGGCTGATGCTCTAAAATGTGAACCAGGAAGTTGTTAGGTATACAGATTTTGCATGTGTTAGGTCATAACAATGGAGAAAGCCAAATGAAATAGATGGAGTCAGAAAGATGGAAAGAAATATAGATGGGTAGAGAGAGAGAGAGGGAAGAGAGAGAGGGAGACAGAATAGCAAGTTCTACTATTATCAATGAGAAATAGCAAGTTCTATTATTATTCCGTTTCTCTGCTTAAGCTTTCCTATCTCTGTGACAACACTGAAGTAATAAATTACTCATTTTCCAAATAAATAGTATACATATATTATTGTTTACCTTATGATTTTTTATTTCCAGGTTTGATACAAAGGCCAGTAGGAAACCCTATATAGGAGTAAGAATGGTCCAAATAATGAAAGCAGAACAATACACTCTGGGATTTTCATATTTATTTCCATAAGCAAGAATCCATTATTTTTTCAGGGGGATTCACTGAATAACATCAGTGGCCTTATGTTAGCTGCCATAATTTTTAATGAAGCTTGTTAAAGGTATTTAGAAAGCTAATGCATTGGTTCATTTAAGGTTTTCTTTTCGTAAAGGAGAACTCAGGGAATGAGTGACTCTAGTGGTTTCAGTACATGGCTCTGGTGCAATGCAGTTAAAGACTGAATATGCACAAATTCTTTGGCTTCTCTGAGCCCATGCTTTCTTAGTGGTAATGATAATGCCATCACTGGGTTACTCTAAAGATTAAAATAAAGTAAAATATATTTCACTTACCACCTTGCCCTTAGAATGAAGCTCAATCAAAAGAGGATTCTTTTGTTTCTCCGGAAACTATTTTCCTTACTGTCAAATTCTGTCTACATGTGAGTTAAACAACTTTATTTAAAAGGGTAAGTTTCCCATGGATCCAATGCTAATTACAATTCAAACGTTTGTATGGTGTAAAATAGAAATCAGAGGGAAGAAATTATAAAATCTGCCCATGTTCATTAGTCAGAAGCCTAAATTGTCTTCCAGTAAAATAAGTCTGAATTGAGCTGGTTTAAAAAAAATATTAAGGAATACTGAGTTAGCTCAAATAATCAAAGGAGGAGTTAGTAAGTCCAACTTTAGGATTGCAAACACTTGGCAACCCTAGGAATCTCAGCAACTTGAAACAAGATTTTAGAATTTACCATTCTCCTCCTTTGTTTGTCACTCTCTCTTTTTTTTTTTTATTTTGTTTTTCCTAAAGTTGATCAAACTTCTTGTACCTGGAGAAATGGGTACCATCAACAGCCACAGACACCTTCACAGCTAAGACACATGAAAAGAGTTCCTACCAACTAGCATCAGATGAAAAATAATGGGGAATCTCCCATATAGCTTCTCCATTTGTCTGTCGGTGCTGTGACCTAATCACCACAAACAGATTTTTATAGTTTTGATTAGAGGCCCATTTATTCAGCAATCTCTTCGTTCAGGGGAATGGGAGGAATGATGCCCATTTATGCTGGGACTTGATGTGACCTATAGAGAGGCAGAGAAAAAAAAGGGGGATGTTGTTTCCAGAAGAAGGGAGCAATCCTAGCAATTAGAACAATAAATAATTTATACAATTAGATTCATGCTCCTTGTGTTAAATTAAATATTTAGTGTTACTATGTGGCATATATAGACCTATCAAGCAATTGATATTATGGTAAACTGCTCTGAAATCATGTGAAAAAAATGACTTGCCATAAGCCAGTTTTCACACAGTGAATGTGAATTCCCATGAGATTAGCATAAAAATTACTAAGTCTCAGAATTTTTCTTCTTTGACAGTAATTTTAACTGTAGAGGCTTATTGTATTACACAGTTTTTTGTTTCAAAGGGGATTTCTTTAAATTTAGAATACTGAAATTTCAGAAAATTGGGAAATATTTTTGGATAAGATGTGCCATTCTCACCAATGAAATTGTACCACAGTACAAAATAGTGTATATATGGAATACTATCAAACACTTTTAGGTAAGAGATAGTGATATAGGAGCTGCCCAAATTAGAGATAAATGCTTTTGCTTTTTGGGCAAGGTTGTATATCAAGTCTTCTGGTTGCAAAAAATTGGAAATGAAAGACAGAAGGGTTTCACTTCTATCTGCCTAGACAGGTCTACAGGTCTTACTAGTCTAGTCGTCTGCATGAAGGTGTAACTACTCATGTTCAAAAAGACATTTGCCTTTTCTCTGGTGTTCTGCACTGTGGCAAAAGGATAGATTTACATGTATAAATGTAAATTTATTTTGGGGTATAACATATTTTATTTCTTCTTACTATTCTATTCAGAGCAGAATGTAAGGGCTTGTTATAGCCAATCACATTATTTTACTATATCCGAGACATTGATTTTTTTTTTTTTATTCAAAGAAAGAAGAAAATTTATTAACAAGGAAGACTTTTTTCTTAAGGTATCTAAAGATATCATGTGTGCTCATCACTCATTGAATAAGGGGAATTTTTTGCTTTAAAGGGCATATAGGTCTTAATACAGCTTCACTAAGCTAATGGCCAATAGGTACAGCCTGTATATTACACCTGTCTCTTGTGAGAAATAAATGACTCATGAACTGATGTAAGAGAATTATGCATATTTTGTTTTGTTGCATTGTTTTTGTTTTTTCCCAAAAGCCTATTCTATAAAGTTATGTGTTCATTGGTTCTTAAATAATCAAGGACAATTTACAATGTGGCAAGTTAGACCTAGAGAGATTGATGGCTTTGAGTAGAAAATATGAATGTTTTGTATGCATTGCAAGGTAGAGTTGTATAATAATAAAATATATAGGAATAAAAATACAGAAAATATTCTCAACAATTTCTGGTTCTATAAAAAAAGGGTTTAAAAAAGGCATAAAATATAAATTGGGATAACAGTATAGAAGGTGGTACATGCCATTGTCTTTGATATTTTGTCATATTATTTGAGCTTCTCCTTTAAAAAAATTTCATTCTATTTATATATTAAATAAGACAAAAATTCAAAGGAGCCAAGTACTTTATCTCATCATTTGATTGTCCCATTGTACAATGTAATGTAATCTATATATATTATGAGGACCCAAAGATCATGACCTGAGCCAAAACCGAAAGGGATGTTTAAGATACTGTGCCACCCAGGATCCCCTATTTCTGACTTTTTTTTTTTTTTTTTTTAAGAGTGTATGAGAGCACAGGGAGAAGGACAAGTGGACTCTGTGCTGAGTGTGGAGCCCAACACAAGGCTCAATCTCATGACCCTGAGATCATGACCTGAGCTGAAATCAAGAGTTAGATGCTTAAGCAACTGAGCCACCCAGGTGCCCCTATTTCTGACTTTTTGTATTGAATTTTCTGTATTTTCTTCAGATGATTTATCCATTCAATGAAATCAATCTTTCTTTCTTTCTTTTTTAAGATTTTTATTTTTATTTGTCAGAGAAAGAGAGAGGTAGGCAGAGGGAGAAGCAGACTCCCTGCTGAGCAAGGAGTCCAACGTGGGCTTGATTCCAGGACTCTGGGATCACGACCTGAGCTGAAGGTAGATGCTTAATGGACTGAGCTACCCAGGCATCCCAATCAATTAATTCTTTCTTTAGCTGTGTCTTTTCTGCTATATAATGCTTATACAGAATTATTACATTTTTTAAAGTCTCTACTAGTTGGTTATTAGTGAGCTTTCCTCCACAAAAAAATCTCCTTATACATGCTTATAGTTTCCATTATTCGGGGAAATTTCAATTTATATTCTAATAATTTTTTTTTAAAGATTTTATTTATTTATTTGACAGAGAGAGATCACAAGTAGACAGAGAGGCAGGCAGAGAAAGAGGAGGAAGCAGGCTTCCTGCCAAGCAGAGAGCCTGATGTGGGGCTCGATCCCAGGACCCTGGGACCATGACCTGAGCTGAAAGCAGAGGCTTTAACCCGCTGAGCCACCCAGGTGCCCTGTATTCTAATAATTTAAGCTCCAACATGTTATATTGTATTTACATGTGTATTAATTTCCTATTACTACTTTAACAGATTATCATAAAAATTTGTGCTAATTATTACAGTAGTTACTTTAGTGAATTGAAATAATGCAATTTTATTCTGTTATGACTGTGGAGGTTAGAAGTCTTAAATAAGTCTTAAAAGGTTAAAATCAAGATGTTGGCAGGTCTGGTGCCTTCTGATGGCTCTAGAGGTGAATCTGTTCTTAGACTTTTCTAGCTTCTAAAGGTTGCTGGCATTCCCTGATTCTTTGGTTCATAGCTACATCAGGTCAGTCTCTACTCCTGCCAACCCATCACTTCCTCCCTCACTGTAACTCTACTCTTTCTTATAAGAACCTTTGTGATTATGGGATAATCCAGCATAATGTCTTCATCTTAAAAGCTTTAACTTAATCACATCTGTTAGGTTCCTTTTACTATATAAGGTAACATATTCACAGATTACAGGGAGTCAGATGTCAACATATTTGGAGGTCATTACTCAGCCTACCATAATATGCAATAATTCTAATACATAATCTTTAAGCATATAGTTTTTAAATCATTTTTCCCTGATGCATATCATTTATGGAGCTTTGCTTCTTATAATATTTGATAATTTTTAATTTGAATTTTTATTTTTTTATGTCTCAATGGCATTTCTCTGAGGCTTGGTTTTAAGGTTGATTTCCTACAGAGGATGTAGGGTTTTTTTGTTTTCTGTTTTTTCTTTATTACTCTGCCTGAGACCTGGAGGAAAAACAAATCCAGTCTGCTTAAGATTAATTTTTCTTTTATATCTTTTTGAACCAGACAAACAGTACAAATTCAATTCCCACACCTAGCCAGTTGCCATGCAATCTTAAGAGAAGCAATTTCTATTTTACTTCTATCAAGAACCTAGAACATGAGAGATAAATACTATTTCTCTTCTGTCTTCAAAATTATTTTAGTTAACTATTTTTCTTATAGTATAGATCTTTCTCCAATCCTAATTTTATGTGTGGTGAATTTCTATATGGTTCCCCACCTCGTCCAGGTACAGGTTCACTGATTCTCAACACACCCCCTCAGAGGCATACAAATTCAGGATTTATAGCAGCTTCAGCAATTGCTTATTTTCCTATCTTTGTCTTTACAATTTGTTCTGACCTCAAAGAAATTCCATTTCTCTGTGACATATGCAGCCACTCTTTTAAAAATATGATTTTTATTTTGTCTAACAATTTTAGGTATTTTGTAGCCATCAGTTCACATTGGAGTAAACACAACTATGCCTCAGTTTTTGTAAATATTAACTTATTTCATTCATTAAAAAGTAGATTATATTTCAAAATGGTAAATGGAGCTTACGAAATAGGTTTTAGAAATTTACTTCCATGTTCTAAGTCTTATTACAATAATACTGCTTATTGAGAGTTTGCCAATATGTGTTTGATAATTATTGATAATTATCTTTTTTGAAGTAGTATATTACAAGTTTCCAGGATATAGTTTTTCCCTTTGACCATTTGAAGTCAAAAAGAGTTTATAGTAGCTTTCAGATTGCATGTTTAGGATGGCAGTACTCTGTAGTGCAATGGTCTGCATGGTGTGGATGGAGAGAAGAAGCTCAATATTCATTTCTTAAACTTAGATGCTAACCTCTGTCAGGGATTCCATAAAGCAGAATACTCCATATAAGGCAAAATTTACCCACATGCTTTGATTAGATCTCACTGAAACCAAAATGTACAAAGACAAAATAAATAAATAAATAAATAAATAAATAAATAAATAAATAAATAATGTTACTCATTCTTTTAGTGAACTATACAGGAATTATATTTTTAAAATAAAGATACATTTCCATATTAATTGGCAAAATGTAATTGTAAATTTAAGTATAATGCTAATTACAAATGGTCTATTTCCTGTACATTTGGAAATACATTTTCAGAGTAAATGTATTAGAAGAACTGGTTTAATATATTTTCACTTATGCTCGCTAAGGTCAATATTTGATTTGCTAGTGTTTCCAATGTGGAGTCTTTACTGTAATCCACAGGTGATGTGCTATTCTTAGAACTGACATTGAAGTGAATGGAATTTTGATGATTAAATATCCATAACCTGATCAAACACCAACATGGATTAACTTCTGTGACCAAGGGACAAGGCATCTCTTGAATATTAAATCAAACTGTGCATTGTGAATTTCCTTACAATATCTCAATAGTGACATTTTAAATTAAAAACAGAGAATGACTATTTTTGCTTACTTAGCAAACAGATCTGGAAAATGTACTTTTTCTGTTACTCATTTTAGTATAAGGTTTCATTATTTTGTTTTTACAATAAATTTTTTTATTGCCCATAAACAAATAGCTTATAAATTTGAGCAAATTTGGGATCCATAATTTATAAAGTCTATAATGATTTGGGGGAAAAGAATGGCAGCTTTTGCATAGTAGATCTTAAACTATAATTTTAAGAATGTGACTTAAAGTAAGATTATAGAACTAGATAATCCTATGAAAAATGAATATGATGTAGCATTTATTGTTTTCTTTGTCTGTATTTGATTTTCTACTTACATTAACCTGGATATATTTACTGTTATTATTCTTTGCTAGAAAGGACATTATTTTTGTAAGCACATTATAATCCACCTGATCTAGTCTTAACAAAAGTATTAAATCATTTGTGTACATATTATTAACATACTGCTTTCACACAATACATGCTTACCATAGTATTGTGAGGCTGTGTGTGTGTATATGTCTCTGCTAATATGTCTCCATGAAAAGAAAATAGAATTTTTCTATTACTTAATTTTCTAAGCTTCCTTGTTTACAAGCTAAATAAAATAAGCTTGTTTTACATATTATCTATCAGAACAAATCATGTTAAAGTGAGGTCATGTGTGTGTATGTGTATGTATACATATTTATGTATATGTGTTTGTGTGTGTGTAGTTTTGTGCATGCATATAGATATCCACATAGGTGCATAAGGCATATGATTGTGTCACTCAAGATCACATAAAAATTTTAACTTACAACACTTAAAAAAAGCCCAAATAGAAAATAATCTCATATTTTTTAATTTATCCAATGTCATAAATAAGTCTTTCTCATTTTCAATACTCAATATACTTTTGTCTAATTGACTTGAAGAACTCTAATTTCTGTGATAGAAGCCCTAGTTGCCACAAATTAAAATATAAAACAAATTCAAAGGATAAAGAAAATTTTCTATGGTCATAGATCAATGATCCAGCTCTAGAAATATCTTAAAAACTTGCAGTAAAGCTGTTTTAGTGTTGTGTTTCCCAGATTCTGCTTCATTGCTCATTTGTGAAAACAAACATTTGCCATGAAGACATAACTGCCAATTTAGCCTAAATAAGACAAATGAGATAATGAGACCAGTGGCAAATTCGAGTTGACAAATCCTGCAGAATGCCCAGCTTCAAGTAAAAAGCTTTCCTTTCCTGCCAAAAGGTCTACATGCTAATGCTAACTAATTTGCCAACCTTGGCCCTACATTGTTTGACAATAGCTGAGCATCCCAATTTGTTATAGTTGTGACATTAATTTGGATGTAAAGTGTGGCTTGATCTAGTAATCTATGCAACCTCTTCACCCTACAACCAATCACACAGATGTATACTTTGTACCGAAAAGGCTTAGAAATGTAGAGAGCTTTATTTTTTTAAAAGCTTGGGATGTATTAATATAGACAAGATAATGGTATAGACACTTTAAGTGTGACTTTCACATGTTCATATCCCAGTTAGAGTAATAAAGGTGAAATAATGTATGTTATTTACTTTAACATTATAGGGACACTTAGAATATTTGTCCTGAATCAGTTATTCAAGTATCTGTAACTTAGCCATCAGTGTTGGTGGGTTTTGAAAAGTCAATTCAGAGTATTTAAAAAAAATATATATATATATAATATATATATATATATAAAATCTCCTTTGAATCTTTCTGGAGTTGCAAAATAATCAGACGTATTGATACTTCATACATTTTTCAATCCATTTTCCTTATTACTTAAAAGAAAAATGTTCCTATGTGTTTGTATTATTCCTGAGACAACTTAATTTTGTGTATTACTGTAAAAATAATTTAAAATTTCAATTTGAAGAAATCTGTTTTTTGTTGTTGTTGTTTTGTTTTGTTTTTTGCTTAAATAAACTAGGTACCTGGAATTAGAAATGCTTGTTTCATTCCCTTAACTAGGTTAAATAATAAGAGTACTGTAATTGTATACAGTAAGGATAGATTTTTAAAAAATACTTTATTTTGAATGGGTATGAATGAATTGGTGTGACTCATTCATTTAAAAGGTAGACTGGAATCTCAGGGCTTTAATTCAGACTTTGTAAACAGCACTAAGAAATTTAGTTTCTGACAGATGGATAAAAATGAATATAAAACATTTTATAATTATAAAATTGCACTAATCCTACCATTATGAAATCAATTAATGAAAATATTTACCTTGCTTTGGAAAACTACATTAAAAAATAAATGTACCAAACAGATAGATTTGACAAAAAATTTGACAATCCATGGTAATACCTATAAATTTCTATAAATAGCCTTTTAAAATTCATTTAAAATACATTTACAGAAAATATAGGAGCATAAAATATTTTAAAATTACGAAAATAGATTTTTGAAAAAAATATTTTGAATTCTTATCTTCTAGGTTTATATTTTTTTGAGGGGAAAATAACCTAAAAATATAAAGATCTATTCAGTTTTTTAAAAATGCATTAAAATTTTTCACTCTAGGGGTGCCAGGGTAGCTCAGTTGCTTAAGTGTCTAACTTGGGCTCAGGTCATGATCTCAGGGTCCTGGGATCAAACCCCGCATTGTACCATTGTACTCCCTCCACTTTGTCCCTCTCCCTTGGCCATGCTCTCTCTCTCTCTCTCAAATGAATAAATAAAATCTTATAATAAAATAAATTTTATATATTATTTATTTATTTTATTTATTATTTATTAATAAATTTTAAATTTCACACCCTTATTATCTATAATTCTTTCTTTCTTTGTAAGCTGGCAATGCCTTCCTTCTAACAAATAGAATATGGCAAAATTTATGGGATGCCACTTCTAAATTAGGTTACAAAAAGAATTTGACTTCTGTCTGGCTTGCTCTTTCTCACTTTCTCATTCATTGGAAGGTGAGGAATACATCAAACTACAAAATACCAGTTGCATCCACAGTGGTGTGTCAGTGGTGTCTTCTAATAAGACAAGTAATTATTAAAAAGTCATCATTCACTGAATTATGTTGGGGCCTATCAAGTCTCTGCTCTTAGTTACAGCCCAGTTACAAATAGTCACCTTTGACAAATATATTTTAAGTATCATTGTATACCATGATCCATCTACTTCGCATGGAGATGACATACATAGTCTATATTTTGCCCTGTTCCTACCAGTTGTGTTACCAGGATGCCTTTCCTAGTCAATGTTTCCCTGACATTCTTCACAACTTGTGCTTATAATACTATTTCCATGAGTGAGTTCCTCTAGCCTGGACTTCCATGATACCCAGTTATTCTCTTCACAACATATTTCACTCCATGGTCATCAACATATAAGACACGCATCTTAAACAAGGGATCATGCTTTCTCCCAAAGTGTCACTAAGGAAAATTGCTCCGTTGTTTTAGGATATTTGTGTTCTACATACCTATTGTTCATCATCTTTCCAAGTCTTGTCAAATATGGCTAGTTTCTTGCCAAAATAATCCCTCTAAAATTTCTATATGGGACAGTATGTATTTTTCAACATGTGGCATGCTTCCAAAAATGCTATTTCTCCTTGGCTCAAAACACTTTGCTGCAAATCAAAGGTTCTTGAATGCCTTCAAGACCATTGTGGTCAGTGTTGACTTCACTGCTACACTTGCCATTGCTACTGTTAGGCATGAGTATGATCTAGAGAAAATGTATTTACACTCCCCATCCCATATTGGGGTTATCAGGAAATCAATAATCAGATATATTCTACTCTTAAAATCTACTCAATCCTTATATATATAAGGATTATAAGTTATTATAAGTTATAAGAACTTCCTAAAAAGAGTTTGTTTTGAAGTCTAGAAGAGAACATCAGTGAATATGGATCTACATCTTTCCTATTACTAGGTCTCTCATTATCATCAGCCTCTTTTCAATTCCCATTCTTAGGTTCATTACATTTACATTTAGTATATTCAGAACAGCAGAAGGCTCCAGCATACAAAACCAGCTATAGTAATATAACATTCCTCATATCCTGGCAACTGCTTCAACAGTGTGTCAGTCTGGTGTGCAGTTATTTAATGCACAGGTGATCAAATATTGTACAAACATAGATCTGTGCAATGTAAATTAATACCTCTTCCAGCATGAAAACTTGATTAGTGAACACAGTCCATAAATCTTTAAGTAAAAGAAGGCTCCAAATGACTAAGACTTAGTAAGGTCATCAATGAGTGATGCATCACCTTTTTTTCCCTCTGGATTACACAAGAATAATTTTTTGGCAAAGTTCTTACCTCTTCTTCACTGCAAAGACTTTTTTCAGGAGGAAACTGCTGGTGGTCTTCCCCAGGGAACAACAACTAACTTTGGTCATTTTCTTGACTTGAGACACTCTTGAAGGAACAAAGCATTAGCAATTTTCCTGGTGTTATCACTCACTTCAAAAGTCCTTTACTTTAAGCTTCCATTTCCCTACTTTTAATTATCCCCAGATTTACCCAGACTCTTTCTACTTGGATTAGGTTGAGGGGTTCAGGCACAATCCACAACCATAAAATTGGCAAAAGGTGTAACTGCACAATGTCTTTTCTTTTATCCATTCACATTCTTGGATTTGTAAGCCATCGAGATATCCCTCGTACCAAACAATGTCAGAGTTGTCAACATAAGGCCTATCCAAACCAAGAATTCTTTTGGAATAAGTGCTATAGGATTTGGGTCTTAATGTCATGTGCCAAAATGTTTCTCTTAATAGCAGCTAACAAAATGAAGCACAGCCTTGGTACCATGGGATCCTACATTACAAGAGAAAAAAACAAAAAAAAACAAAAACAATGCCAAGTGGAAAATACAAAGATTTGTATTATGGCATCATTTCCTACACATGCATTCTCATTTCTGCACCCCAAAATATTCCATTTTATATTCTCCCTATTTAAGCATTAAATCCAGCCACCTGAATGTAGATAGCCTCGTTGTTCCTTTTCACATGTTCCAATTTAGCAAATGTTTTAATTGCTCCTTTCAGTTTCTTATCAAAACACTACTATGGAGGTGAGAATGAGTGAGATATCTCCAAGTAATATGGTGCTTTTAGCAGATCAGTATATCAATCATTGTGAAGTCAGTCCTTTAAGCTGAGGAAATATATATGGGTGCCCCAAATTGAAATGATTCACATTGTTCCTATCTTTCTATAACATTCTTGGTGATTGCTTCAGTAAAGATATTTACAATAAAAAAAATGGAGAATGTAGCAATGCCTATCAGAACCCTCAGAAATCCTCTAGGAGCTGTAAGTAATGGTACAAAATTATCTACCGGATAGTAATCAGCTGGACTCTGTCCCTGTGAAATTCATTCCATGGTAAGTTAAAAACAAACAAAAAGCAAACAATCTTTTCTCATTATCATTCTGAAGAGTCATAGGCAATTAGTGGTACCTCAACAGAGAACAAAGAAAAAAAATCTTCATTCAGATGAACTGCATGGCTAGGAAGACCCCATGGAAACTCATCTCTTATGCTTAGTCTACTGCCTCAATTATTGTTTTAAATATCCCATTCCAGTTCATTCAGAACTTTCTAAGGTTTTTAGGGATCATTCAATATATACCTTTTCTTCATTCATCGGGTTTCCAGAAGTCCTTCCAAAATTAGGGTTCCCCACATGAGGGTATTTTAAATGATCTTTATTATCTATAACTCACTTAACCAAACACATAGGCAGGTTATCACCACTCCCTAAGAATTTGTAAAAATCCATACATATTTCCTTAGAATAAACTTCTAGTTCTTTTACAAAAAGCTAAATGTACTATTGCAAGGAATTTAGCCCAGTGTATAGATTTGCCCTTTCCTGTGGGTGTTAATGTAAAGCATGAAATCATCTGTAATGCCTGGCTTGCTAAAATGTAACACAGAGGCCACTGGGGGTGAGGGAAGGTTCAGAGAAAAGCATAGGCCTTTGGAATGCCAAGGCCTGGGTGACCCCTCTGCACCTGGAATGCCCTGGGGAGTTGCCTTCCCCTGAGCTTTCTTAGCCCAAACCCCCACCCTGTGATCTAAGAGATGTATGCACTGTGTTTTAGGCTATGTTTAGCAGAACTCATAGAACACACAGATTAGCATATTGTCTCTTACCTGTAAAGAATTCCTCCCAGTTTCAGTAAGGCCCCTTCTCACATATCAAGTGCTTGACAATGATAAGGATTTGTGATTATCCTGGAGGACCAGTAACAATAAGAGCAAAGGGTCTTTGTCTCTGAGTGTTGACCCGCCTGCCTTCTCCTCTCTTTCACAGCAAAGTTTGGTGTAATCTTCAATCCCTTGGGACAGGGATTGCTGGCCATTCCCACAAGGCACTTTCCTACTTTTCCAAGATTTTTTTCCTCCTCCAGTGGAATTTCTGAAATTTCCATCCTTCTCAGTGTTGCCACAGGTTACCATGCTGTTAGCACTGTTTATCAAGAAAAGTTATATAGTTGGGGCACCTGGGTGGCTTAGTTGGTTAAGCCTCCAACTCTTGGTTTAAACTCAGGTCACGATCTTGGGGTCCTGGGATTGAGCCCTGCATTGGCCTCTGTGCTCAGAGCAGAGTCCACTTGTCTCTCCCCATCCATTCCTCCCCCTGCTCTCTCTCATAAATAAATAAGATCTTTAAAAAAAAAAAAAGAGAGAGAGAGAGAGAGAGTGAGGTTAGGTCATTCAGCAATGGGATATGGGAGAAAGAAGGACCTAGCTTTGGTTACCATGCAAATGATAGCTATATTATGTGACTATTTTCCCGAGACATTAGCTACAGTATTCAGTATATATGTATATATATGGATAAACATATTAATGTATCTATACAGCACACACACACACACACACACACACTTTTCACTTGATAAATGAACTTTCTTTGGAAAGTTCCAGCTAGAGTTTCAGTTGTTTTCATCATAGGTTCAGAGTTTCTCTTTTGTCTTCTGACACTTTCTGACACTTTCTCTGAATTATTCTAACTTTTTTCCCAAAGACAAATCCCATGTAAGATAATTAAGAAAGCAAATTCATTATTACCTTGTTATGTTACCTTGTATGCCTTTAGTTGTGGATGCTGTCACTACTAGAGCCCAATACCAAGTGAATAGTTTGTAGTGAAAAGAGCAATACATGGTATCAGCATTTGATAGCTTTTTGGTCTTTCACCATAGTAGCCTGCAACAAGGAGTTGAGGAGGCATAATCTGACTTCTGTCACAAAGTTCAATGAGCATGGTGAACATGGTGGCATGCTGGCAAAATGTCTGACATCGTATTCATTTGGTTCTTATGGTCCCAGTGGCCCAGCACAATTGCTGTCCTACAGCCCTTTTTATATCCCACAATGTGAAACTCTGTTCAGATGTCCATTTGAATTGTCTTTTTCCTGGTCACTTAGTTCTTCTTTCACTTTGTCCATTTTAAATAGGCAATAAGATTCCAAAAATTAAGATGGTGTGCAACTCAGAATTAAACATATCCACTAAATGCTGGACTGTCTTATTAGTAGCCAGATTTTTCAGAAACAGTAATTTATCCCTGTTTTTGAAAAGATCTCTTGAGGCACCAGTGAAATGATTCCCAAGATTTTATAGACTTAGCCAATTGGAGAAATTTTGAAATTCTTCAACCATGCTCTATAAAATTTATATGTAATCTTTGTTGTCAATTTTATCCCTTCCTTCCCTCATTCTGCTACTATTATTATAATACCAAAAACAAATGATTCAGTCTCTTCTTCATGAATATCAAGCTCAAATCTCTCCTCACAAAATTTCGATTATACATGGTAGAATTTTAAAACTTTAGACAATGTGGATGAGGTGGACAGAGACTCCCAGGTCCAGCCCCTTTCTGTCCCTGGCTCCCTTTGCTCTGGCTAAGGCCAGGAAAAGACCAAATAGCCATCCTGTTTGACTACAGTAAGATAATAAGTCATTGCTCCTGCTGAGACAGAAGAAAAATACCAGAGGCCAGGTCCTGTTTGAATAAGAAAAGAAAGATACGCCCTGCCCCCACTCCCACCCAGGGTGATTTTGCACCTGCCCAGGGTGATTTTGCACTCTTAGATTATACTTCCACGTGAAAGTGCCATTTGGCCTTGGGGAACACCGGAAAACACCCTGCTACCACCCCCCATTGCCCGTAATCATAAAAACTCATTCCCAACCGCTGTAGGGTATTCCGTCTTTGGGAAGGAATCCTGCTGAGCCCACTGGCATTGAAAAAGCTAAGTTCTCCCTGCTCTCCGTGTGACATTTGGGTTTCCTTGGTCACCTTAGATTTTCTGCAACATGGTAAATATAGGTTGAATTTCTACCCATGTAAAGGCAAATGTGAATTTTTATTTTCTTCTGCTGAAAGTATGAAAATAAAGCATTAGCACAACCAATCACAGTATCCAGTCTCCATTAGCCTGCTGCATCTTTTGGATAGTTTATATCAGATACTGCTATCAACTGCACTACATTATTCATTCTTTGTTAGTCCACCATCAGTCTTTGCCACCCTTATTCCTTTCTCATTAGTCAAACTCAAATTGCTATAGGGTACATTGATATTATTATTCCCACTTCTACCATTTTTTAAGTCAAAGTTGAAATTTTATGTTGCCCTTTGAGAATTCTGTATTGCCTAATAATTATTGACAAATAGGCCTAAGAAGTTTCACTTTACATGTCCAATTTATCCTGAATGAGGACAAACTTGGCTGAAATTTGACCTAAGAAAGATAACAGCAATGTTTGCCATTTACATCACATTTATTGCAAATTTTAATTTAGGTAAATACCTTTTAGCTTTCAGTATTTTGATCTGCAATTTTATTTTATTCATGAATAATTTCATTTATTGGATAGCTTTCAAGAAAGCATCCCCATAACCACTCAGTCCCACTGAAGTTCCTGTAAGGTCTCCTCACTGTCATAGGTAGGGATGCTGGTATATTAGCTACATTTACCCAACAAGCCAAGGAGGAAATGCTCCATGTTCCCTGATACTTAACCTAAAAATTTAACATAGCCTTGGAGGTCATGCTGGGGAATGTAGTAACAATTCCTGGACTAAATCATACTTCACAAAGGTGATTAATTTTGCACCATATTTCAACCCTCTTATTTAATTCTTCTTTTGTTTTTTCCTATTTTAAATTCATCCAGGTAAGGATAGATTGAATATGACAAGACCCTTAAGAAAGATGACTTATAAAGTAGATGCTTTGTGGGTGCCTATTTTTTTTCTATTTCAATTCTCTCCTTTAAAAAATATATAGATAGATATAGATATAGATGACATAGACATAGATATATGGCAGAACAACTCTACCTGACTTAACCTTCCTTATTTTTTCAACCATTGTCCTTAGGATTAGTTTGCCTTTATCTTTCTTTGCCCTTTTAAAAATTGTTCTTACCTTTGACACATTCTCAAACTCTGTAGAAAATAATTGAGGAAGTTAATCCTTTACTATATTATAATACTCTTTTGTCTCCTAAATAGAAAGATTGGAGCTTCCCTGAATTATTATATCCAACATTTGTTTGGTGAAGAAACATGTCATCAGAGGCAACTTTATTTTGCTTACCATATAACCAATCCAATGGAGTGGTCATTATCAGCTTTTAATTGTTCAACCATGTTCCATTTTAATATGGAAGAGGAGACAAGGCCAATTCTCTCTCTTTTTTTTTTTTTCTTGGTGAATACTCACAAGGTAGATTTTATCACCTTCAAAGAGGATAAATCTACCACATTTCGGTCAGTAATGAATTGAATGACAAAACCACAAATAATTTTAGGTAGGTATTCATTTCAAGTAGATCTCTTTATTCTATAATCTCTAAGCATCAAATTATTAGATTAACCTTAATTTTCCTCCAGTCTTCAAAAGAGTACTGGAACATCAGTATGAACCGTTACTTTTTTTTTTTTTCAATACTGATCTTAATTTTTTTGCTGTTATCCTCTAGTTAATAGTCTCATATATATTTCTTTTTGAGGGGGTGGGGGTCACTTTCACTGTTTGACTCTTTTTGCCTATTCAATTGTAGTCATCTTTTACAAGTTTACATCATATAATTTCTCTGGCAAAATTTTCACCATCTCAGACCATAGATGAAATGACCACCACCCAGGGATCAAAGTCTTATCAAGTCCTTTCTTCCCATGTTGTCACTTACTTTGTAAGTCCTTTGCTCTGTTGAACAGGGGTCTTTATGTCAATTCCACATCTTCCTCTTATCTGCCTGTGACACTGCCATTGATTCAGGTAATACTAGGTTTAGAATCCATGAAAATTCACAAGAAATTTTATGTCCCCAGCCACTTACTTCCATTGAATGACACTGAATTGGCAACAAAATACACTACCCGCATTGCTTTGGGAGGGGAAGCTACATCTCAAGTAGAACTTGAAGTTCTTTTCAGTGTATTGCTGTAAAAGACAAGGTTGAAGATAGTTCTGTCCACTTCAGTTAATTAAGTCTACCCCTGCCATTTCTTTCCTATTTATTATACTCTGCATGTCACATAACCTTTAAGGTATGTGTCAAGTCACATGCCTCCCACTGCAGCTGTAATTCACCAGTCTGCAGATCACAATAAAGAACCCTGACAGCTAGGTACAATTGCCCAGCTTGGTAAAACATAGATAACATATTACTCCACATTTATTTCTGGAGGCAGCAGCCCTGCATCATGCTTTCAGGAGTTTCTGAGTCTAGGTTAATAGTTTAGAGCAGTTATTATTTTTTTATCTGCATATGCGTCTGAATACATCATTATGATTATCAGCCTTTACACATATCTTGTCAAAGATATTTTGCAGTTGTGAAGTTCCAAAATAGACTCAATATTCAAGATGTATCTAATTTGCAAAATCACAGAAGTCTTGATAAAAATTTTAGGAAAATTCCTGCATTACAAACCACTCCAAAACTTAGTAGTTCTAAACAACCATCGCTCATTTGCTCACAAGTCTATCAGTAGGCAGTTTGGTGAGCTGGGCTCAACTGGGTAATTCTTTTGCTGGTTTTGCCTATGGTGACTCATGCTTTTACAGTTATCTGAAGCTGGATGGTCCCAGATGGCCCACTTAAGACTTAACAGAGCTTTTGCTGAGGTGACTGGATATTCTTTATCTGTGGGATGTCTCTCCTTATATGATTTCTCATCTTCAAGGGGGCTAAACAGTGTTTACTTGCAAAAAGAGGGTTTCAGGGTCCTAAGAGGATACATCCTATTGATAAAAGAAGGCTTCAGGACCATCCAAGATTCAAAAGGAAAGGCAGCTGATCTCACTTCCTGTGGAAGGACCAACAACAGCAAAAAAAGAAAGTAAAGTGACATTTTAATCCACCACAATCCCCTCAATCAGCACACTGTATTTTTAGCAAAGCAGAATGGCATTATACAATGAAGGATAGTATAGTGGTTATAAGTGAAGATACTGGTGCCTGGTAATTAATGAAAGATAACAATACGTAAGGCCATAGAGCATTGCAGTTACGATTGCAGACTTCAGAACCAGTCTACCTAGGTTTGAATCTTGGTTTCTTCATCTCACATTTGTGTGCCTTGTTTAGGTCACTTGAACTATCTGTGACTTTGTTTTTCTTTTGTACAGTAGAAATTGTATTTGTTATTCATTTATTTATTCTAAAGATTTTATTTTTCAAGTTATCTCTACACCCAATGTGGGGCTTGAAGTTACAACCCGTAGATCAAGAGTTTCATGCTCCACTGACTGAGCCAGCCAGACACCCTCAAACAATAATTATTAGTAACACGTGTTGTAGGGTTGCTGTGAGAAAGAAATGAGCTAATGTATAATATATGAAGTGCTCTGTCTAGTTTCTGAAGCATTTTTAGAACTGAATAAATGTCATGAATCTTTTGTTACTTAATTTACATTGTACATTGCTCATCATACAGTTATTTCTTTAAAAATTTTATGAATGATTATTGAGCTTGTGGTCAACAATAACTCATAGAATTTTTTACACATGCATCACAGTTAATTTCAAATAGACTATTCTTCAAATAATATTTGAAACTTAAAGCTAGTGTACTGTTTTGCTCTGATTATTTGTTGTATACATTCATTTAAGCTTACAAATATGCCTTTGATTCTTACTATTTAGATTTTAGAAATTTCTCTGATAACTCTTCTATAATTGATACTATGACAATTCTCAGGTGTTTGATAAAATATATATATAGTTTTTGTCCAAAGAAAGCAGAATACTACCAAAGACTTTTTATTTTTCCTTTTTTCTGTGTTCTGCTGGATTAAAAATTAATTAATCCTTTCTTTCATTTTTACCATGCTGGAAAACTATATACTCCAAGTGTATACTCTTACTATTTTTCTTACATTTTAAACATACTTACTTTACTTTTTTGTGTTTTTCTAACTCATCCATGTTAACGAGGCTAGCATGTTATAAAATATCTCTGAATATTCCCCATCAATGTGCTAAGTTTTTGTTTTGCAAAATGTATTTCTACTTTATTTCAAAATAAACAAAAATAGTCATTTATTTTATAGGCTTTCAACACCTAATCTAAAATTTTTTTTAAAGATTTTATTTATTTACTTGACAGACAGAGATCAGAAGTAGGCAGAAATAGAGGAGGAAGCAGGCTCCCTGCTGAGCAAAGAGCCCAATGAGGGGCTTGATCCCAGGAACCTGAGATCATGACCTGAGCCGAAGGCAGAGGCTTTAACCCACTGAGCGACCCAGGCGCCCCCAACACTTAATCTAATTTATGGACATGTTTTATTTATGTTTTTGCTCATTATTACTTTTTGCCCCTCACTTTTTAGTGGGTTTGCATTTTTTCTTGCTTGAGTACATCATTCACTAAATTTGCAAAAATGTCTAGAATGCACAATTTCACTACTGGTGAAAAAGGTTTTGATTGCTTTCTTTCTCAATAATATTAGTTTAGCGGGATATGAGGCAAATATTGGGATTTATTTCCTCTAACTATGGTGACTTACTGTATTTATTGTATGTATGTGTTATATCTATCATTCTGATAGAAGGTCCTACTTCAGATTATAGATTTATAATTCTGGTAGTTTTTAGTATTTTCCCATTTCTTTGAGATTTATTTTATAATCTATTTTTCCTAAGTTTTTTATCCTTATGTTTGTATGTCTCATCCAGCAGTGGAATATATTTTCATTCTAATGTATTTTTATTGTTGTTAATTATAGAAAATTCTGAAGCATTGTTTATTTGAATTTGGACACTCTCCCAACTGTTCCATTCTCTTCCACTGAAAATTCCATCATATGTAACTCATAACTACTCAATCTATCTTCTATATTTTTCATTTCATAATGTCTTGGATGACTATCTCAATTCCAAATTTTGATTCATTAATTCTCTCCTTCCCTGTTCTCAGAACACTATTTGTCCCTTCCTCTTATCCTCATTTCAGTATCTGTAGTTTTCCATTTCAACAATTTTTTCTTTTTCTTATTTTCTGATCTTGTTTTATGGGTGCTATGTTTTTCATAGTTACTCTGAGCTTTAAAAATACTTAAAATAATAATAATTAAAAATAAAAATAATTAAAATTATTTTCAACTAAAATTAATTTTAATTAAAAAATTTTAAAATAAAAATAATTAAAAATTATTTTAATATCTTCAGAGCATTCTGGTATTTTCAGTTCAACATTGTGAAATTTATCTTTTTGTTATAGGTTTTTCTCCATGGTTTTGGGTTTCTTTCTGTATGTTGTAATTTTGTTCTGCAGGTCCACATTTCATATGCATTTTCCTTTCTTTACATTCATTCTTCTTAAACATTTTTGCAGTTATATCACTCCTCAGCTACTTCCTAGAGACCACACTGCAGAGGCAATATTGCTTTGTAGATACCTTCAAGGAGACTGAATAATAATCTTGAACAGTATAGACTCGTTAGACTTCTGCGTATGAAATGAATTCTGTTTTCTCCCTTTTCTAAAGGCAAATTGTAGACCCAAATCTGAGGACAAAGTTGGATCTTCTTTTGCTTCTTTTCACTTGTGCATAAATGTAGTACTACTTCCAATTTTACCCAGAGTGTATCTACCTCTAGTCCTCAATATATGTGGGGCTTGTTTCATCCTTGTCAAGATTGAAATTCTAGCCCCAATCATCTTTGCATGGTATCCAAGGACCTGTCTTCAGCTCCCACTCACTAATGGGAGTTTTCCTCTGACCCATAAAATCAGTTCTGTGAAATGGAGAAGATTATGGAAACCTTGAATGTCACATGTTGAAGATGGCAGAAACTAGGGTCTCTGAATAACGATGGAGAAGACCTGTCATGTGAACTTGTTTATCAGCTCACCACTGTTACATGGGAAAAGAAGCAGAGTGGTCTTGAGTTGATCCTTTACATATTTGAGACTTGTTACCACAGGCTAGCCACCTTGATTGATGAATTATCTGACTTGAGTGTTTAATGTCTTATAGTAACTAAGTGCTGAATTTTCTGTTGCACTATAGTAACGAAAAGAGGATTATGCTTTTTAATTTTCTTTCTCGTCTGTTTCAAAATGTCTATTGGAGTCTACCCCAAACCAAATCCATCAGCATATGAAAATGTAAAAAGCATTGTATTTCTTGAGTAATGCTATTAAACAATCCCTGGAATTAATTCAAAGTTAGATCAGTGTCACTAATGTTGGTTAACTTCATTCTCCAAATGCTATAAGTTTGGCTTTGCACATACAAACAATCTGAAAATCTTTTTCCAGTGTAAAGATCTTGGAAGACTTCCTGCTATCCTTATCATCCACCCAGAGGTTTCAAAACCTTATCATTCCTCTGTAAAAATACATATTTATAAATTAGATGATATTCCTTTATGTAACAGTTTATTAAAGACTCAAAAGATTCTTTCTAGTTCTATTCTAGGTAAACTTATATGTTTGCTTGTTTTTGTTTTGTTGTTCATCATATGATTTACATATAGTTTTTGAAGATTTGGTCTTAAGAGTAGGGTCTTTTTAAAAATTTTTTTATTTTTTTATTAACATGTAATGCATTATTAGCCCCATGGGTACAGGTCTGTGAATCCCCGGGTTTATGCACTTCACACTATTCACCATAGCACATACCTTCCCCAATGTCCATAACCCCACCACCCTCCCGAACACCCCCACCCTCCCATCCCCCTATCCTCCCCTCCCCCGCAACCCGCAGTTTGTTTTGTAAGATGAAGAGTAAGAGTAGGGTCTTGAGAGTAGTAACATGGATATGTTACTTGAAGGATGACATCCATGTCACATTTTATATCTGTGGACATTTGTAACTTATAGTAAGCTATTAGTGTTTTAATATACCTTATTTCCTTTTGAAATTAAAAAAAAAAACTCCTTAGATAAAATCAGACATGTTTTATCTGAATCTTTAGAAAGCTCTTGTGCTCAATTAAATAGAGGAATATTTTGTTTGTTGAAGATTTCCTAATTTTATTATTATAATTTCTATGATAATATGACTATGATGATATTACTTGCTGCATTTATTTCACTTCTTTATCACTATTCTCTTCTGTATTTTTGGTCAGATTAAGTCGAATGTATAATTGTCCACTATTACTTATAATTTTTGCTTTACAATGTACAATTTATTTAATCTAGTAATTTTGCAAATCTTGTTTTTACCTTGTTGAAACTACTACAGAACATGCAATTAGAAAACTCCTTTTTTTTCAAAAACACATTTTACATACATATTTTTAACTGTGGGGTAGAAAGGCACACACTCTACCTACCTAAGCACACTGTGTTGTGGTCACATGTTAATACTTGTACAGTTCTCACTTACCCTTTTCCTTCTTTCCTTTTATAACTTTTAGAATGCATTATGTCTGTGGATTTCTCTATCTTCTATCTATGCATCTATCTAAGTATGTACACATGTATCTATCTATCTATCTATCTATCTATCATCTATCTATTTATCTATCATTTTTTACTTCTATGTCCTCACTCCAAATAATGGATGAGTTATTCTTGGGAGAAAATTCATTTTCTATTATCATATTTCTGTAAGGAATTCCACATACTAGAATCATTTGCAAGACTTATCTAGTGGATGGACCCATGAGTTTTAGCATTAGCTCTAACTTAGATGTGAACATTAAGTTGTTGAACTTTAATGTGTGTATTTGTGTGTGTGCATGCATGTGTGTGTGTATATATGTACACACATATATATGTATATACTATTCATATAATTATAGATATGTGAAGTGTGTAGTATGTCAGATGACTCCAATAAATGTGAATCATTTTTATTTTCCATGATGTCATTGTAATATTTCTTTTATTAAAATCCCCATACAAGGAAATATTGACATCTGGAACATTAAAGATTTTACTTTTTCCTGTTATTTTCATAAAAAAAAATACTAGTTTCAATCTTCATTTCTAAATTTATGTATGCATTTATTTATTCATTTTGAGAGAGAGACAGAAAGAGAGAGAGAGAGAAGGGGCAGAGGGAGAATCTTAAGCAGGCTCTGCACCCGGCACAGAGCCTGATGTGGGCTGGATCTCACAGATCATGACCTGAGCTGAAACGAGCAGACACTTAACTGACTGAACCACTGAGGTGCCCCTCATTTCTTTTCAATTCCTGTTTCGATTCCTGTTTACTCACATGTTTAATTATATCTATTTCTCTCTGTTCTTTAGCTTAAAATTCTGTTGATCAGAAACAAAAATAGTAGCTAAAAATTCCCTTTCAGATTTTGTTATGTGTACTTCAGCCCTTACCTACAGATTATACTTTCAAAGTAATACCTTTTATCTTATTTTACTTAATCTAAATACTTTTGTGTGCATTTTAACCAATTTCCTCTATTTTTTTTTTTTAGTACTAAAGACTAAAATCGAAGTGATTTGTATATATAAACTCTTATTATTTACTCCTAAGATTAGGAAAAAGTTGGGCCGAAACTTTTAAAAAATATATGTTTCCTTTTTAGCCTTAAAACAATTATCTTATTCAAATCTGTATTATAGTATTTGTTTTATTAATCTCATTCCCCTTCTAAATTGCATGTCTTTATGGAGGGAAGGGAAATAATTCACATATCTTTGCATCACTCATGGCAGCTAAAGCTATTTTACTAAGTTCGATCATTCCATACATTTTTGCCAAATCCTTTATCTATACAGGAGTGAAGTGAGTTAAAAGCACTATAAAGAGGATGGTTTAAAAAAATAATCTAGTGGAAATAGAAAAAGAAGATAACAGATAACAAGACCCAGATAGCAATAGAGTAGAGAATAATATGGAAAAATATACACACATTTAATAAACAAAAGTGAGATAATTATTGGACAGATATTACTCCCCAAAGCATAGTGGTCATACTTACCAGAACATGTCACAGTAAGTTAAAATTGTGAATGGTGGTACTTTGACATTATTGGGAAATCTATATTTATCTATTTGTAATGCTTCTTGACATTAAACATTTCATGGATATTTGGATACCAATACTCTTAGTTTCAGGGATATTCTGCAGATTCCTTTTTTTTTTCCCTTCAAAATTTACCCATGTTTTTATGAAAGCAGAGCTGTCTACTAACCTTAAAAGTGCTTTTACTGTCACAATGACATTTAGACACTAAATTGTCTTGCATGACAAGAAAATATATGATATTTTGTTTAGTTTTTTCTATTAACTTTAGAAACAATTACTTTTGCATAGTGATTTTACTCAGTCATCCCTTTCTAATGCAATGCCAGTGTATGTGTAATTTTTTAAAGTTTTCTAGAGAAGCAATGTTTTCCTTCTGCAATGATTGCATCCACACATGTTTCAAAATAGGAATTAACTGTAATTTTCCAAGGAATTTGAGATGTTTCTAGTATTATGCTATAATCATGCAACATAGGGTTTTTCCCCCTGCTTTACAGTTTTCAGTATGCACATACAGTTTGTACATATACTAACATATATATATATATAAATATATATGTAATTTCTATGAATAAAATAATTTTCAGAAAATAAATTATTCAGCTTGCACCATCTTAGATGATGATATGGGGATGATTAGTCTGGTTTCCTTTGTAGAAGCAGTTCTTTAAGAAAAAGGAGTAATTGCTTCTTTAGACCATCCTTGGAGAAAAGAACATTTTCACTAATTTCTTTCTATTTGAAATATCCAGAATAATGACTCTTACAATAACAGGATGTCAACCAGTACATGTACTGAAAGGAGTGGACCCAGGGCATAGAACCCTGAACCCATAAATTTGAAAATGGTTATAGAACCCTATTGCAAATGTCAACCTCAGAAAATGGAAAAATGAAACACAGGTAATCCACAGCCTACAAAGGCAGCAGCATTAGCACTTCTGAGGGCATCTGAAAATGTTTTAATATGAACAAATACTTAACTTTATATGTAAAGGATTTTAAGAGGTTTATCAGGTAGTTGAAGGGAAGGAGACAGAGAGAGACTCATTATAGAAAAAAGGAAAAGCAAGATAGATGGAATCTGAACTATGAGACATAACCTCTGTATTCACTATTCTTAGGCTTTGCACTATTGCATGACCCATCTGTCAGTGAGCACCCGTGCTAAAAAATGGTGTCTATAATTTTTTTCTGCTTCTCTGTTCATTTACAGATGAGCACATAGTTCCTAAATTTCATTTTTAAAATAGCTACATTATATGGACACTCCTGAAATCTTCTTACTGGTGAAAAACTAAGATGATTTTGATACGGAATAACATAACTTCATAATAAGTTTTGTCTTCTTTCTGACTTCAGCTTTTAGAGTCCATAATTTCTTTTTTTTAACTTCATATTTTTATTTAAATTCAAGTTAGTTAACATATATAGTAAAGTTGGCTTCAGGAGCAGAATTTAGTGATTCACCACTTACATACAACAACCTGTGCTCAACACAAGTGTCCTCCTTAATGTCCATCACCCATTTAGCCCACCCCACCCACCTCCCTCCATCAACCCTCCGTTTGTTCTCTATAGTTAAGAGCCTCATGGTTTGCTTCATAACTTCAATGTTTCAGAAAAATCAAAGTAATTTTTCTCTTTTTTTCCCTCATTTATACAGTAGTATTTTGTCTTCCTCTTGCCAAATTGAGCCAACCACTTTCCCTTGGGTTCCTTGGGGAGGTTTAGAAAAAGGGAACATACAGGGAAAATGAGACATCAGAGAAAGGCATCAGAAGTGGAGACAGCTCCTTTACATGGTGAAGAGGATGAGAATGGTCACCATCAGGCAAAATAGCTCCATGGTCTCCAAGAAGGTGAAGTTCCGAATGGTTTAGGAGAAGAGCTATTGCTTCAGAGAAGCACTCCCAGCAAAACCAATGATGAGGCTCCCAAACACAGTCCCAATTCCAGCCCATAGCCAGCCACCCCTACCATGGCAGCCCCAACCCCAATGAACTTGGCGGCTATGTCAGTGTCCCTTGAAATGGCACTTGTTCAAAAGCTGCATCTAGGAGTAAGTGAGGTTAGAGGACATGGGGTTGCCAAGCTGCTTAGATTCTCTTCTGACAGTGTCTCTGGTGGTTTTAGTACCACGGCAGACGGTGATCATCTCAATTGCTGAGAAGTGTTCCTGCTCAGGAAGAAAGAACTTTGCACAGGTGTACAGTTTCAGAGGACAAGGAGCTGTGGCAGGAGAGCTATTCCTAGTGCAGAGAAGATTGCCAAAATAGTTTTTCTGATACATGTTAATCTGACAAGAAGGAAGAACTCCCTGCTATCACAGGACAGGCACTCTAAATAGTACCTTTATAGCCTTTACCAAATCATTAAGCATTCTGGGAACTCTTGCTGTACATGACAGGTTAAGAAATATTCAATTTTTGAAGTTACCTAAAGATGTAGAGACCTTTCTGACTTTGTAATTGTATGGTCGTGCATTCTGATTTTTTCCACAATATGAAATGCTCCCTGTGGTGTTTGTTCTAAACTATCAGTGACGACGACCACATGGACTGACAGTTACTTTTACTGACCATTTTTAAAGTCCCCATGAATGGAAAGAACTTTACATAAAGATTTAGAGATTATTTAGAGATTATTTAGAAAAAGCCTTCTCAATAAAATAATTTTGAATTGTACATTATTACTCTCAGGTTTTAAAACCTAGAAACAAAATGCTGTGTTTGATTCACTAATACACAAATGGCAATGGTGGTAGTAGGATAGTGTGGAGCAGCCTGACTTCCCTTTTGTATTTCTATAAAAACAGAAGAATCAGGTAAATTCTAACAAAAGATTTGAAATTTAGCAAGCAATATTTATTATTTCTGTTTTGCACTTGATCTTAGCCAAAAGGCAAAAAAAAAAAAAAATCATTATTATTACTTCTGCTTTGCGGAAAAAAGATCTGTGTATAATAAAAAAGTATCTTCAGTTCAACTGTCAAATGCTTGTCAAATACAAAGGAAAAGAGGAACTTTTTCTAAGGTCTAGCTGAGAGTGTCCAAATGCAATTTTATTGAAGACTGCTTTAGTCATCATTTTCTCAAGCCAGGTTCAAAAGGGCAAAGTCAGTTTTTTAAACAAAATTTTAATTATTGCATATGCCCTTTCAAGTCAATGAAAAACAACCACCTTTCCACTCATCAAGTAATTGTGTTCGATGTCTACAGAGGACACTAAGCTCCAATAGTTCTAGCCGATTTCCAGACAAGTTGTGTTTGTGTTGAATAATGTTCTTATTTTGGATGTGTCAAGGCCAAAATAGCAGGCTTAATTTAAACATATAGCAAGGCATCAGTTTGTTTTCATTTTAAAGTAGAGTTATGAAATTGAAGACCTGTTCTATAATAAAAGTGTTAAAACAAATTGACAGTCAATATTCTTAAACTTTAATTTGATTAATCCTGCTCTTAGCAAATGCACTATTGCATTATATATGATCCTTGGTTATTCAATTAAACAATGAGTAGAGTGTTTCCATTAGTAAATTTTTAGGTTCATATAGAATTTTGCAATATGTCAGTACTATTTAGAGATTTTATGTTCAACATGCACTAAATTATTGTATTTGTCATGACTAAAAGAAGGATGATATGAACATTCCCAGGTTTATATAAATATAACTTTAAAAGGTATAAATAAGTAACCCAATTTTTATTAATTATATCACAAAAAATCAGAAAATATTTAATTTTAAAAATAATTAACTTATGTTCTTTTTTTTTTTTAAAGATTTTATTTATTTATTTGACAGAGAGAGATCACAAGCAGGCAGAGAGGCAGACGGAGAGAGAGGAGGAAGCAGGCTCCCTGCTGAGCAGAGAGCCCGATGCGGGGCTCGATCCCAGGACCCTGAGATCATGACCTGAGCCGAAGGCAGCGGCTTAACCCACAGAGCCACCCAGGAGCCCCTAAAAATAATTAACTTATGTTCTTAATCATAGTATATATTGGTAAGTAATTTTATTTAACAATAGCAAGAAAAATAATCTTAAAAAGTAAATAAGAAATCTGTTTCTTAAGTGATCAGAATAACTTTAATTCTTAAATATAACCGGTTCATGAATCTACTGTAGTTTGTTAATTAATATTGATTTATAATGATAGGAGGAAATAAAAATACAAGTAATCTTAAGATGCTAAAGTGGCATGTTTATCATAACTATATTCATAAAAAATAATAATATGATGCCTGTGAACTAATTAGGTACTCTTGGGATATTATAATATTAATGATATATGCCATTTTCTATATTTGATATTACCCAACTTAATAAACTACTGCCTATTAAAAAAACTAAATATAGTTGCACAAAAGCCCAAGGCAGCTTTTTCAATATAAATATTTTCAACTTCAGAGCAATGATATTGACAGATTAGAAGAGTAAATTCATATAATAGAATGTCATGATCCAAATAAAATCTAAATTAAGGTAAAATTTTACTCTATCTGTGGAAGGAATACTAGAATTTTAAAACACTATTCTTATAAAAGTTAATTTACTTTCAGGGTGATTTTTGTATTTATATTTTTCACTATATTACTGAACTAATGGAAAACAAAACTGATGTGTGAGTGATTAGTTACAGTTTTACTATATTTGCCTTCAGATTATGGATATTTGAAAAAATAGACTGGTGTGCAATAAATTGATTTGCAAGTCTTTTTGGCATCTTTTATTTAATAATTTGTGTTTTTCATTGATATATGTCTTTGTTACTTAAATTCTTTAGCTTTAAGTCAATAGACATGTTAAGAAGTAGAAGAAAATAAACAAGTGCTTGAATTAAGCATCAGCATTGTCTCTTTCTATTACCCCTTGTTTTTGTCATGCCACCTGAGCTCCTAGTTCAGCAAAGTAATACAATAATATATTTTGGACTTACAAAAATATAGATATAAGTAAAGTAGCTTAGTTTAGAGATATTTTCAGATTGGCTATTAAGATATTCAAAGGAAACAAAATCATCTTACAATAAATCTAGATAGATGATAGAGAGAGATGGAGAGAGATAGATATATCTGAACTGACCATTCACAGCAGCTCAAATATTTGTAATATATTCTGCTATGTACATATTTATATTTAATAAAGGGAATATTTTAGATTGAGAGGAGAGATAAGACTAAATCAAAATAAAAGTAAAGATTTGAAAGTGTTAATTCATTCGTAGCTTATTCTTGAAATGTGAACAAAGTGAATGTGAGGACCACATCAAGATAATCTGCCTAGTATAATCATGGGTAGAATTAAGCTGCATTAACACTATGTATAGGACAGAGAAATGAAAGTTGACTCATGTGCACAGCATTTTTTTCCATTAGTCAAGCCAAACAATTCTTGTTTCTTTGTCTTTGGGAGGGTGGTCTCCTTGGTAAGAGTGAATACTTAGCTCAGACTTTGGCCAATTATTAGATGACAGTGTAGTTAGCTATAGCATCTCCATAAATCTTAGTCATGTCTGGCGCTTTGCTTTCAAGCCTATAAGTGTGTCCCACTCTGCTTACATATACTCCTAAATATCAATTCCCTAGTGATAAGGAAGCTCAGGAAAATCTCATACAGTGCTTTTGCTGGGTCAGGAGATGATAGTTCCAGATGAACACCTTCAAACACTTTCATTCCACTTCATATTGTATGTTCAGTTCATAAATGTTTGGCCTTGTATGCTTTCCATGTTGTCAGCATTCTGGGAGACAAATCGATACCTTGCTTAGAAATGATCAAATTGACTGCCGTCTGTTACAATGAAGGGAGACTTCCAGACTAATTATTGAGTGTGAGTTAGAATTTTCTTTGTAGTAGCAAAGTTGAGTAGTAGTTCTAGTAGGCCCAAGGGGTGTAGTGTTTTTCTCTCTAAAATTATTTTTATTAATTTTTATGGCTTCTTTCCTCAAAAATTATTGCAAATGACATACATAAGAATTTATTTTCAAATTAAATTAGCAGTAAATGATTGCCAAAGTAGAAGAAAGGGTATCTAATAGACATTTCCAGAAATCAAAGAACTAGTATTTTAATTATCAAATAATGTGTAGGACATCCAGGGTGAAGCACTATGGAAAATTGTTAACAGTACTTTATCAACTTTAAAAAAAAAGTCTTTGCCTATCTCATTGACATTCATGCTTATATTTGGTACTCTGTTGCAGGACCAATTCTTTAATGGATTACCATCTTATAAAACACAAATAATTTTTTAAATAAGCAAATAATGTAATAAAATACAAACTACCAATCCTGATGTAATATACACTATCTTTGAGTCAAGTCTTGTTCAAAGCTGGTAAAACATTTTAAGTCAATATCTTTTATAGCATCCTTTTCTGCTCTACATAGGGAATCCTACATGTAACTTTACTTGTTTAAAAAAAGAAATGTGTCCTTAATCAATTTCTTTAATAAGCATATTTGAACTACTTTCAAATAAATAAACAAGAACAGAGTTCTTCAAGATATAGCCTAGATTCTGTTTCTTTGAGACTTATGCTGTAGGATCTTGTATTAGTAGCTTTGTTTGACTAGGTGTGATTTACGGAGTTTGTTATGATTCAGTGCTCCCAGCACCCATCCTGAATGAACAACACAAAATTAAATAAACAGAAATTAAAATAAAGAACAACACATTTGATGAGATCATGGGGCATCTTTCATAATTCAATCCTGCTTAATGTGACCCAAAGCAATATACTTCATTCAAGTATACTTATAAATTGTATAATTGTGTGACCTAACATCTTTTTTGTAAGACCTTTATCCATTTTCTTCTGCTAACAATTACTTCTTTGTTGGCCTAGACTTTGTATTTATAATGTGTTAATAATTTTTGTTTTTATTTATTTATTTATTTATTTATTTTTAAAGATTTTATTTATTTATTTGTCATAGAGAGAGAAGCGAGAGTGAGCACAGGCAGACAGAGTGGCAGGCAGAGGCAGAGGGAGAAGCAGGCTCGCTGCCAAGCAAGGAGCCCGATGTGGGACTCGATCCCAGGACGCTGGGATCATGACCTGAGCCGAAGGCAGCTGCTTAACCAACTGAGCCACCCAGGCGTCCCTAATTTTTGTTTTTAAATTGCATTTGTGAGAATGAAGATGATTTTTTAAGATTGAGGAAAAAAAATTATTTTTGATGTTAAGGAGATGGGAGTAAAAATGGGGAAAATGTTTTTTGTTCACAGGCAGATTAATTTTGTGACTGATCTTTCAAAGGAGAAATCAGAATAAGTGTAGGGTGAAAGATGTAAATGATTTAATTGAAACAGATTATGAACTTTTAGTAGTTAAATTGAGAATTATATTCTAAATATGATAAGAGCTGTTTGGGAAAAAAAAATGAGAGAGAGAGAGAGAGAGACAATAAGCTCAAAATGGAGTCAGTTGTGCTAAGCCCACATTACCAAACTGAGATTTACTACCTAACCAAATTTCAGTGTCAGCCTCTACCAGAAATGTAACCTTAACTAGTCAGTCTAGAATTTCCTGGTCAGCACTAGTGAGGTAATGTGCCTGATAAGACACTTGCCATCTCCCAAAGCAAGGTAACCCTGCCTGAAACATTTTACTGTCTTAGTAACGTCTTTGTCTCACCTTTCTTCTGCCTCTAAAAGCCTTATATTTTGTATGGCTCTTTGGACCTACCTTCTACTTGCTAGATGGGATGCTGCCTGACTTATGAATCATTGCATAAAGCCAATAAGATCTTTAAAATTTATTCAGTTAAATTTTATTTTTTAACAAGGATTTTCCACCCCCAGGATAGCATTGTACTTTAAGAAGATTCAAATAGGGAGCAAGTATTCCAGGAGGTCCAAGAAAACTGAAGGGAATTGAAGGAAGTAATGTGGCAGCTCCTGACATTTTGAGGTGTTCCAAATGTGGGACCAAGGTGCCCAAAGACAAAACATATCAAAGAGAAACATTCCTGCTGGCCTAGTACTGCAAATCCCAGATGTATATTCATGTGGAAGAAGGCAGGCCCCACATTATTAAGAAGCTTAAAAACAGATTGAAATTGATCTCCTTTAGGTTATCTGACTTCTTTTATATTCTGTTCTCTCCCTTGTGTTTAGTTTCACTGGGCTTTAATCAGATAACTTAAAAATTTTCTGAACCTAGGTTAGGATTTAGCATGAAAACAACAGAACCTGAGAGAAGGCAAGTTTTCTGAGTAGGGTGTTTCAAATAACTCACCACAATTAAGGTGATGAGGACTCCTGAAGGGCAGAGAGAAGTGGAGGAAACTTCTGCATTTGACACAAGAAAAAGCTGAGTAGCCATAAGAGTTAGTCAGAGGGAAGGCACTGGGGATAAAAGGTTGGCAACAACTCCCTTAGGAATTGCACTCTGAAAAATCCAAGGTTTAATACAAGCTTCTTTCATTAGTCTAAGTGTTTCTGCACAAATAACTTGTCATTACAATTCAGTTTAATCTTAGAAATTGGAGGGGCAAAAGTCCTGTTAGGTCATAGCACTTGTCACTCCCGTGCAAAATGGAAACAATGCCTCTCGGGTATAGGATTTCATAAATTAACACAGAAATAGAAAATATAGAACTATTTTTTTTTCTATAAAATGATTTAAGAAGTGCAAGGTTTTCTTTAGATTTGTTTTTTTTTTTTTTTAATTGAGTTCTTTGGGCATAGGACTCTTCAATAAGGGCTTAGACCAAGGGTTTGAGGACAAGATAGAAGGAACAGTAAATGGCATTTTGGTATAAGGACCCATGGATAAGAGACTGACCCCTGTAACTTTGATAATGATGCTTAATCCTTTCCTGCCAGAGTTGCAATTAAAAATAGCAGTAGGATGCTGTCTCAGATCTTTGCTATGGAGAGCGTTAAGCTATAAACTACATTTTAAACTACTCTTTAAGTGTATTCTGTTCAGAGAAATCCAGATGGTTTAATTTATTTCCGTTCATATAGAGTGGAAAACAATTGGTGTAACTGATAAGAAAACATGACTGATTGATAGGCATATTCAGATATGCTGATCCAAAATGCTCTGATCTCATGGTAGCTTTTGTTTATTGTTTTACATTCAGAGAAAAAAAAATGCAAAAGTGTTAAATCACAAACAACACACCACTCAGCTCCCAAACTGCATAAATATTATAGAAGAATAAAGATATGAATTATCTGAAAATCTTTTCTATGCTTTGGACTGTAAAGCAATGTGGCATTCATAAATAATTTTACCTTCAGTATTGTTCTGTCTTTGAAAATTTAAGTTGTAGAATCTCTTTTCATCTCTAGTTTCAGATTCCATTTATTTCACTTACCTCTTCATTTAGCTGACAGTGATAATATGCCTGTAAAATATCATTTTTTTGATCATGTATATTTGACAGACACGTTTTTGTTTCTTTTCCCTGTTTCTCTAGGCTAGCACTCTGTCTAGATGATGTACCCCTGCTGGTGATGTCAGTCATCAGACACTATAGCAAATGATGGGAAATCAAAGGAAGCAGGAGATTGTTTAAGTGATCAATCAATTTAATATGTAGGTTGTTGAGGCATGGAAACATTCCAACCAACTGTAGAATTCCTGGCCCGATTTAGATATACGTATTGCATGTGTATAAGCTTAACTGAGAAATATGATTTGATAATTTATATACTATTTTTTTTTCTTTTTATGGCAGTTTAATTCAACTACTATCTTACTGAGATTTCTGAAGCTTTTCCTTTGGGAGATGTATGGGGGGGGATGACCCCATAATTTACTTTTTATGGTCTATTGAAGAGAATAAGACAGCCCTGAGTTTTTGTTAATCAACAAAATGTATGATACTCTTTTTTAAATAAAAGTACATGCAAATCTCAAAAGTGTCAACACTCAGTTTTCTCAGCAACTGAATAATATGAATCTAAGAAGCAAGATTACAGAGGAGGCTATACAAGAGAACTGTTCACAAGACTTTGTTTTGAATTCTCATAAGATGGGTGTGAGTAACAGGGAATTTTAACTTAGAAAATAATAGCAATTGCTAAGATTGTTGAGGTAAAGCATTATAATTACAAATGGATAAATGTTTTTGAGCAAAGACTTAAGAATAATTGTGAGTTTAAGTGATTAGGGTCTGCAAACAGCATCCCTAACAACATGTCAAAGCACAAGTGTAAACTGTGTTTAGCCTGGGATGGGCTGTTAGTAGTTTATCACTCTTTCATCTTCACAGAGATAATGATCTTCATCTTAAGTGTTCTAGTTGGATTTGAATAGCTGCAATATACAAAATAAGCATGTTCCTTTAAAATTATTGTGTACTAATTGATTAATTTGAGTGCCTTTTGTTGTTGTTATTGTTGTTGTTGGGATAAAGTCCCCCTCTTAGCTTATTAAGATCTCCACCTAAGAAGAAGTTTACATTTATTTACTATTTGCATCAGGTTCCTCATGTGGAGTATCTTGGAGGTTTGTCCAGATCCTTGCTGCCTTTACCCACCTTCTCTTAAGAATTATTATGTATCAGAGCTTTTGCTAAGCTTGAATGGGAAAAGCCGTTTCTGTTCTTTTGGTCTGCAACTCTGTACTTTTCTAGATGTGGCTGTGGGATCTTCTGCCTGATACAGTGAGCTTGAACTACTAAGCTAGTGGTAGTTGGTAGGAATTTTCCCCTCTGCACTATGTCAACAATTATTTTGGAGTGAGGACTGACAGATTTATGAAATTTGTTCCATATGTACTTTGAAACATATGCTAAAAATATTTATGTGAAATTCAAACTTAAATGGACATGTATTTTAGCTGACAACTGAAAGGACAAATACAAATTAAAAATAAGGGGTGTAATTCTGTTGAAAATAAAGGAAGAAAAAAGAAGAAAAAGGGAGAGATTTCCCTCTCCTTTATCTTTGAGCAATTTCCCTAGACAACATGTAATTGTAAGCACTTTCCCACCTCTTTGAAATGTATGTACTTTCTTTTGAAGACTTGAGAGGTCCTATTTTAGCTGGCCTTTCGTCACTTTTTTATGTCCCAGCAATGTCTTTCTCAAGAACCTGGGAGTCAATCTCACTGAAACACAAGCATCATGGGAGATCGCAATTTCTGTGGGAAGGCAAAAGCTTAATTTTGGTGGGCATCTTGTTCCATATTGCAAAACTACTTTGTATCATGAAGATATGAAAAGGTTGTTTCTCTTCTGGAGAAAGACACCAAGTTAACACAGATGGTGCCCTCTCAATTGCCAGATGAGTCTAGGATGAAGCATGGTGTTGTCAAGTCCTCTTACTTGAAGAATACTGAAAAGAGATACTAGGTTAACAACTAACCTGAAACCAGGGTTGACAGATTTACCAAATTTATTCCCAATATGGCATGGGACATACTCATACTAAAATTTTATTATTGTCAGAAATATGTCTTCCTTGCTCAGTATTATTTGTTGAGATTAATCTTTGTTCACATGGGCAATTGTAATTTATTATTTTTCACTGTCATGTAGGTTGCATTGAATGAATAAGCTTCAATTTTTTATACCCTTTATTTGATGATAGAGAGTTGAGATCTTGATTTAACTTAACAATTAATTTATTTATATTTTAAATATTTTAATATTAAAGAAAGCCCATGGAAAAGCATGTGATGTTTATAAATAAGGTTATTAAGCATTATAAAACATTTGTACTTATAATACTGATTTATAGATTCAGTTCAATTTCAACTAAATTCCCCCCAAAATTATTCATGGTATAAGGGATCAAAATAATTAGGAGAATCATAAAAAAATAAAAATTAAAAAAAAAGAAGCAGCAAGGAACTGGCCTTTCAGGTAATATAATTTGTCATAAAGATTTTATAAAGTGCTACAGGATTAATGTGAACAATGTGATGTTAAGTAATTAATGTGAAAATAGAAATAAAACAATTGAATAGACTAGGGAATGCAGAACGGACCCATGCTCATATGGAAATATGCAAAACAACCAATTTACTCTGCAGAACACTGGGGAAAGGATGGCTATTCACTAATTGTTATTGAGAAAAACTGCTGTTGGGAAGCAATGCTTTATGAATATTTTCACATTTTAGTGTAGTCTAATATTGAATGACAAGCACTCCTTGAAATTTAGAGATAATGAACTGCTCAGGAGAGATTTAAAGATTCATCTCCCCTTAATCCATTGGCATAATTTCTAAAGGTAATAGACCTAGAAATCTTTTCCCCTAAGAATGATTTGTCTATTTTATAGAGCAAAATTTCTGTTCTTCCTTTCAGAGAGGCAAAGGTACAGATCTGACAGCTGCTTTATATAAGATATGAACTTCATAATTTTAGGGTTCTCCTTCTATGGTACAAACCCCACTATACGTATGGCTATGTCTGAGCCTCATCACATCACTCTAAGTGGGAAAACATGCTGCTAAGATGCTTTGTGAGTAAATGGTATTATACGTGTGTGTGTGTGTGTGTGTGTGTGTGTGTGTGTGTGTGTGTGTGTAACTGCCTGGTCATGTACATGGCACATGTTTACCTGTAGCAGGTAAAATTGTTAACTTGCACACAGTTTCAGACTTAATAGTTATCTATTAATTGTTTAAAAAATGGATTCTAGCTCATTTTGTATACAAACTCATTTCAAGGTAGATTATGACTTAAATGTGAAAGGCAAATCTCTAGTGTTCTAGAACGTATGGATTTTCCACAAAGTAATTTCCTTAAGTTTTGTTGTCATGGAAGTAATACTGACAAAATAATCAGAAGTAATACTGTCATTGAAGAAGGTGCATGGTGGTATGTTTCTGAATGCCATGTAGCTTCAGTCTTTTAGAGCTTTTACTGTGTTTATAAGACAAGAACAAGAGTTTAGACATACATGACATACCTGGAGTTTGTAACTAAAAACAAATAGAAGAATTGTGAAAATCAATGTGACAAACTGGGTATAGGATAAGGTCAGAGTACAGAGAGAATGGTATAGGATATATAAATCAGTTGCCTATTGAATTAGTATAAGTAAAATACAATAATAGCCTCAAAGTGTTTGCAGTAGTAATAAAAAAGAGAAAATAGAGACACAATTCTAAATGAAGTAGTAAGGATAAAGAATCAACATCTTAACAATTATTCCAACCCATGAGACCTCATTTGCAAATAAACTTTTTTACTCTTGCATTTTCTTTTAGATAACCAAATGGAATTAATTACTGTGTAACTCAGATTATATCTAAAATAATGATATAAATTCTGAAATTATAAAAATGAACACTATGGATATAAGTGGTATTATTTAGGAAGCACAATCTATAGTAGAGATGAAGGAAGTAAGAAAAATTTGAGATGTTTTATTACTAGAAGGCCAGGAGTTTCAAGTTCATGAGGAAAAATACTTAATTTAGGTATATTATTAAAATAAAAAATTTAATTAAGGAAAAATAAGAAAAATACTTACGCTATCAAAAACTGGAGGTCAAAAAGTCTGAGGATTGATATGAGATCAATTTTAATCTATTTGCTCATTATTTATTAACTCAACAAAAGCTAAGTGACAAGTACTGTTCTACCTCTGTGAATACAGCAGTAAAAGGAACATACATTTTTGCTTTCTTAGGACTTGAAAACAGTATGAGGAGATAGGTGATAACTTACAAAACAGGAGAATTACATACAGTGAGGTGAAAATAGACCTAAAGTTCTATCATAGACATATCAATTTATAGGACATAAGCCTGTTATTTAAACTCATGGATGAAACTAGTGAATAATTTACAAATTATTTAAAATAGTTCACAAGGAAGAGAGGGAGGAGTAGGGAGAATTGGAACAGGATATTATTACTTTATATTTTAAATACATCTGTACGCTCTGTTTTTTTTTTTTTTTTACTATTTGCAAATATTTTAAGATTTTAAGAAAAATAGAAGAGCAATGTATGATTCAGCAGAAGCTGGCAAAAGGACATTGAGAAAAACTCGCATGAGCATAGTACCATGGAAACAAAGATGGAGGAATTCTTTCTGGAGTAGGAAGTGGTTTTCTGCTTAATTCCTCAAGAATTATAGCATTCTTGGGCGCCTGGGTGGCTCAGTGGGTTAAGCCGCTGCCTTCGGTTCGGGTCATGATCTCGGGGTCCTGGGATCGAGTCCCACATCGGGCTCTCTGCTCAGCAGGGAGCCTGCTTCCCTCTCTCTCTCTCTGCCTGCCTCTCCGTCTACTTGTGATCTCTCTCTGTCAAATAAATAAATAAAATCTTTAAAAAAAAAAAAAAAAGAAGAATAGCCTTCTTTTCTTTTTTTAAATTAAATTTAATTTTTTTTCAGTGTTCCAAAATTCATTGTTTATGCACCACACCCAGTGCTCCATGCAATATATGCCCTCCATAATGCCTTCTTAGGAAAACCTTCCTCTTCTGTGTTTAGGGCTCCATGGCATTCCTGTGGAATAATGCCAAAATGCTGTTAGATGATTTTAAAGCTTTCTTCACCTCAGAATAACTCTTACCTAAGGTTACTTTAATATCTCCTAAGTTACAATTAATCTCTCCCTAAGACTGGTTTCTTTTGGGGGCTTCAATTCCTCTTCTTTCATAGATAAAATGACTAAATATTTTGTTAATTATTTTATTTCACGATGATGAGTGATATGGCAAGGTGTACATATATACTTGTTAATTCAAACAGGCCTAATACTATCAAGAGTGAAAATCACATAAGGCCATGCTTTTTTTTTTAAATTAAGGCTATGTTTTAGAGAGAAAATGAAAACAATTTATCTAATGATAAATGTAATCTTAAAATCCTTGAATGTTGCAATATTGAGGCAATAGTCAATTTTTTTTTTCACAGTGCTTATGACATCCTTTATTCAATTCAATTTTGAAAGCCATGCAGAATTAATGTAAAACAGTACAGTAAAAAGTTCAGTTCACACAAGGGGGGGAAATTAAAATAAGTCCAACAGTCTTATCTGGGTAAAAACATAAAAGTGTCTCCAAGACATGGATATAAATCACAATAGTTCTCATTTATTGAGAGCTTATCATGTGCTGATGTAAATCATTTACATATGTAGAACTCAATTCTACAATGCTATGAATCTGATAATATCCTTCTGTAAATATCCAATTTATAGAGAAAGAAACTAAAGAGCAAAAGGGTTATTTATCTTGAGAAGTCACAAAACTATTAAATGAAGGGAACCAGCTTTTAAACCAAAGTCATCAGGCTACAGAGGCCTCACTTAAACTGCCTTGCAGATGAAGATTTAATACTCTAGTCTAGTATCTACCTACAGCTGGATACTCCAGAGCAGCATGTCACAGACTTTAATATCCATTAATGGACATACTTAATATCCATATGAATTGCCTTTGCTGCTCACGAAAATTCTGGTTCTGGCTCCAATGCTGTGAGGTAGAGCTTGAGCTTCTGCATTTTTGGCAAGTTTCCAGGTGCTGATATTCCCCTTGCTGGTCTAGCTTGAGCCTTTCCCAGTTAAGTTTCCTCAAGAGAATGAAGAATGAATTTAGCAGCCATTCTTTCAATTTTCCCAAGAATGGTATACAGCTAGTACCTTCTAGATGCATATTAGAGAAGTTAAATCATTATATATAATGAATCAGGGAACTATGATTCAGAAAAGACTTGATGAGTAATACTTGATAAGTAGTAGAATGATAAAATAAGAGGGGAAAACAGATAAAGACACAGGCCTAAGATTTTGATAGCATTGTGTTATTTTGGGTGGAGGGGGAAGTATCATCATTTACCTATAAGTTGGTCATTGAGAAGCTAAAATTCAGTTTTAGCTATTTCCCACCTAAAAGAACAGAAAACTATTTTATGCTCGGTTTTCAAAAAATATATATACATAGATAAACAAAATGATAGCTAACACATATATAGCATTTAATTACGTGCCAAAAATTGTTCAAAGAACTTTAAATATATTAATTTGTGGAATCTTCTTAACCATAAGTGAGGAACATCATCTGAAACCTGAAAATGGGCCAAAAATGACTAAATTATTTTTTAGTACAGTGGTAGATTAGACTTTCTATTTATTGGACTATTTTACATTTCTAGTGTCAGAGCTTATCCTGACCATGTTGTGATAAAAAGCCAAAAATTATGATTTCTATTCCAAGTCAACATTAACACGTTTTTTATGCAACCCAGGAATCTTATTCTTCTATTAAGTAACCTAATTTCTCATATGTTCTTTAAAGGAGTCACAGTAATTTACCCATTACTTTCTTAATGAATTAAAGGAAATCTCTGATACATTTTCTTTTTATATTGGTAAAAGAATCATGTATTTTAAACTCTGAAACTTAATGTTTCAATAGCTTTGGAGATCATCCATAAAGATTCCAAAGAAGACATACCTAAAAGATTCAAGGAAACTGCATGGTTAAAGAGAATGCCCTTGTCAAGAAATGTGAAGGGTGTGATATTTTATCCTACAAGTTAAAAAGTTAGCCAGCCACAGTTTCGCTGACACTGGTAGAAGTTATAAAATTCCTGGATCACAGCAAAGAACTTTCTTGTAGCATAATAGGCAGCATCAACTTCATGTTTGCATGGGTTCCCCTTGTACTCCCCAAGTCTATGAGGTGATGCAGAGATAGACCCAGGTGAATCCACACACAGTGATTTAGTATCACAGCCTAGGAAACACAATTTCAGATAACTCTAATCTTTTGCATTGGCTCCTAGCAAACCTGTCCAAATTTTGACTGGAAGGGAGATATTATCTTCTTATCCTCCATGGCAAACAGATCTGTAAACTAACCTAGAGTGAAAAAGATACCCTATCTTCCAGGGCCTTTAGCTCTACAAACATCCTGGACTATTAGTGCATAAATAAGTTATTGATTGTGCTGAAGAACTTTGAGAACTCATAGAGAACTGTTTCCCAACGAGCACCTCAAGGTCTTTTTGGGGTGGCAATGTTTTCCTTCCTCCCTCCCTCCCTTCGTTCCTTCCTTCGATCCTTCCTTCCTTCCTTCTATCCATTCTCTCTCTCTTTCTCCTTCCCTCCCTTCCTCCTCCCCTCCCCTTCTCTATTTTTCCTCCCAGAAAGTATCTGGAGAAATAATAGAATTTTAATTTTGCCCTTCTCCCTCTCTGACTTTTGAGTTTATTCATCTTTTTTCAAATTTTTATTTGCATTTATTCCATGCAGAATTTACTCCCGGGCCATACATTTTTGTTTCTTCAGTCTTTTCTGATACATCTTTTTCTTCTGTGCAACCTCTTCTGGTTTAGAAACAATCTGCTTTTTTTCAGTAAGGATCATCTAGATGTGGCAGGGAGAGCTCATGTATGGGGTTAATCTGACTGTGAGACCTATAAGTTCTATGTTGCATCTTGGGGGTTTTGTTCACCTGGGTGTGCTCCATGACAACAGAATCTATATCTAAACCCTTAAGTTCAGCATTACTCTCTGCAATTTTAAGCATGTGAAGTAAAAATTCAGCACTCTTCCTGGACCATGAGCCCTGTGTCTAGCCCCACTCTTTGGCCTGGGCACACCTACCAACCCCACTGTTGTAGCAATGGAATGGCACATTGCTTCTGCAAAGTGACATCTTTCAGATTCTTGGTGGCTTTTCATATATGCATACCCTTGATGGCCGGGGAAGTTTCATGTGTGTTCTTAGAGTGAACATTAAGATTTGAACCTCCTGATTCGCATGATTTTGTAGGGTTTTCTGAGTCAAGTGAATAATGAACCATTTTCAGAGGTCATCTCTGGATGCTTAGGTGAAGAGCTCTTCATCTTTTTAAGTTCATACTCTGTTAATAACTTATTCCTCATTGATGGTAGCAATGATTGGGGTTTGGTTTTTATGATAGAGAATCCAGTCTGTCTTTTTTTTTTTTTTTTTTTTTTTTACTATTTATGAGCTTGAATCAATTAATAATTTCATGTCCACTAGGAAAGAAAATAGCTCTTGGCATCTGGAGTAAGCAGTTACTGTGTTTCTATGTTTGTTTTTGACCTATGGATGATATTATAGAACAGAAATATAAACTCTCTATGTGTCTGTCACTTGCAGATTGAAAGTGAGGGGATGGAGAATTATTTCTCATGCTAATGGATATCAATAGAAAGCTGGCATGGCCATACCTACATCAGACAAACTAGATTTAAAACCAGTCTATAACAAGAGATGAAAAAGGGCACTATATCATAAAAAAGGTGTTTATCCAACAAGAAGATCTAACAGTTATAAATATGCCCCCAACTTGGGAGCACCCAAATATATAAAACTATTAATAACAAACACAAAGGAACTCATTGATAATAATAGAATAATAGTAGGGGACTTTAGCAGCCCACTTACATCAATGGACAGATCACCTAAGCAGAAGGTTAACAAGGAAAAAATGGCTATGAATGATGCCCTGGACCAGATGGACTTAACAGATATATTCAAAGATAGCAGCAGAATATACATTCTTTTCCAGTGCACAGGGACATTCTATGGAGCAGATCACATTCTAGGTCACAAATTAGCCCTCAACCAGTACAAAAAGATTGAGATCACACCACAAATATTTTCAAATGAAATTTGAAATCAAACACAAGAAAAAATTTAGAAAGACAACACATGCATGAAGGTTAAAGTACATCTTACTAAAGATTGAACAGTTCAACCAAGAAGTTAAAGAAGAAATAAAAAATATATATGGAAAAAATGATAATGAAAACATGACAGTCCAAAACCTTTAAGATGCAGCAAAAGTGGTCATAAGAAGGAAGTATATAGCCATACGGGCACGTAACTCAAGAAGCAATAAAAATCTCAGACTTCAAAACCTAACCTTACATATAAAGGAGCTAGAAAAAGAAATGAAGCCTAAAGTCAGCAGAAGGGAAATAACAAATTAGAGCAAAAATAAATGATGAAGAAACAAAACAAAACAAAATAAAACCCAGTAGAATATATCAATCAAATCAGGAGCTGGAGTTTGAAAGGGTTAATAAAATTGATAAATCACTAGCCAACCTTATCAAAAGAAAAGAGAACAGACACAGATATATAAAATCATGAATAAGAGAGGAGAGAGCACACCCAACACACAGAAATATGAACAATTATAAGAGAATATTATGAAAAATCATATGCCAACAAATTTTGCAATCAGGAGGAAATGGATAAATTCTTAGAAACATATAAACTACCAAAACTGAAACAGAAAGACATAGAAAACTTGAACAGAACAATAATCAGCAAAGAAATTCAATCAGTAATAAAAAACACAACAAGCAAAAGTCCAGGGCCGAATGGTTTCACAGGTAAATTCTACCTTTTATTTATTTATTTATTTATTTATTTATTTAATTTTGTTTTGTTTTGTTTTGTTTTGTTTGACAGACAGAGATCACAAGTAGGCAGAGAGACAGACAGAGAGAGAGAGAGAGGAAGAAGCAGGGTCCCTGCTCAGCAGGGATGCGGGGCTCGATCCCACGACCCTGGGATAATGACCTAAGCTGAAGGCAGAGGCTTTAACCCACTGAGCCACCCAGGTACCCTTATTTATTTATTTTAAAGAGAGAGAGAGAAAAAAACAGAGGGCATGGGGTGAGGGGCAGAGGGAGAGAGAGAATCCCAAGTAGACTCCCCACAAAGCCTGGAGCCCAAAGTATGGCTCATTATCACCACCCATGAGATCATGACCTGAGCCAAAAATCACGAGTTGGACATTTAATGGACTGAGACACCCGGGAACTCATCTAGCAAATATTTAAAGAAGAGTTAATACTTATTCTTCTCAAAATGTTCCAAAAAATAGAAATGGGAAGAAAACTTCCAAACTCATTCTATGAGCCCAAGATTGCCTTGATTTCAAAACAAGAGAAAGACCCAAATAAGAGGAGAATTCTAGGCCAATATCACTGATGAACATGGATGTGAAAATTCTCAACAAAATCCTGGCAAATCAAATCCAACAGTACATAAAATAGTCATCCACCATAATCAAGTGGGATTTATTCCTACACTGTGAAGGTCAATGAATATTTGCAAATCAGTCAATGTGATGCACCACATTAACAAAAGAAAGGATAAGAACTGTCTAATCTCTCAATAGATGCAGAAAAAACATTTGACAAAGTACAGAATCCATTCTTAATAAAAACCCTCAACAATGTATGGATACAGGGAACATACCTTAACATCATAAAGGCCATGTACAAAAGACCCACAGCTAATATCATCCTCAATGGGGAAAAGCTGAGAGAACTTTTTCTCTAATGTCAGGAACATGGTGGGGATGTCCACTTTCACCACTGTTAATTAACACACTATTGGAAGTCCTAGCCTCAGCCATCAAATGACAAAAAGAAATAAAAGGCATCTAAATCAGCAAGGAAGAAGTCAAACACTTTCACTATTCACAAATGTTATCACACTATACTCTATGTAGAAAACCCAAACAATTCCACAAAAAAATTTGCTAGAACTGATACATGAATTCAGTTAAGTTTCAGGAAACAAAATCAATAGACAAAAAAGTCTGTAGGATTTCTATACATCTACAATGAAGCAGCAGAAAGAGAAATCAAAAAACCAATCCCATTTACAATTGCACCAAAAACCATATGGCACCTAGTAATAAACCTAACCAAAGAGGTAAAAGATCTGTACTCTGAAAACTGTAGAGCACTCATGAAAGAAATTGAAGAGGATATAAAGAAATGGAATAGCAGTCCATGCTTATGGACTGGAAAACCACATATTACTAACATATCTATACTATCCAAAACAATCTATCCATTTAATGCAATCCCTATCAAACTACCACCAGCATAGAGCTAGAATATGAAAAGATGCTCAACATTACTCCTCATCAGGAAGTACAAATCAAAACTATAATGAGGTATCATCTCACACCTGTCAGAATGGCTAAAATTAACACGGGAAACAACAGGTGTTGGTGAGGATGAGGAGAAAGGGGAACCCTCTTATGCTGTGGTGAGAATGCAAACTTGCAGACACTCTGGAAAACAGTATGGAGTTCCTCTAAAAGTTAAAAATAGAACTACCCTACAACCCAGCAACTGCACTACTAGGTATTTATCCAAAGTACGCAAAAATACAGATTCAAAGGGATACATGCAGCCTGATAGTTATAGCAGGATTTTCAACAATAGCCAAATTATAGCAAGAGTTGAAATGTCCATGAACTAATGCATTGATAAAGAGGAGGTGGTATATATACACAATGGAACATTACTCAGCCATAAAAAAGAATGAAAACTTGCCACCTGCAACAATGTGGATGGAGTGAGAGTGTATTATGCTAAGAAATAAGTCAGTCAGAGAAAGACAAATACCATATGATTTCATTCATATGTGGAATTTAAGGAAGAAAAACCAAACAGATGAACATAGGGGGAATAAAAAGGAAGAGGCAAACCATAAAACAGATTCTTAACTATAGAGGAAAAAAAAAACAAAAACAAAAACAAAACTGCAGGTTGCTGGAGGGGAGGAGGGCAACGGGATGGGTCAAATGAGTGATGGGTACTAAGGAGGGCATTGGTTGTGATGAGCACTGGGTGTTATATGAAAGTGATGAATCACTAAACTTTACTCCTGAAAATAATATTACACTATATGTTAACTAACTGGCATTTAAATCAAATCTTGAAACAACCAAAACCAAAACCAAAACAAAACAAAAAATTCTGCATGTCTGTAAGTCTGCATGTTTGTACTTGAGAAAAGATTCTCCCTTTTGTGTAAGTTTGAAAAGCTTTCCAACCTAAAACATCTCTTAAATGAAAGGAGCTCTGTTTTCATTGATTTGTCAGTATTAATAAATGCTTAAGTAAGTAAATAAAACATCCTCAAATTCTCAGAGAATTAAAAAAATGAAATCTTAATACTTTAAATGTACAGGATTTTAAGGAAAACAATCCTTAGATTACCTGCTGCCTCAGAAACATTTTGAGAATCTATGCTCATAGTTAAGATAAATCTTATACTGACATAATAATTTTGTGTGCTTCAAAAACTTTAAATAGCTATATGTATTTTCCTTGAGGATAATACATATGTATATCTTATTTACTTATTTATCTTTAACAAATTTGTTTGCTTTAAGTGAAGAGTCAGTTTAGTTGCGTCTGAACTTCCTAAACTTTTTATACTGGTTATCTGTTCAAGTAAGCTAACATAAATCACAATAACATAATAATTATAATAAGTTTTTACATTTTTTGTTGTTGGTTTTTATTTTTTTGTTTTTTGTTTGTTTGTTTGTTTGTTTTTGGTCAGCTTAAATTACTTCCAAGATCTTTAGGTAATTTAAAACCTTGAATTAGGGGCGCCTGAGTGGCTCAGGTCATGATCTGCCTTTGGCTCAGGTCATGATCCCAGGACCCTCAATCTAGCCCCCCACTGCGTCCCCCATTGGGCTCCCTGCTCAGCGGGAACTCTGGTTCTCCCCCTCCCACTCCCCCTGCTGCTGTTCTCTCTCTGTCTCTCTCTTTGTCAAATAAATAAATTCTCATAAAACCTTGAATTACTAAATAGAGTTAATAATCTTGGATATCAATGGTTTCTTAGTAAAAGTGAATAATAAAACATTGATTATGAAGCACAGATTTAAATTTATGTACTTTCTCTTATTTTTATATGCTATAGTGTTTTTTTTCTTTTAGTCATGTTAATGAACATGTTCATTTTTACCACTTCAAAAGAGGTGTAAAGAAGAGGTATACGCCTATAGCAATTTGTGTTAAGTGTATTTTTAAGCTTTGATAACCTGTTACAATACTTGATTATGGTACAGTTCTGAGCTTTTTCTCTCCTTCTCTTTGAGTTAGAAGTTAGCTACTCTGATTAAAAGTTATTCATGTGGGTGGGTGGTTTAGCATTCACAGAACAATAATGACAAAGAAATAAAACCATGCATGCAAGATAATAGAAAAAAATTTTAATTTTTCAAGGGTAGAGTAAATAGTTTTGTCCTATGGTATAGATACAGATTGTTTCAGAATATATAAGAGTATAATAAAAGACAAAACTTGAGGAAGTATAGCAAGTAGTAAAAGTCATGAGAAGAGTGGATATTATTTGCCTTGATTTATAAAACTTTGTATTAGTTTTCTAATACTGCTGTAAGAAATTATTATAAACCTGTGACTTAAAACACCCCAAATTTATTATCTTACAATATTGGAAGTCAGACTTCCAAATTGAGTCTCACTTGGCTAAAATAAAGATGTCAACAGGGCAGCGTACCTACTGGGACTCTAGGGAAAATTTTGTTAACTTGTATTTCTCAGGTTCTAAAGACTATGTCCACTCTTTGGTCCATGTGCTTTTGCAGCGAGCAATCACATCACTCTGACCTCTGACTCTGTAGTCAGATCTCCACAGCCTGGAAACTCACTTGTAACAGGGTATAAGCTAGAGTATTCACAGGGCTCATTTTATTTGTTGTTCCTTCATCGGGGATCAGTCCTGAGCTGCCAGTTGTTCAAATTCTAAACACTGTTTTGGGAAACAGTGATCTTTTCATTCTTTCATGTGAGAAACTAAGTTGAATCATTGTTATTCCATCTTGGTCCAGTGAAAGGCCTGGAATACTGTTGGTAATATTTTTAATGTTCTATTTCATATGGGTATATAAAGAAGCTCTTTTTTTTTTCTTTAAAGCTATCTCTAACCCACAGTTTAGTAAATTGTGTCTTTTTAAACTGAGATGTACCATTCTAAGTTCATTTCTGATTGTCACTATCCCTTCAAAAATCAAAAACCATTTTTTTGCTGAGTCTTTCTTACTAATAATGATAATCAATTATTTGCATACAACTTTGTCCTCTGTCTTACCAGAGCATAATTGGATAAATTACTAGTGCAGCCAAGATTATACTTGGAATGTTGCTTATGGGAAAAGTCTCATTTAATCAGGTTTGACAAGCCCATATTAAGAAATAGGGATCAACTTAATATTCAGAGCCAAAATCTATGATAGTCTCCCAAGAAATTTGACTTCTTACCTGGATTATAAAGTCCTAGTTTCACAGTTTTAGAATCTACACATAAATTGCATAGTAAGAAATTTAATATCTAGTAACCAGGGACCCTAAAACATCTTAGAGAATCTCAATTCAAGACAAACTTACCCGAATATATTAATATAACAGTTGGAGTCTAATGGAGAGTGTGTATTGGGCTTGGCTCCTTAGCCTCAGAAATAAAGAGAAAGTCATATAATTTTGAGAGTCAATTTATGACTCCTCGTGAAACTTTATAGACAGAAGTTAATTATTTGGCATTATTAGTTGCCAAAATTATTGAAGTCTGATCTGCACAACAAACTCTTAGAAGTCTTACTGAGTTAAGTAACACTCCTGCTTTACTTATGCAAATAATCAGGCCAAATCTAATAAGATCAGCTTTTTGTGAACAAGAATAATCTTTGGAGATTCTGACCACAACCAGGAGAAACCATCAAAACAAAATATCCACAACTTTAATATAGGTAAAAGAGCTTACTAGACATTCTTTTAATGTAGTGCTGGGTTTATTTATGGTGATTTTCAACCCTCTAGGAGCAGTGTTTAACTTATGGAATTTTGCCTGGTACAGATGTAAATAATTTTTGTCCAGTAGAAAAGATAACATTAAATATTGTGGCATATGGATTTGTTGGCCGTTAGCCAGCTATGCCTTTTACCCAGCAATCTACCAAATTTCATTTTTATATTATTTATTTCTATTTGTACACTTAAATGCTCTTTAACCTGCTCATAACATGTTACTGCTCCCATTATTAAATAATAAGTTAAATATCAACTTTGACAAATGCTTATTTTATATTTCTTTGAGGGTTATGTTTTTTAACCTTTTGTAAATGACATATTTAAAAAATTCTATTAAGAAGTTCCTATTATTACTCCAGATTTAAAGATGAATACCCTTATGTATTATTAGGTTTTGTAACTATCGTATGGTCATATGTTTATGTATAGATAGAGTAGGGTTTGAATATAAGCATCTGGTTCTATGGGATATATTCTTATTCAGCATTCTACATAAAGTAACATAGAACAATAGATCCCATTTCATAATGCCTCCCTAATGGAAATGTAGAGATCAAAACAAGAACGGTAGCAAAATTTCCCCACATCTAAATGATTAGAATATTCTATATCTTCAACAGAATGCTTTAAGCTTAGCTTCTAACACGATTCTGAGAGCTATCGGCAAGAGAAATTATAAAAGCATAAATTTTGTTTGATGGTTAAGTCTGGTACTTGACCTCAAACAATACTCTTTATATTTATATATTTTTGACTAAGTTCCTCTTAAAAGAACATGTATTACTTTTGATAAACAACTTAATAAAGATTATCGACTGGACTGAATACATGTCTTTCTGCTACAACCAATAGGTTTTGAATGTTTTTATTATTTTAAATCAGCACACATCTTATGTAGATAATATTAATTATATCAAACCTAAAATTTCATATCTGGCAGACTTTGAATGAAGAATCACAATTTAATTATCAAATAAATAAAACATTTACCTACTTAAGATACATTATACCCTAAAATCATCACAGTGGTCTCATAAAAACATAATCATAATATATTTAAAATCAGGGGCGCCTGGGTGGCTCAGTGGGTTAAGCCGCTGCCTTCGGCTCAGGTCATGATCCCAGGTCCTGGGTTCGAGCCCCGCATCGGGCTTTCTGCTCAGCAGGGAGCCTGCTTCCTCCTCTCTCTCTGCCTGCCTCTCTGCTTACTTGTGATTTCTCTCTGTCAAATAAATAAATAAAATCTTTAAAATATATATATATATATATTTAAAATCAGACATTATAAATTTCTTCAAAGGAAAACCTCATTAATTAACACATTTCACTTAATGAAATTAATATTTATTAAGCCATTATATGTTGTATTTTTCATTAAACATAGGATATAACACTGATATTTAAAACTAAGTTCAGGAACAAAGCTACATAAAATTCAAATAAATATATCTATGAATACTCCTTTATTTACAGTCTTATGCATGAGACCACAATTATGAGCCCTTGCTTTTACATTTATTTTTTAAAAAAGCAGATTGCCTTCTCTTCTAGATGAATTGGTGGAGTTTTGGAACTCTGACAGCACCCACATAACCCACATTGCCAAAATAGTGAACACATATTACAATGATTTGCTGAATGTACTTTGAAGTAACAGTAACTTCTGAATGGCCTCTGCAGTATATCTCTTATTTGAAGTGAATGGGATATAGACTGTTCTTGTACTATATCACAAGAATTAGTTTCTTGGGATTAGCATAATGCAATTCTCTGAATCCTCCTTTCCACTTTACTGTTTCTGTGTGCCTGTTTGTTTATAAGAAAGCACTATCATTCACTCCAATTCATTAAAGAAATGCCTAAGCAGCATAGTTCTGTATAATTTTGAGCATCACTTTAAAAATTGTGCATGAGAAAACTGGATCAGTGCAATTTTTTATTCAGCTTTAACACTTTATGTTGAGACATATACCAGATTTATTTCAGGGCTGATTTTGCCAAAATATGATCAAACTGCCATAAAAGTGTATAAAAGCAGCTACACTTTTATTAAATAGGTTCATTTTGATATGAATATTGTTTGTTATGGGCTAACAGGGAAGATATTTTGCTATTTCTATTATGGAAAAATTATATCCAACTTCTATCTAGAATTTCATTGCTAAATAGAGCTCAAAATGGAAACAGATAGTACCAACTGGAGTGCATATTGTGCCTTACCTACATATTTTGATCAGTTTGGACACTAAGGGCCTGAAGTGCAATGCATTGTTTAGAATATTCAGAACATCAGTTTGCATTGATCAATTATCTGGAACATCTTTAAAACATTCACTGTTTTATGTAGAGTTTGTCTTTGTTCATGTATCTGTCATTCAATCTGTTTTATTACCTATCAAGCTTTCTACACATAATCTAATCTTGCATTGAACTATCTAACTCAGATTTTAAAAACTGTCCAAATATCTGTACAGTCTGTGTTTAAAGCTGCACATATTTTGGATGAAAGGCCCTTTAAATTCAGTTGGTAGATTGTCAGTAGACTCAAGCCAGCTACTTCAAAAAGTAGTGGAGAATTTGAAAAAAAAAAAAAATCTTTGAATTAGGTTCAAATGAGGATAATGTTACAATGTTACTCACTAGCATTTTTTGATGCTAAACAAGAGTACTAACTAAAAATCTAGCTTTAAACCAATCAGAGGGACTTAATTTTTGTCTCTCCTTATTTCTGATTTAAAATATTCTGCCTGGATTTATTATTTCTTTCATGATCTTCTGCTGACCTTGAGTGACTAATTCCAATATTAGCTCATCTGTGTCACAGGTTGATTACATGAGTATGTACATTTGAGCATACACATACATTTATGTTTGCTAGAGCTTTACCTCTAGAAACACTTACCACATGCATTATATGGAAAAAAATATTTAACCCTGGTCCTATGTTCAATAAACTTACCATCAAGAATGAAAAGTGTTTACGTATATATCATATGTGAAATGACTATACACACATAATTGCAAAGAGCACAGCTATGAATAAAGGTTATAACATGCTGATATAAACTAATCCATTAAAAAATCATTAGTATCTATTCTCTGGCAGGCATTGTTTTAAGCATAGGGGCTAGAAAGATAAATAATTACAAAAACACAGAAGAGGATTTACTCTGGATTAAACAAATTTATAGCGATGTTACATGATAAATGACATTTTAATCAATTCTAGAAGATAAAATAGGATTTTTCTGGAAAATAATATAGTAGGGTGAAGGTTCTTTCATGCAGATGGAAAAATAGAAGACAAAACGATAAAAAGGGATAAAACCTTGAATTTTCATAGATTACATGAATGATAAGTAAGAGTGGCAAACCAATGGTGTAACTGCAAAAACAATGTTTTAAAAGAACCACTAGGAAACCAGAGGATTTTGAACCCTTCTTTCTGACATTTTAATGCATGAATTACAGAATGGAGTCTGGGTCACTAGAAAAAATAAGATTTAAATAGAGAGAAGAAAGAGAGGACTTATTTTAAAGGCTAAATATTATCAAAGAATAGAACTAGGTGGAGAAAAAAATTGTGGAAAGCTAATATATGTTTAAAAGAAATACAGAAGGATTTCCTACAGGAAAAGAGGCTAATCTATTCAGCGAAAGAAAAAAAATGTTCAATATTATCAATTAATGGTAGATTAAATGATTAAATATTACTTCTCCATTACATTTTCAAAATTCTATTATATATATGTGGTGAAATATTTCAAACTATATTGCCAAGGTCTAATAATCAATGCAGTATGGTATTTGCATAAAACCAGACACATAAGCAAAGGAGAATAGAGAGCCCAGGAATAAATCCATGCAAATATGCTCAATTAATTTATGACAGAAGAATCAAGAATATACAATTGGGGAAAAGACAGTCTCCTTGATAAATGGTGTGGGAAAACTAGACAAACATATGCAAAAGAGCAAAACTGGACCACTTTCTTATAATCTTTAAAAAATTAGCTCAAAATGTGTTAAAGCCTCAAATGTAAGACCTGAAACCATAAAACTACTAGAAGAAAATATAAGTGTTACCGCTTGACATCAGTCTTGGCAATAGATTTTTTTTGGATTTGACATCAAAAGCAAAGGCAACAAAAGCAAAATTAATAAGTGGGACTAAATGAAACTAAGAAGATTCTCCACAGCAAAGAAAAAACCATTAACAAAATGAAAAGGCAACCTGCTGAATGGGAGAATATATTTGTAAATCATATACATGATAAGGGGGTTATAACCAAAATATATAAAGAACTCATATAACCCACCAACAAAAAAGCAAACAATTAAATTAAAAAATAGGCAGAGGATATGAATCAACATTTTTCCAAAGAAGACATACAGATGGACAACAAGGATATGAAAAGATACTCAACATCAGTAATCATTAGGGAAATGAAAATCAAAAGCACAATGATGTATCATCTCACACCTATTAGAATGGCTTTCATCAAAAAGACAAGAAATAACAACTACTGGCAAGGATGTGGAAAAAAGAGAACCTTCATATGCTGTTGGAATGTAAATTAGTGTAGCCACTATGGAAACAGTATGGAGGTGCCTCAAAAATTTAAAAATAGGGGCGCCTGGGTGGCTCAGTGGGTTAAAGCCTCTGCCTTCCACTCAGGTCATGATCTCAGGGTCCTGAGATCGAGCCCCACGTCGGGCTCTCTGCTCAGCGGGAAGCCTGCTTCCCTTCCTCTCTCTCTGCCTGCCTCTCTTCCTACTTGTGATCTCTGTCTGTCAAATAAATAAATAAAATCTTTAAAAAAAAAATTTAAGGGAGGAGTTAAGATGGCGGAGAAGTAGCAGCTGAGACTACTTCAGGTAGCGGGAGATCAGCTAAATAGCTTATCTAAAGATTGCAAACACCTACAAATCCAACGGGAGATCGAAGAGAAGAACAGCAACTCTAGAAACAGAAAATCAAACACTTTCTGAAAGGTAGGACTGGTGGAGAAGTGAATCCAAAGCGACGGGAAGATAGACCGTGGGGGGAGGGGCGGCTCCCGGCGAGCGGCGGAGCAACAGAGCACAAAATCGGGACTTTTAAAAGTCTGTTCCGCTGAGGGACATCGCTCCAGAGGCTTACCCGGGGTGAAGCCCACGCGGGGTCAGCGTGGCCTCAGGTCCCACAGGGTCACAGAAGGATCGGGGGTGTCTGAGAGTCGCAGAGCTTACCGGTATTAGAACGGGGAAGCCGGCTACAGAGAGAGCCGAGGAGTGACTCTCAGCTCGGGGTTACCTTGAACTGGTCTCAGGCTCGGTCAGCTCGGAGCGCGGCCGGAGGCCAGGGTGACGGGAGTCATTGGGCACTGTTCTCTGAGGGCGCACTGAGGAGTGGGGCCCCGGGCTCTCGGCTCCTCCGGGCCAGAGACCAGGAGGCTGCCATCTTCATTCCCGTCTTCCAGAACTCTACGGAAAGCGCTCAGGGAACAAAAGCTCCCGAAAGCGAACCCAGCAAACCCGAGCGGATTACTCAGCCCGGCCCCGGGTAAGGGCGGTGCAACTCCGCCTGGGGCAAAGATGCTTGAGAATCACTACAACAGGCCCCTCCCCAGAAGATCAAGGAGAAACCCAGCCAGGACCAAGTTCACCTACCAAGGAGTGCAGTTTCAATACCAAGGAGAGCAGAGGAATTCCAGAGGAGAAGAAAGCAAAGCACAGAATTCATGACTTTCTCCCCATGATTCTTTAGCCTTGCAGTTAATTTAATTTTTTTTTCTTTTTCAATTTTTTTCTCTTCTTCTGCTAATTTTTTTTAACTTTTACCATTTTCTTTTTTCACCTTTTTTTATATAGTTTATCTAATATATATATGTATATTTTTCCTTTTTATATTTTTTTATCAGCTTTATTTTTTTTAATAGTTTCTTTTTTTTTTTTCCTTTCTGAACCCCTTTTTATCCCCTTTCTCCCCCCTCACGATTTGGGATCTCTTCTGATTTGGCTAAAGCATATTTTCCTGGGGTTGTTGCCACCCTTTTAGTATTTTACTTGTTCCTTCATATACTCTTATCTGGACAAAATGACAAGGCAGAAAAATTCACAACAAAAAAAAAGAACAAGAAGCAGTACCAAAGGCTAGGGACCTAATCAATACAGACATTGGTAATATGTCAGATATAGAGTTCAGAATGATGATTCTCAAGGTTCTAGCCGGGCTTGAAAAAGGCATGGAAGATATTAAAGCAACCCTCTCAGGAGATATAAAAGCCCTTTCTGGAGAAATATAAGAACTAAAATCTAACCAAGTTGAAATCAAAAAAGCAATTAATGAGGTGCAATCAAAAATGGAGGCTCTCACTGCTAGGATAAATGAGGCAGAAGAAAGAATTAGCGATATAGAAGACCAAATGACAGAGAATAAAGAAGCTGAGCAAAAGAAAGACAAACAGCTACTGGACCACGAGGGGAGAATCGAGAGATAAGTGGCACCATAAGATGAAACAACATTAGAATAATTGGGATTCCAGAAGAAGAGGAAACAGAGAGGGGAGCAGAAGGTATATTGGAGAGAATTATTGGAGAGAATTTCCCCAATATGGCAAAGGGAACAAGCATCAAAATCCAGGAGGTTCAGAGAACCCCCCTCAAAATCAATAAGAATAGGTCCACACCCCGTCACCTAATAGTAAAATTGACAAGTCTTAGTGACAAAGAAAAGATCCTGAAAGCAGCCCGGGAAAAGAAGTCTGTAACGTACAATGGTAAAAATATTAGATTGGTAGCAGACTTATCCACAGAGACCTGGCAGGCCAGAAAGAGCTGGCATGATATGTTCAGAGTACTAAACGAGAAAAACATGCAGCCAAGAATACTATATCCAGCTAGGCTATCATTGAAAATAGAAGGAGAGATTAAAAGCTTCCAGGACAAACAAAAACTGAAAGAATTTGCAAATACCAAACCAGCTCTACAGGAAATATTGAAAGGGGTCCTCTAAGCAAAGAGAGACCCTAAAAGAAGTAGATCAGAAAGAAACAGAGACAATATACAATAACAGTCACCTTACAGGCAATACAATGGCACTAAATTCATATTTCTCAATACTTACCCTGAATGTTAATGGGCTAAATGCCCCAATCAAAAGACACAGGGTATCAGAATGGATAAAAAAACAAAACCCATCTATATGTTGCCTACAAGAAACTCATCTTAAACCTGAAGACACCTCCAGGTTTAAAGTGAGGGGGTGGAAAAGAATTTACCATGCTAATGGACATCAGAAGAAAGCAGGAGTGGCAATCCTTCTATCAGATCAATTAGATTTTAAGCCAAAGACTACAATAAGAGATGAGGAAGGACACTATATCATACTCAAAGGAACTGTCCAACAAGAAGATCTAACAATTTTAAGTATCTATGCCCCTAACGTGGGAGCAGCCAACTATATAAACCAATTAATAACAAAATCAAAGAAACACATCGACAATAATACAATAATAGTAGGGATTTTAACACTCCCCTCACTAAAATGGACAGATCATCCAAGCAAAAGATCAACAAGGAAATGAAGGCCTTAAATGACACACTGGACCAGATGGACATCACAGATATATTCAGAACATTTCATCCCAGAGCAACAGAATACACATTCTTCTCTAGTGCACATGGAACATTCTCCAGAATAGATCACATTCTTGGTCCTAAATCAAGTCTCAACTGGTATCAAAAGATTGGGATCATTCCCTGCATATTTTCAGACCACAATGCTTTAAAGCTAGAACTCAATAACAAGAAGAAATTTGGAAAGAACCCAAATACATGGAGACTAAACAGCATCCTTCTAAAGAATGAATGGGTCAATCAGGAAATTAAAGAGAATTGAAAAAATTTATGGAAACAAATGAAAATGAAAACACAACGGTTCAAAATCTGTGGGACACAACAAAGGCAATCCTGAGAGGAAAATATATAGCGGTACAAGCCTTTCTCAAGAAACAAGAAAGGTCTCAGGTACACAACCTAACCCTACACCTAAAGGAGCTGGAGAAAGAACAAGAAAGAAACCCTAAACCCAGCAGGAGAAGAGAAATCATAAAGATCAGAGCAGAAATCAATGAAATAGAAACGAAAAAAACAATAGAACAAATCAACGAAACTAGGAGCTGGTTCTTTGAAAGAATTAATAAGATTGATAAACCCCTGGCCAGACTTATCAAAAAGAAAAGAGAAAAGACCCAAATAAATAAAATCATGAATGAAAGAGGAGAGATCACAACGAACACCAAAGAAATACAGACAATTATAAGAACATACTATGAGCAACTCTACGCCAACAAATTTGACAATCTGGAAGAAATGGATGCATTCCTAGAGACATATAAACTACCACAACTGAACCAGGAAGAAATAGAAAGCCTCAACAGACCCATAAGCAGTAAGGAGATTGAAACAGTCATCAAAAATCTCCAAACAAACAAAAGCCCAGGGCCAGATGGCTTCCTGGGGGAATTCTACCAAACATTTAAAGAAGAATTAATTCCTATTCTCCTGAAACTGTTCCAAAAAATAGAAATAGAAGGAAAACTTCCAAACTCATTTTATGAGGCCAGCATCACCTTGATCCCAAAACCAGACAAGGATCCCATCAAAAAAGAGAACTACAGACCAATATCCTTGATGAACACAGATGCAAAAATTCTCGTCAAAATACTAGCCAATAGGATTCAACAGTACATTAAAAGGATTATTCACCACGACCAAGTGGGATTTATTCCAGGGCTGCAAGGCTGGTTCAACATCCGCAAATCAATCAATGTGATACAACACATTAATAAAAGAAAGAACAAGAACCATATGATACTCTCCATAGATGCTGAAAAAGCACTTGACAAAGTACAGCATCCCTTCCTGATCAAAACTCTTCAAAGTGTAGGGATAGACGACACATACCTCAATATTACCAAAGCCATCTATGAAAAAGCCACTGCAAATATCATTCTCAATGGAGAAAAACTGAAAGCTTTCCGCTAAGGTCAGGAACACGGCAGGGATGTCCGTTATCACCACTGCTATTCAACATAGTACTAGAAGTCCTAGCCTCAGCAATCAGACAACAAAAGGAAATTAAAGGCATCCAAATCGGCAAAGAAGAAGTCAAACTATCACTCTTCGCAGATGATATGATACTATATGTGGATAACCCAAAAGACTCCACTCCAAAACTGCTAGACCTTGTACAGGAATTCAGTAAAGTGTCAGGATATAAAATCAATGCACAGAAATCAGTTGCATTTCTCTACACCAACAACAAGACAGAAGAAAGAGAAATTAAGGAGTCCATCCCATTTACAATTGCACCCAAAACTATAAGATACCTAGGAATAAACCTAACCAAAGAGACTAAGAATCTATACTCAGAAAACTATAAAGTACTCATGAAAGAAATTGAGGAAGACACAAAGAAATGGAAAAATGTTCCATGCTCCTGGATTGGAAGAATAAATATCGTGAAAATGTCTATGCTACCTAAAGCAATCTACACACTTAATGCAATTCCTATCAAAGTACCATCCATTTTTTTCAAAGAAATGGAACAAATAATCCTAAAATTTATATGGAACCAGAAAAGACCTCGAATAGCCAAAGGAATATTGAAAAAGAAAGCCAAAGTTGGTGGCATCACAATTCCGGACTTCAAGCTCTATTACAAAGCGGTCATCATCAAGACAGCATGGTACTGGCACAAAAACAGACACATAGATCAATGGAACAGAATAGAGAGCCCAGAAATAGCCCCTCAACTCTATGGTCAACTCATCTTCGACAAAGCAGGAAAGAATGTCCAATGGAACAAAGACAGCCTCTTCAATAAATGGTGTTGGGAAAATTGGACAGCCACATGCAGAAAAATGAAATTGGATCATTTCCTTACACCACACACGAAAATAGACTCAAAGTGGATGAAGGATCTCAATGTGAGAAAGGAATCCATCCAAATCCTTGAGGAGAACACAGGCAGCAACCTCTTCGACGTCAGCCGCAGCAACATCTTCCTAGGAACATCACCAAAGGCAAGGGAAGCAAGGGCAAAAATGAACTATTGGGATTTTATCAAAATCAAAAGCTTTTGCACAGCAAAGGAAACAGTGAACAAAACCAAAAGACAACTGACAGAATGGGAGAAGATATTTGCAAATGACATATCAGATAAAGGGCTAGTGTCCAAAATCTATAAAGAACTTAGCAAACTCAACACCCAAAGAACAAGTAATCCAATCAAGAAATGGGCAGAGGACATGAACAGTCATTTCTGCAAAGAAGACATCCAGATGGCCAACAGACACATGAAAACGTGCTCCACATCACTCGGCATCAGGGAAATACAAATCAAAACCACCATGAGATATCACCTCACACCAGTCAGAATGGCTAAAATTAACAAGTCAGGAAATGACAGATGCTGGTGAGGATGCGGAGAAAGGGGAACCCTCCTACACTGTTGGTGGGAATGCAAGCTGGTGCAACCACCTTGGAAAACGGCATGGAGGTTCCTCAAAATGTTGAAAATAGAACTACCCTGTGACCCAGCAATTGCACTGCTGGGTATTTACCCTAAAGATACAAATGTAGTGATCCAAAGGGGCACGTGCACCCGAATGTTTATAGCAGCAATGTCTACAATAGCCAAACTATGGAAAGAACCTAGATGTCCATCAACAGACGAATGGATAAAGAAGATGTGGTATATATACACAATGGAATACTATGCAGCCATCAAAAGAAATGAAATCTTGCCATTTGCGATGACGTGGATGGAACTAGAGGGTATCATGCTTAGCGAAATAAGTCAATTGGAGAAAGACAACTATCATATGATCTCCCTGATATGAGGGAGAGGAGATGCAACATGAGGGGTTAAGGGGGTAGGAGAAGAATAAATGTAACAAGATGGGATTGGGAGGGAGACAAACCATAAGTGACTCTTAATCTCACAAAACAAACTGAGGGTTGATGGGGGGAGGGGGGTTGGGAGAGGGGGGGTAGGGTTATGGATATTGGGGAGTGTATGTGCTATGGTGAGTGCTGTGAAGTGTGTAAACCCGGCGATTCGCAGACCTGTACCCCTGGCCAAAAAAAAAATTTAAAAATAGAACCACTATATGATCTTGCAATTCTATTTCTGGGTATTTGCCCCCAAAAAACAAAAATGCTAATGATATAGGTAACCCCCCCCCCCAGTTCATGGTAACATTATTTACAATAGCTGAGATATGGGAAAAACCTAAGTGTCCACGAACGGTTGAATGGATAAAGAAATTGTGAGCCAGAGAGATGATAGATAGATAAATGGACTGATAGATATGGATATTATTCAGCCATAAAAAGCAATGAAATCTTGCCATTTGGAAAACATGAATGGACCTGGAGGGCATTACACCAAGTGATATAAGTAAGACAGAGAAAAACACACGATCTCACTTACATGTGGAATCTAAAACAACAACCACAACAACAAAAGCAATCTCATCAAGACAGAATACAGAGAACAGATTGGTCATCCCTAGAGGCAAGGGGTCAGGGGTAGGTGAACTTGGTGAGGAGATAGAAAGTTCCAATTATAAAATAAATAAGTCATGATGATAATACAGCATGGCAATATAGCTAATAATACTATATTATTATGTATTTGAAAGTTGCTAAGAGAGTAAATTTTAAAAATTTTCCTCACAAGAAAATAATTTCTGTAACTGTGGGGTGATGGATGTTAGCTAGACATTATGGTGATCATCTTGCAATGTACACAAATATTGAATCATTATGTTACATACCAAAAACTAATATGATATTGTATGTTAATTATACCTCAATGAAAAAGTGTAATGAATACACTTAATGATTCTTTTTGGAAGGCAACTTTCATATAAATATTTTAACATGTTCATATTCTTTATGCCAGTAGTTTTAGTTGCATGAAAATAACTTTAAAGGTAATCAGACTCAGCCAAATATTTATGCACTGTGATTTTTATTCAGCTTTATTTACCTCACAAGGAAATTGAGAAATAAAAAATTAAATACCCTAAATACATGATAATATTTAGTTAAATATGGTATAAGCCCGTATGGGACTACTATATAAAATGGACCATTATACAAAAATTCAAACTCTTTTATAATATTTTATCTTACATATAATAAACTGTGAAATGCAAAAACGTAGGATCTGAAATTTTAAATATGGCATTACTTTCAGTACATGAATATGTATTTGTTAAACATATATGTTGATAAAAATTATTTATTAGTAATAAGATTATAGATAATTTTCATTTTTTAAACTTTGTATGTGCTTCCTTAATTTTCCACATGGGATGTATGTATTTTTTTTTTTTTTGCAATCAGATTTTTTTAAATTTAATTTTATTTTTTTCAATGTTCCAAGATTCATTGTTTATGCACCACACCCAGTGCTCCATGTAATACATGCCTTCCTTAATACCCACCACCAGACCCACCCAACCGTCCACCCCTCTGCCCTCCAAAACCCTCAGTTTGTTTCTCAGAGTCCCCAGTCTCTCATGGTTCATATTTCTAAAGAAACAAACTATCATTTTTATTCTCCCACCTGTGCCCACTGGCTGGCCTCCTCTACAAAGTATCATTTTTTTTTTTTTTAAGATTTTTATTTATTTATTTGAGAGAGAGACAGTGAGAGAGAGCATGAGCTAGGAGAAGGTCAGAGGGAGAAGCAGACTCCCCATGGAGCTGGGAGCCTGATGTGGGACTCGATCCCGGGATTCTGGGATCATGACCTGAGCCGAAGGCAGTCATCCAACCAACTGAGCCACCCAGGCGTCCCCAAAGTATCATTTTTAAAATGAACACAGAAGGAAAGGTCTGACAGTGTTGTGGCCCTTGAATTTTTGCTTTTTTATACAAGTGAGGCAGGATATTGTAAAGCAGATAGGGACAAGAGCTGACCCCCGTAATGCAGGAGAGGACACAATGGTGGGAGAGATAGATATGCCTACATATCTAATTATAACACAGGGGGAGCTAAGGGAATATGCTAGTAAATATAACAGGTTTTGAAGGCAGCAAACTGGAGAGCAAATTTGCGTACGGAAAACTAAATGTTTGAAATAGTTCACAAGCTCTTACCACTCGAAGACTTACTCTCCTCATCTGTACAGTGGCAATAAGTAATAAAGCAATGAAGGGACATCTGATACAGGATGGCGCCAGATTGTTACAGAGTGATAGGTATGCTGCAGAAATAGTAAGATAAAATACTTTATCTTATTTATTCTGTGTTCCACAGAAGAAGTAAATAATTTGGTCTGAGGAGGCTTAATGAACAGGTTATATTAGCCTGGTCCTTTGAAGGTTCAGATGAAAATCAAATCAAAGCAGCAAATAAACAAGGTTTTAAAAGCATTTGTCAGACTTGGGAAATATTTGGGTCTTTAGGGGTGTGGGTATGGCAGGAAAGAAAAGATGAAGTCTACGACAAAGTGGGCTGAACCAGGATATGAAGAGTATGTTGTTTGGGATTTATTGTGTATTAAATACAGAATTCACTGTATATTTTAAAGCAACTTGTATGTTTTTAAAAGTATGATTTTAGTAGCTCAAAGACAGAAAGGCTGAAGTGGTGGGAGACTTGAATCATACACCAGTTAGGGGTATATTACAATAGCCCGTGCATTAGATAGCTAAACCTTAGACTAAGTCAGTACGAATAAAAATTAAGAAACAAATGGAACAGTCAGTAGTTGTAAATTAAATATGAGTAAAAAATATTGCCTAGGTATAGGAGGAAAAAAGTTGAATGGTTTTAAGATGCTTTCGAAATATCCAGAGGATGTATCTTATTGGTAGTTTGTGATGAGTGCAGACCTGACCCTAATGGCTATGGAACTGTTAGGAGAGAAATGAGAATTGAAAAATAAACCACATCTTCTATAATACACCATGACTTTCAAAATCATAAACGAAGTCAAACCAAAGCCATAATGCTCTTCACAAAATATCTAAACTCAATTAAAACAAACAAACAAACAAACAAAAAAGCAACAGTTTATTCAGAGCCTTATGGTCCAGGTTGATCACAGATAAATTGATCTGAAATTTAATGTGCAGAAGTTCACGTGTTCTGAGAGACTGAATACAAAAATGGACAAAGGCCAGGCCCTCAATGACAATAGAGCTCTAAGCCACAACTTCTGCAGCAACCAGACCAGGAAGTCAAACTACAGCACTTGCAGCGATGAGTCCAGAACAGTCAGTGACTGCCAGCTTCCTGAAGTTTTGTTCCTATTTCCAACTCAGGACCAACCAGAAAAAAAACAAGTGTGCTTCTCAAACCAATCACATAGAATTCTCCAGTTGGAGGATATCTGAAGCTTTCTTTTTTTTCTCACCTACAAAACAAAAACAAAACTTTCCCATTCTATTGCTACACCTGTCTATGAGTTTCTGAAACTCAAGCAACGGTGGCTGACTCCTTTGCTATATAACAAGCTCTGAATAAATAACCTCTGTTCCTATTGGGTTGTCTTTGCTTATTACCACAGTTTTACAGGTAAGATCACTGACTTCTAGAGTTTACAAAATCTGAACCATCCTTTCCCAGAGTCTCCTATACATAACTCCTGCTTAAAACTAAAGTGCCATTTCTAACTTACTTCTTATTAAAGAGGACCCACAGTTATCAAATTAAGTGATCTGACTTGTTACAGCAAGTAGTAAGTCATTGTTGATGACAGTTGTGTTCCTGATGGTCTCTGCCTGATGGACATCTATGTTTGATTATACGTATGGAACAAAATACAGATATTGGGTGAAAAGAAAATAGAGCAGAAGAAGTCAAATGTAGAGATCACTTTAGAAAGAAAAAATAATGAACATTTCTTGAGCATTTGATAGGTGTTAGATACTCTAAAATATTCTTCTTATGTATCATCTCACTTACTCACCCAGACAACAAATGAGTGGATCGTCTTAACCCCATTTATTTATTTATTTATTTATTTATTTATTTATTTAAATATTTTACTTATTTGAGACAGAGAGTGTGAGAGAATGAGTTGGGGGAGGGGCAGAGGGAGAAGTAGACTCCCTGTGGGGCAGAGAGCCTGATGTGGGACTCGATCCTGAGACCCTGGGATCATGACCTGAACTGAAGACAGACACTTAACCAGCTAAGCCATTCAGGTGCCCTAACCCCATTTTACATATGAGAAAAATGAGAATCCAAAAAACTTAAAGGACTAAAAACGTATGTACAAATAATAATACAAGCGGTTTTTGCAGAGACTGATTCCAGAGAATTTAGCGGTAAGACTAAAACACTTCAGGAAGTCAAAATAGAATGAAATCTGAAAAGATCACTTTCAATTCAGCTCTAGATAATTAGTAAATTTGGTGAGAGCAGTTGCAGGATTGTGGTGGTGGCTGAGGCTAGACTGCTGTTGATGACCAAAGGGAGACAAGAAAGTGGGGACAATGGATACTAATTTCTCAAGAAATCTGGTTGGATAGTATCTTGAGGAGAGGCATGAATATGGGTAGTCATTTCCAGATGAGAGTTGATTATAAGCAGAAAAAAAAAAATGGAGCCAGTCAAAAATGAAGTAACTGAAGATACTCTTTAATAAGAAATGAGAGTGTTTAATAGAGTTAGACTTTGGAAATCTTAATGTCTACTCTTGTTAAACAGGGACAAAACTTAGTCCTGTGAGACTAAATTTGATTTTGGGAAATGATCAAAGTACCAGCAGTTAAGTCCAGCGAATGTATTTGAGGATTGTGATAAATATTATTATTTGAAGTTCAAATTAAGATTTGGTAACACTGTGATGTGTATTATCTTATGACATTTTCGACTTTCAGAAATCAAAAGTAATTTCAATACTTTCAGCATCAGAGAAACACTATGTATTGTTTCCTAACAAGCCAACAATTGATGTTGATATAGAAATTCTAATATATTCCCAGTTTATACCACAAATTTAAGGAAACACAATATGTGTGTTTCAGTAAAGTTGAGGTTTCAGAAATATTCATACAAGAGGATAAGTAATGAAATATATATATAAATACATATTTATCCTGTGTGTATATATATGTAATATATACACACACACATATATAAAAAGCGTGCATGTATGTAGTCAAGACAAAAATTCTGCATTTCATTCATCTTTGTGAAAAATTGTACATACTGCAAAAACCATACTTAAACTTCAAATTTCAATATTTAATTTATTTTTATGAAAGAACATGAGCAAACATAAATTCTAATATCATCAATGCCATTACTTCAACTTATAAATCTATAGTGTATAAAGATTGATAGCCTCTGACAACCTGAGATCCGTACCTTTTCTAGACGATCTAGGGGATCATTTTCTTTTTGATATAGATGTAAAAATTTCTGCTTCAAGTTTTCTTGGTCAGAAGGGAGTTTGCATTTTAATCTTTTTGACATTCTTTACAACGTCCCTTGTCTTCATCAAAAAGAAACATTTATTGAATTTCTAGGTTGTGTTAAATTTTAGTAAAGATAATAAGAATCTAAAAAGGAAAGTCATCTTTAAAACAACAACAACAACAGAACAACAGGGAAATATTTTCATTTTTTATGGCTCAAACCTGGTTCTGTTTATACATTCATTGTGAGTATTTATTGTAGAACTAAAAAAGCTCGCTGGTAAGTCGGAGTTTCTCCTTTCATTTTATTGATTGTAAGAAAAACTTAAAATGACTACTAGGCTGCCAAAAAATCTTTATTGTTAACAATAATTTGTTAGCGTAATAAACTATGAATATTGCAAGCTGCAATTTCCAGAATAAGCAGAAAAGACCATTAAAAAAAAAAAAGCAACTAAATAGAAAGATACACTGCACTGATAATTGGAGAAAACATTGTGCTTGAAATGTATTCACTTTAGAATGAGAATATACTTTTACAAAGTTACACTGTTTCGTTTTCAAAGGGACTGATTTTAATGGAGCATTGTATATCATAAAACCACCTTGGGATGTACTCTTCTTGGCATTCTAAAGTGCCTTAAACATGCTCTAGTCAAAATAACAACTATCCACAGATATTGCCATAGGTCATTTACTCTGTTAAAGAGTATGATCTCCTTCAAGATTTTCACATTTCACTATTATTAATACCTGTTTGTTTGTTTTCCTATCAATCTCTTTGTGCCTAACTTTAAGCTAGAGGTGTGATTTGGGGAAAAAGGCAACCCTAAGTGGCAACAATAAAAGTTTCTTTGTGTGAGTTAACAAAACTGAAACAACAAATGACATCAAACCACTGTCCAAAGTGTTTTTGGCCAAAATCAGCAAGCATTACATTTGTTATGAGATTTATTTTCATTTGTTATTACAAAATATATTCTTCTTTATGTTGATTCTCTTTCTCAAGTGCTACTGTATGATTTTTAAAGTAAATTTAATCTTTGTAGATGATCTTTTGATTTAAACTTTGTAGATGATGATGATTTTCTGAGATTAATATCATACTTGGAGGCAGAATAAAAACTACACTAGGTATTATGGATAGTTCTCATATATGAGCTCGAAAAATACTTGGAGAGATAACAAATTATATTTAAATTTGAAAGTTGTTTGTTCTCGGTCATTATCCTTGCCACCTCTCACCTTTGGGTAGGGACACATCATGTCAATACTAAATAATGTATTCAGGGATGACTATAACTGACATGCAATCTTCTAGAAAGATAGGGAATATTTTTTTTCTCTTTGATATATATAATATCTCCAGAAAAGCATTTAGCTTCCTAGTTAAGAATATCCCCAAAATATAAATCCACAAAGTAATTTCTTATATTTCAACTAGTTGATTTTCATTAAAATTTTCATTTATGAAGAGAAGATTTAGAGCAGAAAACTTAAAAACATTTAGGAAAATAAATAAAAATGCCTTGTGCATTAATAATCCTAGAAGTAATCAACACAGTATTGTAAATCTATTTTATGATTCAGACCAGACAACTTGAGCAATATTCTCAGACTCACACAGCAAACTTATATGGGTGAAAGAGACAGGACAAATGTAGCAAATATTCTGTTTCTCTTTGTCCTTCCTTCCCTTCATTTCTTACCTCCTATGCCAAATGATTCTGGTCTCAGGAATGAAAGTTTGAGTTAATATTTTTGCATTTTTTAGGCACGTTTTAGGATTTTGTGTGCCCAAATCCTGAAACCAAACTATTATTTCAAGAGAAAAATGTGTTTTGAGTTGTGGACAATCAAAATGAACACTTACTGGTTATAATTCGTAGGTAAGACATGGTATATGCTCTGATTAAAAGATGGACCCAATATAAAATGTCAATATAGGAAATCAAATAACCCTGAAAATTACATCATTTGAGAGTGAGTCATCAGCAGGTATGTTTCACAGGGAGTGGATTTTAAGCCTTTGAGCTATAACTTGTTTTATGGCAAGTTGTTAATACTGTAAGCACATCAGAGACAATATGATGCTATTACGAATAAAGTCTTGGCAGATCCTCAGCATTCAAATTTCCTGTTTAGAAGTCAGTAAGGTATTTTTCTTCCATGTGTAATAAAGAAAAAAGAGACATAACCACTTACACAGAAAGAGAAAAAATGCTGAAATGGAGGAATACGGATAATGCTTGCTGAGATAGAGCAAGGTTAATCTAGTTTATTTTCAAACAATATCTTCTGAGTACAATTTACAATTTTACTGAAAATAAATTAAATTTGTCCTTACAAATATTTAGTTGGGCAATAAAATTATGTCTCAAATCCCACAAAGCCCAGCACAAATATAAGTTTAATGCAGGTATTTAATTTTGAAACACACATGTTGTCTGAGTAAGTTACTAAATCTAAAATTTATAAAACCTAAATTTTGGGGTGCCTGGATGGCTCAGTCAGTGGAGCATGTGACTCTTGATTTTGGGGTCATGAGTTTGAGCCCTATGTTGGGGCTCAAAGTACAGATTACTTAAAAATAAAACCTTAAAAAATAAACTCTTTCATATTTAACAGTACAGATTACTTAAAAAAAAAGTACAGATTACTTAAAAATAAAACCTTAAAAAAATAAACTCTTTCATATTTAACAGTTTCAGATTTCATTAGATAAATCTCTCTTAATGGTTCTGTGTGTATTTCTAGTAATTTTTAGAAATAAAATTGAAAATTAAAAAATGTGATTATCAGTTGATAAAATATGAATTCCAATTTGCACTGTGTAAAGGTATTGATAATCAAAATAATAACTAAAAGTAGAAAATATTTAGTATTCTTTCTCTTTCTCTCACACACATGCATATGCAATACATCCTCATATAGCTACACTTCAAAATCTCAACATATTTACTTTGTAGTTTTAACCCTTAGAATTTAGAAGTCTCAGGGCACCTGGGTGGCTCAGTGGGTTAAAGCCTCTGCCTTCGACTCAGGGCATGATCCCAGGCTTCTGGAATCAAGCCCCACACTGGGCTCTCCGCTCAGCAGGGAGCCTGCTTCCCCACCCCCCCCGCCCCCTGCCTGCCTCTCTGCCTACTTGCGATCTCTGTCAAATAAATAAATAAAATCTTAAAAAAAAAAAAAGAATTAGGAAGTCTCATAACAAATTTAATTGATTTCAAGACAGTATAGTAATCTTATATGTATTTAAGTCATCCATTAAAATGTTAACATACTGTCACGGATATCACTAATCAGTGATTTTTAGAATTACATATTGGACAATAACAATAATCAGAAATCTAATTAAACAGAATTAGTAATTGCAATTATACCTAATATAAATTAAATCCATAGTTAAATAATTATTTTTGAAGATGATAAGGAAATCCCCTTTAATTCTATTAACTTCTTGAATGCATGTAGTATCAATATAGTTATTTTCATCTATGTGGTACAAATATATAGGCCTTGGTAAGAAATATGAAGTTAATGGTCACAAAGAAGGGCTGCAAAAATATTATGTTAATAAAATGAAAACATAGCAATTTACTTTGTTTTCCAGATTTATTGAGATATAATTAACATATAACATTGTGTCAGTATAAGGTATACAATGTGATGATTTGAACTATGTATATATTGTGAAACAATTATCACAAAAAGGTTGGTAAACACATCTATCTAACACATCTAACACCTCCCACACTATATTTAAATTTTATTTTTCAAAAATATACTTACGACTGTATTTACAAAACATTAATTCCTGATAAATATTAAAACATCTATAAATGTAGAGATACAGAAATAAAAAAGAAATAAGTGAATGAATATTCCCAACATCAAACCCATTTCTTCCCATAAGCAAGGAATATGGTAATTGGATACATGCCCTTTTGGACATTTTTTTATGTTTAGATTTTTGTGTGTGTTTTTGTGTTCTTAAGTTTAAAAAACATAGATAGAATTATACATGCTCTTAGGTAACTGGTATTTTTCTAATCAAAATTTCTTATGATTGTCTTTCATGTCAGTCTATAGATATATATCTCTTTCATTTTAACCATGGCATAGCATTCTATATCATGAGTATAACATTTTCTTCTACTTTTTTTTTTTTTTTTTGTATTTAAAGCAATGCTGCAACTAGCACCCTTAAATATATATGCAAGTTTGTCTGTAGGATAGATCTCTAGATGAACAACCTCTTGAATCAAAGGGCACATGGGTTTAAACTTTGATAAGATATGGTCAGTATGCCTATCCACCAACAGCTGTGCTACTTTACATGTCCACCAGCAACATTTGACTGTCAATTCCCTTACCCAATACAAAGCTCAGGTAGAATGAATGACTCATCTTATAACTTCTGTCAATAGGATAAGAGCAAAATCACTGCTCCAACAACAATTATTATTATTTTCAATTGTCTTTGACATTAATGTGGTTATTTTCAATGTACTTTAGGGTTTATATGTTATGCATGTTTGTTGTTCTTGAATGATTTATTCACTGATTTTGTTCACATTTTCATTAAGTTGTTTCACTTACTTTATTTTAGGATCTTTCAAATACTATATCTTGCAGTCCTTATCTAAAATAGAGTTCTCATGTATGTGTGTTGGCTTTTTTGTGTGGCCTTTTTTTTTTTTTTTTTTTTTGGTTCAGGTTTGTCTCTTCCTGTTTCTCAGGCAATCCAATCCCCCTGCCTCCTCACTTCAAGGAAAATTCCCTACAATTTCTGGCAAACTAGTGGTATAGTTTCATGATTTTCCATGTCAATTATATGTTCATTTTTAAATACACACAAATATATTTTCCATCTCATTAGGATCTCATGAAGGTAGGGAGTTACGCATATGTATTCAAATACACATTTAGACCAAGTTTGACATTAGTGATTTGTTTAGAGTGACATGTTTTCCTGTTGAAGGACATTTGCATGGGCTCTTGAATGAGTCAGACTTTGCCTTGAATGATACTCCTTTCATTTCATAGCATGTATCCTAATTAACCTAAGATTTATATTTTTATGTATAAAAGATATGATAATTGTTTCATAAGGTTGTAAGGACTAAGTGAAATAGCAAATACTGATACTTATGAAGTTCTGGAAATAATTAAATTCTTTACTATTTAGTGTGTTTTTTGTATATGTTTGGTGGTATGTACATAAGGGGGATGTGTGTGTCTATGTTCTTTGCCTTATTCAGCACCAGATGCAAATATTATATATGAATTCCCCATATGTATGAAGTATGAAGTATGAAGTATGAAGACACTTAATCATATCTGATTTTTTATTACATATACCCTAGTTAATAAAATAATAATCTTTTAAGAACAACTCATCTAGTCTTATTTACAACTACACCATGTCTTCCCTTATCAAAAATTTACATCTTAATCTATTTACTGTGCAGCAAGGAGGATATGTGCTGTAAAGGGACATGCAGAGGATGGAGCATGAGACAAGTCACATGTGAATAGATCACTAGCTCCTGGGAACTTAAAAAATGAGGTCTAGGGGCGCCTGGGTGGCTCAGTGGGTTAAAGCCTCTGCCTTCAGCCCAGGTCGTGATCCCAGGGTCCTGGGATCGAGCCCCGCATCGGGCTCTCTGTTCAACAGGGAGCCTGCTTCTCTTCCTCTCTCTGCCTGCCTCTCTGCCTGCTTGTGATCTCTGTCTGTCAAATAAATAAATAAATTTTAAAAAAATGAGGTCTAGATTTTGATTGCAAAAAGCTGATTGCATAGGAAAGGAGAAAGACACTGTGCATCTATAATTATAGCTCTGTTAAAGTGTTAACTATGTGCTACTCTTCATCTTGGGCTCATTTCCTATAGCTCATATTTTCTCTGTTAGCACATAAATACCTCTAAAATAATTAATGATTAATGGTCAAAGAAATTAAGAAGTTTTACATAACTGCATGTAACTTCATACATTTCAAATATAAACAGGAATAAGGACATTTATTTTATAAACCTTATCTTACTTGACTGAATTCTACTTACCTGTCAATATTACCATTCAGAACTTTGATCTATGTTTCCTGACTACACACAAGACATCTATATTTTCTTTTTTTTTTTTTTTTTAAGATTTGATTTATTTGTCAGAGAGAGAGAGAGAGAGAACACGCATAGGCAGGGGGAGCAGCAGGCAGAGTGAGAAGCAGGTTCCCCGCTGAGCTGGGAGCAGGATGCAGGACTCAATCTCAGGACCCTGGGATTGTGACCTGAACGGAAGGCAGATGCTTAACCGACTGAGCCACTCGGACATCCCAAGGTATCTATATTTCTCACGTTATAGATTTGAAGGTAGCAAATGGAATCCTAAACTTTCTTTTGTCCAGAGTACAGGAAGTCCTCAGTTTGTACAATTTGTGATATACATAAATTTTTGCTAATCAAAGTTTAGTCAAATAACATCAGTCTCCCAACAAGGTTCAGATTTCACTTATAGTGATAGATTGGCTCTGAACAATTGCAGTAAACACCAGATTTGCTGCTAGCTCTTCAGTCATCATGTAATGACAGATGCACAGCATGATGATTTGTCATCTGCATTACTTCTTTCAGTCTGTTGGTGGCTGATCACTGTGCATCTGGTATTTGGTACATGCACAGACAGCAATGCATGCAGTTGTATTGCCTCCTTATAACCCAGTGAGAAACCAAGGTGGCGTTTTAGAAAAAAGAATAATCAATAGAGGAAACTGTCCAAAACATGAAAGTAAAGCAATGAAACAGAAAGTCAGAATTCTGACAATGAAATTTGAGTCAAATACAAATGAAGTTGTTGAAGACATGGATGTCATACAAATGTTGGCATTGCAACCATTTGAGAGATTCTAGATTTTGAGCCAGAGAAATTTAGTGAGGGTGAACTTACCAACATGACTGAAAAAAGTGATTGTGATAAAAAGAAGGAAGATACACCAAACTCACTGACGCTGGCAAGAACTTGTTAATGAAACTCCTGGAGATATTTTACAATGTTGAAAGTGCAAAGAATAAAATATTGGAAGCTGATGTAAACTTATATTTGATGAGAAGAAGGGAAACACTGTTCAAACTGCATTAATGACTCATTTTCTTTTGCCAAAAGAGGGCACTTTAATTCTGAATATTTTCCATTTTTAAGTTACAGTGTTCTACATAAATATTGGCTTTTACACACTAGTTTTTAATTTCTCTAAACATTTATAACTTGCACTACTGGACATTTTAATAGTCGGACAAAAATTTTTAGAAGTCATGCAATAATCCTAATTTCCCCATTGATTATGAAGACAGATGGTAACTAGAATTATTGTGGAGATCATTTTATCATGTATAAAAATATTGAATTATTATTATGTACACCTGAAACTAAAAAAAATACTGTATGTCAATTATACTTCAATTAAAAAAATATTGTTTTGTATGCTTTCAGCTTGCAGGATAATTTTCAGTCCCACACTACAATACAAATCAGGGACTTGTTGTAAATAGTCACCCTTAAAATGTCCTTAAGCTCCAAATATAGTATATCAGCAAATCTTATTGACTCAATCTTTGAAATCTATCCAGAATATCTCCACCATTTTTGACCACTTTTCCTCATATAAACAGCAATGATAATTAATTTTTATGTCTTGATTTTTTATTACAACAACCTTCTAACAAATGTCTGTTTTCATCTTCTCAGACTACTTACACTAAGTCAGCTAGGATGGTTTTGTTTAAACTAGATGCTGACCATGTTATTTTCCTGCTCATAACCCTCCTATGGCTCCCATTCCACTCAGAATAATAGCCAAGGTCCTGAAAATGGCCAGCAAGGGTTTACAAAGATCTGTCCTCCCAGGCCTTTAACTCACTGGTCTTGTCACTACTTTCTGCAGAAATCGCTGCTGCCACATCATCCTCATTGTGTTTCCTCAACTTCAGTAGATAAATTACAACCTTATGAAATTTTTACTTGTTGGTGCTCCTTACTTGGAAAGTAGTTCAATTACCCATTCCCAAGTTCCTCTTTCTCCCTCATTGCCGTCAGCCTTTTACCCAAATGCCACCATCTTCATAAGGCTTCCCTGACCACCTTTTAAATTGTCACTCCTTCTTCCCAAGATGTTATTTTCCCTTCTTTGGTTTCTTTTTCTTCAAAGCATTTATCATTTTCACAGTGTGCAGATATTCTGTAATTTACACACCCAAAACATGTTATATTGTTATGTTAATTGTACTTTGTTACATTGTTTTCTTTTTTCTCCCATGAGAATGAAAGGTCCACAGCACACAGCTTTTCTTCAACCTATATTTGATGAATCATGAATAAAAGAATGAAAAATATGGGTTCTCATGGGTGATTTCTCAAATGACATTAAGAGTTCTGATAATTCTGATTGCCTACTCTGAAGGTGCTCTAAGATGTGTCTTGTAAAATAGGGCAACTGATATGGGACTCTTCAGTTGCGGTCAGAGGTATCTGCAAAATATGCTAGCAAAACCATCTACCTAATTCTTGTTATTATTCATTTATGTAGCCTAAGGTTGTACCTAGGCTTTTTTTTTTCTTGATATTATACATTTTTGGATCACACTGAGGTTGCTGTTGACTCCCAAGGTTATTTGCTTGTGCATATAGTGTTTTTTGTTTGTTTGTTTGTTTTTGTTTTTGTTTGTTTGCTTAGTGTTTTTAAATTAAATATTTATTGGTGAGGGAGTGAAATCAAAGGCAAAGATAATTTATCCTGTTGGGGAAAGCTTATCTAACTAGGAAGGGTTAAAGCATAAGCATACCCAGGTGACTCTGTGTCAGATTCTCTGGTTGTACTAGAAAGTCTGCTAGAATTCTATCGATAATTCTCTCTAAAATCTCTAGAAACCGAAACACTCAATTCTGATTTCCTTTTATTTGTACAAACATACACAAACACATGCACTCAGTGTGTGAATGCATATGTATACTTGTAAAAGAAAGTATCATAACCAGTAAAGACTTTTGGAGATGATAGGTCACTCTTTTTCCAAAGGAAACTGTGCTGACACTTACTAAAACAAGTACATGGCAATTGTTAATATTTCATTACATTAGCAAAAACTAGCACAGAAGAGATGGGCAATACTTTATCTGAAGTAGTGTGGTATAAGACCCCCAAGAAGAAACAGACCAGGAATAGTGGAAGTTCCAAGGGGAAATTATGATAGACACTAACTTAATTTGATACCTTAGAGGTTTAGACATCAAGGGAACTACTCCATGATCATTAAAGTATGTGCTAAGTTTATCCTCTCAATAAAGGACTCACCAAAAAGATGTATGCTTTAAAGTTAAATTAGTCTTAGATTTAAAAGAAAGTGACAAGATTTAGGAACTTCTACTTTATTAAGAAAGAATGAAGATATCTTCGATAAAATAAAATAATTTAAAAATATTTTGCAAATGCAACTGTGAATTCAGGATACCTTTTTGTTGACATGGAAGAGAAAAAAAAAGCAGAAGAAACATATACTACTGAGGCTACATAACATACACTTTAAGAAAGGCAAATTCAGATATTTTGAGAAGTAATACTTCAAGTCAAATAAACAGCACAGAATACAGTATCTGAACTGTGAAAAAAGAAAAATTAATTTGACCATGTACAAGGGTCATGATCTTTTTGTTGTCTTATTGTCTCTGCCAAGAACAAGAAGGCAAGAACAGGTAGAAGGCCTGCTATCTTCCTGGGCAGATATACCAAGTCATGATTAAGAGTCTAAGGATATAAAAATCCCAGTCACTACTGTGTATTACTGATCCAAGATGAAATGAAGAATTCACTTCAAAAAATCTGTAATATAATCTCATTATTTTTAATTTCCTGGTTACATAACTGAGGACACTTGAGAAGTTATGCAGTAATATATGTATCTTCTCCCCTAGTTGAAGTTTTATTTAAAAAGCAAGGTTACACTGAGGAAATTAAAAGACAACTGGATAGGTGTTATTTAAAAAGTGGTTTGATTTTCCAGACCTATAGCATAACCAGAATTAGATTCTAAGAGATATGTTGGGGGAAAAGTTTGCACATGTGACTGGTATCTGCTCAAATCTATCTGAGGATAAAAACAATGGTGTCATATTTAACAGTAACTACAATTCTCTCTCTATTATGTAACCAGTAGATAACTTTTTCATGAAACTTTCAGCTAATTATTTCTGAGAGACTCTAGAGAATATGTCATAAATACATGGTATTTAGCTACACTGTGATATCTATTGTTTTCTTTTTTTCTGATTCTGTCTCTTTTTTTGAAATCTAATTCAAAGCTTCAAATACATACAAAGTCAGATTTGTGCCGTGTTTATGCAATTGTCTTTAGTATTGTCACCTGCTGATGCTACCAAAGTCTACTTTATTGACCTCTCAGGAATATTACTACTCTGCAGGCAGGCTTCTGAACTCTGCCAACTAATAACACTCATGCAGCTAATCAGCTGACAGACTCACGTAGGTCATACTATTTTCTTCCCACAAAAGGGCAGGTGCGTTTTTGTCTTACTTTTGTTTATATCCTTGTCCCTCAAGGATATTTTAGAATGTTACAGAATTGTTCATGAACCTGCTCTTTCAAATTTATTTTACACTTCCCCTTCTTTATGACCAAACAGGAGGTAACAAGGGATAAGTCTGACATCCGTGTGAATTGTGCTATCATGCACTCAAAACATTTCTTGCCTGTCATAGTTGGGGCGTTGTTATGACACCCACCTTCTGAACCTTTCTCTTTCTTCTCTTAGCATACTGTTTACTGAAGTAGCAGCTTAGTTTATTATATAAATAGTTTCCAAGTAGACATACCCAACCAGTCCTGCAGACATATCCAGGCATGGTTAAGTTCACACTTGAACTCTGCATTATAAAATGCATTACCTGGTTGCAATCTGCTGAGAAGAATTTCATCAGACAATGTCGAATAGGCAAAAAAGACTTTATTAAAGACTATTGCAAAAGAGGAGAGAGAGTCAACTCAATTCTGCTGAAACAAAGGTAGGGCAAGCTAGTGGAAAAGCAGTGGAGGACATTAGAGAGGAGGTTGATCAATATAATTAGGTCACCTTGTTTTCTAATTATTCCTTATTGGTTTGGTTTCTACATTTCCACAGAGCCTGGAAGATAGGGGAGATGTCTTTCTTTATAATTACACTTTAAAGAGATGTCCCCTAGGCCCTTGGGAAAGACATTCTTGAGCTGTAAAACTTCCAAGATGCTGAAAGAAATTTTATATCTCAATATATTATTCTGATATATATCAGAAAAAGAATTTATAGTTGCAAGTTTCTAAAGCAAATATTCTAAGAAAAGGGTGGTTTGAAACCCCAAATCAGAAGGAAACCTGTCTAAAGTTTGGTCAAGGTGAGGGCAACATTAAGATTGTCTCCATCGTAGATAGGATCCTGACCCTCCAAATTCCATTATGCCATAGCAACCTAAGGCGACGTCCTGAAGAAACATTAAAAGAAAAATAATGAAGGTGATGATGATGATGATGATAATGATGATGATAGAAAAGCTGCTTTTGGTTTATTTCTATGTGTCAAGTACTCTGCTAAGCTTTTTACATGGATACTTTAATTACTTAAAATAAACCACTGAGATAGTGATTATTTAATTTCCATTTTCCAATAAAGATACTGAGTTGTTTTTTTTTTAAGATTTTATTTATTTATTTGACAGAGAGAGATCACAAGCAGGCAGAGAGGCAGGCAGAGAGAGAGGAGGAAGCAGGGTCCCCGCTGAGCAGAGAGCCCAATGCGGGGCTCGATCCCAGGACTCTGAGATCATGACCTGAGCCGGAGGCAGCGGCTTAACCCACTGAGCCACCCAGGCGCCCCAAGATACTGAGTTTTAAAAGGTTACCCAAATTCACACAAACAATAAATGGTAGAGCCAAAATTCAAACCCAGGTATTTCAGTAGGTGAGCTAAAGGAACATGTATTACCAATTGAATGCTAACCATACATATTTAGTCCTGGTAAACTAGGTTGGGTCAAATGAGCTGCAAGGATTCAATTAGAATTTACTTAATCTAAGTCATTTATGTCCTAACTTCATAATTTTTGTCATACCAACTTTGTAGTTTATAGTGTATTATTATTAACTTATTTTCCTCTCTCTCTTCCTCTTCCTCCCTCACCCTCTCTCTCTAATTTAACCTCATCTTAAGCAGTAATCCCCCCCAAAATTATCTTCAATATGGTATAAAAACATGCTGCTAGATTCTAAGTTCAACAAGGTGGGTTTTTTTTTCTAATTTATTTCCTGTTTATACTATTAGTATCATTTTCATAATACAAATAAGTCTGATAAATATATATTGAATGGAAGAATGAATCAATGAGTGACCCAGCAGTGGGAAGTGCACAAAACTTGGAAAAACAGTGGTCTAAGATATGTCTGTAGGAATGAAAGTGGATTTAATAGCTTCTTTTGTTGATATTCCCAAATTCACATCCTAATGTTAAATCTCTAGATCTGAATATTTTGATGCTAAGAAATTTTGAAAATACATGAATGAAAAAGAGTGTATTCTGTAGGAACCAGCAGTAATAATTTTATTAGGTTATAAGCTAAATGTAGGTGTGATTTAGTATCAGAAACCTACTACAATCTTGGGTTGTATAATCAGTGTTTAGTATAAATAAAATAAACGCAGATTTGAAGGATGGGAATGAAAGGCAGTGCATAAATGTCTGTTTTTAAATATTTGAACATTCATCACATCAAAGCAATGACGTTTTATGTTATGGGACTAAAATATCAGAAATAAGATTAATTAAATATGTAAGCTGAAGAATATCTGATTTCATCTAAGAGCAAAGACTTCAAAAATAGCTTAATTGCCTAAAATAGAAACAATTGTCTTTGGAGTCAGAAACTTTTCTATTATTAGAGGTATTCATGAGATTCTAACTAGAGATAGGTTATATAGGATATATAAGATAGAGTGGAGAATAGAATGAAGAGTGATATAAATATGTACTTTAGATTTGTGATTTGTGGATTCTGTGATTCTATAGTCTCACATTATCATCCAAGATATTTTTCCTGTATTTTATTCTCTCCTAGAATATGTTAGCCAAATCAACTTCAAACAATTCCATAGTACTGCAACGAGGATAACACGGGGCCTAGGAACTGGAGAAAAGTAAAAACTGTTGTAGGTACAAGAAGCATATATACTTTATACTATAGTATAAAGATTAGAACATTTTCATATCATATCCATTATCAAAGTAAGAACAAAAGGGACTGCTCCTGGAAAGGGAATGAGACTTAATACAACAACACAGTATAAATATAAGTGACTTTTAAATTCAACCTTTAAAAGGAAGTTTTATAATGAGAAGTTCTGCTTTGATTTTTTTTTTTGTTTGTTTTTGTTTTTGTTTATGAAATTTCATGTGGAATACCAAATTAATCATCCTTGGAAGATTTTGCAGAAAAGATGAGCAAGGACCTTTCAGAATTTTTGTGACCGAATTCTGTGATTTGGTAGAATACTGACTAGGATAACATCTAAGTTTTTGCTCTAATATTAAAGTTTGAATTTTGTGGTCTTTTGCATTATAGAAATAGGTATGTTTCAGACATTTTTCATACAGATAAGAGACTTCCATATGTAATGATTTTTCAAAACATCATCTGCCTTAAGATTCTATTACTGTGTATTCAATGATATATTGATGTGGAAATTAGTATGCCACCTGGCTCATACATTTTTGAATGAACTCTCCTGTACTATGTTATGAGGACAATGGACTAGTTGTGCTAGACAGCCACAGTCCATGTCAGTAATATGATGTGGCTCTTATACCTCCTGTTTTTATTTAATAGAAGCAAACAAAATAAAAATGATTCTTATTAATTAACTAGGTCAATAAAATGTAAAGACCACCTGTAGACTCAAGTATTTATCCTATTATTTGTTTGTTTTCTCCTTTCAATGTTTTAAATCATACAAGGTATTATGGGAGTCTTTCTGAATCTGTTCAGTTTGATAAGTTAATGATTATAATCTAATGCCCTGCTCTTAAATTTATTAATCACAATTTATTTTAAAAAATTATTCATACTATCAAAACCATTTTTAAAACTTTTAAATAGTTTAAATATGAGTAGGGTGGTAGTAACATATTATATAATAGATTTTAACAATAAATCATATTACAATGAGTAGATATTTTTTAATCTGTCTATGTGTATATGTATTCTCCACTTTTCTGGGGATTATACACTCATGTCTTTTCATGATGACAGAAAAAATGTAAATAAACATATTATAAATGCACTTTGGCTTAAAATGCTATATTTTAATGAAAATGTAATATTTGTCACATTTTCAACTTATGCTTTTGATCCTTTGTTGCCATGGAACAGATGTGGAAATATAAAAAACTTGAAGATATTTAAGTGTAGCATGTTAACAGTGATACAATTGCTCTTTTTGAGAAGATAAATGATTTGAAAGTTCCAACCACCATATTAGCTGTATGGATTTTATCATTAACAGCATGACATGGGAATGGAATAGTCACAGTAATTATGGCTAGCTTTTATTGAGTTGTTATTACATGGCAGTCCCTACACACAGCACTTTACATATAGTATCAAATTCTCAGAGAAAATTAGAAATAAATTATTTCCTCCATTTCATGCTCTGTCCCCTGTCTCCAGTTATGGATGAGGATATTGAGCTTAAGTCAAGTAAACAGAAGCCTTTTGCTATTGGGTAGGCAGGAAACTTGATTGTGAATAATGGCAGCATAAACTGAAAGGGGTTTGTATATGGAAGGATGGCAATTAACATAAAATGAACAAGATGGAAAGAGGTAGGGCAGGATAATGAGGAGCTTATATACCATGGTAAAAATTTTAGACATCATTCTATACATGATTAAGAGCTATTCTAGTCCTGTGAAAAATGGAAATGGAAGATCAGATTTTAATGAGCAGGACAAACCTGTCCTGATATTACAAATTGTTAAGTGCCATAAAGAAAATAAAGCAGGTAATAGGACAGAGATTGACAAACGGTGATGACATTGTGGATAAGAAGGTTACATTTGGACTGAGACCTCAATAATGAGAGACATTTGAGCTGAGATCTGAATGCTGAGAATGAATAAGTCATCTGAAAAATCTTGTGGAATGATGGTCAGGAGAATATAAAATATCCTAAGATGGGGAATAGTTCAGCAGATCTTTTTAGGACAAGCAGGTGCCCAGTGTACATAAAACATAGTGAAAGAGGGGGGAATGTGATAGGACAAAATGCCTAAGATGAAGGGCCAAGTCATGCTTATGTCTTTGTGACACCATAGTAAGTCGTTTGAATTCTATTCTGATAGCAGTGAGAATGGACAACCATTGGGATGATGCTTTCCCAAAGGTTCCCCTAACCTAAGCCATCAGGCCCATGACAGACTCATTAATCAGAAAAATGTCATGTAGGAAGAATAGCAGGTATGAACATGAGTGAGTACCTGAGAAAATGAGTTTAACTTTGAATATTGAGTTTTAAGTTCCACTGGAGCAATTAACTGGAGATATCCTAAGGAAAAATCATGCTCTCTGTGGGTCTGTAACACAAGGAATGAAGGTTGAAATCTTGAAAGTAGATGAGGTCAAACCAGTGAACTAATATAAAGGGAATGAGGCCTAAAAATGAAACTCCTACAGACACGATTTTAAGAGGTGTTGAGAGAAGTGGAAAGTGAGTAGAGTAGTCAAAAAGATGCCAAGGGAAATTGGAGTGTGTAGGGTGGAGGAATACAGCAGAAAAGTACATTTCAAGAAGAGAACATAAAAGGTATCAAAACTAAAGAAACTTCAAATCAGATGGAATCTAAACATTTTTGTCATTTTTGGCAATAGAGAGTTAGGGACGGGGTGAGTTTCAATATCTCGAGAGTACTAGGCACCAATAATGTTCATAAAATACCATTTATTCAGAAAATTTTTAGAACATTTTAAAGCTTATAGGAGAATGCAGAGAGTTTCTGACCCTGTTTTATCTAGGGCAGAGGCATGAAGCAGGAATAGCCAGAGTTGTTCTCTAGCCCTGGAAATGTTGCAAACCTGATCAAGCATTATGCCACAGAGATTATAAAAGCTAAAAGGATGTCAGTTTATGTTTTCAGTGTTCAGTTCAGTTTCAGAGGCGGCAAAAGGGTGGCCATCTGGAAGCCCAGGAGAAAGGCCTCAGAGGAATGAAACCTGCTGGTAACTTGATCTTGAACTTCTAGCCTCCAAACTGTGAGGAAATAAATTTCTGTTGGCTTAAGCCACTCAGTCTGTAGTCTTTGTTATGGCAGCCATAGCAAACAACACAGCACCCTTCCTTATTTGTGTCAGTCTTCACTACCATCTTTGGTCTCTGCCTGTAGCTTTCCCCATTTGTCTCCCTCTTTAGGTTTTCTGTTCTTCATGTTCTCTTAGTTCTAATAGTCCTAAATAACACAGTGATATTTTAAACAATGTAGATAAATTTTAAGTCTCCCTAGTAATCCTACAGTAATCATCCATAAATATTTTAGACATTGATTTAGATGAAAGTAAAAATGCTATGATGATAAAAATCTGCCAGTTGATGTAATTAGATAGAGGGGTATAGTGAATGTGGTGCATGACTAGAGGAACATCTATGAAAAGGCCTAAAAAGAAGCCAAATCCGATGAACCAAAATTAAATACACATGAACGTAAAACCTTGAATTTGCCTAAAAATGACATTTATAAATGTGGAGATTATACAGTAAAAAACACAACATGAAATGCCCCCCTCCCCCCAAAAAAACTTAGCTTGTTAATTAACTGTTACTGAAATACTTATCAGTGGAGTTAAGTTTCTAATAAGTGCTGGTGTAGAGTTAGAGGTGAAGGAAGTAACTATGTCATTTTCCCCAGGTTGTTTGTACTGTACTTATATAATTCCGGCTTCCATGATTTAAGAGGGGGTATTAACTAACTTGATTAGGTCTAGAAGACAAGATACTGAGTAGACTCAGTACCATTGTCTAAAAGGAGAGACCCTGAAGATTTAAAAAATAAATAAATAAATAAAAAGGAGAGTCTTCATAATAGGTATTCTAAAATATTTAAGGGGTGTTATGTGAAGAAGAAATTTTTTTTTCAAAGTGATCACAAAACAAACACAGCCCATGGAGAAAAATTACAGAATAACACATTTAAGAATTTCTAAAAAAAAAATAAATTTGCTTAGAAAGTAAAATGGTCTAACAAGTTAAGAAGTTCTGCCATTGACAGGGCTCCAATTTTGGGGGAGCAAACTTATGTTGCTAGTGTTGTATGGAATAGCAAAGCATTTACTGGGGATTTCAAAATTAGGCTCCATGATACTTGGATGATTTTCTGGAGTTGCTTCGTGAACCACATACCACAGGAGGGGCAAAATGAAAGGGGCTAAGTAGTTGAGATTCTTCAACTCTGTCTTAATTCAAGAATAAAAGTATTGCTTTTAGAGCACCATATACTGCCCTTCTCAATATGACTATTTCATACCTTCTTTTCCTCAGCCTTCATCACAGCAGCAACTGTCAGGATTTAGGTAATAAAAGAGAAGCTGCCACTCCATCTAGCGCAAGCAGCAAAAGATATTGTAGAGGGAAATAAGTTGCAAAAGTGTTAGAAGGACTGAAATATTTAAAAAGGGGAGGTTGTGTTACCTGGAAGTCAATAACTTTAGGAAACTACTACCCCTGCCCCCCCAAAGAAATAGACACTACTCTGGAGCAATTGCTCCAGGAACCCAAGCTTATGTTTTGCCCCTTCAAAAACCCTCTTGCTTCCTGCTCTTCTCATCAGCCCTGGGGGCTTCCCACTGGTGACATATCCCAAAACTCTGACAATAAGGCTACCTGAAAAATGCAATTTGTGGGGTTACAGCACATCTGACACGGGGAATAGCATCATAGGGAGCAAGAATTGGGCTGAAATGCTAGAAAATCTCAACTGATGACACAATCTCATCCATTATGAGGAAAATCGAAATAATCAGACATGAGCTACTTCATATGCCTACCAAAAAATGCATCAATCTATGAACACCTTTATTCATACATTTGCCTTCTTTCCTTTTACAATATAAGAATGGCCTTAGCCATTTGTTTGTGCCAACTCTTCCTCTGCTGCTATAGAGATGAGTCTCTCTCTTCTTTTCCAGAATGTCTCTCCCTCAATTATCCCCATTATCAATATTTCAATACCTCACTGAATTATTCATCTAGGAATACAACATACTTTAGAATTTTCTGTATTAACAATATCCCTTGACTTGATACCCCCTCCCAACCTCCCATCTTTCCTTTAGTTCCCCTATATTTAAAAAAAAAAAAAAAAGCTTGAAAAAGTTGACTGTGTCATCATTTCAACATCGCATCCTCTCCTCAATCTACTCTAATCTGTCTTCCACTCCTTTGGCTCTATCAAAATAAAAAAAAAATTATGTTTCCAAATTCAAAAATCAATTCTGTTTTTATTCTTTCTCTATCATATATGCCAGAAACAGTGATTCTTTTCCTTTTAAGTTTTTATTCTCTCAGTTTCCTTCACACAAAATTCAACATTTTGTCTGCCATCTTTCTTGAACTCCTACTCCATCTTTGGTGCTGGATACCCTCTCTTGACTCTTAAATGTTGTATTTCCCATTCTGAGTTTCCTTCTGTTTTCTATCTTAGCATAATTTTGAGATTAGCTTCTCTAGTTTCATATGTTCCAAAACTACCACAATCTATATGCCTAACACCAACCTCTTTAGAATGGCAGATAAATATCAAATTAATTATGCACACTCTTCACTAAGACAAAGAATATTCTGATTTGACATTGTTTTAAAGAGAACCCTTGGCTTCTCTCCACACCTGTATCTTCTCCAGTTTTCAATAATGTACTAAAAGGGTTCTATTTCCATATCTACTAAATGTCTCATTCAAAACTAAAAAAGTTATCATTTGTTCATATATATTTCTCATCCTTGCTTCATTCCATCAGCAAATACCATTACCTCCACTACTTAAAAAAAAAAAAAAATCTAGAATCATTTCAATTTTCTCTATGTCTCCTGCCATCCTCCTAAATCCGCACCATTTCAACACTGGCCTTGGAAATTGCAATAGCATTCTAACTTGTCTCCCTATTTCTACTCTTGTGCTTACAATCTATTCTCCAACTGTCACCCCACAACTCTACATAGCAGCCAGTGATTAGTTAAAACTAAAGTAGTTGACTATTTCATTTACTTTAAATAATTTAGGGGGTTTCTGTTTTAATTTAAGATTTACAAAGTGTTACATGAATTGTCTTTTATCTATCTGACTAAACTATTCTAAAATTACTCTCCCGCTTGTCTGATAATTCCAGGGAACAGACCTACTTCCTGTTTCTTAAATATGTCAAGTTTGTTTTAGCTTTAGAGTCTTGTCTTTAGTCCCTCTACCTGGAATGTGCTCTAGTATATTGGTATCTCTCCTCTCTCTTTTATCTAACATTGTTTTTGTTTTGTTTTGTTTTTTAAGATTTTATTCATTTATTTATTTGTCAGAGAGAGAGAGTGTGCACAAGTGTGGATGGGCAGCAGTCAGAGAGAGAAACAGGCTCCCCGCAGAGCAAGGAGCCTGATGCTGGACTTGTTTCCAGGACCCCAGGATCATGACCTGAGCCAAAGGCAAATGCTTACCTGACTGAACCACCCAGGCATCCCTGGATCTCACTTTTATGCTAAGGATGCTTCTCTGAGGCCCAGCTGAAGTAACTAACTCCTCTTCTCACCAATTTTTTTTTCCCTATGTAGTATTTAATGCTAAATATCAATTGTACTTGCTGAATTTTCCTTTCTACTAAAGTGTAAACGTATTAGGTACATAGACTTCCCCTGTTTTTTGAATGTTAAATATTCAGTGTCTAGAAAATAGCCTGATACATTGAATGGACTCAAAATTATTCATTAAATGAATGAGTTGCAAGTTTGTCTGAAGAATTATTTATGCATCCAAAAATTTTTATTTTGAATATAATCTGTTACTCTGGGGTGCCTGGGTGGCTCAGTGGGTTAGGCCGCTGCCTTCTGCTCAGGTCATGATCTCAGGGTCCTGGGATCGAGTTCCACATCGGGCTCTCTGCTCAGCAGGGAGCCTGCTTCCCTCTCTCTCTCTCTCTCTCTGCCTGACTCTCTGTCTACTTGTGATCTCTCTCTGTCAAATAAATAAATAAAATCCTTAAAAAAAAAGAAGATTTTTAATAATCTGTTACTCTGTAAATATCCTCACAATTTAAATTTAGATTAGGTATCATAAGACAAATTTTTTGTGTATATTTTCAAATAGCAAATATTTTTGGTTTTGAAGGCCATATAATTTTTGTTGCAACTTCTTTTTTTTTTTTTAAGATTTCTTTTTATTTGACAGAGAGCATGAGCAGGGGGAGTGGCAGGCAGAGGGAGAGGAAGAAGCAGGATCCCTGAAGAGCAGAGAGCTTGATGTGGGGCCCTATTCTAGGATCCAAGATCATGACCTGAGCCAAAGGCAGAAGCTTAACCAACCGTGCCACCCAGGAGCCCCTGCTGCAACTTTTCAACTCTAGTGTAATAGCCCCAAAACAGCCATAGATGATATGCAAATAGATGGACTTTATATAAATATGTAGCAATGAAACCTTATCTACAATTATAGCTGGTAGTTTATTTTGGCCCATGAGCTGTAGTCTGCCAACCCCCAAACCAGACTTACAATTAAAAGATATGCAAAATTATGTCAGATAGACTAATTTAAGGAGGAGCACATGAAATTCTGTCTTTTTATCTTATATATTTTTCAAATATTTCTTTTCATTCCTTTCATTTTATTGATCTTTTATAGCTATTACTCCAGTTTTTACATCATTTCTTTCTTCCTCGTATTTTCCACTTTCATCCATTCTGACATTCTTATTTGTACTTCTCGCTCTTCCAAGGTACATATCACTTGCTTTTTCAAAAGGTTTCTTACTTTTGTTAGAGATACACTTGCCTTCTTATGTGAAAAAGCAGCCTGTTTATTTTCTTGGCAAAGCTCTAACCATAGATAGATTCAGCCGCCCGCTTTTGCAATAAATGAACGAAGCAGCAGAACAAAGTTGGAAAAGATAATGCTCTCTTCTCTGAACATTTGGGTCGATAACATAAATGGTGATTAATATTTATTGGACCTTCATTATTTCCAATCAATTTTACTCTGTTTCTCTTGCCAGCCTCTTCTCTCACTCTTCTGAGTAACGATATAAAAAAATTTCAACTTTCTTTTATATTTCATCTCCTTTATTCCCACTCACTCTTGTCAGATGATTTTTGTTTTCATCATAGACAACATAGAAATCAAATTGGGATTTCCTAGGCTTCTTGATACCAAATTTAAAGTAATTCCCATTTGCAATCATCTTCTATTCTGATATAATAAAGTTTAGATGCCGTATCTGTTATTTTGATTCTATTCCTTCCCACCTCTTAAACTTTGTACTGTTGATTATTGTCTGTCACCAATGTTTCCCTCTCCACTAGATCTTTCATTTCCACATGTTCTAGTTTATCATATCAATCAATAAATAATAAATTAGTAATATGTTGATGATAATAAACAATACATTATAATACATGATAAAAATTAAATAAAATATAAATCACTCATTTGTACACCATTCTTCCATCTACTGCACACAACTCTAACTACTCCTTTCTTTTACATTTAATTTAGAGTTAACTTTCTCAAAAGACTTTTCCAAACTCCTAATAAAGTTTTCTCTTCTTTATTTTCCCCAAATATTCTATTCTGCTTTTTTCTTTTAAAGTTGCCAACAGCAACCAAGTTGGTATACTGAACTAATATATTTCAGATGAAAAGCTTTATTTCCCTGAAATCACTTGAGTCTTCCTATTCCTACAACATTTTCCCAGGCCCCATTTACCCCAGATGGAAAATTCTCCTCCATCCCAAATTAAAGCAGTTACTAGAAATAACAACCTGTAACTTTCTCAAGGAAGCTGCAGAGGTCCTTTTTTTTTTCTTGCTCACACCAATTGGTGTCTTATTTTGCTGAAAGTTTGTATTTCAGAATGCTTAAAGACTTGCAGTTTATTTTTCTAGAATTGCTCCTACTTGTCCTTAACATGGCTTCATCTGCAAAAGCCCTATAAATCCCTTTCCTCGTTTAATCTCTTTGAAGCAGTTTCTTTGGAGGCTGTCATCCCTGCTGTGCATCAGCTTGCAAAATGAAAACTTTGTTCTTTCAGATCTCCTTGTTTATTTTTTTTATTTATTTTTTTTAAAGATTTTTTTTATTTATTTGTCAGAGAGAGAGTGAGAGAGAGCGAGCACAGGCAGACAGAATGGCAGGCAGAGGCAGAGGGAGAAGCAGGCTCCCCGCCAAGCAAGGAGCCCGATGTGGGACTCGATCCCAGGACGCTGGGATCATGACCTGAGCAGAAGGCAGCTGCTTAACCAACTGAGCCACCCAGGCGTCCCTCTCCTTGTTTATTTTATCAAAGGCTTAATCATTTTATTTTATTTTAGTTTAGTTTAGTTTAGTTTAGTTTGTTTAGTTCCTTCACATTATTAGACATTACTAGATACTCTTTTCTTGATGCATTTCCTCTTGGAAAAAACAGTATCAGACTTTCCTGACTTCCATCTTGCCTCTAGTTACTAACTTGGTTTCTACTTCTAGTTTTATCTCTTTTTACCCAATTTCTATATTTTGAGTTTGCCTTAGTTTGGCTTTAAAATTGCTATATTGTCATTTTAATCATTCTTCCTAATATACCTTATCCATCATAACTTCAGGTATAAAATATATCTCAGTGAGTCAAAGAGTATATCCAGAGCACAGTCATTGACATTGGATGTCAGAATCACGCCCCCTCTGTTTCACTTATGTCCATTCACTAGCCTTTACTTTCACAGCCACTTCTCTAGATCCAGCTACCATCATGTCTATGGAACAAAATGCTTTTCCCTGGTGTCCTTATAGTCTCTCAAGTTCTTCTTATACCAATCCTCATAGATCATCCTCTATTAAAATCCCCACAGTGGTTCCATGTCTGCCTTGTTAATGCTGAATTTCCCACATTGAAAGCAGGACTTGGTATACAGCAGGCACTCAATGAGTTGTTAAAATAATTAAACTCAATGAATGAATGAATGAATGGATTTATGAATTCTTGACAGCATAGAGAAAATTTTAATATCGGGATGCTAATGGGAAATGCAATCATTCAACCAGTGGGTAAAGTTCTCAGTGATCAAAATTTGTACTCTTTGCAAGTATCACTTCTGCATTCATTTAGTAAAATCTGAAAGTAGAAAACTGTATTTATGATTTAAAAAAAAAACTTTTATTATAGATGTTATTCATTACCTTCATGAATAGTATTTCATCTGTGCAACTAGAATAAAACACAAAAGAGGATGAATTTCATGTGCTCACTTTTAATAACAATTATTGATATGGAAAAAAATTCTAACAGTTCTGCCATTTTACTCCATCTCATTTCAACATTTCTGTGCAGGATAAGAGTGCATTATATGCTCATGACCTTAGATTCATATTTTAAATTTCACAAACCCTTAAAGCAAAATGAAGGAAGAATTTGCATGTAAAGCTGACTTAAGTGTATTGTGGTTACATGTTCAAGCCATCTATTTTCCATTGACTTGAACCCACTTTTCTTTGGCCAAGAAAGGTATCGCCAGACGAAGTGAGTAGCAGAAGAGTAGTGGCCTGAATTTAATGCTGATCAAAATACATTTGCCATTTTCAAAACTACATTTCTTCAGCAGCTCCTGTTGAAAGCCAAACTGTCTCAAAGCAGAGAAGGGGCTCAAGACTTTCAATTCAGAACAGGTTGAATAAAACCTTATTCTGCCACAAGAGAGCGCTTTGTTTTTTCTATGGATGACATTGTATCACTTACTCTCTGCATTACCCATTAATGAATTCCCTGTACTATAAGTGAGATTATGCATTATTTGAATACCAAGTTGTTGTCATGCATAAAACTAGGATATGGGGAGGAGGGAAAACAGTTTTTACTGTGAATGTACTGAGTCACCCAAGTGGCTGTCAGGTGTCCCTCAGTTCAACAAAATCTCTTCTCAGTGTCCCTTGGGCAATTCAGAACATTCCTTTGGAAATGAAAATGTTTTTCTTCCCACTCCTACTGCATTTCTTTGAAGCCCACATACAAGCCATTATTCAAAGAATGAATAATCCTGAAAATTCTCATGGGAGTATTATCCTGATGCATACTGAATATAATGCAAGTCAGAAGACAGAATGAGGTGTCTTTTTGTAAATAGCTGGTATAGTTTAAAAAAAAAGTTAAAATTTTAAAAAAAGTTTTGCCTCAAATTATGTGTGTGTTTATTTCACCATTAGACTGCCAGTTTCTTGAAAACATCTGAGGCTGCTAGATTAATTTTTAACTATCTTGTATAAACATCATAATCTGTACCATATTTCAATTTCACATACTCACCATCCTGTGCCATTAAGTTGTTTTATGAGGCTTCATAAAGTATATAGGATATACATGAAATTGACTGGACAGGAAGGGACTGGGACTGTTCAGAAAAAGGAAAAGGATGTTATCAAATCAAATCTTAAATATGTTATATTAAAAAAGTGACTTTTAACAATTCAAACCTCATATGAATTAGAATAAAATGGGAGAGATCTACCAATACTCAATCATTACCTTGATTAATACAATTTTGCTGAATGTAAGAATGTGTTTTTTACAATAAAATATGAGAAAAAGAAAATTTCTCTAACATATTTGGAAATAAAGGTTGCATTCTACAGTAATGATAATGACTAACATTAAATTTATTTCTTTATTAAAAATATTGAAAATGCCAAAAAGTTCTTTCAGAAATAACTCTTTTAGGTTCTTGCTTATGTCATTTAAAGCTGGCCATATACCCCACTCTATGTCCTCTGTACCCCCTTTCCTGCTTTATTTTTTATCACAATAATTATCTTAATGTGACATACTATATTTGCTTTATATTTTTGATTGTTGCTTGGCTGTATCTTCAGCACTTAACGAATGTACAGGTTCTGATTCACAGAAAGATGATAAGGAGTACACTGATGTATTGAGACTTCAATGGGACTTCCAAAGTAGGTCAGACTTTGAAAACATAATGAACTAACTTATCGTGAGTTTTTTGATCTCTCCTTTTATAGCAATTGTACAATTTACTTGGTAGCTTTTTGTAGTTCGATCACAATGGTTATGGTATTGGGATGCAGTGTGGCTAACAGAAATGTCTAGAGTTTCAGACACACATAGAATACTATTTCTTTTATCATTTTGGGCAAATTATTTTACTGTCCCATCACAAGAATAAGGGATTTAGACATGGTGATTTTTTTTTTTTAAGATTTATTTATTTGACAGAGAGCACAAGGTGGGGGTGCGGGAAGAAGGAAGAGAGGAAGAAGGGAGAGGAAGAAGGAGGCTCCCTGCAGAGCAGGGAGCCCGATGCAATGCGGGGCTGGATCCCAGGACCCTGAGATCACTACCTGAGCCAAAAGCAGATGCTTAATCGACGGAGCCCCCCAGGCATCCCAGATCTGGTGATTTTTAATATATCCCTAGCTTTCCTTGATTCTTGATTTCTTCTATTCCTTTGTTTATCCACTTTCTCCTTCAGCAAATATTTAATAAGAGCATGCTATTTGTCAAGGATCTAGGAATAGAGTAGGAATAAGACAGAAAAATTCTGATCTATATCAAGTGGAAGAGTAATTAACAATATAAACATATAAGATAAAGATAAAGAAAATAAAGCACAATAGGGAGATAGGATGTGTGGAGGTTATCCTAGTGTGGATGATATCAGAAGACATACATAAAGAGGTAATGTTTGCAACTGGAATGATGAGGTAGCCAGTAATGTGAAGGTCTCAGGAAAACACATTGCAGCATGAAGAAACAACAAATCCTAAATCCCTGGGACAGAATTAAGCCTAGCATATTCAAAGAACAGGAAGAAAGTCTATATGGTTGGTGCAGAGCATGATAGTGATAATACGAAAGATAGCACTAGGCCATGTTAGATTTTCTACTCTAGAATAAAGAGTTTGAGATTTATTTTAAATGTAAAGGGAAGCCATCTGACATGTTTCAATGGATGGAAGATTGCTTTTGATATCTGGGGATAATGGATTGCGAGGCAGGAGTAGAGGCAGAGAGGTTAGTTGAGAGGTTATTGCAATAGAGTTTGAACTAGGGAGGTAACAGTAAAGACGGTGAGAAGTGATCCAATTTAGAAGACGTTCTATAGATAGAGTCTATGGAGTTATCTGTTGGATTACATGTCAAGTATAATGGAAAGAGAGGATTCAGGAATACCGGAGTGTGACTAACAGGACAGGGGTTTTAGTTCTGAGACTGGAAAAGAAGTAGGCTGGGTAGAGCTGTCGTGAGGGCATTGGCAGTCACTGACACTGTCTCATAAGAAGGTGTTTCATGGTCAACAAAAGAAGTGTAGGTGAAGTACTAGAATAAGTCTGAATGGCAATTCCTATCACACTTTCAGCATTATGGGACATTCAAATATGCCTTTTCCTACAATAGTCACTTCATTATTGGATCTTCCCTCTGCTTTTGTTTCCTTTCCTTTTCTCCCCCTTCTTTTCCCTCCCTTTTTTTTTTTTTTTTCGTTTTGTCTTATTTTGTTTTATTTTGTGGTACTTGTTTAAAAAAAAAAAAGATACTGGTGATTTTAAAAGTCTGAAATATTGTCCCTGCCCTGACAGTTCTTTTGATAAATACCTCTCATCTCAAGGATGGCTAGGAGGTCCAAAGCCAGAGGCTTTTCTGGGAAACCAATTTAGTCTGATGTTTTATGAGGGAAAAAAAATAATCATATTTGAAGGTAATGGTTCTTTCTGGGAGAAACTATGTTAAGCATATGGATTCTAGGTGGAAATCCTTTCTATGACCCAATAACAGCAACAAAGGAAACAAGATATATCCTAACACCGATAAGCACACATTCTCAAGGTTACTTTGATATGTGTACTTGCAAAGAACCACAGTTGACATATTCTCAAGTTCAGACCTAATTTTTTCTTCTTTTTAAAAAAGTGAGCCTGAATTTTTAGGAAACCAGGAAGCCTGGTGACTCAGCAAAGAAATGTTTTGCGTAGGATTTAGATTTTACACATCATTCATAATTTACATTAGTCTAATTCCTATGCATGTGAGAATTGTTGCTTGTTGTTTTTGGGGGGAGAGAAAATCAGGGGTGAGGGAAGAAGCAGAAACATCTGCTCTAAAGGAAGGGGGGTGCCCATGTCCTACTCATACCCTCTATGGAGACAAACATTGTTAGCAACGATTAAACGGAATTCTGGCTTAATAACATCATTTGAAGTATGATCAACAGGCAGGCCTCTCCCTGAAAAATAGCTCACATTTACATAGCGCTTAATACTTTTCAGGGATCTTGATATGAGTTCTGCATACATGGATTCATTTAATCCTCATAATAACCATATGAGGTAGGTATTATGATTATTCTAATTTTAGAGAAGAAGAAACTGAGGCATAGAGACGTTAAATAAACTCTGCACAGTTACATGGTATTAAGTATAGAATTGTGACTAAAACCCAGCCTGACTCTTAACCAGTATGAAATTTAAAAACAATGGGTAATAACTGGTACCAGTTCACAGACAACATTGTTCCAGAAATCTTATAAGCATGACACATTCCTTTGCTAGTAAAAATGTAAAATACCTTTCTACGATAGTAAACACAGACAATAGCATGACTTTGTTTTTTTTTTGTTTTTTTTTTTTAAAGATTTTATTTATTTATTTGACAGATAGAAATCACAAGCAGGCAGAGAGGCAGGCAGAGAGAGAAAGGGAAGCAGGTTCCCTGCTGAGCAGAGAGCCCCATGCGGGGCTCGATCCCAGGACCCTGAGATCATGACCTGAGCCGAAGGCAGAGGCTTTAACCCACTGAGCCACCCAGGCGCCCCATGACTTTGTTTTTAACAAAATTTTTTTTTTCATTTTATTTATTTATTTAACAAATGTCTATTGACATCTTTGTTGCAGACTTTTGGAATTCATCAGTGAATGAAAAGATTCTATCCATGCTGAGTTTACTTTCTAAGAAAGTGAGTTGTTGAGATGCAAGATTTATTTTCATCTTTTTCTTAAGAAATAGGGAATAACCAGCACTGACCTTATAGTAGGTGTCAGGTAGGTCCAAGTCTGTAGGGAGGGATTGACCAAATAGGTCTCAGAACATTAAGGCATAATCCATTTCATGGGTTTTGGCCTAACAGCCCCATACAAGCAGGCAATATTTTCTCTAGTGCCTGCAGAAGTGAACTGAAGTTTGAACCCACTGGAAATCTGTGAAAACTGCATGGAGGAGGCCATTCTCTAATTAAACATCAATGTTGTTTTATGGGATAGGATTTTTGTTAATTTTTTTTTTTTTTTTTTTTACTTTCGCTAATACTTCGCAGTGTCTACAGGACATTAAATCAGGTAAGAATTTCTACAGCTTTTGGTTGGTTATGCTTCAGAGGAAAAAATCATTAATGACAATAATCTTCTGAGACTTATTTGGAGTGAAGAAAGCTACATTTCAGCACTTCTTCGAGTTCTTTCTATTTTGGGCTAAGCAGTACAAATGGGCTGCTGAATGGTGTTATTGCATCTTCAACCACGGAGAAAATGGTATTCTGTGCTGCTCTCTTAGATAGGATACTGGGATATCAAATAATCAGACAACCTTTGTGTCTGGATTCTCTTCCTTTAGGTCTTACACAATGAACGATTTATTGTGCAGATTAGATAATGGGTTCACGTAATGTTTTGCTGTTGTTTTGAAGCGATAACTTTTTAATGTGCTGGTTATTTGTCTTGTTTGGAAGAGGGTGCTTATTTATGAATGCTTTGCAAAGACTAGATAGAGGAGGTTGTGTGGTTTATACAAATCAATAAAAATACACATGCATAAATAAATGAAGCACATCTGTAAAACTCTTTTACTATGACCTAGTTAAGACTTTTGTTTTATCACCTTTAAAATGTTTTCAAAACATTTACGATCATTAGAATTTGATTATCTGAAACTTGCAGGTTTTTATGCTGCCGCTTGTTGGAGAAGGATAGTGTGAGTTCTTAGCAGCACAAACTCAGACATCTCAGAGAGCCATTTTTAGATCTCTTTTCTTCTCTATTTTTATTAGTAACCTTGTAGCTCAGTATGAGATCTCCTCTGTGTAAATTGACAGTGTGCCAATGCTGTGGTGTGAAATTGCACTATGCAACTTTGCCCCAAGGAATTTAGCAGCCTGTAGTTGAACTTTGATAAAAATGAATGGATTAATTCTTCCCAGTGGGAAAAGCTGAATGGCCTGGCATGCAAGACGTTAGATGGTGAGTCAAAAGTCACAGCCTTGTCACTTACTTGCTGTGTGACCTTGGGCAAATCAATTAACTTCTCTGTGCCTCAGGTTCTCCATCTGTATAATGAGGACCGTGATACCTACCTTAAAAAGAAGGTGGAAGGATTAATGAGGCAGTGTCCGTAAGACACATTAAGCTCCATGGAAGGGAGATGCTCTATAATTACAAGCCATTATTACTGAATTTAAAAGACAGTAAAATGGAACCATTATTTTATCTTCACCTGTAGGAGTTACTTCACCTGAAATAGTATTAGAGAAAATCTTAAAGCTAAATGGCTTATTTAAAATGCCTGAATTTTTGAAAGCTTCCTCTCAATTATACAAAATATCAAAACTTCAATGAAATAGATCTAAGAATTAAAACAATTCTGTACATTGGCAGAATACAATTACTGAATACTGAGCTTCAGATGGTTTCGTATTTGTTCCACTGTATAGATAATACTAAGCCTAATTCATCTCAGGGAGATCATTATCTATTTGATCTTTTGCACCTTAAAAAAAAGTGTTTCTAAGAACTCCTCTACTAATCTGCTCCAGAGTTTAGCAAAACAGTCTTTTAAATTTAACAAAAGAGTTCTTGCTCAATTTAACTGCAATTTTTTAATTCTCTGGAAAAGAGAATAGTCATTTTACAGATAACATTAAACTTTTGTATGCTTCAGGAGACTTATTAAGTTGTATTTTTGTCTCAATGCTAAATAACTATAAATAACTAACTTTTTCATTACTGTTCAGAAGTCCTTTTTTGTTGTTGTTTTTACAATATTGGTATCTCTTTCAAACCTGTATCTTCTTCAATTTCTCACAATACTTCACTGTTGCAAGGTCCAAACTATGAATTGATACAGCTTCTATTCGTTTTGCCACCAAGTTTTTTAGCTTTCATAAGTTAACAAATCTTCTGGTTGTTTTACTTATTAGCAACCCAAAAAGATAGAACTATATTATAAGGGTTGCTTCCAGCATTCACATCCTACATTGCTATAGATTTTTATTTTTCCTCTATTTTATTGAGTATCAATCAAGTATTCCAGGCCTTTCATATGACTTAAATATTTAGTTATTTCTACAACCCTATTAAATATATTACCTCTTTTTTTATTGATAAGGGAACAGAAATCCAAAAGGAAGCCCCGTGTCATTTATTTATTTATTTATTTTTTAGATTTTATTTCTTTATTCGACAGACAAAGATCACAAGTAGGCAGAGAGGCAGGCAGAGACAGGAGGAAGCAGACTCCCCGCAGAGCAGAGACCCCGAAGCAGGGCTCGAACCCAGGACCCCGGGATCATGACCTGAGTCGAAAGCAGAGGCTTTAACCCACTGAGCCACCCAGCACCCCCCCCCCCCACATGTCGTTTTTAGTTAAGTCTCTGGCCATTGAAATCAGGCAAACTCGGGGCTAAATCCAATGAATACAATACCCTAGGTTTCATTTTGTCTATGTGGTCCAATTATACTTATTTCAAAGTTTTAATGAATACTAAACAAGATAATATGTAAGTACTTAACATACTACCTGGTATGTTAAACACCTGATCATTGGTAGCATTTTGGTTTAATTGTGATTGGGATTATGGTTAATGTTACTGATTCATCATCCTAGGCAGTACATCTACAAAGTAGAGCTATAATTTTTAGGTAAGTTTGTCCAAGGCCCAACCGTGATCACTTATTCAAAAGGTATTCAGCTAGATTTTAAGGAGGTGTCAACAATGAAAATCTTGTTAGAAATAATAGGTAATTTCTGTTTCTTCTTACCTTCCTTCAGGGTAACTGAGAATACATAAACCGGTTACTGGGTTAAGTTCTTGTTGAGAAATTTGCTTCATCCATTATACACTATGTATATTTATGTATGTTCATTACTCAAAAATTTCTATGTATATATTTTAAAGATACTTTTTTTTTTTTTTTTTTTTTTTTTTTTTTTTTTTAGAGATTTTATTTATTTATTTGACAGAGAGAAATCACAAGTAGGCAGAGAGGCAGGCAGAGAGAGAGGAGGAAGCAGGCTCCCCGCTGAGCAGAAAGCCCGATGTGGGGCTTGAACCCAGGACCTGGGATCATGACCTGAGCCGAAGGCAGCGGCTTAACCCACTGAGCCACCCAGGCGCCCCATTTAAAGATACTTTTAAAAGCCTGATATTATTAATGGACAATCGGTTAATAAAATATATGATAATAAACAAGCTACATAACCAATTCATTTCTTTGTTCATCTGCAAGATAGTATTTTTTTTTTTTAGTATTTTATTTATTTATTTGACAGAGAGAGAGAGAAAAGGAGCACAAGTAGGGGGAGTGGGAGAAAGAGAGAGATACAGTGAGAGAGGGAGAAAAAGGAGCACAAGTAGGGGGAGTGGGAGAAAGAGAAGCAGAGCAGGGAGCCCAATGTGGGGCTTGATCCCAGGACCCTGGGACCATGACCTAAGCTAAAGGCAGACGCTAACAAATGAGCCATCCAGGATCCCCTGCAGAGTAGTATTTGAGTGATTTGTTATCACCAACACTGTGCTGGGGGTATGAAGACTACAAAGTTGTCTCTCTCTTACCAGGGATTCCACCTTTTTGGTGTTGCTGTTGTTTTCTTTTTGCGGATCTCAAATGACTCCTGACCTTTAAAAAGATGTCCATGAATTCTGAAGAAAGCTAAATTCTTGAGGAGCACATAGCCAAATAAGAGTGTAGACATGTACCAATCTGACTCTGTCACAAAATAGAAAAGTTATGATTTTACCATAAAGGAGATGGAGAAATTGGCTTTCAGAGCTCAGCATTGAATAGATCTCTTCCAGAATACAGAAACGAAATTTCCTGAAGAAGGAATTTAAGTGGAGCACAGAAGGATAAAAGGACTCAAATGGAGAGATAGAATTTACTCATTTTGTCCTCTATGCCAGGAACTGTACTGTTTGCACATTTCTATTATTTCACTTCTGCAAAGTAAGCATTGTTTTACAAAGGAGAAAAGTGGGATTCAGAAAGGATAAGATACTTGACTGGTAATGATGAAACTGGATTTGTTAGGGGTTAGTTTGACTGTCTACCCTTAACCTATAGGTCTAGAGGGACTAGGAATTGGGTGGGAAAGCAATGAGAGTAAGAGAAAAGTTCGCTTTGACTGGGGAAAGTTGTTCTGGGTCCATTTAATCTTATCCGTATACATAAAGGGCCAGACTAGAACTGACTTTGTCCTCAGAAAATAGAAAGCCAGATTACCTTGCCTTGCATTTAAGGGATCACTGTGTGACCATGGATCTCTTGCTACCTCTCCTTGGCTTATTTTCCCTCCATAAAAAAACTGATACTCATATTTAGTTATAAAGTCAGAGATATTATGGCTCTCTCTTTTTTTTTTTTTAGAAGATTTTATTTATTTGTCAGAGAGAGTGAGAGCATAAGCAGGGGGAGCAGCCAAGGGAGAAGCAGACTCCCGCTGAGCAGGGCCCCTGATGTGGGGCTCCATCCCAGGACCTGGGGATCATGGGGAAGGCAGACACAACTGACTGAGCCACTTTGGTGTTCCTCTGGCTCAATTTTTTTTTTTTTTTAAATCACAATTAGAGATGAGTGGCCCTGGGGACTTTTTAAAGCTTTCTGAACTTTAGTTTCTATATCCATGTAGTTGTGATAGTTTTATTTACCTTTTACTATTTTATGAAGATTAGAAATGCTACATGATAAAATTTAACAAACGTTCTGTCAAGCAGGGATAATAAATATCCTTAGATTATTTGGGGGATCATCAGATGAGGTAAATGATGAGGGTGTCTTGTAACAAAAGTGTTTGCATACTGAGAAAAAAGTATAACGACCACAAAAAAGTATAAATAATATATATGCTGATTACATATGTAGAAAGTCACCCCATGCTGCCTAGTGCACAGCAGCTGCTTAATAAATATTAACTGGTAGGCCATGCAGCTCAACATTAATGCTAAAATTAAAAGAATATTTTATTAGTTTTGATATTCTATTTAAAATATAATATGCATATAAAATCAGTTCATGATTTTCTCAAGTAGTTTTCAGAAAAAATGAAGCTCCATAGTTCTATCATTCTATCATACAGATACTGTAGTATAGCTGACACACATAAACACAAATGTGCTGAAACACATGTGCAACTGCTGTCATATCTGATTTAAGTGAATTTTTTACTTACCATTTGATAGTATTCACTTCTCTTGACATCAAATTGTCCTATATGACATATCACTTTAATTTAATTAAGAAATCATTTATTCTTGGAACACTTAAATTAAGGTGATAGATAAGATAGATAGATAAGATTTTATTTATTTATTTGACAGAGAGATCACAAATAGGCAGGGAGACAGGCAGAGAGAGAGAGAGAGAGAGAGGAGGAAGCAGGCTTCCTGCTGAGCAGAGAGCCCAATGCGGGGCTCGATCCCAGGATCCTGGGAACGTGACCTGAGCGGAAGGCAGAGGCTTTAACCCACTGAGCCACCCAGGCACCCCAAGAACATTTAAACTTTTAAGAATTTTTTCTATTGAGATTGTGAATAAATCTTAACTTTTCCCTTCATTGTTTATTTTTTTAGGAAAAAAAAACTCCATCTCCAAAAGTAAAATTGCTGTACTAATAGATAACTATATTTTTCAAGTTTTTCACACATCATTTCATTTTTTTGAGGATTTTATTAATTTATTTGAGAGAGATTGAGCAAGAGAGCAAAGCAGGGGCAAGGGCAGCAGGAGAGGAAACATACTTCCTGCTGAGCAGGGAGCATGATGTAGGGCTCCATCCCAGGATTCTGGGATCAGGACCTGAGATGAAGGCAGTTGCTTAACCAACTGAGTCACCTAGGTGCTCTTCACAAGTCATTTGAAACTGCCTTCCATGAATGTTGTCCTATCATTTTGGTTAGCATTCTTCACATTTAAAAAAAATATATTTAAACTTCAGTTAGTTAAGATACAGTGTAACATTAGTTTCAGGTGTACAATATAGTGATTCAGCACTTAGGTGCTCATCACAAGAGTCCTCCTTAATCCCCATCAGCTATTTAATGCCCTCCCCCAACCATCAGTTTACTCTCAATAGGTCACCTTTTCTGTATAATTTGAAAAAAAGCATTCAGTTTTCTTCCTTTTATTCTTTTTCATACTGGTAGCTACTGGAATCTCCTGTAAATTATTCTGCTGAATGTCAAAGCTCTGAAGATCATTCACACAATTTTCTGTGTATTTAAGAGCCTTGTCATTTTATTGGAGAAGGGAAAATGGTTTTATTTTTATTTACTTATATCTTATTCTTTATTTTCATGATAGTATGCATTTAAAAGTATGAGGAAAGTTTCTCAGGAACTGTGAGGTTTAAATTCATCTTCCTAAATCCAAAAGTGGTTTAATATGCCAAATTTAGCAAAGTATACCCACTGATTTATATCCACTTTTATTGAGCTTAGGTTGAAAAAAATTTCTGCCACTAAAATGCCTATCAATATTAGTGCCAAAAGCTTAAAATGACGATAGGAAGAGTATTTTGGAAGTTGGGTTTCCTGAAGCCTTTAAATCTCTTTTAGCATTAACTTAAATTTAGTCTTTTGGGATACAATTATTTTGTGTGCTTGTGTCACAAACTAGCTACAGATAAAACTAGCTACTTTTATCTGTAGCTCTCCGAAATTAACTTTGCATGAGGAGCTAAGAAAAATAATACGAGTAACACATTTACCAGGTCATTGAAAATAAAATTATAAGAAGTGGCATCATTAATATATATTAAAACGTTTTTTAAAAAATGGATTTGTATTTATTATTTTGGTAACTAACTGCTTATGATTTGTATGTGCTAAAATAATCAAAGATAGCATATAGAAATATAATGATGCCATTGACTGAATGTTTATGTCCCCTCAAAATTCATAGGTTGACTTATTTCACTCAGCATATATATCAAGCAGAGAGAGTCAATTATCATATGGTTTCACTTATTTGTGGAGCATAACAAATAGCATGGAGGACAAGGGGAGATGGAGAGGAGAAGGGAGTTGAGGGAAATTGGAAGGGGAGGTGAACCATGAGAGACTATGGACTCTGAAAAACAATCTGAGAATTTTGAAGGGGTGGGGGGTGGGAGGTTGGGGGCACCAGGTGGTGGGTATTGTAGAGGGCACGGATTGCATGGAGCACTGGGTGTGGTGCAAAAATAATGAATATTGTTATGCTGAAAAAATAAAAAAATTATTAAAAAAAAAAAAATTCATAGGTTGAAACCCAATCCCCGTTGTGATGGTATTTGGTCTTTAGAGGTGATTAGATTGTGAAGGCAGAGCCCTCAGGGAAAGGAATTTGTGTCCTGATAAAAAAAGATCCCAGAGGGGTGCCTGTGTGGCTCAGTTGATTAAGGATCTGACTCTTGATTTCTGCTCAGGTCATGATTTCTGGGTTCTAGGATCAAGCCCTGCATCTGGCTCCCTGCTCAGTGGGGAGTCTGCTGTCTCCCTTTTCCCCTCCCCCTGCTCACTCTGTCTCTCTCTCTCAAATAAGTAGTAAATCTAAAACAAACACAAACAAACAAACAAAGAAAAAACAGACCCCAGAGACTTCCCTTGCCCTTTCTGCCATGTGAGGACATGGAGAGAACACAGCTTTCTGTGAATCAGGAAGTAAGCTTTCACCAGATAATAAATCTACTGGTGACTTGACTTTGGACTTTTCAGCCTCCAACATTATGAGAAATAAATTTCTGTTGTTTATAAGGCACCCAGTCTATGGTATTTTGTTATAGTAGATCAAATGGACTAAGAAAGTGATAATTTCATAAAGATAACCTTTTTAAAACAGCATGTTCAGAAAAGTAGAATTGGGTATTTGTAGTTTGTAGTAATGATGTTGAGTTAATATTTCTGTTTTATTTATACACAATCAGTATTAATTAATTTGAGGACTTTTTTTCATTTTGGTTTCAATGAAATTCAGTCATGTCAGACTTTCTTGTCTCTTTGGCTTCATTATTAACTTCTCCTTTTTGCATGAAAAGCTCATCATTCCTAAAGTCAAATTCATAATTCTTCTGGAGAAGAAGACTCTCTCTTAAAAACAGAATAACTTTATGGGATATATAGGAATGAAAAGTTAGGACAATGTGCAGGTTCATGGAGAAGAAGGTTTATCAAATAGAATCTGAATCAAACTACTTGAGTGAGAATACCATAAAATTGTGCAAGTGTTTTTTTTTTTTTTTTTTTCCTTTCCCTTCAATATGAAACCATTTGTGGCTCAAAAGAATTTGAGGGGATGCAGGGGAAAAGCTGGATAAAGCCCAGCAAAAGATAGAGGATTAGAGCAAAATAAGAAAGGCAGAATTCAGTTATTTTCAATGCAAATTTGGTAAGTGGGCAATGTTCATTATAAAGGAATCTTTAATATCCACCACTCTCTTGTATTTAAGTAAAATTCAGCTAAACACACTGTCAGTGTTATTTTAAAGAGAAAGATTTATAAAGGAACTCTGTTGGGAAGGGGAAGTGAAACTATGTAGAAGGGAAATAACATATGCAAAAGGCTAGACATAAAAGCAGAAATTGAGAATTCAGCAACATCATGGATATGAAAACAGGTGTTAAGGGTAAATGTCAGTCCTCCAAAATTTCCCATACTCATTTGGATGTATAGTAAGTTTCTTTTGAATGCATTGGATGAGGTTGTCATAATTGTACTTAAATCTTAAAAGATAAGGTGATCTCAACATATTGAAGGATTTAGGGCTAATATTTGAATTTTGTCATAAAAGTATACCTTATGCCAAATCCATCCTTACAGAAAATCATCATATCTGTTTCTGACATATATGATTTGCTGCATAGAATGTTATAAGATATTATGGTTCTTCAGAAAATATTAGTATATGTTAGTTTTCTGTTCTGATAACATATGAACATAATTTGGCTTTTGTTAATCTATTTACTTGCTTAACTATTTATTTATTAAAAATAGGCAATAAGTACGTACTTTATATTAAAATATTTAATAGGTCATTCAATAATTATAAAGGACTTACTAAGTATCAAGAACTGATCATAAAACACTGAGGAAAATAGACATGACCTCAGGTCTCATAAAGATCACATTCTGTTGAGACAGACATTAGCCAAATAAGAAAATTAAATTAAAAAATGTAACTCATGCCAAGTGCTACCAAAAAAAAAAAAAAAAAAATCTGTGTTATGAGAGCATCATATTCAGAAGGTCAGGAAAAGCGTCCCTAAATAAATTTTGCCTGGGCAGAAATCTTTGCTGTATAGGAGGTAACTGATGAAGAGGAAAGTGGGGAGTACTATAAGAGAAAGGAAGCAGAAACATAAAATTGATGCTACAGAAGGGAGAAGGTAGAGCTTTCCAGAACTGTAAGAAGTTCTGTCTTATTAGAGTAGGTAGTGAAAGGGGGCAAATAAGATATAATATAAGCCTATAGTTATCAGGAAGGATAGGACCCCATTTCATACTGAGCTTTTCCGATCTCTTTCAATAGCTTTGGCTTTATTTTATTCTAAACCATTAAAGAATTTAAGTGTACCTAAAAGAAGCAGAAAAGTTGATATGATTAGATTTGTATTTAAGACAACCCCTATTTCTGAGTTGAGAATGTAGACTGAAAGTATGAACAAGCAAGATAATCTAGGAGTTTATTATAGAAATCCAAATGAGTGATATAGTAACTTCTGTTATGATTATTGATGCAAATGGCTACCATGAACAGATTTGAGGTAAACAGTTAAACTTTAAAACATAAAAGTAAATTGGATAATTGGAGGGGTGGACGAAAGAATGGAAATAGTTAAGAATGACATTGTGTTTCTTTCTTGCAGTATTCAACAGGGGGTAGAGTCATCCCATAACACAGGCATCTCTGAAAAAGGGGCAGATACAAGAAGAAAAGATCATGAATTTAGTTAGAATGGGTTGAATAACTGGTGGCTCTGAGCTATTTAGAAGGAGATATTAATAGGGAGTTGAACATAGTAATCTGAAATAGAAGAAAAAGTCTAGGCTAGCTGCAATGACTTCTGACACTGATTACCCAGATTTAAGCCATACCTCACAGATCAAGGACAGAGTCCTCCACAAGACTACCCTCACTTCAGACAACAACTGCAAAAACAGGGGTCCCCAGATCACTCTTACTTCTGACCAGCTAACCTCTAATTTAAGAAATCCCATTATTGCCTCAGGTTCAACAATTTACTAATACAGCTTATGTAACTCAAGAAAATGCTGTACTTATGACAATGGTTTTATTTTAACAAATTGATTCAAGTTAGAACCAGTCAAAGGGAGAGATGTATAGTACAAGACCTGGAATGACTCCAAATGTGAAGCTTCTACTGTCCTCTCCTCGTGGAGTCAGGACACTTTAACTTCCCAGAACACTGATGTGTGACAGTACACAGAGTACTGCCAACCAGGGTTTACCTAACCTTCTGTATTGAGTTTTTATTGATGTTTCATTATGCAGGCATGATTGATCGGCTCATTGGCCACATGATTCAAGCTCAAAATTGGCCTTCCTCCCTTCCTCAGAGGTCAGACTGATATCACTTGGCTCAAAAATCTCAACCCTTTAGTCACATGGTTAGTCTTTCTGGCATGGCTAGCCCCCATCCTGAATCATGTCATTAGTGCAAACTATCCAGGGGTCCATCCAAAGTCACCTTGTTAGCATATGGCATTAGTTGTAGTAAAAAGAGGCCACCATGAACAACAACGACAATCCTATCAGTCAAGAAGTTCCAAGGATTGGAATGCTTGGGTGGTTCAGTTTGTTAAGCATCTGACTCTTAATTTTGGCTCAGGTCAAGATCTCAAGGTCATGAGATTGAGCCCCAAGTAGGGCATATGCTGGGCATGGAGCCTACTTAAGAATCTCTTTCTTTCTCTTCCCTCCCACTCTTGTAAAAAAATTTAAAAAGGAGAAATTCTGAGGATGTACATGTTATCACCCAGGAATAAGGGACAAAGTTCAGACATTTTATTATACATTAACAATATAACTTTGTGAAGAATCTACATCTAGAGAGTTGTCACAGCTGGGGTAAGGATACACTTACTCAAGTGTTTGCATGTTGAATTTGGGAAAGATTTTAAGACAACACTGGAGTTTCAGAATCTCCAGCACTGAATGCTTAGGTTGAGGAAGGTGAGCCAATGAAGAATGGAAATAAGGAATAAAAGAGATAAGATGGGGGGCACCTGGGTGGCTCAGTGGGTTAAAGCCTCTGCCTTCAGCTCAGGTCATGATCCCAGAGTCCTGGGATCGAGCCCCACATTAAGCTCTCTGCTCAGCAGGGATCCTGCTTCCCCCTCTCTCTCTGCCTGTCTCTCTATCTACTTGTGATCTCACTGTCAAATAAATAAAAATTAAAAAAAAAAAAAGAGAGATAAGATGGTTCTAGAGTGAGTCTCCAAAAGTTGAAAGAAATCAGACATGGAACCATTGCTGAGCCATCTTACAAGAGAAGGCCTAAGATTTTTTTTTTTTCTTTTCTTTTCTTTTTTCACTGACTTAGATGTAATGTTCACTTTTAGCAACATGGTTTATGTAGCTATTTGGGGGCTGGAAAGTAGATGAGATGAGTGACTAAGTGAGATTCAGCAAGCATGAGCAACTACTCAAGGACATGTCACTATGAAGGGGAGGGATAAAATTGCTCTCATAGCTAAAATAATGTGAAGAGTCCAGAGTTTAGATTTTGTTGGATTTGGTTTGTTTTACTGAGGAAGAATTGAAATGATTTAAAAGCTAATGGAGAAGAACTAGTAGGAGGGGTTGATTTAGAAAGAAAAGCTGCAGCTAATTCTAGAGGATTTGGAAGAGTAGGAAATGAAACACGGATGGAAGAAAAGCTTGATGGTAGAGAAGGAACAGGAAGAAAGATTGGGATACATAAAGACAGAATCATTCCATGATAGACCTTCATGTGGGTCTTGGGCCCCAACAATGAAGCAGAAATAATTCTACCCTAGTGGAGCTTACCATCTCATTAGGAAACTAATATTAAAGAGGAAAATAACCAAACACATACATAATTACCAATGAGAACAGTGTTACTAGGAAATAAATAGTATAAGGAGGTAGAAAGCAAACAAACCAAATAAACAAGTGGGCCTACACAGATAACTTTGAGAGTTGAAAGTTGAAAGAGTGCCTTATAAAGAGATGGGATTTGGAGAAAGAAGAAGAAGAGTCCAGAGAGTGAATATGTCATGTGTAAAAGCTCTATCCAGGGAAAGAATGAGGCTGATACATTTGAGGAATTGAAAGGAGTCTCATGATATTAGATTATAGTGATTATAGTGGAGGGGGATGGAGTAGAGATGGGGTTATTTAAATACATGATGAAAAGATTAGTCTGTTATATGTACCCATATATATGCTCTTTTTATCATTTCTCTTCTCTTCCTAATGCTAAAAAATTCTTTTATCATTTCTTTTTCTGTTCAAAGAGCTTTCTTTAGCCATTCTCAATAGTAGATTTGTTAATAACAAATTCTTTTAATTTTCCTCCATATGAGAATTTCATTTTCCCTTCATTCCTGAAGGTTAGTTTCTCCATATATAGAATTTGTTGTTGGGGGTCCTTTTATTTCAGCACTTGAAAGGGGTTATGCTACCCTTCTCTGGACTCCATGCATTTAGAGGAGAAATGTGCTGATATTCAAATTGGTATTCCCATATAAGTTGTCTTTCACTGGCTTTCAAGATTTTTTCTTTGTCTTTAGTTTTCAAAAGTTTGACAAAGCTATGTCTTGGTCAAGATTTATTTAAATTTATAGTTTTTGAGTTGGGTTTCATGCAGTTTCTTTCTTTTTTTTTTTTCTTAAAGATTTTATTTATTTATTTGACAGACAGAGATCACAAGTAGGCAGAGAGGCAGGCAGAGAGAGAGGAGGAACAGGATCCCTGCCGAGCAGAGAGCCCGATGCGGGGCTTGATCCCAGGACTCTGAGATCAGGACCTGAGCTGAAGGCAGAGGCTTTAACCCACTGAGCCACCCAGGCGTCCCTCATGATGTTTCTTGAATCTATAGCGGAGGGTTTTTTGTTTTTGTTTTTGTCTTTGTTATTGCTTTGTTTTGCTAAATATGGGAGACTATCAAGCCATTGTTTCTTCTGGTGTTCTTTCAGCTTCAACACTCTTTTTAGTACCCTTCTGGATGCTAATGATAAAAATGTTGGGTCTTTCACTGTTGTCCCACAAATCTCTGAGGTTTTGTTCATTTTTTTTCTTTTTAGACTATTTTCTCTCTGTTGTTCAGGCATACTTTTAAAATTTGATTATTGTATTATTCAGTTTTATAGTTTCCAGCTGGATCTTATTTATAACTTCTATTTCTTTGCTAAGATTTTTCTATATTTTCATTTGTTTCAAGAAAGTTTGTAATTGATTATTGAAGCACTTTATATTTCCAAGCATCTGATTTATCACAGTGTTTGTGTCAGCTTATTGCCCTTTCTCAATCAAAGTATAATTTTCTTGGTTCTTGTTTTAACAGGTGATTTAATTGTATCCAGAACATTTTGTCTTTTATGTTAGGAGACTCTATGTCCTATTTAAATCTTTTATTTTAGAAGGCAGTCACTCCATGCAGACTTAGTATACATATCCTGACCTACTTTGTGTGGTGAGGTTCTAATGGAAGTTTAAGTTTCAGAATCTTTGTGGTACTATTGGTCAACTTGGTCTATCTGATTCCTGAAGGAAAAGGGGTTTATCCAGGCTGGATGTCCAGGTGCTTCTTAGTGGGGGAAGAGAGCACCAGGCCCAGGGAAATTAAAAAAACTTCCTTGGCCAGAGCCTTGGCAGAGAAGGGGAGTCCCAGATCTGCCACTTCCTCCTGCTAATGAAACTTTGTTATTCCCCTAAGGGTAGAGAGTATGAGGCTGGTGAGGGCATCCTTGATCAGGTACTCATAATGGAATTCCTCCTGCTTATAAGGGTTGGAGAACATGTTCAGGCTGAGATATTTGTCCTGTTTTTTTTCCCCAAGCTTCCTCCTGCCTAACCTCATGTCTTCTGGTGAGAGGTAGAGAGTGAGTCTCAGAGGTTATTGAGGCTTTCCAGACAGGGTGCTTGTTATCACTCTTGCTAATGCTATCTCTCTTGGTATTATCTCACTGGGAGGGAATTTTCTGGCTTTGTGGGGAAAGAGGTGGCCTCCCCTGGCCACTTACGGTGAGAAGGTCTCCTGATGATCTTAAGGGTCATCTGATGTTTTTGGCAGGGCTATCATTTGCTCTGTGGCAGAATGGACCTTCTTGGCATCCTTCTCTTGCTAAGTTGAGAGCAGAGGAATGCTGGGTCAAGGATTCCTTTTGGTAGATAGAGGCCATAATACTCCCAGCCAGTGTTCTTCCAATCTCAGGATCCCAAACTACTTACTTTTATTTTTAACAGCTTTGAGATATTTCTTTTGCTTGCCTCTGGCATTATTTCAAGGATTTATAACTGAACTTAATGAGGAGGAAGTGGAGAAATGGTGTTATGCCATCTTGTCTGGACTGAAAGTCCCAATGAGTTTAGTTAATAGTTCTTGCTTATACTATGAGTCATCTTAATAAATATTTTATTCATGGGTGCCCGGTTGGCTCAATTGGTTAAGTGTCTGACTCTCGATTTTGGCTCAGGTCATGATCTCAGGGTCATACCGCACGAGCAGACTGCTTAAGGTTCTCTCTCTCCCTCTCCTTCTGTATCCCTCCCCACCGTGCTCTCTTTCTCTCTCAATAGAAAAAAAAAATTGCTCATATTATGCTTGTCTGGACTGTGTGGTAGTTTCTTAATCTATAAAACTATAATAAAAATATAAGTAAATTTATTGTTGGATATAGATATGAAAATTAATGACATCACTATAGTACTTTTAATATTTGAAAGAGAATTATGTAAATCATAGCTCAAACCACATATGTACAGAAATTATTCAAATGCATACATGATCTAAGGGTTCTGAATCTGTCTCATAATATTACCAAGTTAATTGAGTTAATTAATTAACTAGAGAAAAACTTGAGTGCTTAACATTTGCCGGTCTTTATTTTATATCTAGTGGATAAAACAATGAATTAAACAGATAAAGCCCTTTGCCTCACTGAGCATACATTCTTAAGAAATGAGCTTTTTAAAATATCTTGTCAAAATCATGCAATTATTACATCTTTAGTCACATTTTAAGGTTATTTTAATTTAGAAGAGCAAACTCATTAAGTTTATGCTAAAGAATAATCTATTCAGAATTCTTAAGATTCACTACCTATTTAGCAATCTGTAATTTAAAATTATGTTTTTATTTTATTTTTAATCTTGAATGGCCTTATATTTCCTGGTTGGATTACTTTAACAGAGGTATTTCAGGGCAGTTTCTAATCTCTAAGCTCAATATCATGAGCTAATCAACTGAGGTATGATTTGTGCCAAATTTATGCCTAAATAAATGCTTGAAAAATCAGCCTACAGAGTTATTTTTTTTAGATATTCTAAATTCTTCTGTGTTTTATTTTCAAATAAAATTGCACTTCTCACAAATGATGTGAGTCAGTCCTATTAATATTATTTATAGAAGATGGATAAGCAATTAATATTAAATGAGTAATAAGGACAAATTTAATTTGAACTTAGGGAAGTAAACCTTATTAGCAAAAATACAAATCTGACAAATTTAACCCCCCGCCCCAAATTCAGAAAACTTGATTTTGTATTGGCACATCTACTTTCTGCCTCCTGGGTTGTACCAGGCTCTAACTACTGCCTTCAAAACCGTAATTTAACACTAGGAACTCACTCTTTCCTAATGACACAATCCTTTGAGCAATACACTAATAGATCATGGGCTGATGATGTTCATTAATGATGAATCACACTAATATATCATTTTCTCTGTCACACAGGTGTTTTATCAGATTAATTTCATCAGTGCAATGACCTGTGATGATGATGCATTGCTTAAGGATGGTGCAATTCAGAAAGAAATGAAATTTGAAATTAAACCTGTATTCAGCAGCTTTGAAGCTCTATTGAAAAAATTTATAGAAACAATAGATATGAATGGGAGCTGCATTTAAATATTAAACATATATTCTATTGAATATATGAATGTATGAACAGTGTAAAACAGGTAATATTTTTTATTTACAAATTATTTTTAAAAAAACACATTAATATCCTAAAACCATAGCATCTGACTACTTAACAAGTAGTTTCTACCTAGGTGTGAAAGCATCAGACTCATATCAAATAGTTTTATGTAAAAGAAGCTACTTCCATACTTAAGTAAAATTATTAAAATTAGCAGTTTAATTTTTTAATTTTTTTCTTATTTTGGACATTTAGCAAACTATATCCTTGGTGCTTTACATATTAAGTGAATAAAATATTTTACATAGTGGATATAGGTCAATTTAAAGATATTTTTGAAAGTTTAGTATACATATCTAGGCAATTTTCTCTTGGTATATATGAATAAAAATTTTAAAACACATTAAGAGAATTTTAATTAGACTTCTCATGGTGATAATGAAAAAATGCTAAGACTATATTCTTATTACATTTCATTTTCAATTATATCTCAATTAGTAGCCTACTAAATTACTTATATATGATTATTATCTATATAATAAAGACAGTACTAAAGATATATTTAATCATGTATTTTAGAATCCTTCTTTATGAAACAAACATTTTATTTTCTTCAAATCAAAACCCAGGATTTCAGAGTATCATGTATTTACATTACAATTCCTAAACTCATTTTTAATCTTTCAGCATTTGACATAATGTTCCATTTTTTTACAATTTATAATAAATTTACAATAAATGCTATATTTGTCATATTCATGTTTAACCTAAAAGACCTCTGCATCCTCAAATCATTGAGTCAATTTATTGATTCAGGACACATTTCAATGTTGATTGAGACACATAGATTATGTTATCCTTTCTTACTAGGCATTTGATCTCACCCAGAATGGATCTAATTTGATACCAAATCCAACATCCTATAAACATGACATTGTTTTGTCTATTTTTTTATCTTAAATCTTTATTTTCAGACAAGTGTAGCCATATTTATATTTTATAGTTTCATATTTATAATTTTTATATTTATAATTTCATCACATTGGTTATCTGACCTATGGAGTAAGAATTATAATAGTAGGAAGGGAAAGTGGAAGCCTGATACTTTCCCAGTCTTGGTCAAGACAGTAATCTGAAAAAGTATTCCATCTTGGAGATATTGAGAGAAGTTTGTGTCTTAACCAAAGACTGAAAATATGCAAAAGTGATGTCTCTATCATATTTCCATTTCATTTTTTTAAAGTTTTTACTGAAATCTAGTTAGTTAACCTGTAATATAATATTAGTTTCAGCTGTATACTACAGTGATTTGACACTTCCATACATCAGCTGGTGCTCATCACAACATCTGCACTACTTAATTCCCATCACCTATTTAACCCATCCTTCTTACACTCTCCCCTCTGGTAACTATCAGTTTGTTCTCTATAGTTAAGAGTCTGTTTCTTGGTTTGCATTCTCTCCTTTTTTTTTTTTTAAATCCCTTTTCTCATTTGTTTTGATTCTTAAATTCCATATATGAATGAAATCATATGGAATTTCTTTTTCTGATTAACTTATTTCACTTAGCATAATACTCTCTAGCTCCATCCATTTTGTTGTAAATGGAAAGATTTCATTCTTTATCATGGCTGAGTAATATTTCTCTCTCTCTCTCTCTCTCTGTGTGTGTGTGTGTGTATATACACCACTTATATACATTCATCAGTTGATACTTGGGCTATTTCCAAAATTAAGCTACTTTAGATAGTGCTGCTATAAACATTCAGGGGCACGTATCTCTTTGAGTTAGTATTTTTGTGCCCTTTGGGTAAAGACCTAGTAGTGCAATTTCTGGATCATAGGGTAGTCCTATTTTTAACTTCTTAGGAATATCCATAGTATTTTCCAGAGTGGCTGCACCACTTTGCATTCTCACCAACAGTGCAAGAGGGTTCCCCTTTCTCCACATCCTCACCAACACCTGTTGTTTCGTGGGTTTTGATTTTCTCCATTCAGACAGGTGTGAGATAATATCTCATTTTAGTTTTGATTTGTATTTCCTTGATGATCAGTGATGTTGAGCATCTTTTTATGTGTCTGTTGGGCATCTGTATGTCTTCTTTGGAAAAACGTCTATGTCATTTGCAAATATCTTCTCCCATTCTGTAGGTTGGCTTTTAGTTTTGCTGATTGTTTCTTTTGCTGTGTGTAAGCTTTTTATCTTAATGAACTCCCCATGGTTTATTTTTGTTTTTGTTTCCCTTGCCTCTGGAAACACGTCTAGAAAGAAGTTGCTGTGGCCAATGTCAAACAAGGCACTGCCTGTGTTCTCTAGGACTTTGATGGTTTCAGGTCTCACATTTAGGTCTTTAATGCATTTTGAATTTACTTTTGCATTTGGTGTAAGAAAGTGGTTCAGTTTCATTCTTTTGCATGTTGCTGTCGAATTTTCCCAATGCCATTTGTTGAAGAGACTGTCTTTTCTCATTGGATATTCTTTCCTGCTTTGTTGAAGACTAATTGATGTTATAGTTGTGAGTTCATTTCTGTGTTTTCTATTCTGTTCTATTGCTCTATGTGTCTGTTTTTGTGTCAGTACCATATGTTTTTATCACTATAGTTTTGAAATATAATTTGAAGTCCAGAGTTGTGATGCCTCCAGCTTTGTTTTTCTTTTTCAGGATTGCTTTGCCTATTTGGTTTTTTTGTGGTTCCATACGTATTTTAGAATTGTTCTACCTCTGTGAAAAATGCTGTTGGTATTTTGATAGGGATTGCATTAAATATGTAGATTTGCTTTGGGTAGTATAGACATTTTCATGATGTTTGTTCTTCCAAGCTATGAACGTGGAATATTTTTCCATTTCTTTATGTCATCATCTTCAATTTCTTTCAGTGGTGTTTTATAGTTTTTGGAGTGTCTTTCACTTCTTTGGTCAGGTTTATTCCTAGGTATCTTATTCTTTTTGGTGCAATTTGAAATGGGATTAATTCCTTAATTCCTCTTTCTGTTGTTTCATTATTGGTGTATAGAAATGCAACAGGATTTTGTACATTGATTCTATATCCTGTGACTTTACTGAATATGTGTTATCAGCTCTAGCATTTTTTTGGTGGAGTCTTTCAGGTTTTCTATATAGAACATCATGTTGTCTATGAATAATGAAAGTTTGACTTCTTCCTTGCTGATTTGGATGCCTTTTATTTGTTCATGTTGTCTTATTCCTATGGCCAGGACTTCCAGGAATCTGTTAAATAACAGTGGTGAAGGTGGACATCACTGTTTTGCTCTTGACTGTAGAGGAAAAGCTCTCAGTTTTTCTCCATTGAGGATGATATTAGCTGTGGGTTTTTCATATATAGTCTTTATTATGTTGAGGTATGTTCCTTCGAAACCTAGTTTGTTGAGGTTTTATTTGATCATGAATGGATGTTGTACTTTGTCAAATGCTTTTTCTGCATCTATTGAAGTGATCACATGGTTCTTATCCTTTCTTTTATTAATGGTGTATCCTGTTGATTGATTTGTGAATATTGAACAATGTAGTAGCCCAGGAATAAATCCCACTTGATTGTGGAGAATGATTTTTTAATGTACTTTTGGTTTGAGCTTGTTAGTATTTATTGAGAGTTTTTGCATCCATGTTCATTAGGGATATTGGCCTGTAGTTCTCTTTTGTAGTAGAGTGCTTATTTGGTTTTGATATCAAGTAATGCCAACCTTATAAAATGAATTTCAAAGTTTTCCTTCCTTTTCTATTTTTGGAATAGCTTGAGAAGAATAGGTATTAACTCTTTTTTAAATGTTTGGTAGAATTTGCCTGTGAAGTCACCTGCCTCTGGACTTCGGTTTTCAGGAAATTTTCTGATTATTGATTCAATTTCTTTGCTGGTTATCATTCTCCTCAAGTTTTTTTTTTTTTTTTTAATTTCTCTTTCAGTTTTCGTAGTTTATATGTTTCTAGGAATTTATACATCTTTTTTGTGGTCCAATTTACTGGCATATAGTTTTTCATAATATTCTCTTATAATTGTATTTCTGTGGTGAGGTTTTTATTTCTCCACTCTCATTTGTGATTTTATTTATTTGGATCCTTTTCTTTTCGATAAGTTTGGCTGGAGGTTTTTTGATTCTATTACTTTTTTTCAAAGAATGAGCTCCTGGTTTCTTTGATCTGTTCTATTGTGGGTTTTTTGTTTTGTTTCTTTCTTTCTTTCTTTCTTTCTTTTTTTTAGTTTTACCTCATTTATTTCTGTTTTAATCTTTATCATTTCCCTCCTTATGCTGGCTTTAGTCTTCATTTATTGTCATTTTTCTAGCTCTGTTAGGTGTAGCTCTGTTAGGTGCAAGGATAGGTTGTTTGAGACTTTTCTTGCTTCTTGAAGTAGGTTCTTATATTGCTATGTACTTCCTCTTAGGATCACTTTTGCTGCATCTTGAAGGTTTTGGACTTTTGTGTTTTCATTTTCACTTGTTCCCCTGTATTTTCTTTAATTTCTCCTTGATGAATCATTCATTGTTCAGTAGCACATTGTTTAATTTGCATGTATTTGTGGTCTTTCCAAATTTTTTCTTGTTGTTCACTTCTATATTCATAGTGTGGTGGTCAGAAAAGGTACATGGTATGAATTCAATCTTTTTGTATTTGTTGAGGCCTGATTTGTGACCTAATATGTTATCTATTCTGGAGAATGTCCCATGTGCACTTAAAAAGTAATCTGCTGTTTTAGAATGGAATGTTCTGAATAGATCTGCTAAGTCCATCTGGTCCAATATATCATTTAAAGCCATTGCTTCCTTGTTGATTTTGTTCAGATGATCTGTCCATTGATATAAATGGGGTGTTAAAAGTACTTTACTATTACTGTATTATTACAATTAGTTTCACTATGTTTGTTATTTTATTTATTTATTTTTTTAGGGAGGGGGAAGAGGAGAGGGGCAGAGAAGAAAATCTTAAGCAGGCTCCACACCCAGCATGGGGTCTGACATGGGGATCAATCTCACAATGCTGAGATCATAACATGAGCTGAAATCAAGATTTGGACATGTAACCAACTAAGCCATCCAGGTGCCCACATTATGTTTGTTATTAATAGTTTTATATAATTGCATAAATATTTACAATTGTTATATGTTCTTGTTGCTCTGTCCCCTTTATTATGATACAGTGACCTTCTTTGTCTCTTGTTACAGTTTTTGTTTTAAAGTCTAGTTTGTCCAATATAAGTATTGTTACTCTGGCTTTCTTTTGACATCCATTTGTATGATAAATCTTTCTCTATCCCCTCACTTTCAATCTGCAGGTGTCTTTAGGTCTAAAATGAATCTCTTGTAGGCAGCATATGTATGGGTCTTGTTTTTTAATCCATGCTGACATCTTATGTCTCTTGATTGAAGCATTTAGTCCATTTACAATTGAAGTGATTATTGATAGATATGTATTGAATGCCATTTTATTACTTATTTTGTCATTGTTTCTAAAGATTTTTTGGATCCTCTCATCTATGTCATTTTTCGTCTCTAATATTTCTTGCAGGGCTGGCTTAATGGTCATTAACTCTTTGTTTTTGTTTTTCTAGGAAATTCTCTTTTTCTATTCTGAATGATAGCCTTGCTGGATAAAATATTCTTGGCTGCATATTTTTCCCATCCAATGCATTGAAGATATCATGCCGCTCTCTTCTGGACCGCTAAGTTTCTGTTGAGAAATCTCTAGCCAACCTATGGTCTTCCTTTGTAAGTTATAGACTTCTTTTGTCTTGCTCTTTTAAGATACTTTCTTTATCATTACATTTTGTGAATTTAATTACATCTTGGTGTTGGCTTGCTTTTGTTGAATTTCATCAGAGTTCTCTGGCCTCCTGAATCTAAATGTCTGTTTGCTTCCCCAGATTAGGGAAGTTTTCAGCTATTATTTCTTAAAGTAAATTTTCTGCCCTCTTTCATCTCTTTTCTTCTGGCACTCCTATAATATGAATGTTATTACACTTGATAGTGTCTCTGAGTTCCCTAAGTCTATTCTCATGCTGTACAATTCTTCTCTCTTTTGTTCAGCTTTATTACTTTCCATTATTTTGTCTATGAGGTCACTAATTCATTCCTTGCTTTTTCCAGCCTGTTATTGCATCAAGCTTATTTCCAGCCTCATATATTGCATTCTTCATCTCTGATCCTTTTTTTAACTCTTTTTTCTCTGTGGTAAGTGTCTTATTGATGTACTCTATTCTTTTCTTAAGCTCAGTAAGTACCCTTATGATTGTTGCTTTAATTCTCCATCAAGCATGTTACTTATGTCTGTGTCACTTAGATCTCTGGTATGACCTTAGTTTGTTCTTTCATATGGGATATATTCCTTCATCTTGGCATCTTATCTAAGTCTCCACATTCTTTCATGTGTTAAAAAAACAGGTTATGTCTCTTGCTCCTGAGAGTAATGGCCTTACAAAGATGAGGTTATGTAGGTGCCCAGGGCCTGGTGCTTCAGGAATTTTCTCCACTGTGTGCTTGTATGCATTCTGCTATTGTGTTTTCACTGCTCTATCCATCAGGCCAGTCATCACAGAGGCTCTCCTTGCCTGCTATGGGTAGTTTTTGGTCCTTACCCTGAATGTGGTGGGCTTTAACTATTTGTGCTCTGGTCTGCTTGTGAAATGAGACCTGACAGCACTTCCACTAGAACTGAGGCCCTGCAGAACTCTGGATGGGAAATGTGGTGTGATCAGGGGTTTGTGCTGGTCTTCTGGAGAAGAAGTCCTCTGTGTTGGACTGAGGTAAGCTTGACTGAGAAGGGAAGTCCTGTCAGAGCACAGGAGGTTGGGACTTGGTGTAAGCAAGTTAAGCAGCCATTGTGTGCACTGTGATCCTTCCCACAGGTAGCTCTGCATTTATGCTGAGGGGTAGGGGAGAGAACTGGCCCTGGCCACCTCAAATGTTCCTGGAGAAGCATCTCAGTGAATGCTGCCTCTCACGAAAATACTCTGAGAAGAGCAAATAATTTCCCCCACTGTGTGCCCCAAGCATTCCTCATATCACTGTTCCCATGCTGTCTGCTCCCTGGGTGATTTGCTTGCCTTCTCTCTAGAAGCAGTACAGTGCCCTCTGGGGTCTATCCCAGGCAAGCTTGCTGACCTTAAAACTCCAGGCTTTAAGCGCCATTGGTTGTGAGAACTTAAGAAATTCAGCCCTCTCATGTGTTTCTTGTGTGTGCTTCTCTCTCTCATCCTTCTCCACAACCATAGATCTCTCCCATCCACACATCTCCACATTTCCTACATTCTTAGAAGTGGCCTCTCTTCCTTTAGTTGTGGTGTTTGTTCTATCAGTCTTCAGACTGATTTCTGGGGTAGTATGATAGTTATCTAGTTTTGTTCATGGGATGAGACATTTCTAGGGCTTTTCTATTTCACAGCTATCTTCCTCTTCTCTTTCTTTCAGGAACTTCAGGGAATCACCAAGAGGAGGAAGCTGCAGAGACTGGCTCCTATGAGAGTTCAGACCGCCTTAAGGAGGTGCATCACAGAGTGCCAAGTCCACTGATCCCCTGTGACGTCATATACCCTGTTTAATTTTTTTTTTGTTTGGACTTAGAAAAACTAACTGGATTGTAGCAGTTGATGATGAACTATCACAAATTTTACCAAATGGCAGTCTCAATCACAACTGCTATGGTACATGTAGTGTATTTGCTGTAGCAGAACAACAGAGTCTTAACACTTGCTATATAACTACCAACCTGGAAAATTAATTCATTCAACCTTCAACAGTTATGAGAATCAAAAGCAATAGATATACTGCTGCCACAATAAAGTCTCACTCAGGAGTGTCCTTAAAGGACAGTGGAAGAAGGATATCCTCCTAGATGGGATGGTTGCAACATATGCCCTTGCTTGTTCACTTTGTATGGAGCAAGAAGTAGAGAAGTTTGAAGTTTTGATTTACATGGACTCCTGAATAGTGACAATTGGCTTGGTACACTGTCAGTGGCATAGAAGGAACAAAATTAGAAAATGGAATGATAAGAAGTCTGAGGAAGAGACATGTGGATTGTAGGAGAGTGAGGACAAAGTGGGTTTACTTTTTTCTTTTTTTCTCTAGAGGTCAATGACCTCTAGAAGCGGAACTCTGAAACTAAGGCACCAGGATTACACATGCTGTAGAAGTCAGGTAGCTTTGCTTTCAGTACAATCAGTGCTGGCATAATAGGCATAAAAATGGATTGGCCATGGTGACAACAGTGATGGCTATACATGGGCTTAAGAGCATGGATTCCCTTTTATCAAGGCTATTTTAGATATTGATACCACAAAATTTATTGCAGATTGCCAGTAACTGAGACTGATGCCATATACTTAGTATGTACTATCTTTTGATAAGTTAAATCAGTCACTTGGTGGTTGATAGATTATCTTGGAGAAATATTTTTGACCCTCAAGAGTCAGTGATTTGTCCTTGATATATGGTCTTATATCCAGATGTAAGTTTGCCTTTCCTGACCTTGATGTGTCTCCCATGCAAACACTTACATTGATTCAGATTAAGAGATTCAATTTACAGCAAAGAATATGTAACTATGAGTATATGATCATGGTTTCCAATGATCTTTTTTTTTTTCTTTTGTTTCTACTGGTCTTACAATGGATCCCACATATCTGAAAGGGCTGGCCTAATAGAAGAATGAAATAGACTGTTAAAGGCTCAGTTGAGGCACTAGCTTGGATTACCAATATATAGATATATGGAATATTGTCAATTCCTGATAGTGACAACATTCTAACAGCTAGAATACAAGAATCTGGGAACTGGGATATGGAAGGTATATTGGGTCCTTTTACTACCACTTTAAAAAATTAACTTGGAAAATTTGTTTCTGCTCCCCATTACTTTACACTCCACTGGATTAGAGGTCCTTGCTCCCACTGGCAAAATATTTTTTCCAGAGGCCATGGTAAGGGTTTCAGAGAAATTGAAATTATGACTACTACTTGGCCACTTGGGACTCCTCTCCTTTTCCAGCCAACCATTAAACAAACAAACAAATAAACAGAGTATTTACTATATTGAGGGAGATAACTGCCAGTTACCATAAGGAGCCATAAGCTACACAGTGGCTGAAGATAAGAATACATCTGAAAACTTGGGAATTTACTGGGATTTCTCTTGGTTCTTTCCTACCATGTAGTAATTATAAATGAGCAATTGAAATAATCACAGAAGGACAATGGCAAATACGGGCTCATAACTTTTGGGAAAGAAGATCTGGGTCTACCCACAAATAAAGTCCAAGAGTGAGGGAAATTAATATGGGTGGTGAAAAAAGAAGACAGAAATTAATCATTACCTGGGGGACATCTGCTATTGCTGGAGGAAACACTATTTGGTTTCTTTTCCTATTAACTGACTGGTATTATATCCTTTAAGAGCCTGGGTTACCACCTTGAAGAGGCTCTGTGACTGACTGGTCTTAAAATAGTTGAATGGTACACATAATTAACTGTATTGGACACCTTTTCGTACAATGTAAATCCTGAGGGCTTTTACTTGCTCCTAGCACTGCTGAGGCAACTATTTTGAAATAGCCTTCTTAGAAGGTTTGCAGGTAAAATGCATAGTCTCTCATCCTGAGCTTTTCATTGCCTATTACTTCCAGCTCCAGAAATTCTTACTTCTATCTTTCTATGTAGAATGCCTGTGGGAATTCACTTAACAGCAATACATACGCAGTCTTAAACATTAGGGGCTTCATTGTGTAGGACTGTCCTTACCCAGTAAGGGAATAAAAGCAACAGGTAAATATTTCCCCTGTGTCCCTGAGATTATTCTAAAATGCACTTTAAAGATCTCAGGAAGGCCAAGCCCTAGTCACCCTTAACAGTGGTCAACCATAAGATATTTTTTGATTAGTTGTCTGTCTTTCTCTCTTCCAATCTCCCAAATGCTCACTGAAGCCAAAATAATTACTAAAATGCTATGCTCCTATACTTCAATTTTCTTCTATCTTGCATACATAAGAAATTACACATATTGCCTGCCTTCTAAGTGACTGTTACTTATACTTTGAACTACTATACAAATTATTACATCATTTATATAGCCTGTAAGAATCATACATAAGGGAATAATTGTTAACTGTCAGATCACAGTGTATTTCTAATAATATTCCATCAGTGATACATGTTTTACATTGTTAAGACATCCTGTCTGAAAAACAAAACTCTGGAACGGAATGTAAAAAGCCCATTCTTTTAGATGGTTTGAATTATTCATGAACACAGCACCTTGTCGGCACTTAGAATGTAATCAAAATATAAATGATGCATGTGCATGTCATGTCCAAATTCCATATTGGATATTTCTAAGTTACACACAAGAATCACTATCTTTTTAAATAGGAAAGTAAACTTTCAATTATCTAAGATAGTTTTGTTACATCTAATTAATTAAAATATTTTATATTTAAATTCATCTGTCATAGTCTTAAGTATAAAATATTCTAATTACTCCATTAAAATCTCAAGTACACTATTGAGTGCATAATGAACTACTTCACAACCTTTCAGAAAAATTTTGACGTACTATTTTTGTATTTTTTTGATAGGCTCTCATGAGGTTTCTTGAAATTTCACTTTATATTAATAGATCACCTAAAAGAATATGCTACTCTATTTTACTACGTGTAGGAAATTTAAACAGAAAAATTCAGTACTTGGATTGTGATACATGGGGACACAATTTCACATTAATTTATTCTGTGACTAAGTAGTGTATATTATAAAAGCATACTATGTAGTGCAACTAATAAGGAGATTTTATGAATATATGATCCTCAACTCCACTACACAAATCTAGTATTACTTTTGGAACTAAATAGCCATGTGAAATAGGAAAGGTAATGTGTATATATTCCAATATAAGTATATACACATATATGTATATATCTATAGATTTATTGATATACACATATATGTGTATCTATAGATAGATAGATAATGAGCTCAATATTATATGGGATGAGGAATTATTTGACAAAATAGTTGCTTTTAAGCAGCATAGGGATGGATAAGGAGAACTGACTGCCATCCAGAAAAAAAAGAAAGAAAAGAAAAAACTGATAAAGGAAGTGATAGTTGATGCTAAGATAACTGGACTGGGAGTTTATGATTTATAGATATTAATTCAATTGCATTTATTAGAATTTCTTATATGCAAGGTACATTGCATACATAGGGTATGTCATGAAGAAGACAGAAAATACCTCTGGTCTTACAAAGAAGCTTCAAGAATAAGACTGTTGAAATGGGTCAAATTATAAATAATTTACTTGTAAGAGACCTAACTTAAATGTAAGTATCCAAAAATATCAAAAGTGAAAAGACAGAAAAAACACTCTGCAAACAACAACCAAAAAAAAAAAAAAAAAAAAAAAAAAAAAAGCTGAGCTAGCTATATTAACAATAGAAAAAGTAGACTTTAAGGAAGCATTATTAGAGAAAAGGGGGACGCTTCATAATGATTAAAATGTATGCCCAGGAAAATAAATAAATTTAAGTTTTCAGTCAGCTAATTTCACACTTTTAAAACATATCAGGTAAAAATAGCCATTTCTTAAAAAGTGAATAGAGAATTCCACAACCATTGTGACATAATTTCAGTACTTCCCTGAGGATCTGATAGAATAAGTAGACACAAAATTATTATAGACAGAAGATTTGACCAACATGATTTATAAACTTAACCCTAATTGACACATACAGAATAACGTATCCAATTGGAGAACACACTATTCTCAAGTACACCTAAAAGTTACCAAAATTAACTGACTAGGGAGTCGTAGACTAACATTTCAACAAATTACTTAAATTATATAGAGTAAGATTCCTGGTCACAGTGGAACTAAAAAAAACAAGTTCAGAACATTCCTAGAAATATTTGAAAATTAGGCAATACATTTCTAGTCTATTTTATGATGGCTAATTTTATTTCAACCAGACTGGTGCCTAGATATTCGATTAAAAGTTCTGGGTGTGTCTGTGAGGGTGTTTCTGGGTGAGATTAGCATTTGAATTGGTATACTGAACAAAACAGACTGCTCTTCTCAATGTGGGTGGGCATGAGTTAATCTGTTGAGGTCTTGAATAGAATGAAAAGGTGGAGAAAGAGAAAATTTGCTCTCTCTGATTGTGTGAGTTGAAACTTCAATCTTCTGCCCTCGAGACTGGGATTTACACCACCCGCACTGGGACTTTCAGAACCAAACTATCAGCCTTCCTGGGTCTCCAGCCTGCAGATAGTATTTTATATACATAATCTAAAAATACATTGTACTATTATATGTAATTATTATGTAATAATATATTCAATATTATTAATATTAATATATTAGATATTATTATCATATTGGTTCTCTTTTCTGGAGAACTCTAACACACAAGGAGCAAATGCCATTGGAAATTAAGTTTGGTGATAATAAAAATACAACATAGAGTCACTTGTGCTGGGATTAACCACTTTTATTCTTTTTTTCTTTTATTCTACAGCTAATTTGTTATGATAGTTTGCCTCCTTTAAGTCTCATCTACAACATTATTTCTAGGGTCACTACCAACAAATCATCTCAGGTCCTAATTATCTCCAGTTTACTGAAAACTACCAAAAAGTAATTTCCATTATGGTAATTCATCTTAGACATAGCTGCCAATATAATCTTCCTGAGGTAATGTTTGTACCTGGCTTCCCTACATACAAGTACATTTAAACTCATCTCTGAGGACATAGAACAAATGTCTTAAATTTGTATTGTGCAAGTGTCCTGTGATATTTCCTTCATACACTTGGACTCATCCACTCACTGGCACTGTGCTTTCCCTTTTAATATTCCTTCTGGGTAAATGGCTTCACTTCTCTGTTAATGTTTGTCTGTACTTCCAAGTTTTATTCCACCTGTTAACTTCTCAAGAAACCCTGACTAGTTACTTGCAAACTTCTCTGATCTTCTAATTCTTTGACTCCTTAAATGAGTAAATGCATCTTAAACTTCTTTGACAGTGCTTGAATGCTACCACAAAATGATTTGGTTATTCCTCTCATAAGCTACTTTACTGTGACTTTAATTTGATTGAATGATATTTTTCCTATCTTTGTATCATCAGTAGGATATAATACATGAGGAAGTACATACAAATATCTAAAGATAGGACAGTGTGCTGAAATTCATCTTGTCTTGGTTTGACATATTGAAGCCACTTAAATTTTTTTTATTGAAGGTAAGGTTCAATTCAAGCTGAATTTGAATACATGTACATGACTACATGTTCAAAGTTGAAAATATTTGGAATAAATAGATTTGTATTACTTGAAAATATGGTGAATTGAGCTTTAATTTTGACTTACTACAGATAAAACAGTTAAATTATTTTACTTAAACTTCTTTTTACCATTTGGAATTCATTTTCTTAGGGCATACCAAATCAAAATGGAAAATTTCTGGTATAAAATGTAAACTAATTAAATAAAAGCTTCTATAAGAAAATTCTAAATGCATTTTAGGATACCAGAGCTTCCCTTCTTCCTAGGCCCTAGTAATTCAGTGAATTTGATAAACTGCCCCATATAACACTAGTAGTGTCTTGCTTTAATTTCCTGAGAACTTATATAGTATAAGTGAATATTAGTTGAAATAGGTTAGAAATTGTATGTTCTAATGATTCAAAATCCACTTAAATACTTTAAATGAATTATAATTTCATTATAGAACAATCAATTTTAAGTATTGAACACTTCCCCAGTTTATACTTAATCAAAGGAGCTATAAATTTTAGTCTTCAATTCTGAGGCTCTCCCAATGTCTTTAATGTAGAATATATTTACAAGAAAAAATACTATTTAATTCTAATGAAGCACTTACACATATTCATTAGCTTCTACAGAAAGACTATTGGGGATATATTCCTCTTAACTCTCAACTTACCAACCTGAAACTATTATTAAAAAAAAAAAATTGAACAATAGATATATGAAATGCAGAGTTTTTAAAGATTAAAATTTCAGAATAATATAGTGATGGAACTAGAGATCAGTCAAAAGGATCTAAATTAATATACTTGCTTAATTTTTATTTTTGAGGGACTAGAAATAATTCTTACTATCATTCTAGAAATACTCAAAAATATATTCTTAAGTAAAGTTTTGTTAATTTTAATAAAATGGCTGTTTTGTTTTCCTGCTGAATAATTTATTTTCAATTAATTTCATGTTCAATTTTAAGAAATAGGAATTCTCCATTCAAAAATGAAATTTTATTTATAAAGCAAAACAGTCAATATCAGATATTTGAAATATTTAATTGTGGTGATTCATCAAAACTGTCTCCAAATAAATTTAAAAAAACAAATCATTAAATAGCTCATTTTTAAAATGTCATCAAAGTATGTTAGATTTAAATTTTCCAAGAACTTTAATTTTATCACAAAATGTTTTGAGGGTTATCTCCCAGAAATAAATTCAATTAAGTTGAAAGCAAACATTTGTCTCCAAACATTACTCTTATTTCTTAAGAGAATAATACATTATCATGGAAAGTAAGGCAAGAGTAAAAGAAAAGAAGAAAAGTAAAGCATAAAACTAATGTCTTCCAATTTAGACAAATGATCATTGTTTTCATGGGAAAAATGGGAAATGGCAGCTATAATATGTAATGAATTGAGAAATGGTTTTTGTAATGAATCTGGAGAAATGGTTTTTCAAAATCTTTCCACTTTGTTTTCTCTATCAGATTTCATTATAGTTCCATAGACTCAGCTGAATGATAGGAAAAAATTCTTTATGACTAAAAGTGACACAGTGTAAATTTGAATATAGATGGTAGAAAGCATGATTTGTAATCTCCCAGGTGCTCTTTTCAAGTGTGGTAAAAAGTAAAAAAAAATCACATTAAAGATACATGAAAAAAATATGAATGTGCTAACCAAATATATAGCCAGATGTCTGCTAATAGTTAATTTATTGAAGTGACCTGTTCAACCCTAAACCATAGAACAAGTTGAAACTTGTGTGATATCATTCAAGGGGACACCATATTTCTCATGATTCTAAATGAGATACATTCTCTAAAATTAAGAGATTTAATAATCTTAAACTTTTGGATAACCAAGACTTTCCAGAGTATCTATTTTCTTGTTTGTTCTTTAAATACATAGTTGTTAGAAAGTTAAATATGTGCATTTTAGAAAATCTAAAAAATACATGGGGTAAAAATGAAATTTTGTCTGTATTCATGGATGTCATCCTGATACCTTTTTCTGTCACTTGGCTTCAAAGTTTATGTACATAATTTTATGATTGAATCACCAACACCATGTACGATGCTGTGCATGGTAGAAATATTCCCTACTTACTGTATTTATAGATCATGTATGCAAATGTATTAAACATAAATACAATTCTATGGATTTGCTTTAACTTATAACATGAAGAACGGAGTTAAGGAATAAATATGTTCAGTTTTGGAAGGTGTAAAAAAAAATGAGGTGCCTGGGTGGCTCAGTGGGTTAGAGACTCTGCCTTTGGCTCAGGTCATGATCCCAGAGTCCTGGGATCGAGCCCCGCATTGGGCTCTCTGCTCAGCAGGGAGCCTGCTTCCCTCCCTCTCTCTCTGCCTACCTCTCTGCTTACTTGTGATCTCTGTCTGTCAAATAAATAAATAAAATCTTAAAAAAAAGAAATTAAAAAAAATAAATACATTTAAAAAAATGTATGCCCAGGAAAATAAATAAATTTAAATTTGTAGTCAGATAATTTCACACTTTTAAAACATATCAGGTAAAAATAGCCATTTCTAACAAAGTGAATAGAGAATTCCACAACCATTGTGATTATATAGAATTATATAGATTGTGATTATATAGAATTATATATATAGGTTATATAGAATAACGCATCCAATTGGAGAACACATTATCCTCAAGTTCCCTTGAGAAGAGCTTCATTGCCATCATTGTGAGAATTTAGAGCGATTTAGAAAGGTCTAGTGAATGTGTTAGTCACATAGGTAGTAAGTACTAATACAGGCTGCTTGTAAACTTAGTGTTTACCAGAGTGTCTTGCAGAAAAGGCTTCATGGAGAAGAAAGGATAGAATTGGATACCATTTGAAGAAAAGAAAGGAGAAGGGCATTATGCCTAGCTAAGTGAACAGCCTCAGAACATTCATGGACTGACATGAAATTTGAATGAGAGCAGTACAATTTAGGAAAATAAAATCAATTTCCAAATACACATTTGTTCTAATTTCCCTAGGAAAACAATATACTTTGTTTCTGTTTCTGAGGCTGGTAGCAGTAACAAGAAAAGAAGAAACTTTTATATTCTAATGAGATGATAAATCCAATCTAAATATCTGTGGCAAAGAGGAAACACCTATACAAATCCTTATTAAAATTTACACTTACCATAGAAAGTAGACATATGTCAATTCAAAAATAAATCCATTTTGCATGTGAAATGTTCTTCCAAGTAGGATAAAATGCAATTGTATGAAAAATTTCTCTACCCTTGACCCTTTATCAAAGATCAGCCCAAATAGTTTGTGAAGTATCTCAGAAGTGTAAATGAAGCCACAGTCTCAGTGTTATAATCAGAGCAGAGACTATCATCTATAATTAAATTATGGATTATGATAAGTTTATTACCCATCAACTTGGCATTAAACAGCATGAATCACAGCATGGGGTCTCTGTTGGCAAATGCTCCTGGGATGAGGATCCAGATGAGACCATTAGAGCTGAAAATAAAAGCTAACTTCCAGATCTTTGGCAAGAAGATGATGTCCTTCTACACTGTTTAAAGGAAACAGAAGGCCCAGAACACAGACAATAATTTTCCCCTGGGACATATATGTATTTAAAAACATTCCTCAACTTTCTTAGACACTAAAAAGAAAAAAGGGTTTAGTTGCTAAGTGTCTTTTACAGGATATATTTAACATAAAATGGCTCCCAAAGAGGAGGGACACTATCTAAAGAATAAGAAGAGAGCTATCCTCATTCTTACCTCTGAGACATGTGTAACATGATATAAATAATATAAACAAAACAAACATTTATCCCTGAACAAGTAAAGCACGAGGTTTTTTTCTATTATACATTGTACTCTTGAGTTGCTAGTGAAACTCATTAATATATCTAAAAAAATTAAAATATCAAATACTAATGATTTTTTGCTACTGCTGCCTAAGCATAGTTTTATTATTAATGACTTTTTAATACTGCACAGAATAATCTCTTAATGTCAAAAAGACTTTCAGAGAAACATTTTTTTCTCCCTTTTATGTTTTCTTTTTATTTATTTATTTTTTAAGATTTTATTTATTTATTTGACAGAGAGAGATCACAAGTAGACAGAGAGGCAAGCAGAGAGAGAGAGGGAAGCAGGCTTCTTGCTGAGCAGAGAGCCCGATGCGGGACTCGATCCCAGGACCCTGAGATCATGACCCGAGCCGAAGGCAGCGGCTTAACCCACTGAGCCACCCAGGCGCCCCTCCCTTTTATGTTTTAAATGACAATGTAGCTATATGTCTTAGGTTTTACTTATTGTTTCATTGGAGGAGTAATCGTTGCCATTTTACAGACAGAAAGTTGAAAAGAGGAAATTTAGACCATAAAAACACAAAAGACATAAAATAGATGTTGGAAATGGAACTCAAACCAAAGTCTGCACATTAGTATGTGTATATTATTATTTCACTGATGCTGTTCATTTATTCTTGGATCATTCAGTTTTACCTGATTTGTAAGGCTCATGGGCAAAATGATGCAAAGGTTTCAGAAGCATAGGTTTCATTGTTGTTGTTGCTCTTTGTTTTTGACAGTAAAATGTTCTGTGTGTATTTATTTTAAATTTCCAAATATGTAGGAGGGACAAATCTGTAAGAAAAGAGAATATATCAATTTTTACAGATATTTTGCATTTTATTGAGAGTAATCATTTTATATTAAATAATATAAACAAGTGCTAAGAGAATAACCTCTTTTATCTTAATCATCAAAGTAAGTTTTGCATCATAGATGGCTTATTCAGAACTAATTTATATTGTGAAGGGTCTCATCACTATTTATATAACACTGGGCAATGTCAAAAAGAAACATCCAATTTTGAGAGGTATATTGTCTGACAGAAATAGCACGAGACAGTACATATTTAATTATTTCAGTACATTTGAACTGCAGTTTCACTCAAACGTATTCAATTTATTCCCTAATCTTATACACTTATTTCTATTGCTTTTGATCAAGTAATGAAAACTGTAAAATTATCTGGATTAATAAATAATACAACTATAAACTGGTTAAAATGTTTATAGATGCTAAATCATATCTATTTAGAGATCTGGTTACAAAATATATTTCGATTAGTTACTTGACTCAGTCTTCCTGTATGATTTATATTCAATATACACTTTTTCCAATTGTCCTTCAGGAGTCAAGCATCCGGTTCTAGTTGATTTTGATGAAGGTGAGTTACTCTGCATCATCAGGAAGGAAGCTAGTGCTATTCTTAGTTGCTATAACCAGTTGCATTACTGAAAGCAGGCTCTGTCCTTACACATTATAAATGGATAGCTTCAGATAAGAAAAAGCTATCTTGGTGAATGGTGGCCAGAATTTTGATGTTTCTGTCTAGTAAGTGATAGGGTTATCACTCACATCTCTAGGTGATTTGGGAAGATGTCTGTCTGGAGCAATAGATAAAGACTCATTGGACTGTTGCAGAGGAAAAGAAACCTGAGAGAAGCAAGTGAATTCATTACAAAGAAACAAGTATCATAGTTTTCAAGCTACGGAAAATAAGGGGGAAAAAAATCTGTGTGAAAAATTAGCTGCATTTTCTTTTTGATAGGCAGATAGGCATGCTCTGTGTTATTGAAATGTATAAGAAATCAGTACAAAAAGGATATATCAAGCTTCTTATTTATTTATTTTCATCGAAAAACATGGTGGCACATTGGAATAAAGTTGTAAAGTAGCTCAATTTAAATGAAAGTTTAACTGTAAATGATGTAATAGACACAATATGCTTTATAATAGAATGGAGGAGGTCACATGTGCTAGAATCATTATTATGTCCAGAGGATTTTTTCCTCTTTCAACTTATTTATTTTTATTTAGCAGAATTATTTTAAAGGAACTAATTATCTAATAGCTCCTAGGGATGTTTAAATTGCATAAATAATAGAGATAAGTGTAAATGTTTTTTCTTTACTAAATATTTTCTAAAGTGTATAGAGAGGAGTTCCTTAGATGAGAGTGGAAAAATCCAATCTATGTTTGGAACTGCAACAACAAAACTTCTAAAAACGTGGTGGGGGAGGGGCATCTTGGTGGCTTAGTTGGTGAAACATCTGCCTTCTGCTCAGGTCATGATGCTGGCCCTGAGATCAAGCCCTGCCTCAGACTCCCTGTCCAGTGGGGAGCTTGCTTCTCCCTCTGCTGCACCGCTGCTTGTGCTCTCTCTCAAATAAATAAACAAAAGTCTTTAAAAAAGAAACTAATGGGGTAAAAATATTACTAGGTTGGAATATGAACAACTGAGGAACTGCCTCAGGTCTCTTACTAAGTGCATCTTAGAAGATAAACTTAATCACTTTGACTCAATCACTTTGACTCATCCCTTTTAGTCAAAAGGGATGATGGGGATGACAATACCTACCACAGAAGATTATAGAAAGTACTATGGTGAATGAAACCATGTGTTACAATGCCTGAAATAACAGGTATCCAATGACTGTTAGTTATATTCTTTTGTCTTTCTGCAAATTTTGTAATAATTTCTTCTCTCATGCTTGCTAACTGTAGTAGGCTAGGGAGATGTTCCTAAAGTTCCTAAAAATGTTCCTAAAGTTCCTAAAGTGGAGGCAGATTAGATTTTGACTCCAGTTGTTATTATTTCAAAGAATCATGAAAATAAGTAACTGTAAAGTTTTAGTTTTCTAGAAATAGAACCTTTGAAAATCCTGATCAAGTTTTTTAATATTGTGAATTACTCCATCTCAAAGTTAATTAGGTCCCATAAATGATAATAGCTGAGTCTTAGATAAGAGAGCTATCACACAAATATGAAAGCATCTTGTATTGTTATTGAGAAGTCCTTTGTCATTTAAAAGTATTTTTAATAATTTTCATGTTTGTTCTAATGTGATTGAAGTAAAAACTTCTAAACCTATGAAATATACACACTGAAAATTAGGTGGCATATTACCTCTTATTTTGAAATATTTGCTTTATCTACTCTGCTGCTGGTAGGTTTCTTTATGGCAGGTAATATTTTGCGTACTTGAATTAGCCAAACCTTTCCCATTCACGTATATAGACTATAGTCTGAGAAATGTGATTTTTCTCCCAAATCAATTTAGTATTGATAATAGTTAATTATTAGTGAGCTACCATTAAAGGGTGTCATGCAAGTGAGCAATGTAGCGAAATAATACATTCCCAGATGGAGTAAACGTAATGTACTTTCCAGACATTCTCTAGAAACTGTTAATACCTTAGAATAAAATTGTAATCTGTTTTACCTTTGTAGGTCACTTGTAGAACAATTTTTTATTTTAATAGTTCTGAAATGTGACTTAAAGTCAGCTCTTCAGTGTTTTAAGCCATTAAATATTTGGGATACTTCTGAATTGCATAACTTGGAAAAAGACAAGGTGGATATATTCTTTATGCTAATTTCTATATATTATTTATGCTAATTTCTATTTCCTCTATAACTTAGCTATTAATTTCATCTCTGTGAGAATTCTGAACAAATCACACTAATTCTCTACATATGCAATTCTTGTTTAGATTTTAAATAAAGCTATATGTTTACTATGTGTTTTTAACAAAATCAATGCATATTCAATAAATAAAACTTGTAAAATGCAGAAAATTGGGAAAGAAATATAGTTATTCATATCTTTACTATAAAGATATATCTATGACAGAGTGCCATTTTAATGTATATATTTGTGATCATTCTGAATTTGCTATTTATATAGTTAATATTGTAACAAAAATAATTTCTGTAGCCAATTATTATTTTTTAACATTATTTTGAAAGGTGCATAATATTTAGGATAACCATATGTTTGGTTTGCCTGGTTCAGTCTGGTTTACACCTGTTGCTGGCCTTCTTCCAAATTATTCCTTTTACAAATATGTCCTGCTGAATGAAAATTTATGTAGTTACTTAAGTAATATTCTTCTGAGTTAATGTTTATATGTTTTAAAATTCTCATCCATTTATATAGTTTTCCATGTTTGGTATTACAAAAAAACAATAATCTGAGAACACTTAAAAGTATACACATTATTTTTCTTATGTAGAATTATTCTTTGGTAAAATTTCCAAAGTAGACTGACTGAAAATGGTTTGCTATTTTCAAACATTTGTTGCATATTGTTGAATACTTTTGCCATTTATTTTCTCATCATGGAGTTGAGAGTCCTTCCAACCTGTTTTCCACTATGTGTCCATTATGTTATCCCTGCATAATCCTGTCAGTGAACAAAACTCGGCACAAATATTGACCTACGGTAAAATTTGCAGAGCATGGAAACTCCTTTATGTTTTAAACAGTTTTTTTTTAAAGATTTTATTTATTTATTTGACAGAGATCACAAGTAGGCAGAGAAGCAGGCAGAGAGAAAGGAGGAAGCAGGCAGAGGAAGAAAGGAGGAATAAATAAATAAATAAATAAATATTTTTTTAAAAAAATGCTAGAATTTAATTGTACAACTTTGCTAGAACTCTGAGAAGATTCTGATAACAGTCCTACCTTTCCAGGTAAATAATTTGTATGATTGTCTCATATATATATTTTTTTTAAAGATTTTATTTATTTATTTGACAGACAGAGATCACAAGTAGGCAGAGAGGCAGGCAGAGAGAGAGGAGGAAGCAGGCTCCCTGCTGAGCAGAGAGCCCGATGTGGGGCTCGATCCCAGGACTCCAAGATAATGACCTGAGCTGAAGGCAGAGGCTTAACCCACTGAGCCACCTAGGCGCCCCAATTGTTTCATATTTTGATCAATAATTATGAAACGCTCAGAATGTTTTTCGTAATTTCCTCAGTGTCAAAAAATCTTGCTTTTAGTTTTTAAAATAACAAACTTTTTAAAAAAATGCAGAAACATCTTATTTTTTCATGCTAAATTCTATCAATATCTAAGAGACAACAAAAGTGGTCTCTTTCTTGATGAAAACTTTAATGATATTTCAAGTAGAGGTGTTAATTTATCTCCCTGAATCCTTTCATATTTTGTCTTCTGTTATGATCATGCATGTTTTATTTTGATATAAGACAATTTTTAAGTGACTTACTTCTTTCCAAAATATTAAAATTCCTTCCATGCCTATTCATCTTCATTTACCTTCTATCATTGAGGTCAGATCTTTAAATGGTAGAAGTAAAAGAGTACCTTTTGCATAAATGAACAGAACTAGTAAATAAAGTCAGTATTTGCATTTGTTGACCAGTATTCCTGCAATTAGCAGATAATAATTGATAAAAAGGAAAAACAGTATGTTTACTTTTTGTAAGTGATTAGAGAGAGAACCCTATTAAGTAGAAAGAACAGTAGTTCATTCAAATGTCTGATTACCTGGATTTTGTATCTTATTGTACAACTATCCACATAAAATTGGATGAATCTTAAATATCTTTTGATCTCAGTATCCTCATATTTAAATTATCAAAAGGCTACAGTTAGTTCTAAGTTACCTGTATGCTAAAAAAAAATGTGATTTTTACATCTGGATACATTTTATCACAAATATGTCAATGTATCTGTAATTTGGATCCAAAAATATCCCTAATGCTTTACTTCCTAGCTTAAGTATCCAGAACTTTGTCTTAACAATTTTTTCAGTATAATAATTTTGTGACATAAATTCTGTCTTTAAATAAAAAGAATTCTGTGAAGTGTTTCTTACCTGAATGGAGCCTCACAGCACTTTTAATTTTATTATGAAATAAAACAACAATAATCTTTGATGGAATTATCTTTAGTTCATTCACTATCTTGAGATAGCTAGGTGGGAATGAGTTATTTTACTTTGGAAAAACTCTGATAAGGGAGAAGAATCTGTCCTTTTTCTGAGTATTAAAGAAGTCAGCAAACCTGATGGCTCAAGTTTATCTTTTTTATAAAAATATATGATTTTTGAGAATGACTAGAGGAGGAAGACCATTCAACCACGAGTTGGTTTACTAAGTATCCTTCAATGTCAACAGTATGAAATCCATAGCAAATTTATTCTTTTAGAGAATGTTATCCTTGTTCTGGGTTTATAACTGAGGTCTAGACCAAACTATGCTATTAAGCCAAAGTTATCATATTTTTTAAAAACCCACATAAATATATTATTTAAAAATGTTTATGTCAAACATGTTAAATATTTATGCCAAATGTGATGCAATTATTCAAAATTTCTAATTCAACACTAGGCTTGTGAATCCTTCTGTCAAATTAAGTGTAAAAATTAATTGGCAAAAAAAATTGGTAGGATCTGTATCCCTTGGTTGAACATGGTTACAAATATATATTTTCTTATATTATGACAAATACTATATAGAGATATAATGACCCATTTTTCAAATTTAAAATCATAGTTATCTAAATGTTTTATCTATGTATTTTGATGCCATAATATTTTCAATCAATTTTATAATGCTGATTCCATCTGTTCACACTTGAAAAGTTGACTTTTATGTGGTGAATAATCTAGGAATCTATTTAGATAATTTCATAACCTTATCACAGATTTTGTATTAAAACATTACAAAGATTTGCATGTTACTGAATTACATTTTATAGGAGACTTTATTTCTGCCACAGTTTTCTTTTATATGGAGTACTTTAGAAATCTTGTCAAAAGTCAAGTTATGATTATGTTTGTGACTTTATAAATTATGTGCTTTATAACTGTACTTGTGATAGGTCAAACAGGTGAAAACTATTTGCTTGCAACAATTCTTCGTTTTATCTCTTGCACATGGTTAAATATGTGCACATCTAAGCATATGGTTAATCAGGGCTTTGGGGGGATTAAAAAATGATCCCAACTTATTATATCCCAACTTATTATTATGATTTCATTTTTTTTAAGATTTTATTTATTTATTTGACAGAGAGAAATCACAAGTAGGCAGAGAGGCAGGCAGAGAGAGAGGAGGAAGCAGACTCCCTGCTGAGCAGAAAGCCCGATGTGGGGCTTGAACCCAGGACCTGGGATCATGACCTGAGCCGAAGGCAGTGGCTTAACCCACTGAGCCACCCAGGCACCCCTGGTTTCATCTTTTTTATGATTGCCACCTTTAATGACACAGTCTACAAAGGTTAATGATACACTGGATAGTATCAGAATGCCAATTAAAGGGTAATAATCATTCCAAAGGTTAATGCTTATAACTCTTAAAAGAGAATAAATTGGTGGAATGCAATCCATTTTAGGGAAAACTTCCCTTCTATGATGATGTGATCAATTATACTATTGACAGTTCAACAGACATAATAATTTCATCCATTACCCTTACCATGTCTTAAAAAAAGCTTTGGCATATGGAAGGTATAAATCTTTTCATTTAGCATCCTTAAAAAAAGGACTTACTTTGAGTATTATTATTTGAATGAGAGAAAAGGAGAGCTGTCTCGGGTTTTGGAGAAGTTAAAATGCACCCAATAAAAATGCCACAGCTGTGTGGTGTTATTGAAGTATTAAACTAAAGTCATCGCCAAATGTCCTATTAACATACATGCATATATTTATACAAAAGCACCAACCAGAATTTAGTTTCCTCTTGAAAACCTCAAGAGTTTATAGAGTGATACAGAACAAAACTATTCTGTAAATAATAGGTTAGAAGAAAGAACTATCATATCTGAGCATTATGAACCTTACCTCATTCTGAAAAGGAGCTGAAGTAAAGTAAGAGGAATGGTCTGCTGGCTCCTAATTCATGAAGCAACAATGATGAATGAGTGGAAGTTAGCTCCAGCTGTAGCTGTATTTTAGCTCCTAGATACTTTTTCCTGCTAGAGGCACTGGAAAAAATAAAAATTAAAAAAAAGAAGACCCCAAAAATTTCCGATTAGCAATAAACAAATGGCTTCTTTAAAGAGGTATCTCTATAGTGTCCAACAGGGAGTCTAATCAGTTTTCTGGAAGAGAACTGCTTCTTTGTTAACAGCTACAAAAACGTCCAAAGGCGTGTAACTCTTTTGGGGCCAAGTTAGATATCTTGGAAACACTGTGTTCAGCAGTTTTAGATTTCCCAAAGTTATCCAAGTTCAACATCCTATGGGGAGGTAAAGAAAATAATACTAGGCTTAATGGCTCAAGATCCTGTAAAGGGGGAAAAACGCGAAATACAAGGCTAAATTTAGGAGACCAGAATAAACTAGTAATATTTACCTGTTGCCTTATTTTTCTCAGGATAATTTAGCTCCACTTTTATATAAAAATATTTCCTTAACAAGTCACCAAAATCTTACCTGGAAACCCAAAGTCCTTTCTTGATCTCTCTCCTCATTCATATACTTCTGGTTGAAATTAAACCCTTTTACATCCACAGCCATAAAATCAATGTGCCCACAGTCACTCCATTAGATAGATCCATCACACCTGGAAAGTAATCATATAGGAAAATTCAGGAATTGTAGACCAGAAGAACATTGCTCAATTTTGCTGAATTCTAATTCTGCAACTATAAAATGGGAATTAAAATGCCTGTCACATAAATTTAGAATGAATATTAAATAAAAATGAGATACTGATAAACCAGAGCTACTAAAATAAGTTATCTAACTATATGTAATGTTTTATCTCATTTATTGCCTTAAATATTTCCTTTCTTTGATATTAATTTTGAGTACTTATAAAAATTTTAATAGTTGCAAATGGAATCATGCATATTTATTTTTTAAGACCTTCTCTTTGTCTCTCTCTGCCCTCCCTCATACATATATGTAACATATTTCAAAAAGTACTATTCTTTTTGAACTTATTTACTGAAAACATTGGGCTTTCTTTTCATTTGTGATTTATTTTTTGAACTGAATTTAATTTTTTTTCGGTGTTCCAAAATTCATTGTTTATGCACCACACCCAGTGCTCCATGCAATATGTGCCCTCCATAATACCCACCACCAGGCTCACCCAACCCTCCATCCTCCTCCCCTCCAAAACCCTCAGTTTGTTTCTCAGAGTCCATAGTCTCTCATGGTTTGTCTCCCCCTCCGATTTACCTCATCTCACTCTCCTCTCCATCTCCCATTGTCCTCTGTGTTATTCCTTATGCTCCATAAGTAAGTGAAACCATATGATACTTGACTCTCTCTGCTTGACTTATTTCACTCAGCATAATCTCTTCCAGTACCATCCACGTTGATATAAAAGTTGGGTTTTCATCCTTTCTGATGGAAGCATGATACTCTATTGTATATATGGACCATATCTTCCTTATCCATTCATCCATTGAAGGGCATTTTGGTTCTTTCCACAGTTTGGCAACTGTGGCCATTGCTGCTATGAACATTGGGGTACAGGTGGCCCCTCTTTTCACTACATCTGTATTTTTGGGGTAAAGTAGAACCCATCAACAAAACTAGAAGCTGGTTTTTTGAAAGAATCAATAAGATTGATAAACCATTGGCCTAACTAATCCAAAAGAAAAGAGAGAGGACCAAAATTAATAAAACTATGAATGAAAAGGGAGAGATCATGACTAACACCAAGGAAATAGAAACAATCATCAGAAATTATTATCAATAGTTATATGCCAATAAGTTAAGCAACCTAGATAAAATGGATGAATTCCTGGAACCAATAAACTTCCAAAACTGTATCAGGAAGAGATTGACAACCTTAATAGACCAATATCTAGTAACAAAATTGAGGCAGTGATAAAAAACCTCCCAAAAAATAAGAGCTTAGGACCTGATGGATTCCCTGGAGAATTCTACCAAACATTCAAAGAAGAAATGATACCTGTTCTTCTGAAGCAGTTTCAAAAAATAGAAACAGAAGGAAAACTTCCAGATTCTTTTTATGAAGCCAACATTACCCTGATCCCCAAACCAGGCAAATACCCCACCAAAAGGGAGAAGTTCAGACCAATATCCCTGATGAATATGGCTGCTAAGATTCTCAACAGGATCCTAGCTAATAGGATCCAACAGTACATTAAAAAGATTACCCACCATGACCAGATGGGATTATTTCTGGGAGGCAAGGGTGGTTCAACATTCGCAAATCAATCAGTGTGATAGAACAAATTAATAAGAGAAGAGAGAAGAATCACATGGTTCTCTCAATAGATGAAGAAAAAGCATTTGACAAGATACAACATCCATTCCTGATTAAAACGATTCAAAGTATAGGGATAGAGGGAACATTCTTCAACTTCATTAAATCTATCTATGAAAAACCCACCGCAAATATCCTCAACAGGGAAAAGCTGACATCCTTCCCTTTGAGACCAGGAACATGACAAGGATGCCCACTCTCACCACTCTTGGTCAACATAATACTAGAAATACTAGCAACAGCAATCAGACAAGAAAAAGAAATAAATGGTATTCAAATTGGCAATGAAGAAGTCAAACTCTCTCTCTCCACAGATGACATGATACTTTATATGGAAAACTCAAAAGACTCCACTCCCAAACTACTAGAACTCATACAGCAATTCAGTAATGTGGCAGGATACAAAATCAACGTACAGAAATCAGTTGCTTTCTTATACATTAAGAATGAAAATATAGAAAGAGAAATTAGAGAATTGATTCCATTTACTATAGCACCAAGAACCATAAAATACCTGGAAATAAACCTAACCAAAGAGGTAAGGGATCTGTACTCAAGGAACTATGGAACACTCATGAAAGAAATTGAAGAAGACACAAAAAGATGGAAGACAACTCCATTATGGATTGGAAGAATAAACATTATTAAAATGTCTATACTCCCTAGAGCAATCTACACTTTTAATGCCATCCTGATCAAAAGTCCACCAGCACTTTTCAAAGAGCTGGAACAAACAATCCTAAAATTTGTATGAAACCTCCCGAATTGCTAAGGAAATGTTGAAAAAGAAAACAAAACTGGGGGCATCAAGTTGCATGATTTCAAAATGTACTATTTCAACTAACAACAAATTATTGCCTGTTGAAGGTGTAACATGCCTACACACCCATTACCCAGTTAAGGAATAAAATATTTTATCAATAAAATTGAGTTATCTATACATACCTCCTCTCTTCTGTTACTCCTTCCTTGCTCTCAATCCCAAAAGAGATAACTAATCTCATGAGTTTTAAAAAGATCTTTTACATTACTTTCTTTTTTACATTTATTGCATATATCCATATTATAGCTCCATAATATACTTGCTTTAAATTTTAAATAAATAGCATCATAAATACAGTAGAAATACATACTACAGTAGATATTTTTCTGGGGCTTTCTTTTCTCACCTAATATTGTGTTGATGAATTTCATTCATGTTGCTACATAAACATTTCTTTCTTTTTAATGCCAAAACAGTATTCTGTGTTCTAACTAAACCACAATCTATCCATCATTACTTGAAGTTTATCATTTTAAACTTATTTTCTATTATAAGGGTCTTAGTCTGTCCCTGTTGTTGTATGAAAATATCACAGACTAGGTAGTTTATGAACAACATTTTTTTCTCACACTTATGGAGGAGGGGAAGTCTAAGGTTATGATGCCAGAGGAATAAGTGTTCGGTGAAGGCCCACTTCCTAGATGGCACCTTTTTGCTATGGTAGCTCTCTTTTATAAGGGGTCAAGGAACTCTCTTTTAAATGGGGTCTGTTTTATAAGAGCACTAATTCCAATCATGAGATTTCCATCCTCATGACCTAATCATTTCTCAAAGGCCCCAACTTCCTAACATCATCACATTAGGTGTTAGGATTCTAATGTATGAAATTTGGGGGCAGGCACAAAAACATTCAGACTCTAACAATGATATACTTAGCAATATTGGTTTACATATGTCCCTATTATATTTTATTTATTTTTATATTTATTTTGAAATATTGTAATCAGTCATGAACCTACTACTCAAAACAATAAGCACACACTTACCAATAACTTACGTGTCTATGTTCTCACGCTATCTTCCACTGCTTTTTTTTCTGTGTGTGTGTGTAAGTATTGTTGCATGTATATGTATGTGTTTGAACAATATATTATTTAGAATTGATTGCTTTTTAATTTTATAGAATAGATGCCAGACTTTATTTAGTCTGGGACTTTTCTTCACTCAGAATTGCACATATTTTCTAGTTGGGAATTGGGAAATTTTTATATAATCTGGATGCAATTTTTTTGTAAGATATATGATTTGCAGATGTATTTTTCTGAGTCTGGGGCTTGCCCTTTTATTTTTTTAACAATGTTTTTTGCAGTGCAAACATTTTCAGTTTTGATCAAATCTAATTTAAGATTTTCTTCTCCATAGGGCGGTCTTGGTGTCATATCTAAAGTGTCATACATACATTTTCTTCTAGAAGTTTTATAGTTTTACAGTTTATATTTAGATATAATACCCATTTTGAGTTTCCTTTTTTCTACCTCTTCTCATACAAGGCAGGTGATGGTATTGGGGATGAGACCATGAGTTTGATGGCGGCTTTGGTAGTGGCTGCTGTTTTTGCCTTGATGCAGTGGGTTTCTATGAAGGTCTTTAGCCCACAGTCTTTTTGATCTTCATCCTACAGATTAAAGCAGTTTTTCTGTAGGAAAAGAGGGGATTTGGGTGTAGACAGAATTTTAGCAGTGGCTGCTACTGCCCTATCCTAGCTGGCACCTCAGAAGCAGCTTTCTCAGGGTACTCCCCAATCTGTCCCACAAACATGTTTTCCTGGAAAAACAGCCTGAGAGAGTGTGAGAACCTCCTTTGTCATGGCCAACAGGGGCCACATACTTTTAATCCAGCAGACACACAGCCATTACTAATTGTTAAAAATTTCTAGCTGAATCTTTCTTTAGGCTTATGGATTTGTCTGTTTTTCCTTTAGTTCTGTCAACTTTTGTTTCATATATTTTAAAGCACTTTTAGTAAGTCTATACATATTGTGATTATGTTGAGTTCTTATATGAGTTCCATTTTCTTACTCAAAATTGTGTTCAAGTCTACCTCATCTATTATTAATATTGCTGCATTTGCTTTCTTATACTTAGTGTTTTCATGTTACTTTTGCCCTTGTTTTTACTTTCAAACTATCCTCATCTTTATGGTAAAATGGATACATTCTCTCCCCTTTTCTACATTTTTCTTTCTTTCTTTTTGTCTACTAAATTAGAAAAATAGCTCATTTAATTTTCATCTTAATAATTACTAAAAAAATGAGGAAGCCTATACAAATCCTTTTGCTACTTGAATCTTACAGGTTCTAATATATATTTTACTTATAATTAGTTCTTAGTGTATACGTTTTCTTTTTTATTTAAAGATTTATTTATTTGAGAGATAGCATGTGCAGGGGGAGGGGCAAAAGGAGAGGAGGAGACAGAGAAGCACACTTCCTCCTGAGCATGGAGCCCAATGTAGGGCTTGGTCTCACGACCTGGAGATCATGACCTGAGCTGAAATCATGACTCTGACACTTACCTGACTGAGCCATCCAGGTGCTCCTTCATTGCTATTCCAAGTACTCTTGATCTATGAGTAATTAAGAAGTATTTTCCTAAAATTTAAATGGCTTGGGATTTATTTATCTATTAAAATTGATACATATATTATGATCAGAAAAATAAATCTTTCTTTCATATGCCTAATAAATGTTGTTTTCCTTATCTATTACATGTCCTTTTATTATTTTTTAAAAAAAATTTACTTACTTGAGAGAGAGACAGAGACAGAGAGACAGAGAGAAAGCATGAGGAGGAAGGAGGGGCAGAGGGAGAAGCAGACTTCACGCCAGCAAGGAGCTCAATCCCAGGCCCCCAAGATCAATGAGCTGAGTCAGAGGCAGATGCTTACCCCACTGAGCCACCCAGGCATCCCTATTACATGTCCTTTAATAAACATACTCACTTTCTAATATTTTATGCATATCTAGTTATTATATTAATCTTGTTATTTTTTCAGTCATTAGATTGAAACAATAATTTTAACAATAAGAAATAAAATTTTTATAGCTCCTACTCCATGTCAGGAACAGCAGAGTTAGTTTTATGTGTACTAAGTAATTTAGTTTTTAAAAATGAGTCTATGATATAACCAGTATTATTATGACTTTATATGAAGAAATTGAATCACTAAGTAGTAATTTGTGAAAGATACAATAGCTAGTAAAAGGGGAAAATGATATCGGATAATCTGAAAAATACTTCTAAAGAGGAATGGTTTAATGGATACTTTTCATTTCTCATATTTCTAGTTGGTGATATTTATGTTTTTGGATTATTATTTCATATGCTAATATTCCTTTAGCTTTTTAAGTATGTCTATTTCTTTAATTTAAAATGCTTGATTTTGGTAGACTCTTCAGTCATGTGTATGTGTGTTCGTGCATGTACACAAACACATTTCCTTTGAAATGATTGTGTTAAGAACGTATCTTGTTACTTCAGTCTGGAGCTTGTTGTGCTCTGGAGATATCAGCTATTCTCTCAGTCAAAATATATTGGCAAAGGCCAAGACCCAGTGCTTGGGACAGCCAATTAATTCAGTGGTAGGGAGAAAACAAGCTATAATTTGAAGACCCCCCGGCACCATAAAATCAGTCAATCATCTCTTCACACCACAGAACATTTTATCAGGTCAAGGCTTCATCCTCTGCTAATGAGGAAAAAAAGCAACAATGGTGCTGATTGCCTTTAGATTACTTTTTACCAGGCCAGGAGGTTTGTATAGGGTGGAAAGCAACACCCTATTTTGTCATCTGCTCAACTGCTCAAAAGCACAAGAAATTCTGCATTGATTTTGTTATTGAAGTATCACAAAAAGGTCTAAGACAAATTAGGTGCAGGGCCTGATGCTGTTTCTTCCAAGTTTATGATTTCCACTGTTTCATTCATTCATTGCCACCTATCCTAGGCCAAAATCACCATCCAAATATACACAAGATTAGACCAGTTTCCCTTATGACCCAAGTGACTTCCTAGACCATGGTGTCTTCTTGTTTCCTTTCATATTATCTCTAGGATTTATCTTGAAGAATGGAAGGAGTAGTTTGGTTCAGAATCTTGATAGGAACACATTAAATGCCATATATATATATATATATATATATATGAAAAACAAAGAGTATCTGGATGAAAAACAAACCCAAAAAAACTCCATTCTGCTTATAAGAAACACATTATAATGAATTAAATGAAAGTAAAAGAATAGAAATGATACGCAAAAATTAACCCAAAGAAAACTGGTATATTAATGCTAGACAAAATATATTTTAAGAGGCATTTTATGAAAGGTAAGTAATTTTGTAGTGATAAATGGTTTAATTCACTGGAGATATACAAAATTAAATAAATTTGCATAAGCATAATAATATAGCCTCAAAATATTAAGCAAAAAAAACCAGACAAACCTATAACAATAGGAAACTTTAATACATGTCTTTCAGTAACTGATAGAAAAAAAGAAAATTGGTAGCATATAAATAGAAGGTCTGAACAACTTCAGTCTGCTATTTGGTCTAATTGAGTAAGTAGCATTACACTCAACAATGGTAGAGGATATATTGTTTACAAGTACACATGGGAAAGTTATCAAATTAACTATATACTGGACCATAAAACAAGTCTCGACAAATTTGAAAGGACTCAAATGTTAGAGACTATATATTCCAACTATCTTGCAACTGAGCTAGAAACTACTACTGTTATTGTTACTATATTATTATTAACATAAGCACTACTATTGTTGTTGTTACTAATACAATGAAAATAAAGACATCTATCCAGTGTGACATATTGGGAAATTTAGTAATACACTTCAAACTCGCTCAAGAAGTCAAGAAATCAATATGGAATTGAGAAGATATTTTGAAGGGGCAGCGGGTGGCTCAGTAGGTAAAATGGCCAGCTCTTGATTTTGGCTCAGGTCATGATCTCAGGGTCCTGGGATCAAGCTCTGTTTAGGGCTCTGCACTCAGTGTGGAGTTTGCTTGAGGATTCTTCCTCTCCCTCTGCTCTTCCCCCTGCTTGTTCTCTCTTAAAATAAATAAATAAATAAATAAATATTTTATTTTAAAAAAGAAGATATTTTGAAGTAAATTAGTGTAGAAAGGTTAATGTGGCTATTATTAAAATAATGGCCTCCAGTAAATTCTACCCTAAAATAATGGCCTCCAGTAAATTCTACCATCCCATTTCACCATATCTTGTCTCCTTGAGAATGTATCATTACTACTCTTTCAGGGAGATTCTATTTTTCCTTTCTCCTTTCTTATCTGAGCTTGTTTCTTTTGGTAGCTACTCTCAAAGATGGTCCACAATGAACCAAACCAAATCACAATGACCCCAAAATTCAAATTTTTGTGTAGATTCTCCCATGCCAAATCTAGGTTGTGATTATTGTATTCAGTATAATTGAGAAAAGGCTACTATAACACTTATGCATTTAAGAAAACCAGAAAGCTTCCCCTTTAATGATTTTGGGAAGTCTGAGCTGTTTAAGAAAGCTAACTATCATACTGAAGAGACCATGTAGAAAAACCACATGGATGACCATGTGAAGAAACAAGGCCTTACTACTATATGAAGATAGAAATGCATACCTCCTAGGGCCCTGAATCCAGCTTTCCCATTGCCTTTGGAAGAGATTGTTCAATGTGACTGAACCATCTTGAAGCTTCCATCTTAAGCCCCCAGATGATTTTTATCCCCAGATGAAGTCTTTTATCTGTCTACCCACCCATCCAATGAGAAACCCCCAGCTTGCCATTTTGTTGCTGTATGACTTTATGTAATCTATTTAAACATTTCTAACTGTCAGTTTCCTTCTTTGTAAGAGGATATATTACTGGTATGATATTATTTCAGATGAATTGAGATTTAAATAAGAATATATTCGAAGTTTATAATAAGCATGTGCCATAATTGCTAAAAATCTATAAAATTAAAAAAAAATTGCAATGACTACAAAATGGAAATATTTTATTTTCTTCTAAATATAGTGAGGAACTTATAAGAAACTATTCTATAAAACTTCTTGTGCATACTCTATGGAAATTGCTAATTATATTTTACATTATATTTTCTGTCTTCTTTATAAAGACCCATTGAAGAAAGCTTTTCAGATCTAAATACCAGAAATCATTTTAGTTATGAACAACTAACATACTTATAATTTTTACACATTTTATATAAATTATCATAAAATTGTTCTTTGGATTAGATGTTAAAAATTTCCAAGCCAAATGAAGATTTCTCTCAATCAGATAAGCATACAGGTCTTTACTGCTAGCAGTGTATACTCCAGTTCCACTCCTGGTTTTAGGCAATAAAATTTTGCATTTAAGAAGTTTGTCTCTAAAATCAAACTGAATCACATTTAATTATTATTAATTTAAGTATTTAATAATACTTCATCCTCTTAAAATGGGGGTGATGGTAGAATACATGGTCCATTTTGAACACAGTGAATATGAACTTTATCCTATTGCTACTTGCTAGCTCATGGTAGGAAAAAAAAATAAGTCAATGTTTACTGAGTGAATATAACATAGAGCATGACATAAAAGATAAGAGCTCAAGTCAGGAAATCTGGAATCAATCAATTTGTAAATTTACTTTTGACTTTTATTTTCTTTTATCTTCAGTCAATTTTTAACCAAAGGTTTTTCAAGGCTTGATATTTGTGAATCATCGATGGGTTATATTTGTATGATGAATATTATTTTGCTTTCAGAGATTGCACATGACCACATAGGGTCACATTATATAGATGTGAGAGTTTATACTAGGAAGCCTGCTAATTTAAGAAAGTAAAAATCCATACAAAATATGTATACTGAAAATGCAAATCTGGGCTTTATCATTCTGCTCATGACCTTGGACAGTTCCTTAAAATCTCTGGCCTCAAATGCTATCAAATATAATATGGTAATGAAAAAGCAAATGTGTTTAGCAATACGAAACTTTACCCAACAGTTGTTTACATTTTCTTCTCTACAACTTTTATTTTATTTCCTGTATGATTTGGTTAGCTTTTTGGGAAAACTCACAAAACTCATGGCTAACATGGTTCACACACATAAGAGAAAACAACAGTTATAAACTCAAGCTATTATTATGAAAAATTACATATAGAAATACTTTTTCAGTGGAATTTTATATTGTCAATTTAAATTACAAATTGTTTATACACACTTGTGTGTGTGTGTTTGTGTGTTTGAGGATAGAGGCTAAAACATGTTGAAGAGTCCATGTGCAATTTCCTCTGAGAAAGAATAAGAAAACTGTCAGTTATTTATGTCCTCCCCCCACAAAATAAGACACATAAGAAGGAATCCTATACCTGCAGATTTTTTAGTATAAACAGGTTTTGTATCAAAGTAGCTAACAATTTTAAAAAGTGAGGGGCAAAATATATGATTATTTTCTCTAAATAAGTATATAAAGGAAAATTCTGTGATTTTTGATGCCTTGGGCCATAAATAATATGTGCTATAAATATCCTCTGATTATCACCGAAATTTCCCTGTCCCTCCCCTAATTCACTTTGAAAATGTTTAAGATTACAAATACCCCTAAGATAAGTCATTTGTACATTGTATAGTATACATACCTAGTTACATGTATGCCGATTCATGCAGTTCCAGGAATACAGAAAAGCTATACTCATGTTTCTAATTCTATAAATAAATGATAATAATGGCAACTTCTCCTTTTAGTGTGTTCTCTATTCTTTTGTGCATTGATCATGAAATATTGGTGAAGATCGAATACTGAAATATGATAATTTTTGTAGTTTTAATATGGTAATATATTTCTCATTGTTATAGATAAGTTTGAGATATAAAGTCTTGTTTACATATTCAGTGAGAAATCTATTTCTAAGCCTCTGGCTTTTAAATTTTTTGTGACTTTTCTTGCTTTGTGACAGTTGTAGCAAATATTTTGCTCATCATGTAGTGTAACTGGCATTCTGCCACAATTACTTAGACCCAGCCACGGACTGTTAGCTCTAGGGAACTGCCAGGATGAAGTAAAGCTTTTTCAAACTCTGAGTAATTAACAGAAATGTTTACAAGGGGGAAAAAGTGTATATCAAATCTCCTTTAAAACATCAGTAGATTTTGAGCTTGCTCTAAATTTGAATATTTCAAAAGCTGCACTAAGGTTCTATTGTAGATGTTTCCTACTGCCTTAAAAGCCTTGCCTGAATTTGTTCATTAGCAAGATCATATAAATTATATCAATAAAGATACACAGAATGACATTTAAGAAAATATTATATTTTGCACAAGAATTTAAGGCAATGTGATTAAGAATAAATGATTAAATTAAGTGTTACTGGGTACATACATAAACTGGTTAAAGTTATGTGTGAGAGGAATTGCTGGTGACAAAACAGACATTAAAATCTGGGTTTGTAATACTACCTAAGATAAAATGGGCTAAGCTTATCATAACTGTTCATTAGATGGAGGTTTCTTGGTAGAAAGATTATACCTGATCGCTTCAATGTCATACATCATTTCCATCTTCCTGAATTCACAGAAAAATACAATTTTATCTGACAGTTCTGATTTCTCTCTAAGGTAGGCTGCCTACAATTAGGGGACAATGCAGGCACATTGCTCAAAACTTAATTGATATAGCCTACCAAATTGAAAAAAAAGTGTTTCACTATTTAAAAATTCTTCAATTTGGCATAAATAAAAATCAATAGAAGTTTGTCAATATTCACAGAGATTCCAAAGTTTTTGAAAATCAACACAAATTTTCTAGTTCAGCTTCTCTTTGTTTAAAGAAACATCACGTGTAAAAATGTTAAATCTCTTTGAGTCTACATAGGTAAAATATAAAGAAGCATTCAATACTTGCTTGTTAAATAAAAATGTTTTATAAATGTGCATGTAATCAATGAAGAAACTTTATTTTTCTTTTTGCTTAAATTAGATGCATACAGTAGGCATTCGTTCATATCTAGTTAAGTATTTTTGATAGATGATAGAGAGACAGATAATATTATACAATTAGGTCAAAATATTTACATGTGGAGACAAAGTGAATTATTACTCATCTATTAGGAGCTCTTTCTCTAGTTATCATTTATACATATGGCCTAAAGTTGATTGTCTGGTCTTAGTTACCCATATTGGTTACATACTTTTAGTATTCAGTATGTTTTAAGCAGGAAGTTCTTTAGTTAATATTCTTAAAGGAAATTAAATATAAAATGACATATTTATTGAAGTTAGTTATGAAAAACACTTGGTCCAATGTACTTTCAGTGTGAAAAATACTATTATAAGAAAAATATAATCTCTCCATAAACCAAATTATTCAGGAAGACACTAGCATAAATCCCCAAAATATTCTTTCAAAAGACATTATGCACATCCTCTATTCTTCCATCAAACTTTTTTAAAAGAGTTATTCAATTGAGGGAGAGAGATGGGGGTGTAAAGGGGCAGAGGGATGGGGAGAGTCTTAAGCAGACTCTATGCTGAGTGCAGAATCTGACCTGGGCCTCCATTTCTTGACCTTGAGATCATGACCTGAGCTGAAGCCAAGAGTCAGAGGCTTAACCAACTGCACTACACAGGCACCCCACTTCTATCAAATTTTTGTCAAATTATCTTATTTACTTGTCTAATAATTTAAGGTAGATAATTAGAAATATTTCTTTCAAATTATTATGCTTAAGATGTATATCTCTTGGGGCGCCTGGGTGGCTCAGTGGGTTAAGCCGCTGCCTTCGGCTCAGGTCATGATCTCAGGGTCCTGGGATCGAGCCCCGCATTGGGCTCTCTGCTCAGCAGGGAGCCTGCTTCCTCCTCTCTCTACCTGCCTCTCTGCCTGCTTGTGATCTCTCTCTGTCAAATAAATAAATAAAATCTTTAAAAAAAAAAAGATGTATATCTCTTATCTGAGAAGATGTGAAGGAACATTAGAGCACAGTTTTTCCATTTACTTATTTATTCATTATACATTAATCACCTGATTTGTCAGTAACTTTTTTAGACCCTCTTCCATGAACATTAGCACTATTTAATTTGTCTAAATCTGTTATTGCTTTTGGCAATTTGGGAGGCACCAAGGGATAATATAAAAAACTGATACAATATAATACAACAAACATAATACAACATGGCATAATATAACAGCATAATTTAAGAGAAAGGTTAAATTTTAGGTGAAAAAAGAACTTGGATAGGCAGGGGATATCAGTGATATGAGGTCAGAAAGGATCATATTGTTGATAGTTGACAAGTGGAACAACTAAGAGTAAAAATGATCACTAAATTAATATAGACATTGGATTGTATGTTTGGAATAAAAGCTTGGGGAAAAGCACTGTGGTTATTGCTTTGACTGCTCTACACCTGGATCAGCTCTCCAGTGTACTTTTCACTCTTCAGGGAGAGATTATTTGCAAGGGGAACCTCAAAATTTCTCTAGAAGCACACTTTTCATTTAGTCAGAAACTAAGGAAAAGCCCAAAGTCTCCTAGAACAGAGGCTACACCATTAGGAATGACTTATTCAATATACAGTGCAAACTACAAAAATACATTGTCTATAGAACAAAACTCTGGTACCTAATATGATATTATTATGACAACATTTCATCAAGAAAAATAAAATAAACCTTTAGATGGGACTTAATTTTTCCACATTGGTTCATTTTTGGATGACTTAAAAATATTCTTAATTCAGTGTATATGCAGCAATTTGCTGGGGTTGGTTGATTTAAGAAGACTGGTCCAGGAGAGGAAATTTGACATAGCAGAAATCTCTGGTGTAATTTAAGAGAAAGCATTTAAAAATCATTGTGATGCAAGAATGCTAGGGTGAGTCAATCAAGAGACATAATAATAGAGATTTAAGAGCATAGAGTCTGGAGTTAGAGTGCTTGGGTTTAGCTTTGTGACATACAAAGTGGGTAATATACTGAGCTCTGATTTGAAATGATACTGAGACTATTCAAAGCAGTGTTTGTTAAACTTCAGTCTGATTAAAAATGTCCTAGAGGAGATTGTTAAAAATGCTCATCATTGTTCTTAATACCACATTTTGATTTGATAGATCAAGGTCAATCTGATGCAGTAGGTCTCCGGACCAAAAATTTTAGGAGTATTTATTTAAAAATGCTATTTTTCTTTTCAGAAAATCCATTTTGATCTTTTTAAAAGTCTTCTAGGTCAGCTGCTGAAGGAATGACTCCTGGGAAAGGCAAATTACTGCACAAGTTTATAAATTACTAAAAATAATATATGCATAACAATGATTCTCTCAATTTTCATTGTGTGAGCTCTATATGTAAGCAACTCAAAATCTATGATTTGGGAGTATGCCTTACTAATCTGTTAGATTGAATTACCAATCAATATTGACTAGGACTTACATCATGGAATGCATATTAATGTATATTATTAGGTTTAATGAGCAATAAGATAAAAATAAGGTAAACTCATTATTTCTGAGAATTTTATTTACAATTTTAATAATAGCTTGGAAATATGTTCTAAGCTTGGGATTATTATTATTATTATTATTTTAAGATTTTATTTATTTATTCATGAAAGAGAGAGGAGCAGAGGGCCTGATGTGGGACTCAATCCCGGACCCAGAGCTGAAAGCAGATGATTAACGGATTGAGCCATCCAGGCACCCTTGGGATTTTTAAATGATGAATTTATTTAGTAGTCAATGCCAGCACATCATTGATTAGATGAAGATACCCAAAATGTGGAGCATGACTAGCCATTGTGATACAGAAAAAAATCTCTCTCACACACTTACTTGGTAAGATAAGGATATTAAACTTTATTAGTATTTAATTCATGAATTGGTATTAGTGCCATCTCATATCTTATAAGAAAGTGATGTATCATTTATGATAAGCAGAGAAGGGTAGGATTTTTCACATTGTAGGGACATTGACAATGATGGCTTCATTTATTCATTTGCTTTTCATATAGTACAGCTTGCCTGTTTCTGCTTATGACGACTTACAGATTTAACATGTAACTAATCTAACATGCACAAAATCAGCACAGGACATAGAAAACTGCAATGAAACAAAGTTTGAATATAAGCACAAGAAAATAAGAACATAGCAAAGTTGAACATTCTCAGTAATTGTTTAATGACTCATCAGCAAAATTACAGTATAAAACTAATGACAATTTGTAGTAGACTACTTAACATAAATTTTAAAATGTTTTGTCATTCTCTTTAAGATTTAGATTTTTTTTAAACATTTATTTATTTATTTGAGAGAAAGAGTGAGTGTGAGTTGGGGGATGGATAGAGGGAGCGAATCTTTATGCAGATTTCCCGCTCAGCATGGAGCTCAACTCAGGGCCTGATTCCTCCACCCATGAGATAATGACCGAAGCGAAACCAAAAGTCGGAAGATTAACTGACTGAGTCACCCAGGTGCCCAAAATTCAGATAGTATTTTTAAATATGAATGTGAAAATACTAGTTTTGCTTTCTTTAGTAAAAACACATTCTATGAAAAGAGAAAGAACTTTTAAATAGTTACTTAGAATAGTTTCCTTGGTGTTTTACTTTGTTATTTACAGTGAGATTTCTGTCATTTATAAAAGCCCTCTCATAGTAACATATTTAAAAATCTGTGAACAAAGAGTTTTTAATCTATTTAAAAGTCTTTCAAAGAAAGATGTGTTCTAAATATAAAAAGCAAAAAAACCATTGTATTTTCCATTACTTTATAAGAACAATTGAATAACATGAGGGAGAATGAAACTTTACAAGCAAAATTTTAACAAAAATATTTGCAGATTGTTTTTCAGAGTCCATAATCTCTTCATTGTTCACCTCCCCTTCCAATTTCCCCCAAATACCTTCTCCTAACTCCCCATGTCCTCCATGCTATTTGTTATGCTCCACAAATAAGTGAAACCATATGATAATTGACTCTCTCTGCTTGACTTATTTCACTCAGCATAATCTCTTTCAGTCCCATCCATGTTGCTACAAAAGTTGGGTATTCATCCTTTCTGATGGAGGCATAATACTCCATAGTGTATATGGACCACATCTTCCTTATCCATTCGTCCATTGAAGGGCATCTTGGTTCTTTCCACAGTTTGGCAACCGTGGCCATTGCTGCTATAAACATTAGGGTACAGATGGCCCTACTTTTCACTACATCTGTATCCTTGCGGTAAATACCCAGTAGTGCAATTGCAGGGTCATAGGGAAGTTCTATTTTTATTTTCTTGAGGAATCTTCACACTGTTCTCCAAAGAGGCTGCACCAACTTGCATTCCCACCAACAGTGTAAGAGGGTTCCCCTTTCTCCACATCCCCTCCAACACATGTTGTTTTCCTGTCTTGCTAATTTTGGCCATTCTAACTGGTGTAAGGTGGTATCTCAATGTGATTTTAATTTGAATCTCCCTGATGGCTAGTGATGATGAACATTTTTTCATGTGCCTGATAGCCATTTGTATGTCTTCATTGGAGAAGTGTCTGTTCATATCTTCTGCCCATTTTTTGATGTGATTATCTGTTTTGTGTGTGTTGAGTTTGAGGAGTTCTTTATAGATCCTGGATATCAATCTTTTGTCAGTACTGTCATTTGCAAATATCTTCTCCCATTCCGTGGGTTGCCTCTTTGTTTTCTTGACTGTTTCCTTTGCTGTGCAGAAGGTTTTGATTTTGATGAAGTCCCAAAAGTTTATTTTGGCTTTTGTTTCCTTTGCCTTTGGAGACATATCTTGAAAGAAGTTGCTGTGGTTATGCTGAAAATAAATTTTTAAAAAATGAAATAAATAAATAAATAAATAAATAAAAATGATTAAAAAATATTTGCAGAATCGCTAGATTAATTTGGAACCTGATCATCAAAATTTAGGAAACACAGCTAATAATGTATTTTGATTTTGATCCATTTACCTATGAAATCTGCTTTTCAGTTATGGTAGCCATTAAATTATCAATTACCAAAATAAACCTCCAAAGTACAAAGTTTTATGCCAAAACTTTAAAATATAATGAAGCATATTTAATCACGCTGCCTTTTAATAAACTCCACATGATTTGCAAGTAAATTGGACTACACACACGTGTTGATACATAGAGTAGAATAAGTCATATGTGAAACCAAAGATTTAAATTCAATAAGATTTGTACATAGGAAAATAGACTTCTTTGTTTTTATAATCGAACAATATTTTAAAGGATATGTTAATTTTATCTCATCCATTTTGATTTATATTTTTCGTTATCTTCCATAATGTAAAAAATATTTTAACACAACATTCCAAGAATAGAATAAAGCATTTTAAAAATAAGCACATACATAAACATATTTTAAGGTCATTCTTTAAGAAGTTTCACGATTAAAGATCAAAAAAGTTTGAAAACTAATGATGTTGGCATAAACATCTTTAGATCTTGACAATGATTCAATAATCAAAAATTTCTCTAAATTTAAAGCTAAGAGATATGGCCATGTGAAAACACGTATCTTATCAGTGTACAAGATTTTATTTACTTCTGAAGCCACAAACTCTAGATAAACATGACATAAAATAAGTTAATGAAAATGAAATGTGGATCCTCCTGAACTAAATCAGCATGTTTAGATACAAACATTAAGAACATGATTGAGGGCGCCTGGGTGGCTCAGTGGGTTAAGCCGCTGCCTTCGGCTCAGGTCATGATCTCAGGGTCCTGGGATCGAGTCCCGCATCGGGTTCTCTGCTCGGCAGAGATCCTGCTTCCCTCTCTCTCTCTCTGCCTGCCTCTCCATCTACTTGTGATCTCTGTCAAATAAATAAATAAAATCTTAAAAAAAAAAAAAAGAACATGATTGAGAAAATTTACTTTTATTGATATCTATTTTGAATATTAGTAGACAATGATTAAAAAGCACTGCAGCATTGGGGTGCCTGGGTGGCTCAGTAGGTTAAGCCTCTGCCTTCGACTCAGGTCATGATCTCAGGGTCCTCGGATGGGGTCCCATGTTGGGCTCTCTGCTCGGCAGAAAGCCTGCTTCCCCACTCTCTCTGCCTGCTTCTCTGACTACTTGTGATCTCTTTTTCTGTCAAATAAATAAATAAAATAATTTTTTAAAATGCACTGCAGCATTAAGTGTAAAAAGCATTTTTAAAACAAAATGATTCTGATTCTTGATTATTTCCTATAAGCATTTTAAAGCACAAAGATTTGGCTAAACTTCTTAACCTTAATGCCATCATAAGTTAATTAACACCAATACAAATTAACATAGCGGTATATAGAATGTCTCTGAGTATATAATATGTGTTTTACATGTAAAATGTTTGAAAAAACATGTTGCTATGAGAACCTGAACTATGAAAAATAATCCATGAGCCTGCAAATTCTACAGATCAAGAAACATCCATAAGATTATCCATATGTAAATAATGCATTTATAAGTCATTTTAGAGCACATAGTTCATTATTTGTTTTTAAATGCTTTACTATGAAATAAGATATAAACACCAAGTTTTGATAATATCGATATATTTGAAAATTTATGCAAATGTATGTTTCTTTAGTATAACATGGTACAGTATAGAATATTATAGTATTATGCATGATATAAAATAAAAAAGTGAACAAAATGGAATAATGTAAACAGGGATTATAAATCTAAATGTCTATATTTCAATGTGTATTAAACATAGGTGATTTTTTTTTATTTCTGCAAAGAAATATGCTCTCTCCAATTCTTTATATAACATTAACCTTGGAGTATATCACATGTTTTCAAACTTTTGGTAGAGATATAAATACATCAAAATCTTCTCCTAATATACTACAAATACCCAAAGAAGAGATAAAAAATGAAAGTAGACACTTCCAGTAGCAACCTGAAGAGGTGGGGACTGTAGGAGCCAGCAGCAAATATGTACATTACTGGTGGCCACTCAGGGACATGGAAAAAGTTCTGACAGATTTTATTTTCAACAGATATATCGATTTATATATGAAATCTACTGATTGCTTTTTGTCAGCTCCAACCTATAAGATGAGATAGAAGACAAATGATATACTCTGCTGACTACTACTATAATACCACATAAGTCCATGGACATTAATTTCTATTTCCTGGTAAAAGCTCTGAAACACTGATTAATGACATTATTCCCTCTGGGGGAAAATATTAGAAATTTTTACCACATTTACAAAAAACTTTGTTCTCCAAAGTAAAAGCTGAATAGCTGTTAATAAAATATGGGTATCATAAAGAGATGATCCTCTATTATTGTTCAAATGGGGTAGAATAGAATGAAGGAGAATCTTCACAGGAAGCCCAGATAAAACCCAGGAAAAGAAACTTGCTCCAAGTATGGTTGTAAAGTTAACATATGTAGTTGAGACCTATATAAATTCTACTTTTGTATGCAGTTAGTTATTAGTTCACATCTAATTTACTTCTCCTGCATTTCAACATTTTTCAAATCCATGAGAGAGTGACTCATCATTAGCCTGGAAAGACTGTAGGATGAAGTGAAAAGAGCATCAGCATAGAAGCTGTGTATTCTTCGGTTTGAATGTCATTTAGTGATATGGCTTTAATAACTCACTAAATCTCTGTAAGTTTCTATTCATTATTATATCTATTTCATAAGGTTTATTGTGATGATAAATACGTGAAGCCTCTTTACCACATAGTGTTGGTAATGGTCCTTGATGAATGTTAGTCTTCTCCTGATGCAGATTGTTTATATACCTGTAGTTCAGATGTTGAAAGAACATATATTTGCATACTATTAGGGTATATATTCAAATGCATATATTCAAATGATATTGAGGAGGATGATTCAAATTGTCCGCATGGCAAAGAGAGAAATGTGAACAATTTAAGTAAATCAAAATGAAAGATTATAAGCTGGTTATTTTATTTTCAAACACTGCTGGTGCAAATGCAAAATGGTACACCTGTTATGGAAGACAGTTCTGTAGTTTCTCAGAAATGTAGACATAATCTCATTATATGATCCAGAATCTTTGTTCTTAGATATTTCCTAACTGAATTAAATGCTTATGTCCACACAAAAACCTGCACACAAGTGTTTATACAAGCTTCATTCATAATTACCAAATGTAAGAAACCAAGATGTGTTTCAATAAGTTAATGGATAAACTGTGGCACAGTCATACAGGAGTGTTACACAGCAATGGAAAATGAGTTTTCAAACCAGGAAAAACATGAAGGAACCTTAAATTCACGTCAAAATTCATGTTAAATTCAATGAAAGAAGTCCATTTGAAAAGGCTATATACTGTAAGATTCTAACAATATGATGTACTAGAAGAGGTAAAACTAGAGAGACAGTAAAATTATCAGTAAAAAAAAATAGATTTCACATGGAAGAAAATGAGTGAAGGATTACTGAATATGTAGATTAAAAAAGAATATGATTCCATTTATTAATGTTTTGATACTTATGGCTTTTAGGTCTTACTCTTCCTTTTTCCCTTCTGCCCCACATCTGAGAAAACTGATAAGAAAATTGGGTACTCCTTTTAGCAACAGTAGAATTTTGAATCATAAAAGTTCCTGCCTTTGGGATATTCTCACTCCTGCCATAGTCCCAGGAACCATAAAACCTCAAGCCAGTTTCCTTATTATTTTCTGATCCATTTGGGAGCCACTCTGCTTTCCCTACAAAGCCTTAACCTTCCTTATTATTTTTTGATCCATTTCGGAGCCACTCTGCTTTCCCTACAAAGCCTTAACCTTTTTACAAACTCTTAGGGTGCATATGTTATCATCATTAACATCAGAACCAAGTTTTGGGTGGAGGTTCCATTTTGTATCTGTAGGATGTTCACAACAGTTTGTGCTATGGGCAACTCGTCCAGATGATGACCACTAGTACATATAAGGGGTCCTTTATATTTTTCTGTGTTGCTCACTAGTTCTGCTGACTGCTGACAAGTGTTGTGATGATGCTACTAAATTTCCTACCAGTTGGGGGGTAGGGAATGTATAGTATTGCTAGTTACGTTTGCATTAACATGAGTATAGTGAGGTATAATTTACTTACCTTTTATTCATAAAGATAATATCTCAGTCTTTGAGCCTCAAACTGCAGAGCCTCCATTCTTTAGAGAAAATGTGATGTAGCCCTTACCCCAACATAAAAAGTCTTACACTGTTTCTTACTCAGGATGTATAATGGTACAGAAATCTTTCTATAAGAGAAAATTTTACTCCAACCTTCATTGTGGCCTATATGGACCAAAAAAAAAAAGTCCTAATGAGTCTCCAGTATTGATTTATTGACTATCAATAGCTTTATACTTTTTTCCCCTAGTTAAAGGTGGACATTCTTTGCAAATTAAAACACTTTCTTATAATAATTCTGTCAGGGAAGATTAAAAAGGGCATATTTAGGTTTTAGGGCCCAGTAGGATTTTGTCTCAGGAATTGTTAGCACTCACACATGAAGCAATGATTAACTGAGTGGATGTTATGCAAGGATTTAGGACATATATCATTAAAACAAAGAGATGATATCAAGCAGGATTAGAGAACTCAAAAACACAAGTTGTAAAGTACATACTATGCCTTGAACTTCCAATATCTTAAAATCCAGGATGGCCATGAATAGTCTGTAAACAGCATAACTTATATTTCAATAAAGAACTATATTCAAAATGATGCTTCACATACTTAATGCACTAGCAGACAGAATACATTATCAGACTATGTAGCAATGGGAGCATTCTGGTTAGTGAAGTGACAACCTACTGATTGCTTTTAATCTGTTCTTCTGTTGAGCAAGTTCAGACCTGCTCAGTCACCGAAAGGAAGAAGTTATATATCCCCAAGCATAGCTCTCATCAGTTCACCCTGCAACCTTTGAGTGTTCTCTATGTATAAGTATCTCCATCTGTTTAAATTGATCACCAGGTTGGGTTGTAAAATGGTTTCTGTTTCAGAGAAGTTTCTGTAATTTGTCTGAGAGTTGAGTATCAATAAGATCCCTAATGTTCGGCCAGAGGAGAAGTAATAGATCTATAAGCTTTAAGAGATCAGTTATGAAACAGCCATGGGAGATCATTTGTGGCAGTTTACCCACATCTGTAATAGGGAAAGAGGGAGCTTTTTACTCACTCATTTCCTACAATGAATTCCCTACATTCTTCCTTCTACAATGGTCAAGCATGTTCATAATAAACCAATCAAAGCCTGTTATCTACCCTGATTAAGGAGATCCTGCTGGGGGATTAGCCAAATTCTTTTATTCTTTTTCTGGAGCAAAGGGCTTACAGGGTCCAGAGGCACAATTTTTTAATCATAAACAACAACTGGGAGCAAATGAAGGACCTATGGAACTTCCAGGAAAAAAGTCAGTCTTCAAATTCATGTCAGTTCAGGTATTCTTGACCTGAGCAATATGACCTACCCAATTTTTCACTGAGGTTATGTAAATTGTCTATCTCTGAGGCCAGTGCAAAGGTGGGGTGGGAATGATGAAGGGGAGAGAAGAAGAAAGAGGGAGGTACAGAGAGAGAGCATACATTATCTCCACTGACTCTCAGCTACCTGAGAGCTCATCTACGAAGAGGATAAGATTATATATAACACAAAAATAATTGAAAACAGTTGAAATTCATGTTCTTGCAGAGGTTATTGCTAGAGAAGCTGTTATGGTTGGCATTATAGTCTGTGGGGCAGTATGACTCATACATTGAAAAATAATTTTCCTTTGCGCATTCTGCTGCACTGTTGTGGTTTCATTACTATGACAAAATTTATCATCGATCCAGTAGGCTATAAAGATAATGGTCACAATATTTGATTTGGATTTCTCAGTCCAAATGTTTTTCTTTAAAAATTGTGCACATACATACACATGTGCAACATAAAGATTTAACATATGAGCCTGTTGCTGTATCTGTTTTCATAGAAAGAAAACTTATATGGGCATTTTAGTAATTCTGTCCCTGTTAAACCATTAGCCTTATTATATAGTTAACTTATTTCTTTTGACCTATAAGTCTGTATAAATGTAGAGATAGGTCAATCTGTCTATAGCTGAGAGTATCATGTGATGTTCAGCCCATTATAGGAAGAATCCAATGTTGTTTGCTATTGGCAATTCATTGCTATTATGAGACAGTATTTTATTGGTTCATCCACCTCAGAGGTGGGTTGTTAGGAGATTATCCTGGTTTTTAATGAGTGCTTAGTCACATTTATGAAAATGGCTAAGGTTTTAGGAGTTAGTTTTACCTCTTAACCAGAGGTATAATTTTCTTAACAAAATGGAACCTTTAGGGGTTTATCCCACATTATATGATTTTACTTCAGAGAGACTAATTTCAAAGTGAGACAGGTTGGAACTCTATTACTTTTAAAAAAATTGTTCAAATTGAAGTATAGTTATCATATACAAGTTTTAGATATGCAACATAGTGGTTTAACAATTATCTACATTAGGAAGGCTCACCTTGATGAGTATAGTTACCATCAGTCACTAAAGTTATTACAGTATTATTGCCTATATTCCTTATGCTGCACTTTCTATCCCCATAACTTATTTATTTTATAAGAGAAATTTGTACCTTTTGATCCCCTTCATTTACTTTGCCTATCCCTCCAATTCCTTCCCACTAGTTTGTTCTCTAAATTTATGAGTCTATTTCTCTTTGTTGTTTGTTTTGTTTTTTTAGATTCCACATTTAAGTAAAATAATAGGGTATTTGTCCTCTCTCTGACTTATGATAACTACGCCCTTTTTTAAAATAAAGGAATAGGTTTCCATTAAGATCCTGTAACAGACCAGTTAGTAGTAGCTACTAAAGACAGGTAGGAAGCCCTAGAGTCCACAAATCCAAACTGGACAAATATGAAGAGAGCCTTGATAACAAAAGTTCTAGTCATCCTGAGGTTGGCAAGTAATATCTGCAATTTCATAGGGACTAAAGAAAATTAAAAGACTCCAGGGAAGAGCTTAATTTATCATTGTTTTGACTGTATTTAACACTTCTTGGTCTCAGGGACTCCATTCAAATTCAGATATCTATTTACTTGGTATAAAGGCTGTAGCAAATTCCCAGATGTAGAATGTGCTATCTCCAATTTTTAAAGAGACAATTTGTTTTCCAGTTTATTTGTAGTTGGTAGATGAAAGGTAAACAGTTTATCTTTAGAATGTTCATGCAGCCACCAACAGTTCATTATTGTACCAACATTCCCTCAATCCACTGATGATAGGTTGCTGATCATACCAAATTAAAGGTGGGGAATCTTATTTTTATCCCAAGGCTATAAGAAATAAAGCATTGGCAATATCCAAAGCAAGATAACAAATGAAGTAGCTACAAAACACTCACTATTAGGGGTAAGTACTATAAGTTTTAAAGTGGGAAAACAAAACATAAAACAAAACCAAACTGGTTTATGGTGGAAAAAAGATCCAAAAAGCTCAGGATTAGGTGTATCAGGACCTCAGGAATAGAGGAAAAGTCAGGGCTGAATATAGAAGAATGGGCTATAAGTATGTTTAAAGTATCTGAAATTGGAAAAATACTGGTAAGTATTGAAGCTGGGTGTTAGGAAGATGGGAGTTCATTATACTTCTCTGTCCATTTTGGTTTATGTTGAAAACTGTCCACAATAAAAGGTTTTAAAAAAAATAGGCTCTGAGATGTTCTCCCCAAATCTGCACAGTTGTGAAGATACGCCTAACTGATTTTGCCAGAAAACTACAAGTTTATTGTGAAGAATGAATAAAATCAAGATCTCTAAATATGCAGGCATCAGGAAGAATTTAAGAATAGAGTATTACATTCAAACCAAGGGTACTAAACAAATAGTTGTAACTTAAATGCAGAGACTTCCAGCTTTTATTCTTCACTTGGGACTATCAATGACAGTCATAATTTCCGGGTAAGATATTAGAAGAATCTTGCATGTGGAATCTAACCAGTTCAGGAGTAAGACTTGAAGAAACAAACACCAAGACTTCCCTCATAATGTAGTCCAACCTGTATCCTTAAAATGCAGGTGAACACACATAGACACACAGAGAGCTTTCAATTAGTTTTTTAGTTCCCATCCTTAAAAATGAGTAGATAGCCAAAGATGACTAGATATCTGAAGAAAGCTGTTGAAATGAACGACAAAGAAGAAGACAGCAAATAAATAAGGAGAAAAAGAAACGTGGTGAAACACAGACCATTTAGGAAAATGAAAACCTCAAAGAGCAACAACAATCTGCCATTAATATCCTAAGACAGAAGCGGGGAGATGTTGCTCTATAAAGTAAAAATGCAGTGCTATTAAATAAGGTATAATTAGAAAACATTAAAGAATTCTCAGAAATTAAAAATGTGATAGGAGAAACTAAAAGCTAAGCAAATTATTGAAAGATCAAGCTAAACACATCTTCCAAACAGGAGACATAAATAAAAACAAAAACAAACAAACAAAACAAACAAACAAACAAAACAGGAGGAAATATAAGAGAAATAGAGAATCCCTCCAGAAGATGCAACATCTGTAAAACAAGGGTTCTAAGAACAGAGAATAAGGGAAATAGTAGAAAGAAAATCAACAAAAAAAATTTAAGATAATTTCCCATAACCAAAAAACTTGAGTTTCCAGATTGAAGGACTCATTATAAAGCTGAGGACAAGAAATAAAAAACCAGCTAAGTCAAGGAACAGCAATGACAATTTCAGAGTACTGGGAATAAAGAAAAGATCTAAAAGTTTCCACAGAAAGAGAAAAAAAAAAAAAACAGGTTGTAAACTAAGAATCAACAAGCAGGTTTTAGTTTTATCAAGAGCAATACTAGAAATTAAGGAAAGTGAAAAAATGCCCTCAAAATCCTAAGGGAAAATAATTTCCCATCCATAATTCTATACCAAACTAAAATGTCAAATAAATATAGTGATCAACTGGAGATATTTTCAGACAGACAAATTAATTTTTCATCCCGTGCATCCTTTATAAGAAAGCTATTGAATGAAGTGCTTCACTAAGATGAGGAAGTAAAACAAGAATAGGAAGACATGGGATTCAAAGCAAGAAAGAAAAGAAGGAATGACTTAGAATGAAAACAAAGGGAGACCCCAGTGGAAGAATAGAATAGCAGACCCAGAAAACATTGTCCATATTAATGCAAGTCAGAAGTTTCTAAGAGTGATGTTTCCAAGAATATTTAATTGAGAATAACTAATATATGTAAAGTAATGAGAGGGGATTATGACAAGCAGGGGATAAGGGGTGGGATATGGCAGTTGGGGGTAAATTTTGGAGCATTATGTTTTAAAAAACTAAACAAATAAAAAGAAGACATACTTTAGCTCCACAGAAAACAGAAAATTGAGAGAAAAGGAAAAGTAATCATGGTATTCTACATGGCTCAACAATGAACAGCATCTGCATAAGGAAGGAAGGAAGGAAAGGGGGAAGAAAAGAAGGAAGGGAAGATGGAAGGGAAAGAAAGAAGGAAAAGGAAGAAAAGAAAGAATCAGCAATATTCAAAGCGAAATACCAAGACTGCAGTACTGACTACACACTCACAATTAGGGGGTAAGTAGTGTAAGTCATAATGATCATAATACTTTCTTATCTAAGCCTCTACAGACCACAGAAAGCTTCAAGTACCATTGGTCTTCAAGGGCCAGGCAGAATTATTACACTTGGAAACCATACTGAATAGTACCATTGTTTTAATAAATATTCTGAGAGGATAAAATTACTTTTTTTTTCTTCTCCTGCCTGTATTATTTCAATTGTATAATTTTGTCAGGCTTTATGGATACAGAATATTATTGGCTGTATATAAAATTGATTTTCATAAAAGCCACAGATATGGGTAGCAATGCATATATTCAATCAGCATGCCCAGATGGATGGTCCTGAAGTTTCATCTCCCTTCTTTTGGTGGCTTAGGAGAGAGTTGGCTCCCCAGATCTGAGTTAGTTCAATAGACTATGAGTAAGCACTACTTACTATGATCCCAAGCCTTCCTGTTTTTAACCAGGAGGGTTCTATAACTAGGCAGTTTTTATTATTACATAGTTATTACATGGATAATTTCTGCTCTCCTCAAACTAAAAATATAGAGGGTGTGATGTAGGTGGGATACCTTTCTCCTGGAACTCGACTATAACTTTTGTAGACCATCTGTGCTCAACCTAAACCACAGGATAATGAGTTTGGGGGAGCAAGTGTCCTCTGTTATGAAGTTTTTCCTCAGAAAGTCCTATATTTTATATCTGCCTCACTTGGTACTAGTGGCATGTATCCATCAACATTTTAGATGACAGTGTGGGAAGCCTTGATGAGCTAAGGCACAATTTAAGTAAATACTTAGTATTGAGTAACTGATTGTCACTTTTTTCCCCTCAAGAAGTAAAACTCATGGTTCCCCTATTCATTCTGTTTTCTTGTATTTCACTGAATAGATCAGCTTGTTTTAAAGGAAACACCCCACAGGTTAAGGCCTATGAGTGTTCTGGCTTGGAATCCAATCCTCCCTATTTTTTTTTTTTTTTTGAATTGTATAGCGTAGAAACTTTCAAAGATTTTTGTGGGAAATAATTTAAGATATTATAAAAGAATCATTTGGAATGAGTAATGTCTTGATCTACAGCTAATATTTATAAATCTATACCTAACACACACTGTTTTATAACTAACATAAACAGAACTTCTTTTTTTGCCATTATTGTATTAAACTCATTATAAGGAATCATTTGGTAAGCTACCCAATAGCTCTATGAGAATTAGTAAATAAATTATACCCTTATGGTACACAAAACTCCAGATATCATATATGTATATCACCTTTGGTGAAGATCTAAGTATAAGAAAAAATGTATACAACTTGAAAAGACACAAAATATCTTTGGGCACAAAATTTTGGACACAAAAATGTAAAAATTCCGCATATAATAACACTGTAAACAAGGTTTAAGTGTTAAGCTGAAAAAAATCATTGTTAGGAATTTTTATGCTTGGGCTTCAATATGTTGATAAGAAAATGAGGAACATCCAAATAGAAAAATATTTGAAACACTTAAATGCCCGATTCGTAACAGATACAAGTCAACAAGTGTACTGCCAGTGATAAACAATATAAAACAGTTTGGAGTATCTGCTTTGTGCCTAAAAATATGCTCAACAAAAATTTTGCTTGAGCAAAATATTCTCACTGTTTTAATCTTCACCAAACTTTTCTATGAAGTAGATAGTCATACCAGTTTTTCATGTGAGGAAAATGAAGCAAAGGTTAAGTCATTTGACAAAAACTACACAACTGGTAAAGACTGTAAAAAAGAAGAAAAACCTATTTGATCTTGGCATTGGCAAATTAAATTATGCTTTGTTGAGAGTAGAGAGAAGTCTGCATTTTCAGATACTGTTGTTAGACAGGTAAATCATAAGAACATGTTTATGGGCAATATATTACTGTATGTTAATAAATTTATCAACATTTATATTTTTGATCTTCTAATCTGACTTCTAAGATATCATCTTGAACAAAATTAGAACTATAAAATATGTATTAAAGTGTATAATTCAGTTTTATTAATAATAGTTTAAAATTAAAAGACTTTAAGATCCCAATAGTAAGTATTTTGATAAATGGTTGATGAATTAAAGGAGGGTTTCAATAATTTTTAGTTATGTGGAGAAATGTTTGTGATAAGGAGAATATGTAGGTGTATAAGGTTATCATATGTGTATGCATGTATATATGTGCATGTGGATGTTCACATATATATGATATATATACAAATGTATATATAAACAACGTACATATATACATTTGTATATTAAATATACAAATATATACAAATTTGTATATTAAATATACAAATGTATATATAAACATTATATACATATAAACACATGTACATATATACAAGTATAAAAATGATATGGATATATAGTACATTCTTAATTTTCTTTTTATCATGTAATCACACACATATAAGTAAAAAATTATTAAAATATTTGTAAGATTTTCATCATTGTGAGTATAGATTTATTTATTTTTTTAAAGATTTTATTTATTTATTTGACAGACAGAGATCACAAATAGGCAGAGAAGCAGGCAGAGAGAGGAGGAAGCAGGCTCTCTGCTCAGCAGAGAGCCCGATGCAGGGCTTGATCTCAGGACCCTGGGATCATGACCTGAGCCGAAGGCAGAGGCTTTAACCCACTGAGCCACCCAGGAGCCCCTGAGTGTAAATTTATAAGAAGTTTTTCATGTTTTCCATTTTTTACAATCAATAATTTTATAATCAGAAAACATAAAATTACTATAATCATGATTCATCCTTTGTCATTCATTAAGAAAGTAACATGAGTTTAATTGTTTATTTTGCTGGAACACAGCTAGATCTTAATATTCACATAACTCACAGTAATCTTCAAGAATTTTTTTTACTGTGTGGCATTAATTGTGCCAGTTAAAGATCTCCTATATCCTAATACTGTAACTTTTAATGCCCTCCTTTTTTGACTCTGGGCTTACCTATGTTAATTATTTGGCCAACTGGTTATTATTAGCAAGCCTGAGACATGGAGAGGCTTGAAAAGTGTGTGCACGTCCCCTCTTGCTGCCCGTTGCATAAATGGGCTTGCTTACTCTTAAACCTCGGCCATAACCATGAGAATATAGCTAGAATGCTATAAGAATTTAAATACATGGAGAAGAGCCAAGTGATCCAACAGAGATCTTTCTAGCAGCCAGTCACAGTCAACAGTCTACTACCTCAATACCATGAATAAGCCCTGGTAAATTCCACCCCAAAATTGCCCAACTCATCACAACTACTTTTCTCACCCATATTTCCCATGAGAAATTAATAAACTATTTTTATATTAAGCCACTCTGTTTGGGTGTTTTTATGCAGCATTATTTTAACAATGGATAATTGATCATCTTTGCATATGAAGTCTGTATTGGTCAATACAGTAGAGACAGCTGATGGATTGGATTACTTTGTTTATATAAAGCAGACAGAGAAACTGAAAATTTAGGATACTGGAGTTAAATAAATGGAAATATTCACTTCTAGAACATAGGCAGATATATCTATGTGTATTAAAAAATGTGTCATCTTCCTAAATGTTCAAATAGCTGTGAGTGTTTTTAATTTTCACAATAGTTTTCCATAGTTTATTAGGTATATCTAACTCTACCAAAAGTAAATACATTATTTTTTTATATGTTTCATAAAGAATTGGTTTTTTCTAGTCCTAAATGTGATACTCTGTAGAATCAATTCCTTTTGTGTTTAAGGTGGATATTCGACTCAAAGAAAACTACACCTATCTTGCACAAATTTATCTTAAGATGAAATTGTTGGGTAACTCTAATTCTTCATAAGATAAAATCCTGTGAAGTCTTTTTTTTTCCCTGAGAAGTCTTTTGAAGTCATTACTAAAACACAATATCTTGATGAAAAATCAAGATAACAATACAAGAAGATGCTGTAAAAAGTTTTAAAAACAACACATGCCTGAAAGTAAAGGCTTTTAACTATATTTATACATTTCCAGTCTTGTATTATTTGTCTGGTAATTAAAGCACACAGACTTGGGTTGATAATTCACCTTGTGTTTTGTTTTTTTTTCCCAAAGATTTTATTTATTTATTTGAGAGAGAGAGAAAATGAGAGAGAGAGCATGAGATGGGAGAGATCAGAAGGAGAAGCAGACTCCCTGCTGAGCAGGGAACCCAATTCAGGACTCGATGCTGGGACTCCAGGATCATAACCTGAGCCAAAGGCAGTTGCCCAACCAACTGAGCCACTCAGGCGCCTGTCACCTTGTGGTGTTTAAAGTAGTGTTTTAAACTGTATTTTAAATCATTGACCTATGTCCATAGTAACAGGAATAGTATTGCTAATTCATCAAAAACATTGAATCGTACAACACTGGGAGATATTTAATTCAGCTTAACGCTTTCTGTTCCTGGAGTCATACTGCTGGTGCTGCTTTAGAGCTTCAGGTCTCTTGGCTACTCATTTAGTGCTTCTTGCACTAATCTCTGCTCACTGATACGTTATTTACATTTCAGATCTAACCTAAGGCAGTTAAATAAAATTATAAGTATATCCTCAACAAGAGCTATGGCTATATCTATATGATAATAGACCATGAATCAAACTAGAAAATAAATTATTTTTGGATAGGTATAATTGGTATATACATTTATGCTCACTTTACTATGATTTGCTTAAAAACAAAACAAAGCAAAACAAAACAAAACAAAAAAAACCTTCTTTTTTAACCTCAAATGACCACAATGAAGGGTTTTCTCTTTATATTATATAACCGGCAGAAAGAGCATTCCTTCCAAAAAGACTACTTTCCTACTCCTCCTTTAGCCATCTGTTGTTTATACAGATGTTTTTAATCTATTTGCCCTGCATCATCTCCTATAGGGATAGCATGTAAAGTCCATTCACATCTTTGGATTGTGAGTGATGATTCGTGTATTATAAGGCATGTGTTGAAGTGCTTACAAACTATTAATTCATTTACTCCTCATAACAACCGTATGAAGCAGGTATTGATTTTATCCTAATTTCACTTGTGAAAATTGAGGTAGTGAGAGTAAGTAACTTGCCTGAGGTCATACAACTAAGAAATGGCAGAGACTGGAGAAACTCAGACTATGTCTCCAGGGCTAAGCTCTATTTTTTTTTTTTTTTTAAAGATTTTATTTATTTGACACAGAAAGAGAGAGAGTACATTCAGGGAGAGTGGCAGGCAGAGGGAGAGGGAGAAGCTCTCCCCACTAAGAAAGGAGCCCAATGCAGGACTCAAACCCAGGACCCTGGATCAAGACCTGAGCCAAAGGGTTAACCGACTGAGCCACATGGGTGTCCTTCCAAGGCTAAGCTCTTATTCTCTGCAACCACTGAAACCTTATTCATCTTACTTATCTTTCGGCATGTTTATATTTCTCTAGAGCATCACTCTGCATTTTACTGTGAAGCCTTCAGAATTTTAAGATTGCTTTTTAAAATGTTTAGGCCAAGTAAATATTTTCATTTGATGCTGAGTTCACAATTGTAGGGTAGTGCATGTTACTAGTTTCCTAGTATTGCTTTATTACTGAATATTATTATAATCTGCTGCAGAGATTTTTGTCTCTAGTTGTCAGTACACAGAAGGTTATTGATTAGTTCTGTTAGAGCATCTGTAGAGGCTCAAAGATTAATAAAGGGTAACAGCTTGTTTAGATCATTGTCTTAGCAGATTTTTAATTTCATTGGTTGCAATAGACCAAAAAAAAAAAAAAGGAAAAGAAAAAACAAACCACCACCAACAACCAACCAACAAACAAAAACCAACTTTCTGAATTTAATTACTATAGTAAACACTCTGAGACTGCCATTGTCACCACCTTAGAACAAGCCTATTTATGAAAACAACACTGACTCTAATATTCATTAACATTACTATACAGCAAAAAGTGAATAGAAATTTACTCATCTCTCCTGAAAAGTTGTCTTTTTCAAATCATTTTTACATTTTTAGGAAGAGGGAGAGAGCAAGAGCAAGAAAGAAAGGAGAAAGAAATAGAGGAGATATGCTCTTCCATATTTATAAAGCAGCTATAGTAGGTTGAAACTATACATTGGCAAAACATCTCACTCTGACATTCTAGAGTATCTATCTGAGAAATAACACTGGGGTTATTTAGGAAAGAAGCTTCTGATGCTTAGTTAAAATAACCTTACTTTCATTGTGGATACTGCTATAGGGAGACTAAGTTCTGCCATAGGTTACTAGAGGTTAACAACCATAGGGGAGGTGGATGGGGAGATAGGGTAATTGGGTGACAGGCATTAAAGAAGGCACTTGACGTAATGAGCACTAGGTGTTATATGCCGCTGATGAATCACTGAATTTGAGTCTGAAATTAATAATACACTATGTTGGGGTGCCTGGGTGGCTCAGTGGGTTAAGGCCTCTGCCTTAGGCTCAGGTCATGGTCCCAGGGTCCCAGGGTCCCAGGGTCCTGGGATCGAGCCCCATATCGGGCTCTCTGCTCAGCGGGGAGCCTGCTTCCTCCTCTCTCTCTGCCTGCCACTCTGCCTACTTGTGATCTCTGTCTGTCAAAAAAATAAAATCTTTATAAAAAAAATAATAATAATACACTATGTTAACTAACTTCAATTTAAATAAAACCAAAAAAGAAAGAAGTTAACATCTGTGTTGGAGGTAAAGTATGCCAAGAATATCATAAATATGTTAATTAAAAACAATGCAATATATTTCTATTTTACATTTACATAGAATATCGATAATATATTCAAATATATTTCACTGAATTTAATGTTTGGGAAAGTTTGGGTAAATGTAGAAGCTGGTATATTGAACTAATTTTGGAATTTTAAGTGACTGTAAAGCCTTACTATAGAAATCTTATAGACCCATTAGGTTTAGCCAGTGAAAAATTTCTGTTAGAGTGGAAAGAGAAGAATAAGCAGAAAGATTTAAGAATTAAAGAAAACAACATGAGTATAGCAATTCTATCCTTTCTAATAAATTCATTCATAATTTTTCTAATTCATAATCATAATATATGTCAAATATAAAACCATAGATCTTGGGCACATAATTTACATTAGTTGCTTTTTTTGTTTAAAAAATAATTCTACCTATTTTTGCACTCAAAAAGTAGATCAGTACTCTCATACTAAATATTGAGGCTTGCTTATTATTTATGTGAGGAAAGCATACTTTCATATTATTGAGCTGGTAATCAGGTCTGTATTTAAAATAATTTATCAGACTTATATTACAATTTACTTACAGTGGGCCCTGTGATAAATAATTACACTGTATTCCATAAATTGTCTCATGAATCTCTATATTAAGAACTTTTGCATGATATATATGGGGAGCTCAAACTTCTCCAAAACTCTGGTAATTCATAACTAAACATATCTTTGAGCAATAAAACAAAAAGGTTTTCTTTACAATCATTAGGATTTTCTGGACTACAAAATAAAATATTAAATATAGAAAGAGAAACTCAGTATAATGTAATCAGGTATGGAATAGGATGTATTATGCAATGACCTCACCGTTGACCTACCTGAGGTAGGTGTTAGTTACAGAAGAGGCCAAAGATCACATTTTTTTATTAGGAGGACACAGCTAAGAACAGATTTAAGTGGACCTTATGAATAAGATTAAAGTGCAATATATTTACTTTATTAAAATTCACACTTTAAAATTCTATCAACTTTTATGTCAAAGTAAAATTCTTGCTAAACATGATAGAAATTCCTACGTCATCAAAATCTTTCTCCACCAAATTTAATTCCATAAATCCCAGGTGCTCCCAATAAAGGCAACCTCAATCTCTCCAAGATTAGTATTTTTCTGACACTACTTGAAATAAGTTGAAAGGACAGGTTTGGGAATGAAGTTGAAAATAGCAACTTTCAGAGTGGTATTAGTTTTCTATTGATGCTATAACAAATTAACAGAATCTTATTACTTAAAAATGACAGAGAACTATTATTTTACAGTTCTGCAAGCCAAAACTCTATAATCAGACTCACTGGTCTCAAGTCAAGGTGTGACTAGGACTGATCTTCCCAGTTTCTGAAAGGCAAATCCATTTCCTATTTATCAGCTGCTAAAGGATTTTTGAAAATATGTTTTCTCCTCCTTTTATTCTGAGCTCTCACCAGCAGAGATTTTAACATCAGTATTTCTACCAACAGTCTGTTTACAATCATCTTTTATTTTTACAGCAAAGCCAGTTTCCTTCTTTCATTTCTATTCTTACCTCTCTTTTGTTTTGCAAGTTGATTAATTCACTGACTCACATGGTATTTAACTCATATGTATATGGTTCTCTGTACCCTTACAATATTGTGGAGCTCTTTAAAAGAAAAAACTAAAATTCTACCAGCTTCTTCTCATTATGTTATTGCAAAACCATTTCCACATTTTGAAGGTATTTGTTACAACAGTACTCCAATTCCAGGTGCTAAAATCTATATTTGTTTGTTTGTTTCTTTTTTTTTTAAGATTTTATTTATTTATTAGACAGACAGAGATCACAAGTAGGCAGAGAGGCAGGCAGAGAGAGAGGAAGGGAAGCAGGCTTCCTGCTAAGCAGAGAGCTGGATAGGGGCTCAATCCCAGGACCCTGGGATCATGACTTGAGCCGAAGGCAGAGGCTTAACCCACTGAGCCACCCAGACACCCCTCTATATTTTTTTCTTATAGCTGCTATAACAAATTACCTCAAACTTGGGTGTTTTTATAACAATATAAATTTGTTTTCTTGCAGTTCTGGAGGTCAGAAGAGTAAAATAAGGCTATTCCCATAACTGCAGTTTTCCTTCTAGGGAGAAGATATTTACTTACTTTTTTCAGATTCTACAATTACATGCATTCTTTGGACTGTGACCCCTTCTTGCATCACTTCATATTCTTGATTCTATCATCACATCTACTACTGACTGGTTTTCCTGGATTCCTCTTTTAAGGACTCCTATGATTATAGTGGGCCCACCTGGATAACCCAAGATGCCCTCTCCATTTTCAGATCCTTAATTTAATTACATCTGCAAAGTCCCTTTGACCATGCAAAAATAACATATGCACAAGTTCCAGGGATTAGGAAGTGAGCATTTTGGGGAGACCATTATTTGGGCTACTACCAATCTTGTGTGCAAAAATGTCTCAAATTTGGATCAACTAAGACAATAGAACAAGACAGAAGACTTTCTAACTAGCTAAATGATCTTGACATATTTGATTAATGTAAACTGTTGGTAGCAAAATATGGAGCAATTTTAATCTACAAGATATAGAGGTTAATATGATGTGGGAATTAAAGTGAACAATTTAGTATTTAAAATAGATGAACTGGACAAGTGGGTTAACAGGATGGACAGGGATAAGCTATTTTTATAATTAAACAAATGGAATTCATAAGGTTTGGCCACAATAGATTGAATAGATGTCAACAATAGAGTGAATGTACATTAAGACGGTAATACTGTCTATACTTGTAAAATATAAATAAGATTAAGAAATAATTTATAAAAAAGCATCAAGTACTGAGAAGTATTTAATTAATTATAATTAAAATTAATCATTCTATATGTTCTGTAGCAAAATTTTCATTTCTACATAAATCTTAATTTTTAAAAGGTAGTATCAGAATTATTACAATTATATTTACATTTAATGAAATAAAAGCATTACCACTTGAATTTAGATTTGTGATTTGAGTTGAAATCAAACTAGTTTCATATTTTTATAAAAGCTTATCTTGGATACCCTAAATATAATCCTTTGAGAAAAGAATTATTACATGTGAGTTATTTAAAGATCAGAAGCTGAATTACAAAAATTTTATAGAATTTTTATAAAGAAAAGCATATTTCATTTAGACTCTTCAGATTTATAGCAGAGAAGACAGCAAAAAATATGCAAGAGAAATTTCAATGTTTTCAAAAATCTTGTGAGTTTGAAATTCCTTTAGCTATTTAATAATATAATTAATATTTTAATGGATGGTTGCAGTTTTGTTATTCCTCTAAAATGTAAATATTCATAAGAAAATTATTTCACATAAACCCATTATGAAGAGGGTTCTAAACAAAAATTAAAAAAAAAACTTAGCCTCATAATTAACTTGATATTATCAGAAAATTTCTTAAATTGAAGGAATGCTTCAGATTTTAAGACCAAATTAAAAAAGAGAAAGAAAAAAACAGAATGTTGTATCTTTGCATGTACTTAGATTTTTTAAGAAAAAAATACTTAGGGTTGGTTTACTACTTGATTTTTGTATATATCTTTTCATTTATTTTTCACTTTTAGTTTTTTAGAATTTTTTTTTAGAGTGGAGATTTTTCTGATGGATGCTGTAGGGATCACATTACTGTGTAAGTGTACTACTTAGACTTAATATTATACCACTTTACTCAAAGTATAAGATACAGTGATATAATGCATTTACTGCCCATCCATGTGCTCTTTTTTAACAGAATATTAATGGAAATTAACATTCTGATTAAATTTTTAACATAATCTACAATGCAGCTATTGCTTAAATTAATCTTATGCTTTCAAAGAAATTAAGATGAAAATTATAGTATTTATACTTAACCCAATATTTACTATTTCTTGTGCTCAGTAATTACTCTTGTATATCTGAGGTTCAATCACCTGTGAACTCCCTTCCACCTGAAGAAATTTCTTTAATATTTCTTGTAGTGTAAGACTGTTGTTGCTGATTCTCCTTAGCCTTTAATTTATCTCAAAATATCTGAATTTCAGTCTCATAATAAAACATTTTGTTGTTGTTAGATGGAGGACTTGGGGTTGACTTTTTTTCAACACTTTCAAAAACCTGGTCTATTGTCACTTGGCTTCCCTGTCCCTGTTGAAAATTCAGATATCTTATCATCACTGTTCTCATTTATGTAATGTTCCATTTTTCTCTAGCTGTTTTCAAGATCTCTCTTTCATCTATAGTTATCATGAATTAGTTTGGCTCTTAAATGCCTAAATGTGGTTTTCTTACTTTTTTCCCACACTGCTTGTGGTCAATTAAGCTTTTTGTACCTTAACTTGCTATTTTTCACCAAAATGGAGAAATTTCCATTATTATTCTTTAGGTATGTTTCCACTGCATTTTTACGCTCCTCTCTTTCTGTGCATCTAATGAAATATGATTACATAAATTGATATTGCCCCACAAGAGCATGATGCTATTTTTTTTGCTTCTTTAAATCATTTTTTCTTCATTCTTCAGATCAAATATCTATGTCTGTAATCAAATTCATGGAACCCTCTGCTATCTTTCTTAGTTGGTGTAGCCATTTCCAATTTTAGTTTTCATTTTAGTTCTGTAATTTTTATTTTTTAAATTTCCATTTGTCCATAAAAATCCATATGCAAATATTTATAGTAACTTGATCCATAATTGCAAACAGTGAGCAACCAAGATGTCCTTCAATAGGTGAATGAATTTTAAAAAAATGTGGTATATCCAGACAAATAAATATTATTCAGTGAAAAAAAGAAATGAGCTTTCAAGCTATAAAAATACATAAAGTGAATATTGTTAAGTGAAAGTAGCCAGTCTGAATGACTACATAATATATGGTTCCATATATATGACATTCTAGAAAAGGAAAAACTTTAGAGGTAAAAAAAAGACCAGTGGTTATCAGGAATTTGAAGGGAGAGAGGAACATATGAATAGGAGAATACAGAGAATTTTAGATTAGTGGAACTACTTTATGTGAGACTATAAAGGTGGATATATGAAATTATACATTTATCAAAATCCATAGAACTGTACAACACAAAGAATGGACTCTAATGTAAACTATGGACTTCAGTTAATAAAAATGTATCAATATTGGTTCATCAGTTTTAATAAATGTACCATAATAAACCAAGACATTAAAAATGAAGAAAAATGAGATGAGAGAATGGGTAGGCATTGGGAACTGTCTGTACTATCTGCTCAAATTTTTCTTGTAAGCTTAAAACTGCTCTAAAATTGTCTATCAATGTGAAAATATTTTTATGTCTTTTTTCAGTGTTTTCATTTTTTCTGCTGAAACCTTAAATATCTTAATTCATTACAAATATTTTTTCTTCAAGTTCTTGAGTATATTTATAACAAATACTTTAAATTCATAATTTCAACATATGGATTTTTATGCTCTCAGGTTTTTTTTTATTAATTAATTTTATTTTTAATAAACATATAATATATTTTTATCCCCAGGGGTACATGTCTGTGAATCACCAGGTTTACACACTTCACAAAACTCACCATAGCACATACCCTCCCCAGTGTCCATAATCCCACCCCCCTCCCAACTCCCCTTCCCCCATCAACCCTCAGTTTTTTTTTGTGAGATTAAGAGTCACTTATGGTTTGTCTCCCTCCCAATCCCATCTTGTTTCATTTACTCTTCTCCTACCCCCTTAACCCCCCATGTTGCATCTCCTATCCCTCATATCAGGGAGATCATATGATAGTTGTCTTTCTCCGATTGACTGATTTCGCTAAGCATGATACCCTCTAGTTCCATCCACGTGGTCACAAATGGCAAGATTTCATTTCTTTTGATGGCTGCATAGTATTCCATTGTGTATATATACCATATCTTCTTTATCCATTCGTCTGTTGATGGACATCTAGGTTCTTTCCGTAGTTTGGCTATTGTAGACATTGCTGCTATAAACATTCGGGTGCACATGCCCCTTTGGATCACTACATTTGTATCTTAGGGTAAATACCCAGCAGTGCAATTGCTGGGTCATAGGGTAGTTCCATTTTCAACATTTTGAGGAAACTCCATGCTGTTTTCCAGAGTGGTTGCACCAGCTTGCATTCCCACCAACAGTGTAGGAGGGTTCCCCTTTCTCCGCATCCTCGCCAGCATCTGTCATTTCCTGACTTGTTAATTTTAGCCATTCTGACTGGTGTGAGGTGATATCTCATGGTGGTTTTGATTTGTATTTCCCTGATGCCGAGTGATGTGGAGCACTTTTTCATGTGTCTGTTGGCCATCTGGATGTCTTCTTTGCAGAAATGTCTGTTCATGTCCTCTGCCCATTTCTTGATTGGATTATTTGTTCTTTGGGTGTTGAGTTTGCTAAGTTCTTTATAGATTGTGGACACTAGCCCTTTATCTGATATGTCATTTGCAAATATCTTCTCCCATTCTGTCAGCTGCCTTTTGGTTTTGTTCACTGTTTCCTTTGCTGTGCAAAAGCTTTTGATTTTGATAAAATCCCAATAGTTAATTTTTGCCCTTGCTTCCCTTGCTTTTGGCGATGTTCCTAGGAAGATGTTGCTGTGGCTGAGGTCGAAGAGGTTGTTATCTGTGTCCTCCTCAAGGATTTTGATAGATTGCTTTCTCACATTGAGATCCTTCATCCATTTTGAGTCTATTTTCGTGTGTGGTGTAAGGAAATGATCCAATTTCATTTTTCTGCATGTGGCTGTCCAATTTTCCCAACACCATTTATTGAAAAGGCTGTCTATTTTCCATTGGACATTCTTTCCTGCTTTGTTGAAGATGAGTTGACCATAGAGTTGAGGGTCCATTTCTGGGCTCTCTATTCTGTTCCATTGATCTATGTGTCTGTTTTTGTGCCAGTACCATGCTGTCTTGATGATGACCGCTTTGTAATAGAGCTTGAAGTCCGGAATTGTGATGCCACCAACTTTGGCTTTCTTTTTCAATATTCCTTTGGCTATTCGAGGTCTTTTCTGGTTCCATATAAATTTTAGGATGATTTGTTCCATTTCTTTGAAAAAAATAGATGGTACTTTGATAGGAATTGCATTAAATGTGTAGATTGCTTTAGGTAGCATAGAAATTTTCACTATATTTATTCTTCCAATCCAGAAGCATGGAACATTTTTCCATTTCTTTGTGTCTTCCTCAATTTCTTTCATGAGTACTTTATAGTTTTCTGAGTATAGATTCTTAGTCTCTTTGGTTAGGTTTATTCCTAGGTATCTTATGGTTTTGGGTGCAATTGTAAATGGGATGGACTCCTTAATTTCTCTTTCTTCTGTCTTGTTGTTGGTGTAGAGAAATGCAACTGATTTCTGTGCATTGATTTTATATCCTGACACTTGACTGAATTCCAGTACAAGTTCTAGCAGTTTTGGAGTGGAGTCTTTTGGGTTTTCCACATATAGTATCATATCATCTGCGAAGAGTGATAGTTTGACTTCTTCTTTGCCGATTTGGATGCCTTTAGTTTCCTTTTGTTGTCTGATTGCTGAGGCTAGGACTTCTAGTACTATGTTGAATAGCAGTGGTGATAACGGACATCCCTGCCGTGTTCCTGACCTTAGCGGAAAACCTTTCAGTTTTTCTCCATTGAGAATGATATTTGCGGTGGGTTTGTCATAGATGGCTTTGATAATATTGAGGTATGTGCCCTCTATCCCTACACTTTGAAGAGTTTTGATCAGGAAGGGATGCTGTACTTTGTCAAGTGCTTTTTCAGCATCTATGGAGAGTATCATATGGTTCTTGTTCTTTCTTTTATTAATGTGTTGTATCACATTGATTGATTTGCGGATGTTGAACCCGCCTTGCAGCCCTGGAATAAATCCCACTTGGTCGTGGTGAATAATCCTTTTAATGTACTGTTGAATCCTATTGGCTAGTATTTTGGCGAGAATTTTTGCATCTGTGTTCATCAAGGATATTGGTCTGTAGTTCTCTTTTTTGATGGGATCCTTGTCTGGTTTTGGGATCAAGGTGATGCTGGCCTCATAAAATGACTTTGGAAGTTTCCCTTCCATTTCTATTTTTTGGAACAGTTTCAGGAGAATAGGAATTAGTTCTTCTTTAAATGTTTGGTAGAATTCCCCCGGGAAGCCATCTGGCCCTGGGCTTTTGTTTGTTTGGAGATTTTGGATGACTGTTTCAATCTCCTTACTGCTTATGGGTCTGTTGAGGCTTTCTATTTCTTCCTGGTTCAGTTGTGGTAGTTTATATGTCTCTAGGAATGCATCCATTTCTTCCAGATTGTCAAATATGTTGGCGAAGAGTTGCTCATAGTATGTTCTTATAATTGTCTGTATTTCTTTGGTGTTCGTTGTGATCTCTCCTCTTTCATTCATGATTTTATTTATTTGGGTCCTCTCTATTTTCTTTTTGATAAGTCTGGCCAGGGGTTTATCAATCTTATTAATTCTTTCAAAGAACCAACTCCTCGTTTCGTTGATTTGTTCTATTGTTTTTTTGGTTTCTATTTCATTGATTTCTGCTCTGATCTTTATGATTTCTCTTCTCCTGCTGGGTTTAGGGTTTCTTTCCTGTTCTTTCTCCAGCTCCTTTAGGTGTAGGGTTAGGTTGTGTACCTGAGACCTTTCTTGTTTCTTGAGAAAGCCTTGTACCGCTATATATTTTCCTCTCAGGACTGCCTTTGTTGTGTCCCACAGATTCTGAACCGTTGTGTTTTCATTATCATTTGTTTCCATGAATTTTTTCAATTCTTCTTTAATTTCCTGGTTGACCCATTCGTTCTTTAGAAAGATGCTGTTTAGTCTCCATGTATTTGGGTTCTTTCCAAATTTCCTCTTGTGATTGAGTTCTAGCTTCAGAGCATTGTGGTCTGAAAATATGCAGGGAATGATTCCAATCTTTTGATAACGGTTGAGACCTGATTTAAGACCAAGAATGTGATCTATTCTGAAGAATGTTCCATGTGCACTAGAGAAGAATGTGTATTCTGTTGCTCTGGGATGAAAAGTTCTGAATATATCTGTGATGTCCATCTGGTCCAGTGTGTCACTTAAGGCCTTTATTTCCTTGTTGATCTTTTGCTTGGATGATCTTTCCATTTCAGTGAGGGGAGTGTTAAAGTCCCCTACTATTATTGTATTATTGTCGATATGTTTCTTTGATTTTGTTATTAATTGGTTTATATAGTTGGCTGCTCCCACGTTAGGGGCATAGATATTTAAAATTGTTAGATCTTCTTGTTGGATAGTTCCTTTGAGTATGATACAGTGTCCTTCCTCATCTCTTATTGTAGTCTTTGGCTTAAAATCTAATTGATCTGATATAAGGATTGCCACTCCTGCTTTCTTCTGATGTCCATTAGCATGGTAAATTCTTTTCCACCCCCTCACTTTAAACCTGGAGGTGTCTTCAGGTTTAAGATGAGTTTCTTGTAGGCAACATATAGATGGGTTTTGTTTTTTTATCCATTCTGATACCCTGTGTCTTTTGATTGGGGCATTTAGCCCATTAACATTCAGGGTAAGTATTGAGAGATATGAATTTAGTGCCATTGTATTGCCTGTAAGGTGACTGTTATTGTATATTGTCTCTGTTTCTTTCTGATCTACTACTTTTAGGGTCTCTCTTTGCTTAGAGGACCCCTTTCAATATTTCCTGTAGAGCTGGTTTGGTATTTGCAAATTCTTTCAGTTTTTGTTTGTCCTGGAAGCTTTTAATCTCTCCTTCTATTTTCAATGATAGCCTAGCTGGATATAGTATTCTTGGCTGCATGTTTTTCTCGTTTAGTACTCTGAATATATCATGCCAGCTCTTTCTGGCTTGCCAGGTCTCTGTGGATAAGTCTGCTGCCAATCTAATATTTTTACCATTGTACGTTACAGACTTCTTTTCCCGGGCTTTCAGGATCTTCTCTTTGTCACTAAGACTTGTCAATTTTACTATTAGGTGACGGGTGTGGACCTATTCTTATTGATTTTGAGGGGGGTTCTCTGAACCTCCTGGATTTTGATGCTTGTTCCCTTTGCCATATTGGGGAAATTCTCTCCAATATACCTTCTGCTCCCCTCTCTGTTTCCTCTTCTTCTGGAATCCCAATTATTCTAATGTTGTTTCATCTTATGGTGTCACTTATCTCTCGAATTCTCCCCTCATGATCCAGTAGCTGTTTGTCCCTCTTTTGCTCAGCTTCTTTATTCTCTGTCATTTGGTCTTCTATATTGCTAATTCTTTCTTCTGCCTCATTTATCCCAGCAGTGAGAGCCTCCATTTTTGTTTGCACCTCATTAATAGCTTTTTTGATTTCAACTTGGTTAGATTTTAGTTCTTTTATTTCTCCAGAAAGGCTTTTATATCTCCCGAGAGGGTTTCTCTAATATCTTCCATGCCTTTTTCGAGCCTGGCTAGAACCTTGAGAATCGTCATTCTGAACTCTGGATCTGACATATTACCAATGTCTGTATTGATTAGGTCCCTAGCCTTTGGTACTGCCTCTTGTTCTTTTTTTTGTGGTGAATTTTTCCCCCTTGTCATTTTGTCCAGATAAGAGTATATGAAGGAACAAGTAAAATACTAAAAGGGTGGCAACAACCCCAGGAAAATATGCTTTAGCCAAATCAGAAGAGATACCAAATCGTGGGGGGGGGGGGGAGAAAGGGGATAAAAAGAGGTTCAGAAAGAAAGAAAAAAAAATTAAGAAAAGAAAACCAATAAAGAAAAAGTATAAAAAGGAAAAAAATATATATATATTAGATAAACTAGTTAAAAAATGTTAAAAAAGAAAAGGGTAAAAGTTAAAAAAATTTAGCAGAAGAAGAAAAAAAAATTGAAAAAGAAAAGAAAAAAAAATTAATTTAACTGCAAGGCTAAAGAATCATAGGGAGAAAGCCATGAGTTCTGTGCTTTGCTTTCTCCTCCTCTGGAATTCCGCCACTCTCCTTGGTATTGAAACTACACTCCTTGGTAGGTGAACTTGGTCCTGGCTATGTTTCTTGCTGATCTTCTGGGGGAGGGGCCTGTGGTAGTGATTCTCAAGCGTCTTTGCCCCAGGCGGAGTTGCACCGCCCTTACCCAGGCCGGGCTGAGTAATCTGCTCGGGTTTGCTTTCGGGAGCTTTTGTTCCCTGAGCACTTTCCGTAGAGTTCCGGAGGGCGGGAATGAAGATGGCGGCCTCCTGGTCTCGGGCCTGGAGGAGCTGAGAGCCCAGGGCCCCACTCCTCAGTGTGCCCCCAGAGAACAGCGCCCAATGATTCCCGCCACCCTGGCCTCCGGCCGTGCTCCAAGCTGACCGAGCCTGGGACCGGTTCAAGGTAACCCCGAGCTGAGGGTCACTCCTCGGCTCTGTCTCTGTAGCCGGCTTCCCCATTCTAATACCTGTGAGCTCTGCAACACTCAGACACCCCTGATCCTTCTGTGACCCTGCGGGACCTGAGGCCGCGCTGACCCCGCGTGGGCTTCACCCCGGTTAAGCCTCTGGAGCGATGTCCCTCAGTGGAACAGACTTTTAAAAGTCCCGATTTTGAGCTCCGTTGCTCCGCCGCTTGCCGGGAGCCGGCCCCTACCCCCGCGGTCTATCTTCCCGTTGCTTTGGATTCACTTCTCCGCCAGTCCTACCTTGCAGAAAGTGGTTGATTTTATGTCTAGAGTTGCTGTTCTTCTTCTCTTCGATCTCCCATTGGATTTGTAGGTGTTTGTAATCTTTAGATAAGCTATCTAGCTGATCTCCCGCTACCTGAAGCAGTCTCAGCCTGCTACTTCTCTGCCATCTTGACTCCTCCCCCCTCAGGTTTTTTTTTTTTACTCTTTTTCTTTGACTGTAGGCCCAAGTTTTCACATGTGTAACATTTGATTTTATCCTAGCTATTATGAATGATATATTGGAGAGGCTCTATATTCTGTTATCTTCCACTGAAGAGTGTTGATTTTTGTTTTAGCCAGTAGTAAACTTGACCTAACTTCTACTCCTAAATCTGTCTTCCTTATAATGGGCAGCAGCTGAAATCTTCCACTTCTTTCAAAATATTTTGCTGTTGCTCACTTGCTTGGAAGATAGGAATCTATTCTATGCATGCACCCTTAGGGAATTAACCAATGGCTAGAGAAATGTTTGACTGCGTATTTTGGAGTTCCTCCCCTATACCTCAATTTCTTCTTGGATTTCTTCTCTCACTTTCAAGATGTTGTGGGAATTCCAAATTATATTCTCTGGATCTTCAAACAAGTAAAAATGCTTTTTTCTTGGTCTATCCATCTTTGCTCCTTGATATGGAGAGTATGCAGGCAACAGGTGTATAGAAATTTTACCCAATGTAATTCTTTTTTCACAGTAGAGTTCTTTCTGATTTCTCCTGCATTTATTCACTCTTACTTCCCCAGAGGGTGTTTCTATATTCTATCCAGAATTCATATGTTCTGTAGAAGGGTAAGTGCAAAACAAAATATATCTCTATTATTGGGAGTGGATGTTTCATACTGGTTTTATTATAGAAATTTATACTATAAGAGCTTTTATTAGCAGTAGCATTAATATCACCATATTAGCAATCTTTAAAATTTAGAGTCCTGTGAGGATTCAAAAGAAGACAGAAAAAAATCAATATATAAATAATTTGGAAATTAAAGGTCATAAGCAAGATAAAAATGTGGTGTATCAAAATTGCTGCAAAGTAATACATTTGCACTAAGATGTAATTAGTTTGAAGCAACCTCATTCCCTAGAAAAATTTTTAAAATTTGAATTTCATCCCACCATAAAGACAAGGACATATCTGCACAAAGGTTAAAATATGAGAGATAATGGTGATGGAACCTTTAGAAGAGATGGGAAAGATGGGCACACTAATATTACCTTTTGTTGTGAGAATTTGTTTCCTATTTTCCTTATTTAAGTTTTTAGCATTTGGTCCCTAAATATCTCTAAATGAAAAGTTTGGGGGAAACATGACTGGCTTTAATAACAATTCTTCCACTTGCTAGCTCTGTGACCTTTGAGATATTGACTCCTGTGAGTCTCAATTTCTTCTGGCTTCTTGTGAGGATAAAATATTATATCATGTGAGGATAAAATATTTAACTCAATATTATATTATGAAATTGCAATATCCAATTAATCAATAAAAATGCTAACTTTAAGTGTCTAGAGTAGTGTCTAACCCATAGTAGAAATATTTGTTTTTTTCTCTTCTTTTCATCTGTCCAAAATTAGGGGCAATTATAAACAATCCTATAATTTGGAACTAAAAACTGCATTTCTTCCTGTTAGCAATGAAACAGTTTTTTCTTGCCCTTTCTTTAGTAACTATCTTAATTCCAAAGTGCTGTATTTTAGCTGAGACTATGAGGATTAGGAGGAAAGGAAATAATTTCATTTTATTTGCACCGCCCTCTTCTTTTCCCTCTTAAATTATGGAGCATATAATCTCATTATGTCATTTTAATCCATATTTCATTTAAAATTCCCTTTCCACAAGCCATTCTGCACCTGCTCTTTGACCTACGCTTTCAGAGCACTTCTGAGTCTCTAAAGTCAGTTTTTGAAATGGCTCGCTGAAGGGATAGAGTTCAGTGGGCAAGGCATGTAAGGGAAAACCAAGATCTTTGTGTTAGTCCTTATCTTTTCTGAATTCATATGACAAACTTTGACAAATAATTTAACCCTAGCCTGACATCTTTCAAAGTTGTCATAAAAATATCTGTCTCACAGGGTTTAATGTAAAGAAAAATTCTAAGTCAGTGAAATCATTGGATCCTTTCCCTTGTGTATGCAACAAATTACCAAGTATTTTGAGGAAATATCAATTTATTATTATTTTTCCAATCTTAATGTTTTAATGTGCTGTGAAAATACTTAATTCTATATCAGTAACATAACATGTTATAACTTTAATATAATTTTAGTTTTTAGGTTGAGTTTAGGCCAACATTATAGAAGTGCCAAGAGAAAGGCAATGCCACAGAATTAAAGTTTGAATTGTTTTAATTTTACTCTGGAAAGTTGTTATCAGATCAATTAATTATGTATTTCATCTAGCAGGAAACAAATGCTATGAAAGAAGGAAAAAATATAATTTTTAAATGAAAAAAATCTTGTCAAGATATTGATTGTCACCACATATCAAAACAACTTTTTATACCATACAAATCAAAGGTAATATTCACAAATATTAAATATGAATTAATCCATTTAATTTATTTCATTCATTATTATAATTACCTCAGAAGATTAAGATATGTATTACTTCAAAAATATGCACATCAAATACAGAAGTTTGTTCTTGGTTAAACCCAATAAATTCAGAAGACAAATACCACGTTTAATTGATTTTATCCTAATATACTTTGAGTTCAATACAATGTTTTGACCTTCAACCATAGTCTTATGGCTGTTCCCTATTATCAGTTGGAGGCACTAGATTAAAACATGACCTTTAACAATTACCAAAAGAGATCATCTCTGTTTTCTCTATTCAAAGAGTTATGGGTTCTTTTAACCTTTTGAAGACAACTTTTATTCATCCAGTGTTATTTAAAAACCCAAATGACTTTTTGAGACCCTTTTAATTCTAAAGAGGGGAGATATTTGAAGAAGGACAAGGTAAGTATTAAAATTAAACATTTGGTAATCAGTGTATAGACTCTTGCCTATGATGTATTCAAAAGCATGTGAATATTACTTGTTACTGCAAATTGATGTCAACCCTACTGAGAGAACCAAAAGCCCTGCAAATCTGTTGAGCTTCTGAATATTACTGAAACTTCTGGTGAAATGTTTGAATTAGAGTTTGTCAGTGTATAAAAGTAAAATTCTTGAAGTTTTACTTTCCATATTAATATCTAGAGACTTTTATTTAACATTTCCATTAATTAATAGAATGTGAGCAAACTTTGAGATATTAAGTACTTGGATTTCATCAGAAATTAACTGTTAAATGGAGAGAATTGCCTAACTCTAGAAAAGGGCCATATGTTTTGTTAAATTTTATCTTGACTGCGATTTTAAAGTAAGGAAGGATTGTAATTTGTCAGAAAGGGCATGAGTTTCCTAAAGTAAGGTTAACTATATAAAAAGAATCTTGAAGACCTGGGAGAGAAAATTATATGAGAAAATGACCTTTAATTTTGCCTATGTGTACTACATGGAAGAAACTGTGTTAACTATCCTAAATAACATGCAAAATAAGATAGTTAAAAAATACATTAAAACAACATGAATCAAGTTTTAAAATATGTGGATGAGCACATAAATACCATATTCTGTAATACAAAAACAAAACAAAACAATATCAGACACAGGGAATTTAAAAACATGAAATAGCATAAGAAATAGCATGTTGTGATAAGAAGTGCACATGTTAAAGAAATTAGAATACATATATAGCTGTATATGCCAAATAATATGTAAGCTGAATATATACAAAAATTTTAGAAATGCAAGAAGATTCTAGTAAACATTTCTAAGAATTTGAGAGACCCAGTATTCAAAAAGAAGGGATTGCATTAAATGTATACACTGTTGTGGGTAATACAGACATTTTAATAATATTTTTTCTTCCAATGCATGAGCATGGAATGTTTTTCTATTTCTTTGTGTCACCTTCCACTTTCATTCAAAAGTGTTCTGTAGCTTTCAGAGGACAGATCTTTTACCTCTTTTGTTAGGTTAATGCTTAGGTATCTTACAGTTTTTGGTGCAATTGTAAATGGGATTGATTCTTTGATTTCCTTTTCTGCTGTTTCATTATTGGTTTATAGAAATGCAACAGATTTCTTTATGTTGTTTTATATCCTGTGACTTTATTGAATTCCCCTTATAAGTTCTCACAATTTTGGGGTGGACTCTCATTTTCTACAGAGAGGATCTGTCAAGTGTGATTTCTTCCTTGCCAACTTGGATGTGTCTTATTTCTTCTTGTCTGATTGTTGAGGTTAGGACTTCTGGTACTATGTTAAAAAACAGTGGTGGGTGTGAACATCCTCCCTTGTTCCTGACCATAGAGGAAAAGCTCTCTGTTTGAGGATATTCCTATTGGTCTTTTGTATATGGCTTTTATGATGTTGAGGTATGTTCCTTGTATCCCTCCTTTGTTGAAGGTTTTTATCAAGAATGGATGCTGTACTTTGTCAACTGCTTTTTCTGCATCCATTGAGAGATCATATGGTTCTTATCCTTTCCTTTATTAATGTGGTGCATCACTTTGATTAATTTGCATATATTCAATGACATTTGCAGCACAGGAATAAATCCTACTTGATTATGGTGAATGATTCTGTTAAGGTACTCTAGGATTTGATTTCCCAGGATTTTACTGAGAATTTTTGCACATATGTTCATCAGGGATATTGGCCTAGAATTCTTTTATTTGGTCTTTGTCTGGTTTTGAAATCAAGGTTATCTGGCCTCATAGAGTGAGTTTGGTAGTTTTCCTTCCATTTCTATTTTTTGGAACAGTTTGAGAATAGGTGTTAATTCTTCTTTAAATGTTTGGTAGAATTCCCCTGGAAAGCCATCTCACCCTGGAATCTTGTTTGTTGGGAGATTTTTGATTACTGCTTCAATCTCCTTTCTGGTTATGGGTCTTTTCAGGTTTTCTATTTCTTCCTGATTCAGTTTTGGTAGTTTAAGTTTCTAGAAATTTACCCATTTCTTCCAGATTGCCTAATTTATTGGCATATAATTATTCATAATATTCTCTTATAATTGTATTTCTGGAGTGTTTGTGTCTCTTGTCTTTCATTTCTGATTTTTATTTAGTTGGGCCCTTACCCTTTTCTTTTTGATAAGTCTGACTAGGGGTTGATCAGTTTTACACTTTCAAAGAACCAGCTCCTGATTTCATTGATCTATTCAACCGGTGTTTTCTTTTCCTTTGTTTTATTTTGTTTCTATATTTCTTTTCTAATCTTTATCATTTCTCTTGTTTTGCTGGCTTTAAGCTACATTTATTGTTCTTTTTCTAGTTCTTTTAGGTGTAAGGTTAGGTTACATATTTTAGATTTTTCTTGCCTTTCAGGACCTTTTTAATAAGTGATGATCAATATTTAATGAAATGAATACAATACCCTGAACCTTTCTTTGTTGCTTACTGCCAATTTACTTATGGCTTCACTTCTTTTTTTTTTTTTTTAAGATTTTATTTATTTATTTGGTAGAGATCACAATTAAGCAGAGAGTCAGACGGGGCGGGCGGGAAGCAGCCTACCTACTGAGCAGAGAGCCCAATGCGGGGCTCAATCCCAGGACCCTGAGATCACAACCGAGCTGAAGGCAGAGGCTTTAACCCACTGAGCTACCCAGGTGCCCTTTCACTTCTTGTCTATTATAAAATTTTCAGTTTTGAAAAGTTTATTTTGTTTATTGAATCTTGAGGTAGGTCCCTGTATATACTGCTATATACCCTGTATATACCCTGTATATTCTTATGATTGCTTTTGCTGCATCAAAAAGGGTTTGGACTGTTGTGCTTTCATTACTATTTGTTTCCATGTAATTTTTTTTTTTTTAAAGATTTTATTTATTTATTTGACAGAGAGAAATCACAAGTAGGCAGAGAGGCAGGCAGAGAGAGAGGAGGAAGCAGGCTCCCTGCTGAGCAGAAAGCCCGATGTGGGGCTCGAACCCAGGACCTGGGATCATGACCTGAGCCGAAGGCAGCGGCTTAACCCACTGAGCCACCCAGGCGCCCCTGTTTCCATGTAATTTTTATCTCTTCATTAATTTCATGGTTGACCCATTCATTTTTTAATAAGATGTTCTTTAGTCTGCATGTATCTGTGGCCTTTCTTGTGGCTGACTTCAAGTTTCATAGATTTGTGATCTGAAAATATGCAGGTATGATCTCAATCTTTTTGTACTAGTTGAGGCCTGATTTGTGACCCAGTATGTGAACTGTTCTGGAGAATGTTCCATGTGCACTTGAAAGGAATGTGTATTCTGCTGGTTTAGGATATAATGTTCTGAATATGTCTGTTAAGTCCATTTGGTCCAGTGTGTCATTCAAAGTTATTGTTTCCTTGTTGCTATTCTGCTTAGATGATCTGTCCATTGCTGGAAGTGGGGTGTTTAAAGTCTCCTACTTTTATTGTATTATTATCAATGAGTTTCTTTATGTTTGTTATTGCTTTATATGTTTGAATGCTCCCACATTGGGGGTGTAAATATACTTGTTAGATCTTATTGGAGAGCAGCTCCTTTAATTATGATATAGTGCCCTTCTTCATCATTTGTTACACAACCTTGGTTTAGTATCTAGTTTGTCTGATATGTTTACTCTGACTTTCCTTTGACATCCATTAGCATAAGAAATGGTTCTCAATCTGCTCACTTTCAATCTGGAGGTATCTTTAGGTCTGAAACGAGTCTCTTGTAGGCAGCATATAGATGGGTATTGTTTTTGTCTTTTTCTTTTTATTGTTTTAATCCATTCTGATACCCTATGTCTTTTGATTAGAGCATTTTGTCCATTTACATTCAGAGTGATTATTGATAGGTATGAACTTAGTACCATTGTTATCTGTTAAGTTGTTGTTTCTGGAGATTTTCTGTTTCTTTCTAATCCGTTGTTTTGATCTTTTTTCCCCACTCAAACAGTCCCCCTTAACATTTTATATAGGGCTGGCTTAATGGTCACAACCCTCCTTTGGTTTTTGTTTATCTCGGAAAACTCCATCTCTCATCTGTTCTGAATGACATCCCTGCTGGATGAAATATTCTCGTCTGCATATTTTCCATCTTCAGCGGGTTGAATATATCAAGCAATTCTCTTCTGGCCTGCCAAGTTTCTGTGGAGAAATCTGCTGCTAACCTTACATGTCTTCCCTTGTAGATTAGGGATTTCTTTTCCCTTGCTGTTTTCAGGATTCTTTCCTTATCTCTGTATTTTGCAAATTTTACTACAGTATGTCTTGGTGTTGGCCTGCTTTTCTTGATTTTGATGGGAGTTCTCTGTGCATCCTGGATTTGGAGGTCTATTTCCTTCTCCAGATCAGGGAATTTTCAGCTATAATTTGCTCAAATAAACCTTCTTCCCCCTTTCCCCTCTTTTCTTTTACTGGGGCCTCTATGGTATGAATATTGTAATGCTCTATGGAGTCACTGATTCCCTAAATCTACATTTGTGACCCAGTATTTTCTTTCCCTTTTCTTTTTAGCTTCATTTTTTCCCCATAATTTTACCTTCTATATCACTTATTCATTCCTCTGCTTTTTCTGTCCTTGTGGTCATTACATACAGTTGGCTTTGCATCTCAGTTATAGACTTTATTTTGGCTTGACTAGTTTTTTTTTTAAGATATTTTTTTTATTTATTTGACAGATCACAAGTAGGCAGAGAGGCAGGCAGAGAGAGAGAGGAGGAGGAGGCAAGCTCCCTGCTGAGCAGAGAGCCCAATGCGGGACTCGATCCCAGGACCCTGAGATCATGACCCAAGCCGAAGGCAGAGGCTTTAACCACTGAGCCACCCAGGCGCCCCTGGCCTGACTAGTTTTTACATCTTTTATCTCTGTGGTGTGTTCTATGGTTTTCTAAAGCCTGACTAATATCCTCATGATGTTTTTAAATTCTGGTTCAGGCATATTACTTGTATGTGTTTAGATTACATCCCTGGCCATGACCTCTTGTTCTTTCTTTTGGGATGAATTTCTCCATCTTTACATTTTGTCTAGGTTTCTGTCTTTTGTGCATTAGGAAATTGTTACATTTCCTGCCTTTTTTTTTTTTTTTTACTTCATTGGTACAACTTTTATTTTTAATTCGTTCTCACTATTCTGGTTCATTTTTTTATAAAGATAATTTTTTTAACCTATTTACCATCACAGCGAGATGTCCAGTACATCAAATTCCATAATAACCTTCTAACATGAACTTTTTTTAATAAACATTTTTTTATTTGTTTTCAGCATAACAGTATTCATTGTTTTTGTGCCACACCCAGTGCTCCATGCAATCCGTGCCCTCTCTAATACCCACCACCTGGTTCCCCCAACCTCCCACCCCCCACCTCTTCAAACCCTTCAGATTGTTTTTCAGAGTCCATAGTCTCTCATTGTTCACTTCCCCTTCCAATTTCCCCCAACTCCCTTCTCCTAAATCCCCATGTCCTCCATGCTATTTGTTATGCTCCACAAATGATTGAAACAATATGATAATTGACTCTCTCTGCTAGACTTATTTCACTCAGAATAATCTCTTCCAGTCCCGTCCATGTTGCTACAAAAGTTGGTATTCATCCTTTCTGATGGAGGCATAATACTCCATAGTGTATATGGACCACATCTTCCTTATCCATTCGTCCAAGACAGCATGGTACTGGCATAAAAACAGACACATAGACCAGTGGAAACAGAGTAGAGAGCCCAGATATGGACCCTCAACTCTATGGTCAGTTAGTCTTCGACAAAACAGGAAAAAGTATACAGTGGAAAAAAGACAGTCTCTTCAATAAATGGTGCTGGGAAAACTGGACAGCTATATGTAGAAGAATGAAACTCGACCATTCTCATACACCATACACAAAGATAAACTCAAAATGGATAAAAGACCTCAACATGAGACAGGAATCCATCAGAATCCTAGAGGAGAACATAGGCAGTAATCTCTTCGATATCAGCCACAGCAACTTCTTTCAAGATATGTCTCCAAAGGCAAAGGAAACAAAAGCCAAAATAAACTTTTGGGACTTCATCAAAATCAAAAGCTTCTGCACAGCAAAGGAAACAGTCAAGAAAACAAAGAGGCAACCCACGGAATGGGAGAAGATATTTGCAAATGACAGTACTGACAAAAGATTGATATCCAGGATCTATAAAGAACTCCTCAAACTCAACACACACAAAACAGATAATCACATCAAAAAATGGGCAGAAGATATGAACAGACACTTCTCCAATGAAGACATACAAATGGCTATCAGACACATGAAAAAATGTTCATCATCACTAGCCATCAGGGAGATTCAAATTAAAATCACATTGAGATACCACCTTACACCAGTTAGAATGGCCAAAATTAGCAAGACAGGAAACAACATGTGTTGGAGGGGATGTGGAGAAAGGGGAACCCTCTTACACTGTTGGTGGGAATGCAAGTTGGTGCAGCCTCTTTGGAGAACAGTGTGAAGATTCCTCAAGAAAATAAAAATAGAACTTCCCTATGACCCTGCAATTGCACTACTGGGTATTTACCCCAAAGATACAGATGTAGTGAAAAGAAGGGCCATCTGTACCCCAATGTTTACAGCAGCAATGGCCACGGTTGCCAAACTGTGGAAAGAACCAAGATGCCCTTCAACGGACGAATGGATAAGGAAGATGTAGTCCATATACATTTCCTGCTTTTGAGAGTAATTCCTATATGAAGAAGAGGTTATATACTGTTCAGGGCCTGACATTTCATGTAGTGTTTCTGGTGTATGCTGTGTGCACTGTCATGTTGTGTTTTCGCTGCGCTTTCACTGTGCTGTATTTTCGCTGCAGAGTTTCTCCTTGTCCAGTGTGTGGTGAGTTTTAATTTAGGTGTGTTTTGGTCTGCCTGTTAGAAGGAGGCTAGGTCCTATTTCCCCTAGAGCTGATGCTTTGCAGCATTCTATGGTCAATAGACTTGGTGGGTGCAGAGGGTTCATGCTGGTCTTCTTTGGGAGGGGCCACCTGCTGCTCTGACTCTCCTGAATACCTGCACTAGTAAAAAAGCACCTGCATTGTGCAAGGAGGCAGGGTTTAGTGTATGCAGCCCACACCTCCACTGTGGGCACTATGTTTCTTACTGAAGTCCATCAGTGCTGACAGCTGGGGGGGAAATGGCACCAGCTAGTTCTTCATCCTAAGAGAGAAGGTTTGCACCTGGCAATGTTTAGGAAACCTTCCAGGAAGAGTGAACACTATCCTCTCATGGGTCCAAGCTTCCTTCAGATCTCTGAATTCATCCTGTCTGTTTTTAAGTCATCTGCCTATCCAGCTGTGCAGTGCTTCTGTGTTTTATCTCAGAGACACTGACCTGTGTTGATCCTCTGGGGAAGAGTCTCACTGCACTGTGGCTAGTTTGTCCAAAAGGAAAGTCATAAGAACATGCAGGGGCTTGGAGTTTATGGTAATGTGCAGTAAAAAGCTGATGTTCAGGCTTGTTGCCCTCAGCAGTGGTCTCTGCTTGTATGTTAAAGAATGGGGTAGCTCAATGGTACCAGCCAGCTCCTTTGTCCCAAGGGAGACAGTGTCATCTCTCTCAAATGCATTCCAAGAAGGGAAACTCTCTCTCCCAGTGTGACCTGGTGGATCCTCAAAACATGTTGTCTACTTCTGGGTCTCTGCTCTTCTCCTCCATAGGAGCACCTCTACACCAGCCAGGACCCACTCTGGCTATGACACAGACTTGTTAAACTTCAGAGTTGGAGCTTCACTGCTTATAAAAACTTGCAATTATCAACCCATCTCATTTTATACATCATTGGTTTTGGGAAAGTGTTTTTCTTGTGCAATACCTTGTGCCCTGTTCTCCCTCTCTCTATCTCCTCTCTCCATGACCAAGTTCCCTACCCTCCAAAGGACCTGTAATTCTTTTCTCCCCCAAATCATGTCTCTGTACCTCCTACCTTCCACAATGTGGTCTCTTTTTGATGATATGGGGCATATCTTCTTCATTCTGTGTCTCTATTGTCTCTTTCAGTACCTTTTTAATAAGTGATGATCAATATTTAATGAAATAAATGACAATACCCTGAAACTTTCTTTGTTGCTTACTACCAATTTACTTATGGCTTCACTTCTTGTCTGTTATAAAATTTTCAGTTTTGAAAAATTTATTTTGTTTATTTGAATTTCTTAACAATTTGATAAAATTTTAAAGTTAATACATTGGGTTTTAAAATTACATATTTTAGCTTATAAAAACTTAAAATTTATTTTCTTAAACAATGTGTTTTTTTCAAGTCTCTGTACTAGTTCCATAAAATGTGTAAACAAGATATCTTGTTCTTTTTTTAATCAAAGCAGAAGAATGTCAATTGATTAAATATAATTATTTTAACCTAAATTATGCATTACAGAAAATGGTAAATTAAAAATGTGATTTTAATATCTATGTTAAAGAATAAAAATAAGTTTCCATAATATGTGGATTAACTGATTGGTATAAGTAACTAATAATGAAGTTATAAATTATTCTGTGACATATCTCATTATGGTATTACTTTGAATACACATATAGAATAGAGAAATTGCATATAAAGCATCTACCAAAAAAAAAGATTTTATAAGATAAAGTGACAAAGAAATTTAAAGGTAAATTAAGCTATTCCCCTTAGAAAGCTGACATCCTCCAATTATTTTATTACGTTTTGATTCATTTAAGTTACAGAAAGTAGACTCACAATATAAATAAGCTATGCATAAGGAATTATCCAATCAATTTTATCAAAGGGAAATGTCAAATTATCTAACAATTATTCTACTTTTTTGCAAGTACTATCCTGAATAATTTGAGAACAGAAATGACATTTAAATGTAAAGGAGAAAAGATTAAAAAGATAAGAAAAGATTATAGGAGGCAAGATACATTTACTTTGTTGATATTTAATGCTATCATTTTTCTTAATTATTCTTGACTTTTCACCCACTTAACTATTTCCCATATGCTCCCTTAAAGCACAATTTAAAAATATATAAGGCAGTTACTTTTCAGAACAAATTGTCTCTTGTGGTCTTTTAAAATCTTTATCTTACCCATCATTTATAAGCAGAGTGTATTACCTGTCTATAAGCAGGTGTGTTTATAGCAGGAATTTCTGTAAATACATTACTGAAGATTGAATTAGTTTCTTAAATAAGACAGTGAGGTTTTTGCTTATATCCATTACTTCATGGGTAATTTCTTTGAAATTTGTATCAATTACAAAGTCTATTCATTTTAAAGTATGTCCATGTACTTAGAGTTGCAAAATTGTAAATTAACTAAAACTTCAATATTAGAATGATAATATAATTATTCAGATTAAAATTGTGAAGAAAACAAATACTACATTCAATGCATAAAGACAAATAGTGAGAATGAATAACATACTAGAATTATTTTATATTATACTGGAGTTTTAAGATTTTTAAAAATGATCTTCAATTCTTAATAATTGTCTATTATTTCAGTAAAGTCAACAACACAAATGAAATGTAATGATTGAGTTCATGTTACTACTTGCAGTGTTCTATTTATGTGTTTACATTTTCAAAATACTTTTAGGAGAGGTGTTAAAAATAGAATGTAGATATGAGGTAGATTAGTATTTATTGTGTTATTTTAAAATTATTTAAAATTTAAAATTATTACTCTAAAAATGTTGGGGAATTATTCTATATTCTGTAGAAATCAATGACATTTTTGGAAAATAAAGCATATGAAACACAAACAAAAGTGTTTTATTTGTCACAAATTTTATTTACCATAAAAATGCAATGTTTTAGAGAATGGATGGAAACACACTGACCACTTGATTTTTTGTTTAGAAAACTTATATCATTGCCAAATTGTTTTTTGACAGGAAAATATGTCAACTATTTCTTAATTATCTGTTTATACTTCTCACACTCAGCAGACACACCAATAATTATATTACTGAACATAACTTTTTTTTCTAGAGCTTGACTAAATAATCTACTACTAACACATACAAATTTTAACCTCAATACTCTACAATAAATACACGATATATCCAGAAAAATTTCCAACCTTCTACAAAAAGGTGTGTATACATGAATGATTATAAGACTGAAAAACAATATCCCACCAAAAATAACTCAATAAGTAAAACCATATGTAATAGGAATTGCATGGTGGCCTATTAATATTGTTTTAAAAAGTGGCTCATAATAGAAAACTTTCATGAATATCGTTAAAATGCTATGGTTTTCACCAATTTAAACGACTAATCTAAGCTTAACTTTAGATTAAGTTCTTCCAAATACTGTAAGATTTTTATAATCAGTGGAAATTCTTTACTAAATATTTAGCAGTAAATGCTAACCAGAGTATTTGTTGATAAATAATATTTATATGACCCTGTTAAAGTATATAATGTGAGTTAGAATCTAACATCTACCTAATTCTCAAATCTTGTATAATAAATAAAGAAAATAAGTTGACTTAATTTAACATATATATTTTTTTAAAGATTTTATTTATATATTTGACAGAGAGAGATCACAAGTAGGCAGAGAGGCAGGCAGAGAGAGAGAGGGAGAAGCAGGCTCTCCGTTGAGCAGAGAGCCTGACACGAGGCTCGATCCCAGCACCCCGGGATCATGACCCGAGCCAAAGGCAGAGGCTTTAACCCACAGAGCCACCCAGGCGCCCCTAACATATATGTTTTAAATGAGCATTTTTCTGAATATAAAATTATGTTAAATCCAAATGACAGCCCATAAAGTGTTGTATTCACTTTAATGTCTCAGATCCCTTGAAATCACACACGTATATAAAATTATTCATACATGCACATATATATATACACATACACACATACATACACATATATATATGTACACATATACCTACACACATATATATAAAGATAACATATAAAAAGTGTGTATAAACATTAATTGATATAGGAAGCAGAGTGCCATAAATAGATGAAAAACTTTAATTATTTCCTACATAATGAAAATCAAAAATTGAGAATGGCATTTTTTCAGGAAGGAGAGTAAAGAGTCCATGGTACTTCACAGAAGAATGGAGGGAAAACCTGGTTATAACTAATATTATTATTACTTAGAAAGCTCTATTTGGAGGGCTAAGTCAGTGGGACACTCTTCACTTGCTCCTTTTTTCTTAGAAGCTAGATATTCTCTGTAGTCTGAGCTAAAGCTTAGCCCTAGTTGGATTTTGATCCTCTAGGGATTCCCTCCCTATACAAAAAAGAAGTTATTGTCAAGTGAAAAATTATTTACTTTTCAGTGAAGACTTAGATATTCTCTATCAGAATACCTTGGGGATGTTAAAAATAAAAGCAGAAGGGAAAAAACCTGGCAATTTACAACAGCAAAAATAGAAAATGACCCAAAAAGCCATTACATATCTATATAAGATAAAAAGCACTATGAAGACAAATGATTCTAAAAATAAAAATTTACCTAACCTCATGACTTAAAAGTATACAAAACAAGTATTGTTAATTGATATAAGAATAAATTTACATATACACAATTCTAGTGGAATGATTTAATGTATTTCTCTGACAAATGGATGGATGAACTTGATGAAAAATTAGTTAGGATATGAAGCACTGAATGACAAAAATAACAAGCTTGAGTTAATGGACATGTGGGCAGGTAAAACATTATTCCTAAGACAGTGTACACATTTTATTTATATACTCAAGAAATGTTTAGAAATGTTGATTGGTATTAGGCATTAAGAAAAAAAAATCACTGTTTCAATAATCTTATAATATACATGAAAATCCTTAATGTAGAAAGATATTCTGTCTAAACCTCCTACTGAACATAATGGTAATAAACAATATAATTGGAACTAATAATAAATTAGAACTCAAATATAATAGATCTAATCAAAAAGAGAATTTGTTCATTGACAAAACTGATAAAATTAACACAAATATGAAAAGACTGATTTTAAAAAAAGCACAGCTGACTAGTATCAGCAATAAAAAAAGAATCATAGTTGCCATAAACATTGATATAGTCAGAATCCTAAAAAAATATATATAAATACATTTGAACCATTAAAGGAAAGGAATAAATTTCTAGAAAAAAATATTTATTGCTAAATTAGTAAAAAATAAATAGCAGAAATAATGTAAAATTATATTAAATAATCAAAATATTCCAAGGAGGACCTCCAGATCAGGATGACTTTTGCCAAACACTTAAAGACCAAAAATTAAATAATTATTGATACTATTAATAATATAAAATTATATAATAACAATCAACACATTTTCCCCCAAAATAGAAAGAGGAAAGTCTTCCAAACCACTCATGAGTTAATTTTTTTTAATTAAAAAAATTTTTAAGTTAAAATCTTAATTTTAATATTAAAAATATGAGTTTATAAAAAAACGAACAAGGGCAGTAGTAGTAAGATACTTAATAGGCCAATTTCACAAAGGAAGCTTGATGCAAATGCCTTAAAATAGTAGCAAACAAAATCCAACTATACGAAAAATTTGAGTTTATTCCTAATTAATATAATTGAGCTTACTGTAAATTAATCTTGCTCTCTCTACAAATTTGGCTTAAAAGCAATTAAATTAATACTACATTTAGAAATTAAAAGAAAAAAACCCACAAAATTATTGCCAGTGAAATTGCCCCCAGGAAGTCAACTCTGAGATGGCAGCCTTGATTATGTCTGTTCTAGTTATAAATTCATGGACAAGGAAAATGACCACTGGGTGGATTACAGAACCAACAAGAACAGTGAAAGTTAAACCTTGCACACAATTCTATTTATTACATGTATTCTTTATGTGCCCAATCTAATAAGGGTGCTATTATAATTCTCCATGTCCTTAGTTATTAAAGGAATATGTCCCTGTGTACTAGAGTCCTAAAATTATTTGAGTATTTCCCCTTTTCCAGCATATAGTTATCTGAGTTGTACAATGCACTGTGTTGCACGATGCTTCTTCCTGAAATTTCAAATTTTTAAATCACAGAATCTGTGTCCAAAAAGTCTTGGTCCCAATAACTGGCAAAGAGATGTGACTTTTGTTGACTTTTGTTGACTTCTGTTTTGATGATATACCTTAGCCTCCAGGTCAGCCACTTTTCCTTTTACTGAATATTTAAAAAATGAGTAGTATCCTTGTAGAGTACCCAATTATTTTTTCTCTGGGGTGATGTTCTATAATTACAGATGTTATTTCTAATACTATATTTAGGTTTGGCTTCAATGGTTGCTCTTTTGACCTTGCCATATATCACAATAATTGTATCCACTTGACTTGTCAATACTTAAATACCATTGATTCTGAGTCCTATCATCCTGATTGCTATCAGTTAGCTTACTTCCATAATGGCCTCTCACATAGTTAGGAGTGACTACATGGAAAAAGATCATCAAACTGATACTGGTGCCCTTCTCACAAGCATATTCCTAAGGGACATGATAAATGGTGTACTTACTGTATCTTCAGTATAATCATCACACAAGTTTTAGGCCTTTATATAAAGTAGCCACTCCAGTAAGCCCAACTTCTGGATATATTAATCCTTCTTTTACTGTAAGAAATGTCAATTCTGACATTTCAAAGTCACTTAGAATAGGTTACTACTTTTTTCATGTTCTTATAAGTTATCTTAGTAGCAAGCCTGTACTGCTCCCCCTCCCCCACAAGGTGTTAAATCCTATATTCCAGGTCAGTGCTCCTAAATCAATAAATTCTCCCTGGATTAAGGAACTTCAAAATACAATCACATACTTTCCTACTGCTGGTGGTATATACTAGCTTAGTCTTAGAGATCCTTTAAGTTTCAGTCCTTTTCCCTCTCTTTTCTGATAATGTCCAACATATCTTCAGTAGGGAGCGTTATAACTTAATCCTAGTTTCAGGCCTAATGGGAAGTGGGTGCAGATCTTGATTAGGAAAGGGGTATGCACCATTACAATTGAAAGAACTCTGCAGTATTTCAGGCAAGAAAGGTGTGCTAGTGCATTATGTGGAAGAATGGCCCATTTCCGCAGTACCAGTAGGTTCAGAAGGACTGGGATATATAATAAGATTGTCTAAGGAATCAACCCAGATATCCCTATCTCATGTTAAGGTCCTATTATTTCTCAACCAAAGCTTTGACCTTCACATAACAGACCAGCTTTGTTTGGAAATTTAACTTTCTTTAGAGTTAAGTTATTCTAACAATTAATTCTATGCATGTGCCTCAGTTTTTCTGCTTTCCCATGACAGGACATGAGAAAAGCTTTGCATGCTGCCAATGAGGCTAGCGTTAGAACGTTAAAACCAAGATTTTAACTGACCTGTTCTCTAAATCTGTTAATAATAAAAATAAGAATAAAAACAACTGGCACTTACCATATGCCAGATACCACCATAAATACTTGCAATGTGGTAAAAATTAATTCTCACACAAAAATAAGATCATGCTGTTGCTTACCTACTGGCAAAATTCCATGAATAACTCAGATTGTTCAGCTTATGCCTACTGCCCAACTCTCAATTGACCAACTATCTCCAAAGGTTGCATGAGAACGTGACTATTCCCTGGTGTTACCACATAATCAGACTTTTAGTTAGAGTATCAATTGAAGAGGAAAAGCAGTCCTTAAGAAAGGGATTGATAATAGATACAGTTTTAGATCTCCAAGTGTTAATAAGGGAAGATGCAAAGGGTAAATAGCAATGCAAAAAAAAAAAAAAAAAAAAAAAAAATATATATATATATATATATATATATATATATATATAGTTACACATTTTAACTACCCATGGTAAATATTTAATTTGAATCTATTAAGAATATAAATACTCAAACCAAAAAACAGTCTCTATAAGCATGACTCTGTAACTATAGAAAAGAAACAGACGACTACCAGAGGGGAATGGGTAAAATAGGTAAAAGGGATTAAGAGTACACTTACCATGATGAGCACTGAGTAATACATGGAATTGTTGAATCACTATACTATACACATGAAACTAATATAATGCTGTATGTTAATTATTCTACAATAAAAATAAAAGTAAAATAGAAATTGAAAAAGAGAGAGAGAAAAAAAGAATCTATTTAGGCACAATAGGGCTAAATTATAAATATATTATAATGGAAATAGTTATATACATTCTAAGAGTGTTTGAATTTTTAACACCAGGAACTATTCTTTTTTTTTTTTTTAAAGATTTTATTTATTTATTTGACAGAGAGAGATCACAAGCAGGCAGAGAGGCAGGCAGAGAGAGAGGAGGAAGCAGGCTCCCTGCTGAGCAGAGAGCCCGATGCGGGGCTCGATCCCAGGACCCTGAGATCATGACCTGAGCCGAAGGCAGCGGCTTAACCCACTGAGCCACCCAGGCGCCCCAGGAACTATTCTTTTTAATGCAATCGTTAATGTCATGTAAATGGGATATATTCTTTAGAGTATATTACCTAAAAGATTCTAGTTGGTAGCTCTTGTTTTCAGTAAGGGAGCATCATGAATTATATATTTGCATTAATGTGTCTACAAACATACACACAAACTAACATACACAATTCTAAGTTAGTCATCAATTCAAAATTAAGAGTAATTGAGAGATTTTACTTTTACATATATTTAGTTACAAATATATTTACTTATAAACCAAAGCACTGGAACACAATGAGTTCTAAATAATTCTTCATGAATTTGGGATGAGTTTGAATCTTTCTATTTCACTATTAGTTAGCATATGTGAAGCTGTTAAAATTTTACCTTCTTCCTTTATTATTCTCATTCATTTTTGTCATATGCAATATTGTCCTGATATTTACACTCAAATTTGGCTAGCAAATGTAGATGATTATTAGATGTGACTTCCAAATTAAAAAGTAAACACACTGCTTTACCCTTCTATCTACAAGATTCCCTTTAAGGTTTTGGTACCAATATCTTTTCAATTTAAAAAAAATGAAAACTTGTGGCTATTACATAGCCAATATAATTGGAGTTTATTTTTGAATTATTTTTTGAGCTATGAACTGCAAGTAACAGACATCCTAAATGGTAATGTATAACTCTGAAAACTATTGATCCATTCACTAACTTGATATATGATAGAATAACATATCTCTGTGTGGATACAGATAATATATAAAAACATACATGTTTCTTCTTAGTTCCACGATAGATAACTCAATGAAGTCATACAGAAAGTAAAACAATTGTATAATCATGCATAAAATTTTGGATAATAATGAGTAGATTACATAAATAAGCAAATAAAATTCAGTTTTGCTTCTGATCTGTGGATAAAATTCAAAAACACAATTTTGAAAGCTAACAGAATTGGTAAATATATCAAAATGTGGAAAACGTTTGATCATATTACCTAGAGCCCAATTTTTCTAAGTACCCAGCATTGACCCCAAAGTGCTAAGGTGAATTAGATAGAAATACCTGATGTCAGTCAAGGGGAATAGCTTGGATTGCTCAGCCATCCTTTACAATCTCCCATTGAAAAACGTAGAGGTGAAATGGTGTGTATAGCAAAGTCATGAAGATTGATGGCACCCGCTGCTTCCACATGTACCCTATCTGCATGCAAACCACTTGACACATGAACTGATGGAAAACAAAAAGTGTTTGCCCAGGAAAAGTGCTTCAGCAAGCTTAATTTCCATAGTCATTTGCACAGCAAAAGCGAGATCTAATAGGTCCCAGAGAAATCAGAAAAGCCATGATAAGAATTCAAAGCCGCAAACTAAATAAAAAGAGATTATTAGCTACATTGCAGTAGGCAAACAGTAAAGTCTTAAGTGATCAATACTTGACAAGAGACAGGCCACAAACTTCATGTATAGGTCATGCTCACACACTGTTTTTTAAATAAATCGACTGACTCCTGGACAAGGCACATAAAATGTCACTTTTTATCTTCCAGTTGATATTTTCCTCCATGAGGGAAAAAAACCTATCTATTCACCTCCCTGAGAGATTTGATTGAAAAGATAGTCACTCCTGATATAAGGTTTAAAGGGGAAAACTGCAACCAAGTGGAAATTTTTGTCAGTACCTTAATCTCTGATTTGTAGAAGGTTTTGCTTTGGGATATTTGGTATGTCTGAGGATTGCCACCAAAGAGCCCTTCTGTTCTTTAATGGCTGCACTAAATCTTAACAAACGTGAGCATGAAAACTATTGTGCTGCACTTGTGAGGCATTTATCAAAGTTATATTTTTTAAAGCTTGGGAAGGTGGTTGAATCATGCATGCTCTTTATGGAGCTCTGATCAGGCTGATAAAGGCAGTTCAGCTTCAATAAATGCTTTTTAAGTGAATGTTTTGGAAACTGAATAGGAAATTCAAAGCTCAAACTGTTGCCAAACTGCTCCCACAGCACTTTGATCACTTTGTTTCTGACATTTTGTTGAAAATGTCTTGTTTTTATTAAAATGTTGGCATCTAGAGACCAAGAAAGTTAACTGTAGTCACTGAAAATATAATTTACAGTAAATCATGGAATGACATGACTTATTAAGTACTTTGTACACATTCTTTAAAAAGAAAACTATTTCCCTGTGGGGTCACACACAGCATTGCACTTGTCTGAGAAAAAGTTCATATTGTTAAAAGAAAGATAAGTACAGAAGATAAATCAAATACACTTTGCTTCAGGAAAAAAGTAAAAGAAGTTACACAGCTTTACTATAGAAAAGAATAGGAATACTATAAAACAGAAATTAATAAAATAAAGAGGCTTGCTGAATTATGATCACAGAATTTATCTTTAACTTCAAGGACAGAGAAGACAGAATATGGCCTTCTCAAATTTACATACCAGGAGACTGCTTCTATAATTGGTGATGCTGATTTCTCTGATCACAGCATCACAGTTTAAAATGTATGGCGTCTGCAATTTAGGTGTTGAGTTTATCTGAAGAGTAGGATACTTGTGAAAACCAAAAATAGTGAGTTGAAAGTTACTCAAATAGAGACACATGTATTACTATGAAGTCAAGAGGATGATTTCTTTATACATTCAGATGTGCGTAAAAGGTATAGCATAACATTTTATGTTTCCATTGCCAGCAAAATAATAAGGATAACTTGAAGCATAAGCACTACATAGCTTTCTTTCTTATTCTATTTACACATATAATCGCTGACATTTACACTAGCTTCAATTTTTGTATCTTTCTTGAATTTTTCATCCCATTGACTTTTAACTAATGATATCCCCCTGAGCCACTACATTAATTTGTGATAAATTGTATAGTTGTCTTGTGCTCTGTAGTATCAGAGAACATAAAGTAAAATGACAGTTTGAAGAACTGAAGACAATCAGTAAATAGAGATTAAACTCCAAATCAAACTAGCAAGGAGATACCAAGGATGGTATGTGTGAATACATACACAATATATGTATGTATGTGTGTGTGTATGTGTGTGTGTGTGTGTGTGTGTGTGTGAATATATATAATTATACATAATATTATATGTGTGTATATATATGTATGTATATGAATGCATATATGTATGCATCTGTGTATATACACACAGTTCCCACTAAGAGCATTTACCACTGACCTGGGTATTTAGGACAATCCATTGACATGTGTCACTGTTATATGCAACTTAGATTAATTTTCTGATTAAATAATTATCAAACAGAGCTTTGATTGAAAACTCATAGTCAGTTCTCTCTTTGATAATGATGAGTAAATAATTTGAAACAAACCTCACTCAGACGATTACAATCAGTAACAACAATAATCTCCTTGAGTAAGTGAAGACACTGGAGAGTTAAGATATCAAAGAATTACCAGACAAAGATGCTAGAAATGTGCAAAACCAGGGAGATGAGCCTGGCAATAGACTACTTTTCTCCTGAAGGAATTTAATTCTGGAGGTGGTGGCTGGAAGTCACGAGGTAGAGTAAACCCTCCCAGGAACAGCAGGGAGAAGGATTTAACTTTAAGTCTTGCTAGAGGGGATGGCCAATGCACCCCTTCATAATGGGTTGAGACACAATGCGCTGAGACTATATATATATATATATATATATATATATATATATATACACACTATATATAACTCAGAATAATACAGACAAAATCAAATCAAATCCTATTAATTTCTGATATTGGTTTAAGATGATACTGGGTGATTGCCCTCTGTTTTCTTAGAATAAAGAAACACATTTCCCTGGAGGAAGATATCATTTTGGTCTTCAAAATATTTCTAGAACAATTTTCAAATTATAATATCTGGACACAAACATAGCTGCACACATGAGGCCATAAGACATCATAAGGAAAATTAGTAGAACAAAATGACTCTATGTGAATTGCATGTATGGAATTAAATATAAATATAGATCATAAGAAAATATTTAGAATTATATTAGAATTATATTAGTGAATGAATTACTAAAGGACAGAAAGTTGAAAAATGAAGATATAGTAAAAACTATAAAGCACAGTGAAATGGTCTAAATTATACACAACTAAAGATCCAAAAGGAGAGATGAGAATAAAAGAGATTATGATCAAGAATGTTAATTAAAGATGACCCACAGATTTAAGATTTGCATACTTCAAACTGGATAAATAAAAAAGTAATCCATATGTAGATAATTAGAGGAAACTTTCTGATAAATCAAGACAAAAAGCAAACCTTAAAAGCAGTTTTAGGAAAATACGGGTTACCTTACAAAGAGTAAAAATCAGATTGACAATTGACTCAACACACAAACACACACACACAAACACACACACATACCTCACACTGAAAGCCAGAATACAAAGCTGCCAGTGTAGAATTCTAGGCTGGATGAAGCTCAGATAAAGACATTTGTATAGTCCAATAGTTTAAATGCTATTCATATGCTGAATACCAAATACCTATCTCCAGCCTAAAACTATACAACTGTCTTTATGACATCTTGACTTGAATAACTCCTAAACATCTAAAACATTACATCATATATCAAAACTGAATTCCTGATCTTATTACCTAAACCTGCTCTACCTACCAATATCCCAGGTGCTGGCAGTAGCATGTGTCTTGATGATACCCTTTTCCTTATATCCATTAACCAAATATCATCCATTATCCTGTTTACCAGATATACTAGTTTAAATTGCTTAAAAAACAGCAGCCAGAATGAACATCTTATAACTTCAGTCATACTTGTTTCCTAAAACCTTTCAATAGCTTCCCATTTCACTCATTACAGATACATCTTTCCTTCCAGTAACCTCCATTTTCTTCTCTGACATCAACCACCAAAAGCCCACCACCACTTTTTACTCTAATTCCCATTGGGATCCCCATTGTTTCTCAAACACACCAAACATTTAACAACTGTGCTGGGTCAGAGATCTCATCCTACTGGTAATCTAACAAGTGAGCAAGCTATAATTCTATAGAAGCTGGCTAAAAATCTAAGACTAATAATAAACAAAAAAGTTTATTACAGTGATAGTAGTAACCAAAACAACACATTTTCTTAACTCATTCCCCAAGTCTTCAGCCATGAAGAAGCTGGCAGTTGGAATGCCTGAACTCTGGAAGCAGCTGACTGGTACAAGTGCCCTTGTTCTCTAAAAATTTGAAGTTGTGCACTTGTTAGTTAGCAGTACCCTAAGGGACTGGCATAGAAACTTGCATTGGTCTCAACTCTCTGGCCACAGTAGCTTAAGAAAGACATCTCTCAAAAAATTTTATAGAGTCAGTACACCATTTTTTTCCCTTTTTGGAAGCAGACATTTAAGAAAATCTTATATAACTCCAGACATTAACAAATGGAAATCAGAAATCCCTGAGGAGTTGAAGAATCAGATCTCCAGAATTACTATAATATTCTGGATGTTCAATTCTCAATTCTCATATATACATAAACCATATATATATATACATATATATATATGGAAACTGGAAGCATATCTATAAAAACATATATATGTATCTTTATATATTTATATGTATAATTTATATACTTATATAAAATTATATATTTATATATTATATATACATATATAAAAACCATACACATAAACCATACACCATACATATAAAAACCAAACACACACACGAAACTGGAATATATGGCCCAACCATGGGAAAACAAAAATGACAGAAACCATATCTGAGAAAATCCAGGCATTTGAAATAATAGTCAAAGAAATTAATATAACTGGAGTCTCTCAAATATCCTCAATGAGCTCAAGGAAATCACAGATAAAAATCTAAAGAAAATCAGGAAAGTGATGGATGTATGAAAGAAATGAGAATATCGATAAAGGTATATAAACTATACAAAGGAACCAAACAAATTCTGAAACCACAAAATACAATAACTGAAAAGAAAAATTTTTCAAGAGGATTCAGTAACAGATCTGAGCAGGTATAAGAAAACATTAGTGGACTTAAAGATGAAATAATTGAAATGATCATGTTTGGGGATTTGAAAGAAAAAAGAATGAAGAAAAATAGTTTAAGAGACTTATATGACACAAATAAGTATATAAATATACATTTCATGAGAGAGAGAAAGGGACAGAACAAATATTGGAAGAAATAATGGCTGAAAACTCCTCAAATCTGTTGAAAAATGTGAATTTATATACTCAAGAAACTAAAAGCAACAACAACAACAAACTCCAGTCAGTATGAACCAGTAGAAATGCACACTGAGAAAAATAGTCAGATTGCTAAAACCCAAAGACAAAGAGAATTTTGAAAGAAGTAAAAAAGAAATGATTCATCATATACAAAGAATTGGTAGGTAATCAAATACCTTCTGACACACGAGACTTCTGGACCACATTGCTTCACTGATGAATTGTACCAAACACTTAATAAGGAATTAATAATTCCTCCCAAACTCTTCTAAATAATTGAAGAAGAGGGGACACTTACTAGCTCATTCTATGATGCCAGCATCATTTTAATATAAAAACCAGATAAAAACATTACAAGAAAAAAATTGCAGGAAATATTCCTTATGAATATAGCTGCAAAAATACTCAATAAAATAATAGCAAACCAGATCCAGCAGCATATTAAAATGATTATGGACCATGATGAAGAGGTTTTTATCCTAGACATTCAAGGGTTATTCAACATACAAAAATCAGTCAATGTAGTAACACATTAATAGAATGAAGGAGGTGGGTATACCTTTCCAAACACTTGACAAAATACAAAACATCTTCATGATAAAAACACTCAACAACTAGGACTAGAAGGGAAGTTACTCAATGTGATAAAGGGCACATATTAAAAGCCCACAGCTATTATCATATAAATGGTTCAAGTCTAATAGCATTCTTCTAAGATCAGGACAAGACAAGGATACCCACTATTATCACTTTAATTTAACATAGTACTCAACATTCTAGTCAAAGCAGTTACAGAAGAAAAATACAGAATAGACATTCAAACTAAAAAAAAAACAAAAACAATATTTTCTCTGTATGCAGATAACATGACCTTATATGTAGAAAATCCTGAAGTACTACACACACACACACACACACACACAAGCCCGTTAGATCCAAGAAACTAATTCAGCAAACTTGTAGAATACAAAATGAACACTCAAATGTCAGTTGTACTGTGTACACCAGCAATGAACAATTCAAAAAAAATTTAAGAAATAACTGCAGTTGCAATAACATTTAAAAGAATAAAATATTTAAAAATAAAATTAACCAAAGAAGCCAAAGAACTCTACACTTAAAATTATAAAATATTGCTGGGGTGCCTGGGTGGCTCAGTGGGTTAAAGCCTCAGCCTTCAGCTCAGGTCATGGTCCCAGGACCTAGGATCGAGCTCAGCATTGGTCTCTTTGCTCAGCAGGGATCCTCTTTCTCCTCTCTCTGTCTCTGCCTGCCTCTCTGCCTACTTGTGATCTCTATCTGTCAAATAAATAAATTTAAAAAAAATTATAAAATATTGCTGAAAAAAAATGAAAGACAACCCATATTTATGGATTGGAAGAGTTAATATTGTTAAGATCTCAATACTTCCCATAGCAATCTATAAATTCAATGCAATCCCTATAAAAATCTCAATGACAAATTTTGGAGAACTAGAAAAATTTATGCTAAAATTCATGTGCAGCTTAGTCAGTTCAGGCTGCTATACAAGAATACCATACACTGAGTGGTTTTAGCAAAAAAAATTTATTTCTCCATGTCCTTGAAGCTGAAAGCCAGAGATCAGGGTGCTAGCATGGTCAAATTTTTGTGAGGACCCTCTTCCTGGCTATGTCCTGATATGACTTTCCTTGGGGTGTGCACAGAGAGCAAGCTCTCATCTCTCTTTTTCTTTTTATAAGATCATTAAATATAACTATTACCTTCCAAATACTCCACCTCCCATTGCCATCATACTGGGAAGTGGGGTTTCAACATACAAATTTTGAGAAGATACAAACATTCAGTCCACAGCAATATGAAATCACAAGGTACCACAGATAGCAAATTAATTAAAACAAAACAAAAACTCTATAAAAACAAACAAAAAATTGAAAAAGACAAAGTTGAAAGACTTGTATTTCCTCATTTCCCTGAGTTCAAAACTAACTACAAATTTACAGTAATCAAAACTGGGTGGTAGTGGCATATACACCAATGGCATAAAATAAAAACTGTAGAAACAACCCCTTACATATATAATCAATTGATTTTCAACAAGGATACAAGGCCAAATAATGGTGAAAGGACAGTCTTTTCAACAAATGAATCTGGGAAAACTGCATTTCCACATGCCAAAATAAACAAATAAAGCTTGACACTTACCTTACAAAAAAGAATGAACTTGTACTTTTACACCATATACAAAAATTAATTCAAAATGGATCAAATAGTTAAATTTCATAAAACTCTTCATAAAATTTATGAAATTGTTCTTCCAAGAAAAGAGGAGAGATTTTTTCATAAACTTGGCTTTGGCAGTGATTTCTTGAATATGACATCAAAATCACAGGCAACAGAAAAAAGATAAATTGAACTTCATCAAAATTAAAACCATTTGTGCATCAAAGGATACTATGAAGAGAGTATAAAAAAAGTAAACTCACAGTGGGAGAAAATATCTGTAAATCATATATCTCATAAGGGATTAATACGCAGACTATATTAAAAAACTCTCACAACTCAACAACAACATGATTCAAAAATGGGCAAAGGTCTTGAATACATATTTATCCAAATAAGACAAATGATTGACCAATCAGCACATGAAAAGATGTTAAATATTATAAATCATTAGGAAAATACAAATCAAATCACATCTAGCTATCACTTCACATCCATTAGAATGGCTATTATTTTTTAAATGTTTTTAATTTAATGTTTTTGTTATTGTCCTGTAAAGCTTTTTCCTTTTTTGTAGTTTTTTTATTATTAAAATATAATGTATTATTTGTTTCAGAAGATAACAGTTATCATTTTTTTAAAAAGGAAATTAAGAAGTGTTGGAAAGCTGCTGTGGGAAATAGTTTGGTGGCTCTTTGAAAAATGAAACATAGAAATACCATATTACCCAGAAATTTTTTTAAGATTTTATTTATTTATTTGACAGAGATCACAAGTAGGCAGAGAGGCAGGCAGAGAGAGAGAGGAGGAAGCAGGCTCCCTGCTGAGCAGAGAGTCTGATGTGGGGCTCGATTCCAGGACCTGGGATCATGACCCGAGCCGAAAGCAGAGGCTTTAACCCACTGAGCCCCCCGCCAGGCACCCATACCCAGAAATTTCACTCCTAGTTATATACCCCAAAGAATTAAAAATGGGGACTCAGATATTTGTACACTAATGTTCATGACAGAATTATTCACAATAACCAGAATGTGGAAACAACCCAACTATCTGATCCACTAACAGATAAGCAAACAAACAGTGGTATATCATCTAAATATAAAAAACAATGAGGATCTGACATATTCTATAATAGATGAACATCACAAACATGGTGTGTGAAAAAGGACAAACATCCCATATTTCCACGTATAATCAAAATGGGTGAATTCATAAAGACAAAGAAGAACTGAGTTTAACAGAGTGTTCAGAAGGGGGTAATTGGAAATTATTGGTTAGCGGTTATTATAGAGCTTCTGTTTTAGATGATAAAACATTTTGGAAATATTGGTAATGACTACACAAAACTGTGTATATACTTAATGTTTTGAATCGTACACTTAAAAATGGTGTATATGGTAAATTTCATTTTTTGTATATTTTACCATATTAAGAGGTAATGACATTGCTTTGATTATTCCTTCTATTTGGATTATTCTTTTCCCAGTATCTACTTGGCTAATTCTCTTACCTCCTTCATGTCTTTGTTGAAACTATTCTTCACAGCCTACCTCAACCACTCATGTTTAATTTTGAACTTCAACATAACCACCTTTTATACTCCTTTTCCTATCCCCCCCTTGTAGAATTTATTTTCTAATATACATTTTATCTCATTTTTATGTTTACTGATTGTTTGTTAACCCCACTAGAAATTAAATTTCCTCAAATTATCTTTTATCAAATATAAACAATGCCTATCACATAGATCATAACTCTGTATTTCTTGAATCAAAGAAATGAATGAATGAATGAATGAATGAATGATTTAAGTCTTAGACTGAAGAGCACTCTTTAGAGGAAGTATATGAATGATGGTTTTCATTTGCAAATCAAACCTGATTGATCAGACTCTGATAATATGGCAACATGTTGGGGTTTTGTGATCATTTGTGGTGAAGTAAGACATTTTCAAACAATTATTATTATCCACTGCTTTTGTTACATTTAACTGGCTGAATAATATAATAAGTTGTGAATTACATATTGTGGTTTTATTTACTGGGGATACCTTTGGAAATGTATAGTACACGAACATATTAAACTGAAGACAATTTATTCTTTCTGTTTTTCTTGTCCTATATTGTCTGTCAGCACTGCCATGTAGGTTGAAAAACACATTGATCTAGTTATCTATGGAGTAATCACACTTCCACATATTTATTGACTTTTGAGAAATGTCTTATGATATATCATAGAAGAACAATATTGTATCAAGGTTAACCTTAAGAAAAGAGACTTACTTGTTTACTGAATGAAAATTAGCCTCAGTGGGTATTGAATTGAAATCAAATATCTGTTAAATAGAGCCCCAAGAAATCAATTGTAACCAGCAGTTAATGACCAGTTTGCTAACAGCTTGAGGCAAGGCCAAGGGCAGTTAACACTCCAACAAATTAGTTGTTAACTGTGCTAATGACTGATTTTGCAGGGATTATTGCTATTATAAACAGTCATCAATATAGCTTTACCACTGAGTCTAGATAAGTTTACAGGCAAAAAGTGTTTTTATGCCCTCAGTTTGATACTCTGAATTCTAGTTAATGTGATAATCTAAAAATCATATAATGTTAGATTTCTTGCTCTGACAAAAATAAAAGTAATAAAAACTCCTTTTCATTTTCCTTATTTGTAGTATAGCTGGATGAATATATAAATTTCTGATAACTTCTTAGAATCAATAGGAAAATATGATAATAGGCAAAAGTAAATGTTTTCTCATTTTGAGTATATACTCATCATCAATTTGTTAGGATATGCATATTAAGATTATTGGGCATCATAAAAATGAGGCTAATTTACCATCTGTAGTAAAATTTCTGGTTAAAAAAAGGAGAATAGGGGGCGCCTGGGTGGCTCAGTGGGTTAAGCCGCTGCCTTCGGCTCAGGTCATGATCTCAGGGTCCTGGGATCGAGTCCCACATTGGGCTCTCTGCTCAGTGAGAAGCCTGCTTCCCTCTCTCTCTCTCTCTGCCTGCCTCTCTGTCTACTTGTGATCTCTCTCTGTCAAATAAATAAATAAAATCTTAAAAAAAAAAGGAGAATAGAAAGAATAAAATAATCAGATTTATATAGGAACAAACTAAGTTTTGGGAGAACAAAATGTATAAGTTTTTGGAATTCAATATTAATCTTAAATTACAAGGGTTATTTTAAAGTAAATTCCCTACTTATTTACCAACAAAAGTAAATGACATTATCTTTATATTCTGCATTTTAAACCAAAAACATATTAGACTGATCTCTCATTTCATTTTATAGTATTTTGAAATGATTGACATTAATCAACTTTTAACTCTAGTTAATTGCCTATATCACTGTTTTTTTTTTTAAGATTTTATTTATTTATCTGACAGACCAAGATCACAAGTAGGCAGAGAGGCAGGCGGAGAGAGAGAGAGGAAGGGAAGCAGGCTCCCTGACGAGCAGAGAGTCCGACTCAGGGCTTGATCCCAGGACCCTGGGACCATGACCTGAGCCGAAGGCAGAGGCCCAACACACTGAGCCACACAGGCGCCCCTCACTGTTTTTTGTAATATATATTTTTATCATACAGTTGAGTAATGTAGTTAAAGTCATGATTCTTATTGTTGAACTGCAAGTGCAGTTACAGAAATGTCATCATTTAAATGTTTCAATAAGGCTTCCTTTAAATATTTCACAAGTACAGACATATCCACTGGGAATGATATTAATTAATATGATATTTTTTATTGTTATAAATATATTTTTTATTAGAGGACAATGATGATAAGTTATTAGTGGCTTTACCACACTCTCTATAGCCAGGTCTCTGCAGTTAAAGTTGCATTTCAATCTAAGTAATTATTTGGAAAATTAAAATGAACATTATTTTTTTATACTACGATGAAAGAAAACTATGGTTACTTTTGTAACATGTACCCTGAATTTCAAAAGATGTTTTCTATTGAACAAAAATACATATTCTAAATTGGTTATATAAAGATAATGCCTAGAGGTAACTGTGATATTAAAATAACAGAATTTTGAAAAGTCTCATCTAAGACCCACAAAATTAAAGATAATTATAGAATGTATTTGAGCAATCATCTTACTCTAATTTTAAATGGGCATAGGAAATAAGGAAAATAATGTTCACCTTGAATGAATCTATTTGATTCTCTTTTCAAGCACCTCAAATCTTCTCTGTAGTAAAATTAAAACAAAATTTGAAAAGTAATTTGCAAGGTTTTTATAAAATTTCCATTTATTTTAACATTGTCTCATGGATTAGGTATTTTTTAATATTTTAAGCAATACTTGTGAACTTTAATCTGATAGAAAGTATATAATTATTGCCCTAAACTTTTAATTTAGTAAGAGTCTTGACATATTTCTAACTATTTCAATTTATTTTTTAAAATTTTTGTAAAGATTTTATTTATTTATTTGAAAAAGAGAGAACAAGCATGAGCAGGGGTTAGGGGCAGAAGGAGAAACAGATTACTTGATGAGCAGGGAGTCTGATGCAGGGCTCAATCCTAAAACCCTGAGAATATGACCGGAGCTGAAGGTAGGCACTTACAAACTGAACTACCCAGGCACCCCTAACTACTTCAATTTAAATTTATTTTCAATTAAGCTTATAATTCTTGAAGAGAAGAGCTTTATTTATTCACCTTATACCCTCAAAAGAAAATAGTCTAATCTAAAAACAATCAGTTTTTCTTCCCAGGATTACTGAGATATAATTGGCCTACACAATTATTTAAGTTTAAGGTGTACAATGTGATGATTTGGTAAAGGTATATATTGGGAAACTTTACCACAATTAAGGTAGTTAACACATTCTTCATCTCACATAATTACCATTTTATTGTTGTTGTTATGTTTTTATGGTGAGAACATTGAAGCTCTCCTTTTACAGCAACTTTCAAATGTACAATATAGTATTGTTAACTGCAGCCACCATCCTGTACATCAGATTCCCAGTGATTTATTCATTTTATAACTGAAAATTTGTACCCTTATCATATAGTATTTATCTTTTTCTATTGGTCTTATTTCACTTAGCAAAATGCTCTTTAAGTTCATATTGTCACAAATGACAGGATTTCCTTCTTTTTATGCTTGAATAATATTTCATTGTATAAATATATACCAAGTTTCTTTATCCATTCACTTGTAGATGGATACTTAGATGGTTTCCAGTTCTTGGCTATTGTGAATATTGCTGGAAGGAATGTGGGAGTGCAGATTATCTCTTCAAAATAGTGATTTCAGGTGGAGTACAACTCTAGGCATGCCTCATCTCATGAATACAACTAGAAAACTATCAAATCATCCTAAATATCCCAAAAGTCAAGCTGAAGACTGGCAGAAAAAACTCCACAGCTAAAGGGAGAGAAGATACAGCACTGAAGAAAGTGGGAAGTGTAGAGATGTGGTTTGGGAAATAAATAGATAGTGGCTGCTGCAGTGAGAAGGGAGCTGTGGTCATGGAGAAGGATGAGTGACAGACTAGCACACAGGGGAACACACAGAGAGAATGAGTCCCAATAGCAATTGGCTTGAAAAACAAGAGGACCTAAATTTCATGAGTTCTTGCAGTCAGTAGGTTTTAAAGCTTAGGTTTTGAGGGTCAGTTTGCTTGGCTCTAGAAGAGCTCAGAGGACATTGGGATTGCTTTTGTATAAAAGGCAGAGCAAACATACTGTGGGCATATAGCCTGAAAATAGCCTTCTGAAGAGTACCTGGGATACACAGTGGTGAGGTTAGCTGCTTATCTTGGAGTATGTCCCAGAGAGTTAACATTCTCAGAGAGAACTTCTCAGGCTACAAAGGAACTGGCAGGTAACATTTATCTCCATTACCCCTCAACATAAACACAAGGCCACCTGTAGCACAATGCTGAAACTCACTACCTAAACTGCCTATAAGCCCTGACACCACTCACTCTAAAAGAACTGTTCTTCCCAGTCACCCTTGCCTCAGATTCAGCATGTTGGGCTCCCTTCCCCAGAAGACTAGTCCAAACCCCTGCTAACACTGGGTCTTCCAACCTGGTAGTTTTGCAAGTCCTTAGTTCCAGTGGTGGAATTAAGGTGGTGGAACTGTACAGGTATCAGTGTAGAAGCAGACCAGGGTACATCTAATTAAAACTCACCACATTCAGGCCAGGGACAAAACATTGCCCACAATAGGCAAAGAGAGCTTCCATAGACAATTGGCATGAACACTAAAGAAGCCAGGACACAACAGCAGAACACATACACACACACAAATACACTCCCAGAGCATGAGGCTGTAGGTAACTGGGGACATTACATGGCAGGGCACTTTAGGACCTCTTATAAAGTTATTACCTGGAAGAACAGGACACATAATGACTTTTCTAACACATAGAAACAGGAACAGAGACTTAAACAAAATGACAAGACAGAGAAATTTGTCCAAAATGAAAGAAGAGGACAAAGCCAAGGTCATAGATCTAAGTGAAACAGGTATAAGTAACATGCCAAATGGAGAATTTAAAGCAATGATCATAAGGAAACTCACTGGACTTGTGAAAAGAGTGGAAGACATCAGTGAGACAACTGACACAGAGAAAAGGCAGATAAAGGACTCAGTAAACAAAATGAGAAACACATTTAATGTAATGAACAGCAGAATGAATCAGAGGAACAAATGAATGACCTACAAGACAGAATAATGGAAAGTAATCAGGCTGAACAAAAGAGAGAAGAAAGAATTATGCAAAACAACAATAGACTTAGTGAACTCAATAACCCCACCAAATGTAGTAACATTCATATTACAGGAGTCCTAGAAGAATAAGAGACAAAAAGAAACAGAGAATTTAATTTAATCCGGGGAAGGAAACAGATATCTAGATCCAAAAGGCAAAGAGAATTTGCAACAAAATCAACAAAAGCAGATCCACCCTAAGACATATTGTAATTAAAATGGCAAATAAGTAAATAAATAAATAAATAAATAAGGCAAAATGTAGGGATACAGAAAAATATTCAAAGCAGAAACAGACTCTCAATAGATGCTGAAAAGCATTTGAAAAAGTACAGCATCCTTTCTTGATTGAAACTCTTCAAAGTGTAGGGATAGAGGGTACATACCTCAACATCATCAAAGCCATCTATGAAAAACCCACCACAAATATCATTCTCAATGGAGAAAAACTGAGAGCTTTTCCACTATGGTCAGGAACACAGCAGGGATGTCCATTATCACCACTGCTATTCAACATAGTACTAGAAATCCTAGCCTCAGCAATCAGACAACAAAAAGATATTAAAGGCATCCAAATCAGCAAAGAAGTCAAACTCTCACTCTTTGCAGATGATATGATACTTTATGTGGAAAACCCAAAAGACTACACTCTAAAACTGCGTGAACTCATACAGGAATTCAGGACAGTGTCAGGATATAAAATCAATCAGTTGATTGATGCACAGGAATCAGTTGCATTTCTATATACCAACAACAAGACAGAAGAACGAGAAATTAAGGAGTCAATGCCATTTGCAATTGCACCCAAAATCATAAAATACCTAGGAATCAACCTAACCAAAGAGGCAAAGACTATGTGCTCAGAAAACTATAAAGTACTCATGAAAGAAATGGAGGAAGACACAAAAAAATGGAAAAATGTCCATGCTCATGGATTGGAAGAACAAATATTTTGAAAATGTCTATGCTACCTAAAGCAATCTTCACGTTTAATGCAATCCCTATCAAAATACCATCCATTTTTTTCAAAGAAATGGAACAAATAATCCTAAAATTTATATGGAACCAAAAAAGACCTCGAATAGCCAGAGGAATGTTGAAAAAGAAAGCCAAAGTTGGTGGCATCACAATTCCAGAATTCAAGTTCTATTAGACAAGACAGTATGGTACTGGCAAAAAAAACAGACACATAGATCAATGGAACAGAACAGAGAGCCCAGAAATAGACCCTCAACTCTATGGACAACTAACCTTTGACAAAGCAGGAAAGAATGTCCAATGGAAAAAAGTGTCTTCAACAAATGGTGTTGGGAAAACTGGACAGCCACATGCAGAAGAGTGAAACTGGACCATTTCCTTACACCACACACAAAAATAGACTCCACATGGATGGAAGACCTCAATGTAAGAAAGGAATCCATCAAAATCCTTGAGGAGAACACAGGCAGTGACCTCTTCGACCTCAGCCACAGCAACTTCTTCCTAGAAACATCACCAAAGGCAAGGGAAGCAAGGGCAAAAATTAACTATTGGGACTTCATCAAGATCAAAAGCTTTTGCACAGCAAAGGAAACAGTCAATGAAACCAAAAGATGACTGACAGAATGGGAGAAGATATTTGCAAATGACCTATCAGATAAAGGGCTAATATCCAAAATCTATGAACTTATCAAACTCAACACCCAAAGAACAAATAATCCAGTCAAGAAATGGGCAGAGGACATGAACAGACATTTCCACAAAGAAGACATCCAGATGGCCAACAGACACATGAAAAAGTGCTCCATATCACTTGACATCAGGGAAATACAAATCAAAACCACAATGAGATACCACCTCATGCCAGTCAGAATGGCTAAAATTAACAAGTCAGGAAACAACAGATGCTGGTGAGGATGCGGAGAAAGGGGAACCCTCCTACACTGTTGGTGGGAATGGAAGCTGGTGCAGCCATTCTGGAAAACAGCATGGAGGTTCCTCAAAAAGTTGAAATTAGAGCTACCCTACAACCCAGCAATTGCACTACTGGGTATTTACCCTAAAGATACAAATGTAGTGATCTGAAGGGGTGCATGCACCCAAATGTTTATAGCAGCAATCTCCACAATAGTCAAACTATGGAAAGAACCTAGATGTCCATCATATATATATACATATATATGTGTATATATATATATATATATGAAAACTATTCCATATAATGGAATACTATGCAGCCATCAAAAGAAATGAAATCTTGCCATTTGTGACAACGTGGATGGAGCTAGAGGGTATTAAGTGGAGTGAAGTAAGTCAATCAGAGAAAGACAATTATCATATGATCTCCCTGATATGAGGAAGCTGAGATGCAAAGTGGAGTTTTGGGGGGTAGGGAAAGAAAAAAATGAAACAAGATGGGATTGGGAGGGAGACAAACTATAAGAGACTCTTAATCTCACAAAACAAGCTAAGAGTTGCCGGTGGTGGAGGGTAGGGAGAGGGTGGTTGGGTTATGGACATTGGGGAAAGTATGTGCTATGGTGAGTGCTGTGAAGTGTGTAAACCTGGTGATTCACAGACCTATACCCCTGGGGCTAATAATACATATGTTAATTAAAAATTTAAAAAAATTATGGGGCACCTGGGTGGCTCAGTGGGTTAAGCCGCTGCCTTCGGCTCAGGTCATGATCTCAGGGTCCTGGGATCGAGTCCCACATTGGGCTCTCTGCTCAGCAAGAAGCCTGCTTCCCTCTCTCTCTCTCTCTGCCTGCCTCTCCGTCTGCTTGTGATCTCTCTCTGTCAAATAAATAAATAAAATCTTTTAAAAAAATTTTTAAAAATTAAAAAAGCAGAAACACAAATGAAAACAGTTGCATATAAAGGAAACCACATAAGGTGGATTTTTCAACAAAAACTATCCAAGCCAGAAAGGACTGGCATGATATAGTCAAAGTGCTGAAAGGGAAAGCCTACAGACAAGAATATCCCATCCAGCAAGTCTATCATTCAGAATAGAAAGAAAGACAAAAAAATTTTCAGAGACAAAGTTTTCCCATCAAAACTAAAGAACTTCATGACCACTAAACCAGACATATAAGAAATTTTAAAGGGGACCCTTTGGGTGGAAAGGAAAGAACAAAAATGACAATATGAAGGTAGGAAATACAAAAAGAGCAAAAACAAATATTTCTATGAAAAATCAATCAATGAGAAAAACATCAATCAATGAACTCACAAAATAAAAGGATGTAAAACATGACAACATATACCTAAAATGTGGGAAGGAGAGGAGTAGAAAGAGTTCAAACTTAAACAACTATCAACTTAATATAGACTACTAACCATACACACACACACACAAAAAGCCACTAATAAAAAGCCACTAATAAATATGCAAAGGATAAAAATAAAGAAATCCTAATATATCACTAAAGAAAACTGGCAAAAGATATTAGCAAGAACAACAAAAAAGGATCAAGAAAAATATTCAGAAACAACCACAATACAAATAATAACATGGCAATAAATACGTATCTATCAATAATTATTTTGGATGTAAATGGACTAAATACTCCAATCAAAAGACACAGAGGTCAGAAGGGATTAAAAAAAAAAAAACAACAAAAAACAAAAACCTCAATCATTCTATATGCTGTCTATAAAAGACATATTTTAGAAAGACACCAGATGGAGAAACATTTATCCTAGAAATGGATGTAAAAATAAGGCTGGAATAGCAATACTTAGATGAAATAGACTTTAAAACAAAAACTGTAACAAGAGGCAAAAAAAGAGACACTATAATAAAGGGGACAATTCAACAAAAAAGAAACCAATTATAAATATTTAGGCACCCATCACGGAAGCACTCAAATACATGAAAAGGTTAATAACAAACATGAAGGAAATAATCAATAATAATACAATAGTAGGTGTCTTTAATACCTCACTTATGTCAATGGACAGATCATCTGAAGAGAAAATCCACAAAGAAACAATGGATTTTAATGACACACTGGACCAGATGGATTTAACAGATATATTCAGAATATTCCATCCTGAAATGACAAAACACATCCTTTTTAAGAGTACATGGAACGTTCTCCAAAATAGATCATATCTGAGGCCACAAAACAAGCCTCAACAAATTTAAAAAGATAGATGTCATGCCATGCATCTTTTCTGACCACAACACTATGAAACTAAAAATCAATCACAAGTAAAAGTCTGGGAAGACCACAAATACATGGAGGTTAAATAACATGCTACTAAACAATGATGCATCAACCAGGAAATAAAAGAAGAAATTAAAAAGTATATGCAAACAAATGAAAATGAAAACACAATGGTTAAAAACACTTGGGATGCAGAAAAAGCAGTTCTAAGAGGGAAATTTATAGCAATACAGGTCTACCTCAAGAAGCAAGAAAAATCTCAAAAGAACAACCTAACCAGGAGATGACTCTTTGAAAAAAATCCTCAAATGAATAAACCTCTAACCAGACCTATCAAGAAAAAAGGAGAAATGACCTAAATAAGACCATAAATTAGAGAAAGAAAAAAAAAACACAGAAATACCAACAATTAAAAAAGAATATTATGAAACACTGTATGAAAAACTATATGTCAACATATTGGATAACCTAGAAGAAACAGATAAATTCCTAGAAACATATAAACTACCAAAACTGAAACAGGGAGAAATAGAAAATTTGAACAGACCCATTATTACCAGCAAAGAAATTGAGTTAGTGGGGCGCCTGGGTGGCTCAGTTGGTTAAGCAGCTGCCTTCAGCTCGGGTCATGATCCCAGTGTCCTGGGATTGAGTCCCACATCGGGCTCCTTGCTTGGCAGCGGGCCTGCTTCTCCCTCTGCCTCTGCCTGCCACTCTTGTCTGCCTGTGCTCACTCTCACTTCTCTCTCTATGACAAATAAATAAATAAAATCTTAAAAAAAAAAAAAAGAAATTGAGTTAGTAATCAAAAAACTCCCAGAAAAAAAAAGTTCAAAACTAGATGGCTTCACAGGCAAATTCTACCAATCACTTAAAGAAGAGTTAATACCTATTCTTCTCAAACTATTCTAAAAAATAGAAAAGAAGAAAAACTCCCAAATTCATTCTAGGAGCCCAGCATTAGCCTGACACCAAAACCAGACAAAGACACCACAGAAAAAAGAGATTTACAGGTCAACACTGATGAACATAAATGCAAAATACTCAATAAAATACTAATAAACCAATTCCAACAATACATTTAAAAAAATCATTCACCATGATGAAGTAGGATTTCTCCCTGGGATGCAAGAATGGTTTAATATTTGCAAGTCAATCAACATGATCTTACATTAATAAGAGAAAGGATAAGAACCATATGATCATTTTGACAGACACAGAAAAAGGAATTGAGAATGTTTAACATCCATTCATGATAAAAGCCTCAAGAAAGTAGGTTTAGGGGACCACATCTCAACAAAACAAAGGCCAGATATGAAAAACCTATAGCTAACATCATCCTCAAAGAAAAAAAAAACTAAAGGCCTTTCTCCGAAGATCAGAAACAAGACAAGGATGTCTACTCTCACCACTTTAATTTAACATGGTGGTGGAAGTCCTAGCCACAGCAATCAGACAACAAAAAGAAATAAGTCATTCAAATCAGTAAGGAAAAAGTAAAACTTTCACTATTTGTAGATGACATGATATTATACATCGAGAACCCTAAAAACTCCACCAAAACATTGCTAGAACTTAAACACAAATTCACTAAAGTCACAGAATACCAAATCAAACTGCAGAAATCTATGGTATTTTTATACAACAAAAATAAAGCAGCAGAAATTAAGAAAACAATCTCATTTATAACTGCACCAAAAATAACAAGATACCTCAGAATAAACCTAACCAAAGAGGTGAAAGACCTGCACTCTGCAAACTATAAAACTCTGATGAAAATAATGGAGGATGACACAAAGAAATGGAAAGATATTCCATGTTCATGGACTGAAAGAACAAATATTGTTAAAATGTCTATTAAACTACCCAAAGCAATGTACACATTTAATGTAATCCCTATCAAAATACCACCCATAGGGTGTCTGGGTGGCTCACTCAGTTAAGCCACCAACTCTTGATTTTGGCTCAGGTCATGATCTCGGGATCTCGAGATCAAGCCCCACGTTGGGCTCCATGCTCAGTAGGGACTCTGCTTGAGATTCTCTCCCTCTGCCCCTCCCCCTAGTCATGCTGTCTCTCTCTCTCTCAAATAAATAAATAATTTTTTTAATGTTATAAAAAATACCACTAACATTTTCCACAGAGCTAGAATAAACAATCCTAACATTTTATGGAACCACAAACGACCCTGAATAGCCAAACCAATTTTGAAAAAGCAAAGCAAAGCTGGAGGCATCACAATTCTAGATTTCAATTTATATTACAAAACTAGAGTAATCAAAACAGTATAGTACTGGCACACACACACCCAAGTCACATAGATCAGTAGAACAGAATAGAAAGTCCAGAAATAAACCCATGATTATATGGTCAAATAATCTTTGCAAAGGTATGAAAGAATATCCAGTGAGAAAAAGTCTCTTTAACAAATGGTGTTGGGAAAACTGGACAGCTACATGCAAAAGAATGAAATGACACTTCTTACACCATACACAAAAATAAATTCAAAATGTGTTTAAGACATAAATGTGAGACCCGAAGCTATAAAAATCCTTTAAGAGAGCATAGGCAATAATTTCTCTGACATTGGCCTTAGCAACTTTTTTCCAAATAGGTCTCCTGAGACAAGGGCAACAAAAGGAAAAATAAACTATTGGGACCTCATCAAAATAAAATTTTCCTGCACAGTGAAAGAAAGAATAAACAAAACTGAAAGACAATTATCTATGGAATGGATATTTGCAAATGACATAACTGATAAAGGGTTAGTATCAAATATATATACATATATATAAAGAACTTATCAAACTCAACACCCAAAAAAACAAATAACCCAATTTAAAAATGGACAGAAAGATATGAACAGATATTTCTCCAAAAAAAGACATACAGATGGTCAATAGGAACATGAAAATTTCCTCATCATCACTTACCATTAGGAAATGCAAATCAAAACTACAATGAGGTACCACCTCACACCTGTCAGAATGGCTATAATAGACAAGACAAGAAACAACAGATTGTTGTTGTGAGATTGTGAGGATGTGGAGAAACAGGAACCCTCTTACACTGTTGGTAGGAATGCAAACTGGTGAAGCTACTGTGGAAACAGTATGGGGGTTTCTCATAAAGTTAAGAATAGAATTACCCTATGATCCAGCAATTGCACTGCTGGGTATTTACCTAAAGGATGCAAAAATACTAATTCAAAGGAAAACATGTAGCCCAATATTCATAGCAGCATTATCAACAATAACCAAACTATAGAAAGAACCTAAATGTGCACCAACTGATGAATGGATAAAGAAGATGTGGTATAATAAGTGCAATGGAATATTAGTCAGCCATAAAAAAGAGTTAAATCTTGGCATTTGCAACAACGGGGATAAAGCTAGAGAGTATAAGGTTAATGAAAGTTAGAGAAAGACAAATACCATATGATTTCACTCACGTGGAATTAAACAAAACAAACACTCAAAGGGGGGAAAAAGAGAGAGAGAGACAAACTGAGAAACGGGCTCTTCACTATAGAAAGCAAATGGATGGTTACCAGAGAGGAGGTGGGTGGGAGCATGGGTGAAATAGGAGATGGGGTTTAAGGAGTGCACTTTTTGTGATAAGCATCGGGTGATTAAAATAAAAACTTAAAAAAATAATACACCTGGGGCACCTGGGTGGCTCAGTGGGTTAAGCCGCTGCCTTCGGCTCAGGTCATGATCTCGGAGTCCTGGGATTGAGCCCCGCATCGGGCTCTCTGCTCAGCAGGGAGCCTGCTTCCTCCTCTCTCTCTGCCTGCCTCTCTGCCTGCTTGTGATCTCTCTGTCAAATAAATAAATAAAATCTTTAAAAAAAAAAATAATACACCTTATACAAAGTCACAGTAAAATAGTTGAATAGGTAACAGCAACAAAAAAAAGTGATTTCATTTTCTTCAGATATATACCCTGATGTGGGATTGCTGGGTTATATGATTGTTCTGTTTTTAATTTTATTTTAAGATTTATTTATTTATTTATTTGACAGACAGAGATCACAAGTAGGCAGAGAGGCAGGCAGAGAGAGAGGAGGAAGCAGGCTCCCCACTGAGCAGAGAGCCTGATACAGGGCTTGATCCCAGGACCCCAGGATCATGACATGAGCCGAAGGCTGAGGCTTTAACCCACTGAGCCACACAGGCACCCCTGTTTTTAATTTTTTGAGGAATCTCCATTCTGTTTTCTATAGTGGCTATACCAATTTCTATTGCTACCAATAGTGCATGAGGGTTCCCTTTTCTTTACATCCATGCCAGTATTTCTTATTTTTTTTTTAGATAATAGCCATTTAAACAGGGGTGAGATGGTATCTCAGTGTTTTGATTTGCATTTCCTTGATGACTGGTCATATTGAATATTTTTCCATGAATTTGTTGACCATTTGTATGTCTTCTTTGGAAAAATGTCTGTTGAGCTCCTCAGTGCAATTTTAAATTAGATCTTCTTTAGCCACTGAGTCATATGAGTTCCTTACATATTTTGGATATTAACCCTTTATCATATATATGGTTTGCAAATATTTTCTCTCATTCCTTGGGTTGCCTTTCCATTTTGTTGTTTCTTTTGCTTTGCAGAGTTTGTTAATTTGATACAGTCCCAATGGGGACTTTTTTGTTTCAGTTGCTTGTACTTTTGGTGTCTCATCCAAAAAAATCCTTGCCAAATGTAAAGGAGAATTTCTCATATATTTTTTTCTAGGAGCTTTATGATTTCAGGTCAAAACATGTAATTCCTTAATCCATTTTAAGTTATTTTTTTTTGTGAAACCTGTAACACAGGTTCTATTTTAGTTTAGTTTTGTTTTGTTTTTTGTTTTTGTTTTTTGCATGTAACTATCCTACTTTCACAACACCATTTATTAAATAGACTATCCTTTCACCATTGAGTATTCTAGGCTCTTTTGTGAAATATTCATTGGCCATATATGTGTGGGTTTATTTCTGTTCCATTGGTCTATGTGTTTGTTTTTATCCGTTTCATACTGCTTTGATTACTATAGTTTTGTAATAAAGTTTGAAATTGGGAAATGTGATGCCTCTAGCTTTGTTCTTTCTCAAGGCTGCTTGTGCTTTTTGGTTCCTTTTGTAGTTCTATATGAACTTTACTATTGTTTTTCTTTCTACTTCTTTAAAAAATGCCATTGGTATTTTGTAGGGATTGCACTGACTCTATAGATGGCTTTGGGTAATATGGAAATTTTAATAAAGTTAATTCTACTGATCCATGAACATGGATATATTTCCATTTATTTGTTCTTTAATTTCTTTCATCAATATTTTGTACTCTTCAGTGTTAGATCTTTCACTTCCTTGGTTAAACTTATTCTTAAGCATTCTACTCTTTTTAATGCTATTTCAAATAGTATTCCTATTGCAAATAGTATTATTTTCTTTGACTTTTTCAAATAGTTTATTGCTAGTGTACAGAAATGCAACTAATTTTTGTATACTGATTTTATATTCTGAAACATTACTAGATTCCTTTCTTAGGCCTAATAGTTTTTTGGTGGAATCTTTAGGATTTTCTGTATACAAGATTACATCATCAACAGAGACAATTTTCCTTCTTCCTTTCTAGTTTGGATGTATTTCATTTATTTTTGTTGCCTGATTGCTCTGGGTAGGACTTCTAGTACTATCTTGAACAGGAATGGTGAGAATGGAAACCTTTGTGCTGTTACTCATTTTAGAGAAAAAGCTTTCAATCTTTCACCATTGAGTATAATATCTATAGGCTTATCATATATGGTTTTTACTATGTTGAGGTATGTTCCTGCAAAGCACAATTTATTGAGTTTTTATCTTAAAAGGATGTTGAATTTATTGATCAATGATTGATGAATCATCCCAGGAATAAATTTTACCTGATATAGTGTCTGATCCTTTCATTGTAGTGTTGAGTTTAGTTTGCTAGTGTTCTTGAAATTTTTTGCATCTACGTTCATCAGAGATATTGGCCTGTAGTTTGCTTTTCTTGTAGCATCTGTGTGGCTTTGATATCAGAGTAATGCTAGCCTTGTAAAATGAGTTTGGGAGCATTCTATCATCTTCAATTTTTTGGAATTTTTGGAATTATTTCTTTTTTAAAATTTGGGCAGAATTCACCCATGGAGAAACAACATTCACCTGCAACTTGGGGTATCCCGGAGTGAGCTATGACCCTGGGTTGAATGGTAAAAGCATGTGGTTGTGCAGTGGCTCTGGGTCCAGGGAGTGTGGTGGCATATCAGCTCAGGTACCACTGGGTATGAAAGCATTGACAACTCTGTGCCCTCTGTGAGAATTGAGGGTGATCCACTGAGGCTGCAAAGTTTGTTTGTTCCTCAGTGGTACCTCCAGGTCTAGTGGCTAAGGACCAGGGCAGGCAAGAGTGGTGGCTGAGGCTAGTGATGTTCACACACTTGGCTGTAAGGGTCAGCTACAGGTGGGATGGTAGGGGCTTATTACAAATATACCTGTAGTGATGGGTCAAGGTAAGCAGCAAACACCAGGGCCAACTGTGGGTGCACTGGCAATTTCAAGGGCATTGACCATCATTGTGGGCTATTGTGGCTGCTGGTTCTCACCACTGCTGCATGGCAATAGAAGTTAGTGTTGGGAGTCAGGCTGGGGTGTGCAAGTGTGCAACTGGAGGGTCTAGATGCTGGTGAGCCCATGGTACAGCTCAGTGACAGGAGACTTGCCTGGATCCAGGTCCACAAGCAGCTATAGGTGCCCTGGATTTCTATATGCACTTTCATGGGTGTATGATCTTGCCATGTGCACACAAGATAATGGAGTCCAGTGATGGGTCTCAAGCCATTTGCCCGTAAGTGGAGCTAGAAGATCTACCTCCAAACATATACACAGTATTGGGAGTCAGCTTTAAGGGTCTCGGCTAATATTTTGGACTTATGAGGTTATAGAGGCCTAGGCTGTCCATCAGTGCAGGTCTCTGGCTCTGGCATGGCTTAGGGGGTTAGGGAACAGAGAGGGATTAAGATAGTTGGAATCAGTCTCCATGAATACTCATGGGGCAAAAGCTGGTGAAATGCATAGGGGTCTACATAGGTTGTGCCAGCCCTTGTTTTTTTTTCGTAGCCTAAGATGCTGGAGTAGTATGCAAAGCAGGGCACTGGGAACAGCTTTCAGTCTTGCTATGTGGCTGATGCTGGTAGCCTCTGCTTTTCTTCCTTATTCCCAGATCTATACTTAGTTTTGTTGGTTACTGCGTGGAGGTAAACCAAAGGAGGTCCACTGCGAGATGCTCTGAATGTCTGGAGAAGCTGATTGCTCACCCAGCTCTTCCTTTCCCAGTTAAGGGGAACTCTTCCTAGCTGGGAAGTTTCCTCTTGGTGGTGAGCAATGCAAGTTTGGGGGATGGGGTAAAAGAGCCGAAATGAAGTACTTCTTCCTTCTTTTTGTGTGTTATTCTCAAGGTTTTGGTCCACTCTACTGGTGAAGTTTCTTAAGTGGACTTCAGAGTTCTCCCAGAGCTGTTTTTGTTCATGCTCTGCTGTCTAATTATTGATCTTTGTGGGGAGACAGAGGCCATAGTCTCCTACTCTATCTTGGTGATGCTATCCCACAGCATGATTGCTTTTAATGATCAATTCTACTGTTACCTTTCCTGTTCCACTACACTATATACTCACAGCTAGCTGTCTTCACATTTGGATTCTGCAATACCTATATAAGAAGTAGAAACATACATAAGGAACTCTTAGATTCAATGCTTGTCTTAATATCAAAATCACATAGTAGCTTTTTTAGTCAGTATTTTTGACTCATTGTTTTAGTCTTGACTTCACCAATTACAAGGCTTTTTGTTTTGTCTTACGGTGTCTACATCTACTTCTTTAACTGAAATTTTGTACTTTTTGTCCATATAAATATATCCTTTTTAATCCTCTTGGTCTAGTATTTTATTCTAATGAAACTTGTTTAGCCTCATCTCCTTTACCTGGATGTCTCAAAACTATTTTGTCTCTTTACTAGTTAATTATAATGCTACAAATGGCCTGATATAGTTTATGATATTGAGTCTAAGACCTCCCACATGCTCTGTAAATAAATATGAACAAAAAATGAATGACTTGAACCCAGCAGTATATGAGGTTTTCCTCATATTATTACATCTTTCTTTTTTGACTCAAGAGGCATTAGAGATTCATCCTTTCTCCTTTCGTCTTTTCAGATGTTTCAGAAGTAACCATAAAATATGCCAAGGCCTGACAAGTTTAATTCCTACAGGGATTTGTTTGTGCCATAGAATTTATCATTGCCTAGTGCTATTTAACTTTTTCTTTGTTGCTTTACTTATTCTCTTAACTAATTGTTTTAAAATTTATTTATTTTAGAGAGAGAGAAAGAGTGTGAGCAGGGGGAGGAGCAGAGGAGAAGGAGAGAGAGATTTCTCAAGCAGCCTCCCTGCCAAGAGTGGAGCCCAAGGCAGGGCTCAATCTAATGATCCTGAGATTACAACCCAAGACAAAACCAAGAGTTGGCTGCTCAACTGATTTTTTATATTTTTGAATATAAGGAATTATTCTATATTATTTCTCTATATTCCTATTTTATGTGGAGTATTTTATTCAGTAAAGCTCAAATATATAGTATAAAATGAAATTTATTAAAGAAAAACTCTTATACCCATTTTAGTTTCCTAAAATTAAATATATATTGACCAACTTCTAATTGAAATTGTAGAAATGTATAAGAGATTGTCTTTCTCTACCTTAGCAATGATAACAAGCTAGATAAATTACAAAATTACAGTTCTCTGAAAACATGTTAGCAAGTTGAGAATTCCAAATAAACCTAAATGAAGTTAAATCCAGAGTCTTCAAAGTGGGTGTGCTTTTTTGTTGCTTTTTTCTTGGATGACCAGTGGAATGATCATTTATAGATGGGGATAACGAGGAATAAGCTGATGTTTTAAATGACTTTAATGGCCACATGTGAGCTAGTATTAAGTATTAGAATCTTATGAGGTCCTAACCACAACACACCAACTCTGTCCCAGAATCCTTCAGTAAGTTTATGGAGCTAGTACCCCAAGGGAGAAAAGAGTTCACTCATATCAATATCTAGATTATCCCTGGACTTCACAGAGTGCAAGACATTGCTGACCACATATAGGCTGATTCTTAACAATATTTTTTCTCTGTACAAAATAGTGGTCCATAGAATTAGGAAAGAAAGGCAACAGAGTTAAAGTAAATTAAATCAACCATATATATTTCATTATAAAACAATCATATAATATATAAAAATATATATTAGAATATCATATATAATCATTCATATACATATATACATGTACATATACATATACATAAAATCAAAAGGAGAAATTTAGTTGAAAGGCTTAAGCACACAACTGAGAAAAGTACAGTCTTGAAGACAGTAAAATGGAAATTATACAAAATGAATACAAAGAGAGAAAAACAAAAAGAGAAATAATGGGACAGAAAAAATACTTGGAGAGACAGTAGCCAATAATGCTCTAAAATTGCTAAATGGTATCAATTTACAGATCAAAGAAGCTCAGCAAACTTCAGGAAGATAATACAAATAAAATGACACAAGCATATAGAGACAAATGGCTAAAAACCCAAGACAGTATCAACCAAATGAAAACATATTTCATGCAAGAAATACAGTTGGTTTCCCAACAGATACAATTACGACCATAAGACAATGGGGTATTATTTTCAAATTACTAAAAGAAAAAAAAAAAAGGCAACCTAGCATTCTATCTCCTATAAAATTTACCTTTGGAAGTAAAAATAAAATAAAATAATAATATTTTCTGTTTGGGGAATTTCCTTATGTTTCTATAAATTGAATGAAGTACTTATGTAAGTATTTAAAATATAAAGAAGTATATATTGTCTATATACTCGAGTATATATTGTATACATTTTTGAAGACATCAGTTCACAAAATATTTGTTCTTGGCCTTTCAGAAAATTCCTTAATGCCCAAAGACTTCCACAGGGGCTGTGAGGTATCAAGTACTAATTTTTCATGTATCCATCAATATTCTGATCTGTTGCACTCATTTATTTAAAATTCAGTTGCACTTACAACTGTCCTTATATCAATTTTATAGTAGTATTTCTACAAAATAATGTTATGTTAGTAGCCATTAATATAACATATATAATAGGATAAAGATTTCTTAAATGTATCCGTTATTGGACATAATAAATGGAAATTCAATGCTATTACCCTATACTTTTTTAGTATATCAGTTATATTAATTGCATTTTCATCAAAGGCTCTCAAGGGACACCTGAGAGGCTCAGTCAGTTAATCATTCCACTCTTGATTTTGGGTCAGGTCATGATCTCTGGGCTGTGAGACAGAGCCCTACACTGGGCTCTGTGCTCAGCTGTGAGTCTGCTTGAGATTCTCTCTCTCCCTCCCCTCTGCCCCCTACTCTCTCTCTCTCTAAAGTGAATAAATCTAAAAAACAAAACAAACAAACAAAAAACCTCTCAAGATGGGAGGAAAAAGGGAAAAGGAAAAAGAGATGAAATATATCATTATTTTATTTATCTAAGTATATTAAAAGAAGAATGTTACCATCTTATTGTCCTCTCATTTAATTATAGAAAAAGATCTTGCCTTTTGTGTGTTGTATTTGTTCCCTTATTAAATATTCATTCATGATACCTTTCTTGAACTGTCACTTCAGGGACTAAAGCGCAGATTTGGGCATCTAGCATCACATCTTAAAAGCAGCACTACTAAAATATTAGGGCAGATTTTCACTATAGAAAAATGAATTATCTACTCAGGTAATAGTGTCATTCATCTAGATTTGAAGTCTGTTCAGGTGTTCATGAAATAAAAACTATTTTTTTCTCCCTGAGACATCAAACATCTAGATTAAAATGAGATTAAAAAATGGCCACTGATTCAAATGCATTTAAAGGTAGATGTTTATAAACACTTTATAAACTGCAATATTCTTCCTTGAACCAGAATATCTATGTATTTTTAAAAATAACTTTATGCTTAGATTAACTAGGACTTAATAATTTTATTGAACATTTGTGAATTTTAGGAATTCAGATATTTAAATTAAGCAAAAATAATGGACTTTAGTTGAGAATAATTGAAATAATAGTGAAGCATATGTTCTTGTGAATATGTTTTCAGTACAATTTTGTCATTATAATAAAAAATACATGCCATTTTAGTCTTAGATTAGGACAAACTTCCAGAGATCTGCCAAATTTTCTCTTGATCCTAACACATAAATTAGAAATTACTATGTCAATAACTGATTTAGATGAGATGGAATAAAAACATGATTACATTACATTTATGTTTATAATTCATGGAGTAGCTGCTAGCTCTAACTTTATAAGAACTAATAATGTAGACTTAAGAGATTTTGCCACCTGCAAATCTCCAGATTTATAATAGTTTTTGTCCTGTATCTTAACACATATCAGAGTGCAATACACATTTCATATCTTTTATATAGTTTTTCCCAACTACTCAAAATGTCACTTATCTCATTCATTATCCAAATTTTACAACATGTACCTGAGTATGCAGAATATTAACTCTCATGAATGTTCAACCTCTAATCTCCAGGAACTGAATATATTTTTTTAAGATTTAATTTATTTATTTGACAGAGAGAGAGAGAGAGAGATCACAAGTAGGCAGAGAGGCAGGCAGAGAGAGGACGGGGGAAGCAGGCTCCCTGCCTAGCAGAGAGCCTGATGTGGGGCTCGATCCCACGACTCTGGGATCATGACCTAAGCCGAAGGCAGAGGCTTAACCCACTGAGCCACCCAGGCACCCCAGGAACTGAATATTTTATCTTACATAGCTAAGGAGAAGTAAGGTTGTAGAAAGAATTAAGGTTGCTAATCAGCTGTGCTTTAAACTGGGAGATTATTTTGGTTTACCTATGAAGGATCAATGTAATCAAAGGGTCCTAAAAAGTGAAAGAAGGAGGCGAAGAGGAGATGAGAATGATGTGATGTGAGAAGTGAACTCACTGTTTCTGGCTTTGGAGAAGGAAAGGTGTTAAAGAATGTGTATGATCTGTAGAAGCTAGAAAGGGTGAAGAAATGGATTCTTTCCTAGAGCCTCCAGAGGGAATGAATGCAGTCCTGCTGGAACATTGATCCAGTAAGACCCATTTCAAATTTCTGACCTATAGAATTGTAGGATAATAAATTTGTTTTTTGGTTTTTTTTAAGCCACCAAATTTTGGTAATGTTACAGCAACAGCAGAATAGTAATACAGTACTTTAAAATGTAATTTGTAATTTTTTAAAAATTTTTTCCCTATTGCTTTAGACAGGACAATATCTTTTTTCTAATAATTACTAATATGTGATAGATTTTTTTCTTCTAAGTTTTTATTTAAATTCCGGTTAGTTAACATATACTGTAGTATTGGTTTCAGGAGTAGAATTTAGTGATTCATCAATTACATATAACACCCAGTGCTCATCACAAATGCCTTCCTTAATGTCCATCACCCATTTAGCCCATCTTTCCACAACCTACCTTGATCAACCCTCAGTTTCTTTTTTTTCTTTCAAGAATTCTATTATTATTATTTTTTTCAGCATAACAGTATTCATTGTTTTTGCACCACATCCAGTGCTCCATGCAATCTGTGCCCTCTCCAATACCCACCACCTGGTTCCCCCAACCTCCCACCCCCTGCCCCTTCAAAACCCTCAGATTGTTTTTCAGAGTCCATAGTCTCTCATGGTTCACCTCCCCTTCCAATTTCCCTCAACTCCCTTCTCCTCTCCATCTCCCCTTGTCCTCCATGCTATTTGTTATGCTCCACAAATAAGTGAAACCATATGATAATTGACTCTCTCTGCTTGACTTATTTCACTCAGAATAATCTCTTCCAGTCCCATCCATGTTGCTACAAAAGTTGGGTACTGTGGAAAGAACCAAGATGCCCTTCAATGGACGAATGGATAAGGAAGATGTGGTCCATATACACTATGGAGTATTATGCCTTCATCAGAAATGATGAATACCCAACCCTCAGTTTCTTTACACTTAAGAGTCTTGTATGGCTTGCCTCCCCATCTGTTTTTATCTTATTTTTCCTTCCCTTCTCCTATTTTCATCTGTTTTGTTAAAGTCCACATATGAGTGAAATCATAAGGTATTGCTCTGACTGACTTATTTTGCTTAGCATTATATACTCTAGCTCCATTCATATCATTGCAAGATTTCATTCTTTTTGACGGATTATTAATAGTCCATTCTATATATACACCACATCTTTATCCATTTGTCCATTGATGGGCATTTGGACTCTTTCCATAATTTGTCTATTGTTGAAAATGTCGCTATAAATATTGACATAGATGTGTCCCTTTGAATCAGAATTTTTGTATTCTTTGAATAAATAGTAGTGCAACTGCTGGATCATAGGGTTGTTCCATTTTTTAACTTTTTGGGGAACCTCAATACTACTTTCCAGAATGGCTGCTTTATGTTGCCCTCCCACCAACAGTGTAAGAGGGCCCCCCTTTCTCCAGATCCTCACAACAAGTGTTGTTCCTTGTATTGTTAATTTTAGCCATTCTGACAGGTGTGAAGTGGTATCTCTTTATGGTCTTGGTTTGTATTTCCCTGATGATGGAGAGGTTGAACATTTTTTCATGTATCTGTTAACCATCTGTGTGTCTGCTTTGGAGAAATATATGTTCAGGTTCAGGTTCTTCCCTTTCTTTCTTTTCTTCCTTCCTTTATTTCTCTTTCTTTCTTTCTTTGTTTCTTTCCTTTCTTTCTTTCTTTTTGAAAGCGTCTGTCCACTTATTTGACAGAGAGAGAGAGAGAGAGCACACACAAGCAGGAAGAGCAGCAGGCAGAAGGAGAGGGAGAAGCAGGCTTTCCACCAAGCAGAGAGCCCTACATGGGGCTTAATCCCAGAACCCTGGGATCATGACCTGAGCCAGAGGCAGATGCCTAACCAACTGAGCCACCCAGGTACCCCCTTCTGCTCATTTCTAAACTGAATTATTTGATTTGGGATGTTGAGTTTGATAAATCCTTTATAGATTTTAGATACTATCCCTTTATCTGAAATGTTATTTGCAAATACCTTCTCCAATTCTGTAGGTTGCCCTTCAGTTTTGTTGATTGTTTACAATGCTCTGCAAAAGCTTTTTATCTTGAAGTCCTAGTGGTTTATATTTGCTTTTGTATCCCTTGACTCTGGTGACATGTCTAGTAAGAAGCTGATGGGGCAAGTTAGAGAAGTTGCTACATATTTTCTCCTCTAGGATTTTGATGGTTTCATGTTTCACATTTAGGTCTTCCATTTTGAATTTATTTTTGTGTACAGTGTAAGAAAGTGGTCTAGTTTCATTCTTCTACATGTTGCTATCCAGTTTTCCCAACACCATTTGTTGAAGAGACTTTCATCTTTCTATTGGATATTTTTTTCTGCTTTGTTGAAGATTAGTTGACCATATATGGTTATGGGTCTATTTCTGGTTCTTTTTTCTGTTCCACTGATCTATGTTTCTGTTTTGTGCCAGTATTATAAAGTCTTGAGGATTACAGCTTTGTAATAAGCTTTAATTTGGGGATTGTGATGTCTCCTGCTTTGCTTTTTTTTTTCAACATTGCTTTGGCTATTTGGGGTCTTTTATAGTTCCATACAAACTTTAGAATTGTTTGTCTAGCTTTGTGAAAAATGATGGTGGTATTTTAATAGGGATTTCATTGAATATGTAGATTATTTTAAGTACTATAGATTATTTTGATAATATTTTTTCTTCCAATCCATGAGCATGGAATGATTTTTTTTCCCATTTTGTTATGTCTTCTTCAGTTTTGTTCATAAGTGTTCTAGAGTTTTCAGAGAATAAACCTTTTATATCTTTCGTTAAGTTCATTTCTAGGTATTTTATTTTATTTTTGCAATTGTAAATGGAATTGATTCCTTGATTTCTCTTTCTGCTGCTTCATTACTAGTGTATAGAAACTGAAAGATTATTATGTTGTTTTTTTATCCTGTGACTTTGTTGAATTTATGTATCAGTTCTGTCAATCTTTTGGTGGAGTACTTCAGGTTTTCTACATCGAATATCATGTCTGTGAAGAGTGAAAGTTTAACTTCTTCCTTGCTGATTTGGATGCGTTTTATTTTGTTTTCTTGTCTGATTGTTGAGGCTAGGATTTCCAGTACTATGTTGAACAACAGTGATGAGAGTGCACATCTCTGTCATGTTCCTGAATTTAGTGGAAAAGTTCTCAGTTTTTCCCCATTGAGGATGTATAGGTTTTGGACCTTTCACATATGGCCTTCATGATGTTGAGGTATGTTTCTTCTGTCCTTACTTTCTTGAGGGTTTTTGTCCAATGCTTTCTTTTTTTTTTGGCCTAATGCTTTTTTTCTTGTCCAATGATTTTTCTGCATCCGTTGAGAGAATCATATGGTTCTTATCCTTTCTTTTATTTATATGCTATATCACATTGATTGATTTGTGAATATTGAACCACCTCTGCATCTCAGGAATAAATCCCACTTGATTGTGGTGAATAATTTTTTGAATGTACTGTTGGATTCAATTAGCTAGTGTCTTGTTGACAATTTCTGCATCTGTGTTCATCTGGAATATTGGCCTGTTATTCTCCTTTTTAGTGGGTCTTTGTCTGGTTTTGGAAGGTAATGCTGGCCTGAGAATGAGTTTGCCAATTTTCCTTCCATTTCTACTTTTAGAAACAGCTTGAGAAGAATAGGTATTAACTCTTCTTTAAGTGTTTGGTAGAATTCCTGTAGGTAGCAATTCAGACCTGGACTCTCATTTGTTGGGAGATTTTTGACTACTGATTCAACTTCTTTGCTGGTTATGGGTTTATTAAAATTTCCAATTTCTTCCTGTTTCAGTTTTAGTAGTTTATACGTTTCTAGGAATTTATCTTCTTTTCTAGGTTGCCCAAATTGTTGGCATATAATCACACATAATATTCTCTTATAATTGTATTTCTGTGGTGTTAGCTGTGATCTCCCCTCTTTCATTCATGATTTTATTTCAGTCCTTTCTCTTTTCTTTTTGATAACTTTGGCTAAGGGTTAATCAATGTGTTAATTCTTTCAAAGAACCAGCTCCTAGTTTTGCCTATCTATTCTTTATTTTTTTTTTAATTTCTTCATCTTTTATTTTTGTTTTAAGCTTTATAACTTCCCTTCTGCTGGCTTTAGGCTTCATTAGTTGTTCTTTTTCTAGATCCTTTAGATATAAGGTTAAGGTGTGTAATCGAGATTTTTCTTGCTTCTTGAGGTAGGTGCCTGAATTGCTATATGCTTCCCTCTTATGACCTCCTTTGCTGCATCCTAAAGGTTTTGGACTGTTTTCATTTTCATTTGCTTCCATGTATTTTTTGTTTTTTATTTCTCCTTTAATTTCCCGGTTAACCCATTCATTCTTTAGTTGGATGTTCTTTAACCTCCTTATATTTGTGGCCTTTCCAATTTTTCTTGTGGTTGACATTAAGTTTCATAGCCTTGTGATCTGAAAATATGCATGGTAGGATCGCAATCATTTTTAGTACTTGAGTACTGATTTGTAACCCAGTATGTGACCTATTCTGGAGAATTTTCAAAGTGTATTTGAAAAGACTGTGTACTCTGCCGGTTCAGGATGAAATGTTCTGAATATATCTGTTAAATCCATCTGGTGTAGTGTGTCAGTCTAACCCCTTGTTTCCTTGTTGATCTTCTGCTTAGATGATCTGTCCATTTTTGTGAGATAGGTGTTAAAGTCCCCTATTATTATTGTATTATTATCAATGAGTTTCTTTATGTTTGTTATTAATTGATTTATATTTTTGGATCCTCCTGATTTGGGGGCATAAATATTTACAATTGTTAGATCTTCTTCTTAGATAGGCCCTTTTCTTATGATATAGTGCCCTTCTTCATCTCTTGTTACAATTTTTGGTGTAAAGTCTAGTTTGTCTGAATTAATTATCACTACTCTGACCTTCTTTTTTTTTTTAAGATTTTATTTATTTGACAGAGATCACAAGTAGATAGAGAGGCAGGTAGAGAGAGAGAGGAAGGGAAGCAGGCTCCCCACTAAGTGGAGAGCCTGATGCGGGGCTCAATCTCAGGACCCTAAGATCACGACCTGAGCCGAAGGCAGAGGCTTTAATCCACTAAGCCATCCAGGCGCCCCTCTGACCTTCTTTTGACATTCATTATCATGATAGATTGTTCCCCATCCCCTCACTTTTAATCTGGTGGTGTTTCTACGTCTAAAATAAGTCTCTCTTAGGTAGCATATAGATGGGTTCTGTGTTTTTATCCATTCCAGTACCCTGTGTCTTTTGATTGGGACATTTAGTCAATTTACAGTCCAAATGCTTCTTGATAGATATGATTTAATGCCATTTTCATACCTGTAAAGTCAGTATTTCTGGAGATTTTCTCTGTTTCTTTCTAGTCTTTTTTGCCTTTTGTCTCTCCTTCCTGCTCAGAGTGTACTCTTTAATATTTTTTGCAGAGCTGGTTTGGTGGTTGGGAACTCCTTTAGTTTTGGTTGTCATGGAAAATCTTTATCTCACCTTCTATTTTGAATCACAGCCTTGCTGGATAAAGTATGCTTGGCTGTGTATTTTTTCCCTTCAGCATGTTGAATATATCATGTCACTCTCTTATGGTCTGTGAAGTTTCTGTGGACAGAGCTGCTGCTAACATGTGTCTGTTCTTGTAGGTTAAGGACCTTTTGTCCCCGAATGCTTTCAGAATTCTCTCTTTATCTTTGTATTTTGCATGTTTCAATATGATACTTCTTGGTGTTGAACAGTTTTTGTTGATTTTGAAAAGAGTTCTCTGTGCCTCCTGGACTTGAATGCCTGTTTTCTTCCCCAAATTAGTGAAGTTCTCAGCTATACTTTGTTCAAATACACCTTCTGCTCCTTTCCCGTAGTCTTCTTCAGCGACTTCTATGATTTGGATATTACTGCACTTTATGGAGTCACTAAATTCCCTAAGTCTACATTTGTGATTTAATCATTTTCTTTCCTTCTTCTTTTCAACTTATTTTCCATAATTTTATCTTCTATACCACCAATTTATTCCTCTGATTCCTCCCTTCTCATTGTGATTACATCCAGTTAGTTTTGCATTTCAGTTACTGCATTTTTTAATTTTAGTCTGACTAGTTTTTAGGTCTTTTAGCTCTGAAAACAAGGTTTCTCTGGTGTCTTCTATACTTCTTTTAAGACCAACTAGTAGTCTTTACTTCTTCTTCTTCTTCTTTTTTTCCTTTGAAGAGGGAGAGAGAGAGCAGGGAGGGAGGGGAAGAGGGAGAGAGCGAATGCTAAGAGGACTCCATGACCAGTGTGGAGTTTGATGCAGGGCTAGACCCCACAACCCTGAGATCATGACCTGAGCTGAAATCAAGAGTTGGACATTCAACCAACTTAGCCACCCAGGTGCCTCAAGACCAGCTAGTATTTTTAGGACAATTTTTCTTAAATTATTTTTCAAATAAACTGTTTATATCTATTTTGAGTAAATCCCTGGCTGACTTTTTGATCTTTCTTTTGGGAGAGAATGTTTTGCCTGTTTTTGTCATTTTGTCTAGGTTTTTGTCTTTCATGTGTTAAAAAAAAGCTTGTTTATTTCCTTCACCTGACAGTAATGCTATATTAAGAAGGGGTCATACACTATGGGCCTGGTGCTTCTGGAAGTGTTTCTGATGGATGCTTTTTACACTCTGCTACTGTGTTTTGGATGCTCTTTCCCATAGGTCAGTCCTCTGCAGAGTTCCTCCTTACTTGTATGGGGAGTGTTTGGACCTTTAACTAGCTTTGATTTGTTTGTTAAAATAAGCCTCATTTAAAAAAAGAAAAAGGAAGAAAGAAAAAGAAAGAAAGAAAGAAGGAAAGCCTGATCCAAAAAAGAGAAAAGGAAAAAGGAAATGAAACAAACAAATAAGCCTGGTATGAAAGGGAAAAAAAAAAAAAAAAAAGGAAAGCCTCGTCCTATATCCATCAGAACTGAAGCTGACACTTTGGAGCATTTTAGGATTAGCAGATTTGGTGCGTGAGGGGGACCTGTGCTGGTCTTCTGGGGGAAAGATCTGCTCCACTGGCTCACAGTCAGACCTGCCCTAGTAAGTATGCACCTGCAGGATGTGGGGGGAGGGGGCTCTTTGGTATAATTGGCTCCAGCCTCCACTGATGGTGCTCTGTTGCTTACTGAAGTCCCACCTTGTTGGTGGGTGGCAGGTGATGGAGTCATCCCACTCTACCATCACTATGGGTGGAAGATTGCACTTGCTGCTATTCAGGGAGCCCTCACAGAAAAGCAAACAATCTCCCCTTTTGTCTCCAAGGCTTCAGTCAGATCCCTGCCCTCACCCTGTCTGTGCCTGGGCCATTGGCATGCCCAGTGCCACAGTTTTCCTGTGTTTTATCTCTGGTGCATGGTTGGGATTTAAAACTCCAAATCTTAAAGGACCAGATATGGTGTGAACTCACTCTCATTCTCTGGAAAAGAGCCTCGCTGTCCCATGTCTCGTGCTGTTTTATCCCAGAAAAGCAGTCACACCACTGCATAGGTGGTTGGAGTTTATGGTGATGCAGTGAGAAGCAGTGACCAGGTTATCTGCCCTCTCTGCATGCTTCTGCCCCCTGCTAATGAATGGCCACTGACTGACATTCACCAGATCTTTTGTCCTTGGACAGGCAATGTACCCTCTTCTAGATATATTCCAGGAAGGGGAACATTCTCTCCCAGTGGGACCCTGAGGGTCTCTACACGAAGCTCTCTGCTCCTGGACCACCAGCCTTTTTCTCCCCAGGAGTACCACCCTACCCACCTGGATGGTACTGAATGGCACAGACTTCCAAAACCCTCAGAATTTTAGCTCCGCTGTTTATAAAACCTTACAGTAGTCAGTTCTTCCTGACTCCTCAATCAGTTGTTTTGGGGAAGTGTTTTTCTTGCACACTGCTCTATCTCCTCCCTCTCTTTTTCTCTCTCTCCTCTCTCTGCTGACAGGGCTCTCCCCCTCTGCAGCATTGCAGCTTTTTGATCTGCACCTTATAACTGCCATTCTCACCCTCTAATTGTGCAGATTGTTCTTTTAATCCTCAGATTGATTTCCTGGGTGTTCAAAATGATTCAATGTTAATGTAGCTGTGTTTGAGGGACAAGGCAAATCCAGGGTGCCCCTATTACTCCACCAACTAACTCCCTCTCCTCTGTGATAAATTTTGTCTTTACTTCATTGTCATCCTCCCATGTGTCTTGTATATAGCAGCTCCTCAGAAGTTATATTTAATTTTACACACAATGTGAACAAGAAACTAGATAGAGTTAATAGTTAGGCATAGTTCAGAAGACAAATTTATGATATACTTGCCCCAAAACTGCCTGGGTTAAAACAAATGAAATATAAGTTTTAATTCATGATGCTAAGGTACCGCTTTTCTTTTCTCTGGGAATACATTTTAAAATATATATCAATATTCGTTTGTGCAACTAAATATATACACTTGATATTATATGAAATAATTTTATTACGGCTTTGTTGTTTTGTGCTCATTTCTTGTGCATATCCTTAGTAAAATAAGAATACAATTATTCTTGAAGACTTTTTACTTCCTGCATACACTATGACATTGGAAAATTGTATCCAGCATTATGAGAAGCTTGAGTTAGTATTAACCAGAATCTTTTTTTTTTTTCCAGCTAAACCTCTTGAGGTTGGTTGAGTTTGTCCCTAAATATATGTATCTAAACATAACTTAATTTTGGCTTAATTGATTTTGCCTCCTCCCAGAATATACAATGTCTTTTATGTCATCACATGTAACAAACTGTTAATACTGGTTAATATCACCAAAATCCTTTATAAGTTCTTATTATTCACAATGTATAAAGCCAGAAAAATAAAATTACAAGAACCTTCTGGGCTATACATTCCTTCCTTACTTTATCATTACTTCTCCTTTAATACTTCCTCTAAATCTTTCTTTATAGTTCTTATTTCCTTCCTAAATATATTACTTCTTTGTGATATACTTTTAATATTTCCTGCTGTAAAGTTTTAGGTACATCTAGTTAATAGCACAATGGCAGTTATTTCATCTCTTTTATCTCTTTCTTATGAAACTATTTCATGGTGATATTTATTTTGTCTCTGTAGAGAAGAATTCTATATTCCCTTTTGGAAGAAACTCAATGGACTCAATTTGGATAAAACTGTGTTGCACTGCCTTCTATAATAAGACAAATTTCTAAAAATGTGCTTATATACACACTCTTGTAGGCTTTTAGGAGCTGCTGAAAACATGGAAGTATCAATCATAAACTCATAAGACCTGGAGAATACAAATTGTTTTATAACATTGTCTTTCTTTTTTTTGTATATGAATGTTAAAGGAGTTAGTTCTGTTAATTCTTGCATATAAATTTTTCGTAATGAAAGTTTAGTATATATATGGAATGAAATTTAGGGTTTTAAATCAAATATAGCTTGTTTATATATTTAGACTAGTCATTTGACTACTCTTATCTTAAAGAAACTTACCAAATGTCACTGAAAAACAAATATCCACTTCAATTACTTTGATAATAATTGTCATAATAATAGTAGTTTCCTTTTTGAGTGCTTACTATGTTCAAGTCAACTTTACTTGCATTAGCTCAGAAGCACATGGACTATAGTGACTCTAGGAGACCTTAGGTTCTGGGTTTGAACTGTCCTTACTGTCTCTATTTAGTAGATTTAAATGCACCTTCATCATTTATTTTATACTTTAAATCTCTCATTTGTAACACAGAGTTAGTAGTGGTTAGACCATCACCATATAACTTTTATATACCTGTCATCTACCTTCTGACCACCCAAATCATAAATTTCCTTTAGCACAATTCATAGTTCTTAAAGACACAATTGTTTAATTCCAGAGTGTACTAAACTTTTATCTTACCTCTATCAACTTCCTCAGATCCCTAGTTAGTTCTGTTAGGCCTAATCACTGGGATGCCTCATGAACTGCTTCCATTTAATTGGCTACCATGCCTTCAGCCAGGAAGGTAAACCAAAATGTAATTTTTTCATGACCTTCTGTTGTCATGTGCTAATTTCATAAAACATGTTGCTCTACTTGTCCTGCTATGGCCCTACAGCTCAGAATTTTATGAGACTGACATGTTACCTACTGCACTAATGAGGCACCTCACAGCTCAGAATTTTAAAAGTGCAAGGCTGAACTGAGGGTTGATGGGGGGAGGGGGGTTGGGAAAGGGGGGGTGGGATTATGGACATTGGGGAGGGTATGTGCTATGGTGTGTGCTGTGAAGTGTGTAAACCTGGCGATTCACAGACCTGTACCCCTGGGGATAAAAATATATTATATGTTTATAAAAAATAAAATTAAAAAAAAAACTGCAGGGCTGGCTTCATAGGCATGCAATCTGTGTAGCCACAACATTCTTGGTTTAATGCTCAGTCATTACTATTTTGAATTTCTTAATTCAATTTCAATTCAATATCCTAATTTCTTAAATATTTCATAGACAAAGACAATGGATCACATGGATGAGCAGGGGAGATACATGCAATATGTGTGGTTACCATTCCTTACAATCCTATTACCTATAGTGCTGTGACACCGTATGAGCAGAGAATTCAAGGCTCAAAAATGTATGGAAATTCAGTGAGACCGAAAGCTAGTACACAGTCAAGAGAGACTATAGTTTTCATTTATATTATAACTTGCTTCAACCACAGGAAGCAATGGCGTTCTAATAAACATGAACCACCAAGAAACTCTCATATCCTTTCTTGCTTACTTCTTTGTATTAGCCAACTACTTATCCAAAAAATAAAGACATAAAAGGAAAGGGAAGTTGAATTGAAGGTAAACCATAAATCCTTTATTTTTTTCAACACTTCTTTGATCTTTAATGAGCTTATAGTAGAGAGTGGATAGACTATGCACAGATCATGAAGCAAAATGAGAATAGTTCAGTTAATTTAGTGCAGCATTTCCACTGTTTTGGTAATAATAAAATACATATGTTATGTATGAGTTACCATACATAGATGATATATTTTTGGTGATTTGGGATATAAATTAAGTGTTTTTATATTTGCCTTTTAAAATAACATTGCACTGTATAAAAATGAATAGGTAATTCATGCTATCTTTTTGTTTAGAACAATATTAAATCATAAATTAAAGACATTATGACAAATCAAGAAAAAGACCACAGAAGAAATGAAAAAAATTATATTTTAATATCTTTATAGACATTTCTTTCTTGCTTTTTGAACAAGGTATCCACATTTTCAACTTGTTTTGTGCCCTGCAAATTATGGAGTTGACCCTGAGTGTCAGTGTACTCTCACAAAAGGAGATTGATTTTAGAAAACAATAATAGTAGGGAACTTTAACACCCAACTTACATCAATGGATAGATGACTCAATCAGAAAATCAAAAGGGAAACAGTGGTTTTGAATGACACATTGGACCAGAAAGTTCTAACAGATGTATTTAGAACATTCCATCCTAAAACAGTGAAATCATATTCTTTTTAAATGCACATGGAAAATTCTCCAAAATAGAGCACATGTTAGGCCACAAAACAAGCCTCAACAAATTAAAAAGATTGAAGTCATACCATGCATCTTTTCCAACCACAACATTATGAAAGTAGAAATCAACCATAAGAAAAGTCTGAAAAGACAATACATACATGGAGTTTAAATAACATGCTGTTAAACAATGAATTAGTCAATTAAGAAATCAAAGATGACATAAAAAAAATATATGGAGGCAAATGAAAATGAAAACAGAAAGGTCCAAAATCTTTGGGATGTAGCAAAAGTGGTTCTAAGATGTAAGTCTATAACAATACTGGCCTATCTCAAAAAACAAGAACAATCCCAAATAACCAACTTAACCTTATTGTGAAGAAGCTAGGAAAGGAAGAACAAACAAAACCTAGAACCAGTAGAAGGAAGGAAATTATAATAAAGATTAGAGCAGAAATAAATGAGAGAGAAACTCAAAAAAAAATAATGAAACAGATCAATGAAATCAGGAGCTGGTTCTTTGAAAAGATCAACAAAATTGATAAGTCTTTGGCCAGATTCATTAAAAGAGGAGGGGAGGAGGTTTCAAAATAAAGGAAAATCAGAAATAAGAGGAGAAATTACAACTGACACTACAGAAATACGAAGGATTATAAAAGAGTATTATAAAAATTATTTGCCAACAAATTTGACAACCTAGAAAAAAAATGGATGGATAAGTTCCTAATAACAGATAACCTTCCGAAATGGAATCGGGAATAAATAGGAAATTTAAACAGACCACTTACCAGCAATTAAATGGAATCAGTAATCAAGAAACTTCCAATAAACAAAAGGCTAGGACTAGAAGGCTTCATAACAAAATGTACCAAAAATTTAAAGAAGAGTTAATACCTATTCTCAAACTATTCCAAAAACAAAAACAAACAAACAAACAAAAGAACAACAACAAAAACAAAAAATAGCAGAAGAAGGAAAGCATCTAAATACATTCATTTTTTTAAAGACTTTGTTTGAGAGAGAGAAATGAGAGAGAGCAAGCACAAGAGGGGAAAAATCAGAGAGAGAAGAAAACTCCCTGCCAAGCAGGGATCCCCATGTGGGGCTTGATTCCAGGACTCCAGAATCATGACCTGAGCTGAAGGCAGTTGCTCAAGCAACTGAGCCACCCAGGCACCCTAAATTTATTCTTGAGGTCAGCATTATCTTGATAACAAAACCAGATAGAGAAACCACAAAAAAAAAAGAACTATAGGCAAACATCTCTAGTGAATAGAGATGTAAAAATCTTCAACAAAATATTAGCAAACCAAATCCAATAATATCTTAAAAAAGTTATTCACCACAATCAAGGATGGTTCAATATTTGCAAATCAATCAGTGTGACATCAACAAGAGACAGTATAAAAATCCTATGGTCATCTCAATAGATGCAGCAAAAGGATTTAAAAAATACAACATCCCTTCATGACTTAAAACCCTTAATAAAGTGTGTTTAGAGGGGATATGCCTCAACATAATAAAGGCCATTTGTGAAAACCCACAGCTAACACAATAGTCAATGATGAAAAACTGAGCTTTTCCCCTAAGATCAGGAACAAGCCAAGGACATTGTCTTTCATCACTTTTACTCAACATAGTACTAGAAATCCCAAACACAGCATTCAGACATGACAAAAAAATAAAATGCATCCCAGGTTGTAAGGAAGAAGTAAAATGTTCACTATTTGCAGATGACATGATGCTATGTACACAAAACCCTGAAGACCTCCCCAAAATTACTACTACTGATAAATGAATTCAGTAAGGTCTCAGGATACAAAATAAGAATGCAGAAAAATGCTGGATTCTGTAAACTAATAATACAAAGGCAAATACAGAAATTAAGAAAACAGTCCCACTTAAAACTGTACCAAAAAGAATAAAATACCTAGAAATAATCTTAACCAAGGATGTGAAAGATACGTTCTATAAAGATCTGAAAAATCTGAAAACTGTAAAACATTGATGAAAGAAATTACAAATGACACATGGAAATAGAAGAGGAAAAGATAGATGGAAAGATATTCCATGCTCATGGATTAGAAGAATAAATATTGTTAAAAATGTCCATACTATTCAAAGCAACCTACAGATTTAAAATGATCCCTATTAAAATACCAATAGCATATTTCACAGAAATAGAACAAATAATCTTAAAATTTGTATGGAACTACAAATGATCTCAAATAGCCAAAGCAATCTTGAAAACAGAGAACAAAACTGGAGGTAGATTTCCAGATTTCCAGATTTCAAGTTATATAACAAAGCTGTAGTAATCAAAACAGTATGGTACTGGCATAAAAACAGACACACAGATTGACAGAAGAGAATAGAGAGTCCAGAAATATACTCACAATTATATGGTCAATTAATCATTGACAAAGGAGGCAAGAGTATGTAATGAGGAAAATACAGTCTGTTCAACAAATGGTGTTGGGAAAACTGGACAGCTACATACAAAAGAATGAAACTGGGCCATTTTCTTATACCATACACAAAAATAAACTCAAAATGGATTAAAGACCTAAATATGAGACCTAAAACCATAAAAATCCTAGAAGATAGCACAGGCAGTAATTTCTCTGACATCAGGTATAGCAACATTTTTCTAGATATTTTTCCTGTAGCGAAGGGGAAAAAAGTGAAAATAATCTGCTAGGACTACATCAAAATAAAACTTTTTGGCACATCAAAGGAAATAGTCAATAACACTAAAGGATTAGCTAGTAAATGGGAGAAGATATTTGCAAATGACATATTAGATAAAGGGTTGGTATCCAAAATATATAAAGAACTTATACAACTCAATACCAAAAAGCCAAATAACCCAATTTTAAAAGGGCAGAAGACATGAAAAGACATTTCTCCATCCAAATGGCCAACAGACAGATGAAAAGATGCTCAACATCACAAATCATCAGATAAATGCAAATCAAAACCATGATAAAATATCATCTCACACCTGTCAGAAAGACCAAAATAGAAAACAAAACAAAAACTAACAAACAAACAAAAACAAGTGTTGCAAAGGACATGGAGAAAAAGAAATCCTCATGCACTGTTGGTGGGAATACAAACCGGTGCAACAAATGTGAGAGTACAGAAATCCCTCAAAAAATTAAAAATAGAATTACAATATGATCCAGTAATTATACTACTGCATATTTACTGAAAGAATATGAAAACACTAATTCAAAAAGATATATGCATCTCAATGTTTACTATAGCATAATTTACAATAGCCAAAAATATGGAACCAATACAAGTTTCCATCAATAGATAAATACATAAAGATGTGAAATATATAAATTTAAATAGATATAGATATATAAAATAGATAAAGATGTGGTATATATGTATATACACATGTGTACACACATACACACACACACTAGAATATTATTCTGCCATAAAAAGGAATGAAATCCTTGCCATTTGCAACAACATGGATGAATCTAGTGGTTATAATGGTAAGTGAATAAGTTAGAGAAAGAAACACTATATGAATTCACTCATATGTGCAATTTAAGAACCAAAAGAAAGGAACAACAACAACAAAAAGGAAAAAATAAAAGGCTCTTAAATATATAGAAACTGATGGTTACTAGAAGCAGTGGGGAGATGGAGGAAACGGCTGACAGGGACTAAATACACTTATCATGATGAGCACTGAGTAGTGTATAGAATTGCTGAATCACTATACCATACACGTGAAATTAATGTAACACCATATGTAACTGGAGTGGAATTAAAATTCTATTATGTATTTATTTATTTTTAAAGATTTATTTATTTATTTATTTATTTATTTATTTATTTGGCGGAGAGAGACACAGTGAGAGAGGGAACACAAGCAGGGGTAGTGGGAGAGAAGCAGACTTCCTGCTGAGCTGGGAGCCTGATGTAGGGCTCAATCCCAGGACCCCAGTATCATGACCTGAGCAAAAGGCAGACACTGCCTGAGCCAAAGGCTGACACTTAATGATTGAGCCAGTTAGGTGTCCCAAAATTTTAAAAATGAAATAATAGTATCCATAATGGAAAATTTGATAGAATTCCAGGAAGAATTACTCAATTAAGTAGTAATAGTGGAGATTTCAAAGCCCTACTTTCATGTTTTCCACAGTTTATTAACAAACAAATAAAGAATACTTTATCTAACACTGGAATATACATTCTTACCAAGAATCCATGGAATATTTTTCAGAGTAAATTGTATGTTACCATGAAACTGGACTGATAAATTAATCATACAAAGTATATCCTGAAATCAAATATATTAGAAATCAGTAACAGAAAAAAGTTTAAGATTCGTGATGAAGAAAAAATGTGTCACAATGTACCAAAACTTTAGGTTGTAGCTAAAGCATCAGTAGCAGAAAAACAAATCCAAAAAAAAAAAAAAACAAACCCAAAATGAAATATTTTATATGTATACTCTCACCTTCCACCTTAAGAGCCTGGACAAGTAGAACACAAACCTAAAACAGCAGATTGAATAAGGGGTTAAAGATGGTAGAGGAAATAAATTGAAACTAGAAAAATCAATAAAACTGGGGCGCCTGGGTGGCTCAGTTGGTTAAGGCACTGACTTCAGTTCAGGTTGTGATCCTGGAGTCCCAGAATCAAGTCCCGCATTGGGCTTGCAGCTCCATGGGGAGTCTGCTTCTCCTTCTGACCTTCTCCCCTCTCATGCCCTCTCTCACTTTTTCTCTCTCTCTCAAATAAATAAATAAAATCTTAGAAAAAGAAAAGAAAAGAAAAGAAAAATCAATGAAACCGAAGATATTTCCTTGTAAAGATCAGGGAAATTGGTAAAACTTTAGACTGATCAAGAAAACAATGGAGAAAGTTCAAATTATCAAAATCAATAAGGAAGGAAAGGATATCTCTACTGACCTTAAAGAAAGAAAAAGAAAAAAAAAGGCATATAAGTCAGTACTATGAACAATGGAAAGCTAACAAATTGAATAAGTGAAATGGACAGTTGCAGAAAGACAGAAACCCCTGGAAAGAACTCAAAAAGAAATAAAAGATCTGAAGGACCTGTAAGATATCAAAAGATTGAATTAGTCATTTAAAATCTACTCACAAAGAACCCAGGATAACGTTGCTTCACTGGGTGCATTTTATCAAACTTTTTAATGAATAAATACCAGTTGTTTATAAAATCTTCCAAAACAAAAGAGAACAATTCTCAATTCATTCAAAATGTACACTCTCGGAGCACCTGGGTGGCTCAGTGGGTTAAAGCCTCTGCCTTCGGCTCAGGTCATGATCCCAGAGTCCTAGGATCGAGCCCCGCATCGGGCTTTCTGCTCGGCAGGGAGCCTGCTTCCTCCTCTCTCTCTCTGCCTGCCTCTCTGCCTTTCTGTCTGTCAAATAAATAAATAAAATCTTTAAAAAAAATGTACACTCTCATATCCATAGTTAACTTATTTTTTTGACAAGAATGACAACACATTTCCATGGGGAAAGAATAGTTAATTCTAACTAATTTAAGAATAGTTAAAATTTCTAAGGAGATCCCATCCTGTATGCTCTTTTTGTTAACTGCAGGGCTGCTCATTTTCACAGCTGCCATAATTACAAGGCTGTTGCTATTTCAGGCTATTGTGGATTTGGGCAAAAGCAGATGTGAATAGAGCAAGTTAAAAAGCCACAATTTCAGTTGTTCTTACAAGGTTCAGCAGTTCTTCTTGGATAAGCACTTCTCAGATTACCATAAGCCCTTGGTTAATTTCCAGACTTCTTTTTTTTTTTTTAAGATTTTATTTATTTATTTGAGAAAGAGACAATCAGAGAGAGAGAGCATGAGCGAGGAGAAGGTCAGAGGGAGAAGCAGACTCCCCGTGGAGCTGGGAGCCCAATGCGGGACTCGATTCGGGAATTCCCGGATCATGACCTGAGCCGAAGGCAGTCGTCCAACCAACTGAGCCACCCAGGCGTCCCTAATTTCTAGACTTCTTAAAAACATGGTTTCGAGGGGCGCCTGGGTGGCTCATTAGGATAAGCTCTGCCTTCAACTCAGGTCATGATCCCGGGGTCTTGGGGTCTAGCCCTGCATTGGACTCCTTGCTCAGCAGGGAGCCTGCCTTTCCCTCTTGCTCTGCCTGCAACTCCCTCTGCTTGTGCTTTCTCTCTTGCTCTCTCTGCGTCAAATGAATAAATAAAATCCTTAAAAAACTCATAATTTTGAATATTTTCCAGAATTTTTATTGCTTTATGAATGGATATCTTTACTCTGTTATTGCAAATCTTTATAAGTCAATTTGTTAAAAAAAAAAAAGCATATAACTAGCATACAATTAGAGGATTGTCATTTTACAAAGTGCTCCAGTGACAGCCTCGATGTGTGAGTGATGGCTGTCATAACTCAGATGGATTCATGTTCAAGATCAAGGAATATGGTGATCTTGATAGCATTAGTCTAAAGATTAAATAAAGGTTATATAAAACATGGTAAGTACCCAAAAATATACGTTTAAAGATTCTCCAAAAAGGGAAAGAAACTGCTATAAAGTGATAATCAGAGGTGAGACAGTTGAGTAGCTGGAAAAATTTTGGCAAAGTAATATCAACAGTCTAGTAGTTTTTCGAATGTGGGGCATCTCAGGTTTGTTTCCTCCAGGTGGAGGGATGGAGAATAAAACAATATTTCTTAAGTTTATTATTTCATCCAATAAACCTTGAACACATAATGTATGCTAGGCATTATATTACAAGCTATATATTCAATAAATGTCCGATCTTTTTGTTTTGAAGTCTTTTATTTTTTAATTTTATTGAATTTTGAGAGATAGAGAGATAGGGAGAGAGAGAGAGAGACAGCACAAGCAGGGGGAGTGGCAGGCAGAGGGAGAAGCAGGCTCCCTACTGAGCAGGGAGCTGGATGTGAGACTTGATCCCAGGACTCTGGGATCATGACCTGAGTAGAAGGCAGGCACTTAACCAACTGAGCCACCCAGGCATCCCTGAAATCTGTCTTAAATTCTATTGGGTATTCTCAATAAGATCAGTTGGATATTGGATATTTGGATAATCTATAATTAAGACTCAAATCTATTAAAATCTTCTCCCCAAAATTTGCTTATTCTGCAATCTCTGTCTCCTTTAGCTATCATCTATTCTGTTGTTAAATTCACAAATATCATGCACTCTCTGACCTCACCTAATTAAGCACGAAGTATATTTAAGTGCTACACTCCAATATCTCTCAATATTTCCATGTTTTCATCATTGTTTGTTCAGGGTACTGAATTCTCTGGTTTGGATTCCTTATCTGATGCATTAAATATAGTCTTGCCTATGTCAATTCAAACATAGTATCACAATCAGAGTGGTATAATAGAACATAAATATAATAATGTTAACCTTTAGAATTTGTTTTGCTCAAGGCTTCTCCAAAGCAGCTTTATTGACATTTAGGACTAGATCATCATTCTTTATGTGCTCTATCCATTGTAAGATGTTTAGCAGCATCCCTGGTTTCTATCTGCTCAATATCAGTAGCACAGCCAACTTTCCACAGTTTCAAAAAACGAAAAATATATCTCCAGATATTGCCAAATGTTCCTTGTTATAGGTAAAATTGCCCCTCATCAGTAATCACTCTTCCAGACAATTAGGAAAAATTATTTCACATCCCTGAGTATGGTATGTATGAGTCTTCTTAATGAGGTGGCATTTGCCAATTGGAGAAATGACGACCTTTCCCTCCTCATTTATTGCAGCGTGACTTGTCCAAGGTAATGCCTTTGAGGAAAGGGACAACTGGATGTTTTGCTTATCATAATGTTCCAAACATATAACTTGTGTAGGAATAATCCCAAATCAATCTAGTATTGGTTCCCTGGCAATACAATTAATCTTAGTCCCCACCCATTGGGATGAAAATCCTAATGATTCCCTGCCCCATTAAGGAGATCCTCATGCATTGAAAAATTATGATTTATAGATATAAAGAGTTTCAACAAGGAATGCTGATATTGATCTCAAATACGTTTCCTAAAGGGTAGGACAGGTTTACATAGACAGTAGATAATACTGAATTTAAATTTTATGTCATGGGACACCTAGGTGGCTCAGTAAAAGTTAAGCCTCTGACTTAATTCTGACTTTTGGTTCAGGTCATGATCTCAGGGTGGTGCCATTGAGCTTGCATTGGGTTCCATGCTCAACAGTGAGTCTACTTGAGATTCTCTCTTTCCCTCTCCCTTTTTCCCTCCCTGTTCTTGCTCTCTCTCTCCTTCAAATAAAATAATCTTTAAAAATTTTTATATAATAAATGAACAGATTAGGACTTGAAATATTGGGTAAATTTCTTTATGTCTCCCTAATTCTTATTGGACCATTTGATGCCCTGTTTATTTGAATAGTAACCTATCATTATTTCAACTAAATAAAAAAGGTTTTGAGACAATAGAGACACAGTAATTGGAAACTTCTCAATAAAGGAAAATATCTCTGCAGAGTTTAAGAGGCCTCCCAAATTATACTGCATTATAGTGAAACCTAGGAAGCCATGGTTCATTCATCAGGAAGGATAAAATAATTTTGAAGTATATTCTGTTTAAAGCAGATAATATTATTTAGAACATTTTGTATAAAATAATAAACGTTGCTAAAACAAAAATGTTTTGGCTTTTTTCAGAAATTTAGAAATCAAGTTTTAGGGAAAGAGCTTCCATAGAGATTATAAGATTTTCTTTGAGCAAGGATAAAAAAGAAAACTTCATTTACTCAATGGTTAAAAATGAACAACCATGACTGAGAGTCAAATTTTGGAAATACAAATTACTTAAGTTATAAATTGTGAAAAGAAATAAAGTTTCATATCTCTTAAAAACTTAGAGCAACTTAATATATGTTGTACAGGTATACCTTATAAACCATTAACTATATGTTAAAAAGTGTAATTTATCTATCATGTATAAAATAAGGTCTAGTTTTACACAAGCAAATCCATAATACCAGTAGTTATATGAATGCTTGATTTTAAAAGACAGTACTGACAAAATAACAAAGTCCTTGCTGAGGCTAATTTATGGATACAAGGTAGGAGGTGTTAAGACTATAAAGCATTTGGAGACTCACGATGCCATGGCAACTCATTTTTTTAAAAATTCACAATAGACCTAATAAAAAACCATCCTCACAAGGAATTCAGTTGTCTGAAAATTAGAATTCTTTAATTTTTTTCAGTCATACCAAGCAATGTTATTTTAATATTTTAGAAATAACATGTGCTATATATTGTGCATATTTTAGTGCTGCATAGTAATAGCAAGAGCTTAAAATAATTTCTGAAAGAATAAAGGACTAAGTAAATTATTTAATTAATGAACAAACACCACTTACTAAAAATGTATTTAGGATAGGCACTGCGGTACACTGCTAACAGTTGACATTTATTGACTAATTTTCTTTGTTACCTGGTGTGTGCTTTATATTAATTATTGTGCCCAGTCTTCAGAACAACACTCTAAGGTGGGTTTAATTGCTCTTATTATTTTTTCTGATTAAAATAAAAAAAAAAGAATCTGAAAAAGACTTAATGATTCCCCAGTATTATACAACTTATAAGAAATAAATTAGGATGCAAATTCTATTTTCCCTTCTTCATGACTACTATATTTTAGCCTTTTCTACTATGACACATTGCTTCTGAGTGAAGAAATGAAAAAAATGAATCAATCTATAATCTTGACTTACCAAGGAATACACCTCTACAATACCTTTATTTTGTATGAATTAATTATTCAACCTTCTTCTATTTTAGTTAGTATGGTAGATAGAATAATTCTCCTCCCTGCCAAAGATATCCATGTCTTAAGTTTCAGAATCTTTGAATACTGTACGTTACATTCAAAGAAGAATTAAGGATGCAGATGGAGATAAGATTACTAATCACCTGAGTTTAAAATAAGGAGATTATCTTGGATTATCCAGATAGGACTATGGAAACAAATTTCTTTGAAGGTAGAAGAGTCAGTTAGAATTTGAGAAGTAATGCAATGTGATAAGAAATGACCCACTGTTGTTGGCTTTGAATATAGAAGAAAGGAGTCAGAAATCAAGGAATGTGTGTGACCTATAAAAGCTAGAAAAGATAAGGAAATAGATTCTACTCTAGAACATCCAGAAGGAATACAGCCCTATTGACACCTTGATTTTAACTGAATGAGACCCATGTTGGAGTAATGACCCACCAAGAAAATGAATTTCTGTTGTTTTAAACAACTAAATAATTTGTTACAGCAACAACAGGTGACAAATACAGTTCATAGATATTAGTTGTTTTGCTTTAAGTATGTGGTTATTTCTAAAGCAAATAAAAACACTTTCTCTCTTTTGTTTAGCTTATTGTCTTAAGAGAAGCTGGCATATAGTCTAACTGGGTGATTATAAAGCCTGAAAAACAGAGTTCTGACTCATTTAGGGGGTCTGGCAGCCCCAGGGACACTTAGACACCTCAGTTAAATTGATTCTAAAAAAAAGAAAAAGAGAGAGAGAGAGATTATATTCAGTGAAAGTATTTATCATTGAATAAGTCCTGAAGTTTCAGACTTGCCTAAGTATGGTTCTCAAAAAGTTAAAATCATGGCTTTTACAAGAATATAGAATGAACATATGCCAAATATGTTTTTCAATTCAGTAATAAGGATGCAAAAGCATTTTGAGGGAGTGGATAATATACACTTTTAGAAACAAATATTAAAATCAGATTACTAGGTTACATACAAAATTGTTGGTAATATCTTAGAGAGCAATAAAACTGAGACCTTGGAAGGAGTTAAGATGGTGGAGCAGTAGGGAGACTCTATGCTTCCTTCATATCTCGAACACAGCTAGATAAGTATCAAATCATTCCGAACACCCAAGCAATTGATTTGAATGCTGAGAGAACTAATTGCAGAACTAGAAGGAGAAAAGAAGCCACATCATGAAAGGCCCAGGAGCAGACCACATGGTGTGAGGAACCCTTGGGTCTCACTGGGAGAAACAATTTCCCTTCCTGGAGTGCACTTGAGGTGGCATAGCCTCTCTGGGGACAAAATAGCTGGTGGGTGACAACATACTGTCTTGTTTATTAGCATAGGAACAATGATACCTGCTGAAGGCAGCAAATCTTGGTGCCTGCTTTTTGTTGTAACTTTACCATAAACTCCGAACTGCTGCATGGTCATGTGTAATTGCTTTTCTGGGACAAACTGGCACAAGCCACCCTCTTACAGAGGATCAATGTGGTCCACTCTGTGCTGGGTCCTTAAAATTTGAGTTTTTATACCCAGCCATGAACCTGAGATAAAACAAGAGTACTGTGTTCCCTGGCAGGCAGACAGCTTGGACATAGACAGGGTAAGGGCAAGGATCTGATGGAAACCAGGGACACATGAGGGAAGATATTGTTCACTCTTCTCTGAGGGCTTCCTGAAGAGTGGCCAGTCTGCGGATGAAATAATGGGGTGATACCATGCCCCTATCAGACTAAACACCTTCACTGAGTACTACAGTACCACTAGTGGAGGCTGGAGCTGCTTACACCAAACTCCACCCCCTGCACCCTACAGGTGCATCTTTACTCTGCAAGTCTACCTGAAAACCAGTGAAGCATGCCCCTCCCCAAGAAGACAAGCACAAACCACTCCCACACACCAGGTCTACTGATCATAGAGTGTTGCAAAGCTTCAGTTCTAGGGGAAATAGGATCCAGCCTCTTTTAACAAGCAGACCAAAACATACCTTGTTACAACTTGCCACATAGTGGGCAAACTTCAAACATGCCCCACCACATGCAAGGAGAAACTGTAGAGGACAGCCTTGAAGGACAGAGCGGCCAATACACAATAGCAGAGTGCACACTCTGAAAAGTTTCCTGAAGCACCAGGCCCAAGGCAGTGCAGGACCTTTTCTTAATATAACCATTACTCAGAAGTAGGATATAAAGGGTTTCCTAACACACACATATACACATACACACACACACACACACACACACAGTGACCTAGACAAACTGATAAGATGGAGAGATTCACTCCAAAAGAAAGAACAGGAAGAGATCACAGGTTACTTATATCAAACCAGATATAAGTAAGATGGCTTAAATTCTTATTTAAGAATTTCTTATTTAAGAATTAAGAATTCTTGGGCACCTGGGTGGCTCAGTGGGTTAAGCCTCTGCCTTCAGCTCGGGTCATGATCTCAGGGTCCTGGGATCGAGTTCCTCATCAGGCTCTCTGCTCAGCAGGGAGCTTGCTTCCTCCTCTCTCTCTATCTGACTCTCTGCCTACTTGTGATCTCTCTTTGTCAAATAAATAAATAAAATCTTTAAAAATTAAAAAAAAAAAGAAGAATTAAGAATTCTTATTCTTGTTAGTAAGATGCCTTTAAATTCTGGTAAAATTTAAAGACAACAAATTTAAAACAACAATCATAAAAATACTAGCTGGGTTTGAAGACACTAAAGAATACCTTACTGCAGAGATAAAGGGTCTAAAAACTAGTCAGACCAAAAGAAAAAAAAAAAAGCTAAAACCAAGATAGAAAATTGACTGAATATAATGACAACAAGGATAGATGAAACAGAGGAATGAATGAGTGATACAGAAGACAAAATTATGGAAATAATGAAGCTGAAAAGAAGAGGGAAGGAAAGTATTGGATCATGGAGGCAGATATAGGGAACTTAGTGACTAAATAAAGCATAATAACATTTGTATCATAGGAGTCCCAGAAGAAGAAGAAGAGGGGGAGAAAGGCAGAAGTTTTATTTGAACAAATTATAGCTGAAACTTCCCTAATCTGGGGGGAAAAATCAGTCATCCAGATCCAAGAGGCATAGAGAATTCCTATCAAATTCAACAAAAGTTGCCATCACCAAGACATATCATAGCAAAATTTGCAAAATATAATGATAAGGCAAGAATCCTGAAAGCTACAGGAGAAAAGAAATCCTTAACCTACAAGGGAAGATAAATTAGGTTATCAGCAGATCTATCCATAGAAACTTGACAGGCTAGAAGAGAGTGACATGATATATTCAACATGCTGAAGGGGAAAAATATACACCCCAGAATACTTTATCCAGCAAAGCTGTCATTTAGTATAGAAGGAGAGATAGAGTTTCTCAGAAAACAAAAATTAAAGGAGCTTGTGACCACTAAGCTGTCCCTGTAAGAAATATTAAAGGGGAACCTTTAAGTGGGAAGGAAAGAACAAAAACAATGAAGAGTAGAAAGAAACAGAAAAAAAAATCTCCAGAAACACTGACTTTACAGGTAACACAATGGCACTAAATGCATATCTATCAATAATCACTTTGAATGTAAACTAAATGTTCCAATCAAAATACACAGATATCAGAATGGATAAAAAAATCAAGACCCATCAATATGCTGCTTACAAGAGACTCATTTGAGACTTAAAGACACCTCCAGATTGAAAGTGATGGTGTGAAGAACAACCTATCATGCTAATGCTTATCAAAAGAAAGCCAGAGTAGCCAGATTTATATTAGACAAACTGGATTTTAACCCAAAGACTGTAATAAAAGATGAAAGAGGGCACTATATCATAAGAAAGGGATCTATTCAATAAGAAGAGCTAACAATTATAAATATCTATGCCACCAAACTGGGAGCACCCAAATATAAAAATCAATTAATAACAAACATAAAGAAGCTCACTGATAATAATACAATAATAGTAGGGGACTTTAACACCCCACTTCCAACAATGGACAGATCATCTAAGCAGAAGATCAACAAGAAAACAGTGGCTTTGAATAATCCTCTGGACCAGATGGGCTTAATAGATATATTTAAAACATTTTCTCCTATAGCAACAGGATACACATTCTTTTTGAATGCACATGGTGTATTCTTCAGAAGAGATCACATACTGGGTCACAAATCAGGCTTCAAGTGCTACAAAACATGCATATTTTCAGACCACAAGGCTATGAAACTTGAAGTTGACCACAAGAAAAACTTTGGAAAGACCACAAATACATGCAGGTTGAAGAACATCCTACTAAAGAATGAATGGATTAACCAGGAAATTAAAGGAGAAATTTCAAAAATATAGAACCAAATGAAAATGAAAACATGACAGTCCAAAACCTTTGGGATACAGCAAAGGCAGTCATAAGAAGGAAGTATAAAGCAATACAAGGCTTCAAAAAGCAAGAAAAATCTCAAGTACATGACCTAATCTTATACCTAATGGAGTTAGAAAGCAAACAGTATATACAACCTAAAGCCAGCAGAAGAAGGGAAATAATAAAGATTAGAGCAGAAACAAATGATATTAAAACAAAACAAAACACAGTAGAACAGAGCAACAAAACTAAGAGACAGTTCTCTGAAACAATTAATAAAATTGAAAAATTCCTAGCCAGACTTTTTGGAAGAGAAAGGATCCAAATAAATAAAATCACAAATAAAAGGAGAGATCACAACCAACACCACAGTACAATTATAAGAGAATGTTATGAGCAATTATATGCCAACAAAGTGGGCAATCTGGTAGAAATGGATAAATTCCTAGAAACATATAAACTACCAAAAAACTGAAACAGGAAGAAATAGAAATTTTTTTTTTAAAGATTTTATTTATTTATTTGACAGACAGAGATCACAAGTAGGCAGAGAGGCAGGCAGAGAGAGAGGAAGGGAAGCAGGCTCCCTGCTGAGCAGAGAGCCCGATGAGGGGCTCGATCCCAGGACCCTGGGATCATGACCTGAGCCGAAGGCAGAGGCTTTAACCCACTGAGCCACCCAGGCGCCCCGAAATAGAAAATTTTAAAGGACCCAAATCCAGCAAAGAAATTCAGTCAGTCATGAAAATCTCCCCACAAACATAAGCCCAGGGCCAGAAGGATTCCCAGAGAGATTCTACCAAACATTTAAAGAAAAAGTTAATATCTATTCTCAACCTGTTCCAAAATATAGCAATGGAAGGAAAACTCCCAAATTCATCCTATGGGCCAGCATTACCTTGATTCTAAAACCAAAGATCTGACTAAAAAGAATTACAGGCTCATATCCCTGATGGAAATGGATACAAAAATTCTCTACAAGATACTAGCAAACTGAATCCAACAGTACATTAAAAGAATTATTCACCACAACAAAGTGAGACTTATTCTTAGGCTTCAGCATGGTTCAATATCCACAAATAAGTCAACATGATATACTGCAATAATGAAAGTATAAGAACCATGTGATCCTTTTAATAAGTGCATCAAAAGCATCCATTCTTGAGAAATTATAGCATCTATTCTTGATTTAAAAAACCCTCAACAAAGTAGGGATAGAAGGAACACAACATCATAAAGGCCATATGGCTAATATCATTTTCAATGGGAAAAAACTGAAAGAGCTTTTCCTCTAAAGTCAGGAACAAGATAGGGATATGCACTCTTACCATAGTTGTTTAACATAGTACAGGAATTCTAGCCTCAGGAATCAGACAACACAAGCAAAAAAGGCATCCAAACTGTCAAGGATGAAGTAAAACTTTCACTATTCTCAGACTACATGATACTTACCCTATGTAGAAAATCTGAAGGACTCCAACAAAAATTGCCAGAACTGATACATAAATTCAACAAAGTCACAGGACAAAAAATCAACACACATAAATCTGTTGGATTTCTATAGAGCAAAAACACGAAGCAACAGAAAGAGAAACCAAGGAATTGATCCCATTTAAAGTTGCACCAAAATCATAAAATATCTAGAAATAAACAAAACCAAAGATGTGAAAGATCTGGCTTTTGAAAACTATAAAATATATATGAAAGAAATTGAAGAAGACACAAAGAAATGTACAAATATTCAGGACTGGAAGAATAAGTATTGTTAATTGTCTATATTACCCAAAGCAATGTACACATTTAGTGAAATCTCTATCAAAATACCAAGAGCATTTTTTCACAGAGCTAGAACAAATGATCCTAAAATTTGTATGGAACCACAAAAGATTCCAAATAGCCAAAGTAATCCTGAAAAAGAAAAGCAAAGCTGGAAGCATCACAATTCTGGAATTCAAATAACATCACAAAACTGTAGTAATCAAGATAGCATGGTACTGGCACAAAAACAGACACATAGATCAATGGAACAGAATAGAAGGCCAGAAATGGACCCACAACTATATGGTCAACTAACCTTCCACAAAGCAGGGAAGAATATCCAATGGAAAACAGACAGTCTTTTTAAAAAATGGTGTTGGGAAAACTGGACAGCAACATGCAGGAGAATGAAACTGGACCACTTTCTTACACCATACACAAAAATAAATTAAAATGGATGAAAGACCTAAATGTGAGACTGGAAGCCATCAAAATCCTAAACAAGAAGGCAGGCAGCAACCTCTTTGAACTTAGCCTTATCAACTTCTTACTAGACACATCTCCAGATGCAAGGGAAACAAAGCAAAAATATACTATTCAGACTTCATCAAGATAAAAAACTTCTACACAGTAAAGAAACAACAAAACCAAAAAGCAACCTATGGACAGGGATGCTATCAAAATTAGAAAAATATATGCAATGAAAATATATGTAATGAATGTTTTATAATGTGTCACATTTAGTAAAAACTTTATTGTTAGCTACTATTAATCCTGTACCTTAAAAAGGCTGCATAAAGTTAAGAAATCCTAAAACATGGAAAATAACCATCTGACATTAGAAGTTTCATACTATTCTGTCTGCACTATACCCCCAGTTTTCAAAAAGGCAAATTACTGCAGAAAATAATTTCACAAGCTTAGTTAAGATGGTGTCAGAAGGGTTTAAATATGTACATATGCCTCTATGTTGGGGGAGAATTAACAGGGAATGATGAGAGTATGACAAAAACTGGTGAGCAACAGATTCAAAAATAGAAAAAAAAAGAACTAAAAACTCATGAAATAGCTAAATTTAAGCAAATTTATCTATGCACTTTTTCAGAAGTGGGAAAAAAAAAAGACAGTAAGAGCATGAGATGCTATGTCAAACATTACTAAAAGAGAAATAAAATGAGTCCAGGGATCTACTACAAACAAGTAAACAGAGGGCATAGAGTCAGACTGGACCTCAGCAGTGGTCTGAACTTATATTCAAAAAATTCCTCAGACGTTGTACCCCAGCATCCTGATATCACGTTCTTTGGGAACTGTGAAGTATTTAATCTCCTCAGTCCTCCATGTTCTATGGACAACCCCATCCATTTCTGTAACTAAACAGGTACCAAAATTTCTCCAAGGATTCTGTATTCACTCTTCATAGGACACAATATTTTCCTACTAAAAAAGAATGAGTGGTTGGCTGCTACAAATTCCTGGATATTAATAATCATCATCAGTTACTTCTACTCTTAAAATTGCAAAAGTGCTTGTTTATGCTACTCTCTTGATTAATCTCTTTTACCAGCTACCAGGACACTACAAAACCTTTCATGAAAACTTTTTGTTAACGTTTCCCTTTTTAACCTTCCTCATTGACTTCAGTTTTCTCACTGTTCCCTTGTACTGCAAAATGGCTTTGTAATTCCTTGAACTCCTTAATTTAAGTAAATTTTACATCCTTCACATTTTACTTACATGCCTACACACTTTACTTACAAGGACTATCTAGTTTACCTATTAAATAAAAATATGGCTGTTCTAAAATGTAGTGCACATCTGGTGTCTGCAGAGTTCAAAGCAAAAGCATGCAGACTTGAAATTTTGTTATAACTCTATAGGTTTTCTATGAGAACAACACAGCATGCCTTTGTTTTACATCATTAATGCACACATAAAATGCTTTCCTTATCTTCTCTCCATCCGGCACCCAGAACATAGGAACTCTTGTTTAAAAGGCGTATATAAAGAATCTGTTTAAAGTAAAAATTCTTATCTACTAATAAAAAGTTAAAAATTATTTTTAAAAAACTACAGAGAGGAAAGTGTTTTTTCATAGCCAGTCATCTCTTTCTTGGGAATGTATCACTTTATTTTCTTTTCTGCCTTACTGATTTTCTCCATATAGGGTCATCATCACTTGAGGCTCCAATTACTACAACAATTTTTAATGAGTCTGACTTTAATTCCTCTATTTTCTAATGTGCTTTTGACACTAAAACTTTTGTTAACTTCTTACAATAACTATGATTATGTAATTTTCTTGCTAAAATATTTATAAAAATTAATATCTTCTGTTTATATCATTTATTCATGCAATAAAAACTTGATGCTTATTATGGTCTATTTCCTTCTCTTAATTGTTAGGGTCCATGATCAAAGGAACGAGACTGATATAAAGGGAAAATCAAACAAAGCTTTATTTCACGCCAAGCATCAAAAATCAAACTGACCGGTCAGGGCTATCTCTTACGAAAAGATGACGACGATGATTCCGACAAGGTCACTCCCAAGAAGGCCGCTCCAGACAAGGTTGCTCCGCAGATGAGGCCACTCCTCGGTTGGAACCGCTCCCAAGAAGAGGCCACTTCCAAGAAGGCCGCTGCTGGTGAGGTCGCTCACTGGACAGGGCTGCTCCCAAGAAGAGGCCACTCTGGAGGAAGCTGCTCCCAGGACGAGGCCGCTCCCAATGACGAAGAGGCGATGACGACAGCGACGATGACGAGGAGGACAACACCGATGACACAGACTCTGCTCCCCATGATGCCATTCTGACAAGGCTGCTCTAGCAAGGCCGCTCCCCAGACAAGGCTGCTCCCGCGAGGCCGCTCTGGAGGAAGCCTCTTTTCTGATGATGCTGCTCCCGCAGGGCCGTTCACTGAGGAGGCCTCTTCCTGGATGAAGCCGCTCCCTGGAATGACACAGCTCCAGCGAGGCAGTGGCTCAGGGTTCCCGGTGAGGTTGCTGCCATCTAGGCCATTTCCTGCAGTGCCTCTGCCGAGGGTCGCGGTGTGTGGGCGGGGCTTCTGGCGTCGGGGCCGCAGGCGTCTCAGGGCCACAGGCATTGGGGCGCTGGTGGTGCAGGACCACTGGCGGTAGGACCACTGGCAGTGCGGGACTGCTGGCGTCAGGACCGCCGGCAGCTCGGGGCCGCCAGCGGTGGGAGCGCCCGTGGCTCAGGGCTGCAGGCGGCGGGACCATTTGGCAGCTCCGGGCCGCTGGTGGCAGGACCGCTGGCGGTGTGGGACAGCCGGCAGCAAGACCGCTGGCATCTGGACCGCTGGTGGCTCGGGGCCAGTGGCGGGACCGCCGGCAGCACTTATAACTCTTACAAGAGCTGTTACAGCCCCTATAGCTCTTACAAGAGCTGTTACAGCTCTTCTTTTGCTCCTGCCAACTCTTCTATGCTGCTCCCGCTGACTCTTCTTCTTCTGCTTCTTCTTCTTCCTTCTTCTTCCTCTGACAGCTCTCCTTCTTCTCCCCTTGACAGCCTCGCAGACCAACGTTTATGGGGGTGGTTGAGCCCCGCCCCTACACAGGAGGCCAATTGAATCCCAATTCACCCCAGTGGATATACATGCGCACCACCGATTGGACGTCTCCACCCGCCCCTACATCCGGGGTCCACAAGCCAGTTCCTATGGGAGGGGCAGGCCCTTACATTAGTCACATGGAAACAATACATAAAACAAAATTATAAACTTTAAATTTTAATTTTAAAAAGCAGAGATTAATGTGATGTAGAGTGATAGTGTAAATAAAGGCTATTCTACAAAGATGGTCAAGAGAAAGTCTTTCAAGATGCTAATATTCTAGACAACTTATCTGAGTCAGCTAGGAAGAGGACTGGAAGCAGAGTATTCTAGACAAAGTGCAAACAAAACAAAACAGTGTAAAGACTCCAGAGCAAAAACAAAATTTGAGGCTCTGCAGAGCAAAGATGATCTGTTCTGCTATAAAGAGTGAGGAGGAGACTGGGAAGAGATGAGATGGGAAAGGAAGACAGGATTAGATGGTGTTGAGAGACCATGAAAAAGGCTTTGTATTTCATTCTAAGTGCAGTGTGATTCTTTTGGAATTAGGGCTCTTCTGATTCCAAGTTAAAGAAGGACAATTTAAACAACTTTTAGGGGGAAAAATAAAACAGGAAATTTAATGAAAGTATATTGTGATATCTCGCAAATGCAAGGCTACCAATGGGGCGGGGTCTCAGGAATAGGATCAGAGATTAGAGATCTGCTATAAAGAGATGATGTCATCTCTTTCCATTTTGCTTCTTTCAAGTGTGTCTGCTTCATCATTCTTTCTTTGGAAGGTTGTGTGTGTGTGTGTGTGTGTGTGTGTGTGTGTGTGTGTGTGTGTGTGTTTTCTATCCTGTGGAATACGGCCATCAAAAACTCACAAGTGCCTTAAGTACAATACTGGATTTTCCTCTACCTCCCGCCTCTTTCTGTCTCTCTCGATCATTTTTTCTATTGTTTCTAAAATTTGTAAAAAGTACTAATCTGTTGTACTTCTAGCAATTCCTGAAAATGAGGTAGACCAAAAAAGCTCCCCCCCACAATAGCTACATATTTTTATTAAAGCAAGTATTTTACCCCAGCATTTAAGGTATTCCATTATCTTTTCCCAAATCATTCCTATGTGAACCTTCCATGTAAGTTTTAATGGTTTACTCAGAGCATCTTGAAGGAAACCTGTGCCCTACATCTCCACCAAGACCAATTCCATTAGGTCATGTATTCCTGTTTACTTTAATAATTACTTAAATTATAAGTCTCCTTGGCAATCAATTGTTATCCACATGTGAGTCGGTATTGGCATTACCCTGAGAACAACTTGTTAGTATTTAGCTCTATACAAACTTCCAGTTCTTTCCTCTGAATTCTCCCTAACTGGTTAGAAAATTACAAGTTATCCTCACACATTCTCCTAACCCCTCTGTTTAACTGATGTGCCTACCCTTTGATGATGTCTCTTCCTCAGTGACACAAAATCAGGAGACATTTACTTCTCTGATGCCATACTTTTGGGAGAAGAGGCATGAGAGCTGCCATCCTTCTTAGGAATATTTTTGGTTTGCAGTCTTCCTATAAACTTCTATCATCATTCTTGGTGAATTCAACATCTAGGTTAAATAAACCCCTCAAAACATATTTGCATCCATCTTCCTGTTCAACCATGATGTCTAAGTGACTACTACTATTAATCATTAAATTAGATTTTCTACTGCCTTATTTTCCCTTTTTTAGTTCATCTATTCTTCACAGATCATCCTGAGTATTCCCTTTATACCCCAAATGGATCATATAAATACCTCTCGAAATTTTTACAGGCATCTTCTTTATATTACTTAAAACAATATTTAACTTTGTGCCTTATTTTAATCAAGCCTTATAAGACCTGTCAATTCCAATCTCTCAAACTCACCTGGTGCCTCTTAGAGTTCTCTCCATTCTCTTGATTTTTCTTGTCTTAAAAGCCCTTTGACATTCTCTGGATCATGTCATATTTTCTTCCTGCTTTTAGATATTTAAAATAATTTTTCTCTCTTTCTCATGCTGTCTCTGAAATACAGAATATAGTTCCCAATTTTACCCAATATATAAGATAGTGATATAGTTATCCTTCTCATCCTTCAACTTATATATGAACCCTTAGAAAGAACTTCACTCATCACCCTAATAACTTCCTCTACTCAATGGGTTATATCACTGTTAATTTATTGTTTTATTCTATTGTAAACTGCCATAAAATAAAGAGATACTTGTATTACTGTTTTTCATAAATATCTGTATCCTTTAACAGTTAAAGGGAATGAAGGATATATATACACATGGAAAAATATATATAAAATATAAATATATGTATAAATATTTTATCTATCTATTTATATTCCAACTTCCTGTGTACAATGAAAATAAACCTCAAGTCAAATTCTGTCATTTACCTATAATTAGTTAACAAAACCCAAACAAATAAACTCCAAAATAATTTAGCATTTACTTGCAAGACTCTGTGTCATTTAGGTACTTCTATCAGCTCATTGCACAAAAGGTGCACTAGAATCAAATTAAAAAATATACTATTTGTGATGGCCAATTAACCATACAATCAAAGGTAATTATCAATAATCCTTGATTTAGTGGCAAATGCATTACCATTTCAGGTTTAAGTACTAAGCATCATCTCAAAGAATATAAATAATTGGGCTCATCAAATCCTAATATTACTTTTTGGGTAAGGATAGATATATCTATAAAACGCTTTTAACAAAAGGCTTATTTTGAACACTGCTTAGTTACTGACAATAATTAATTTCTAACATTGATTATATTAATCAATAAAATACCTTGTGTTTATCAGAAATAAATATAGCTGAATGAAAAGATTGTGGCTTCTTCTGGAGTGTTTTTAAGACACTATTTAATAAACATGGTAGAATGTAATCAGGATATTGGACAACTGGGTGTGTATTATACACAACAGTGTGTATGTGTGTGTGTGCATATAGTGTGTATATATGCACATACAGAAACCATTAATATCTATGACACAACATCCCCTCCTAGATAGATGGACAGATGGAGAGATGATAGATGATAGGTAGATAGATAGATAAACCTACTTGGGATAGTATTGACAGTAGAATAATACTTGGGAATGAATGCAGGCATGTTATTTTTGTTTATTTCATTATACTGCCTCCCAGGTTTTCTCTTATAATCCAAATTTTATTGTACAAGTCTCAGAGTCTACTTGATTAGAAAGTTTTTCTGGCTTCCACATTCAGAATTTCCTTTATTCTTCTGATACACCTTGTGGCATTAATTTACCACATGAATTTTTCTTTTTTGTGTCACTATGCTTGGGTGCATGGCAATTATTTAAACAATTATCTGTATTAGGAGACTGTTGAGATCAATGTTGTCTTTCCCACTTCTTCACCTTTATAGCCAGTGCAGCTTCCGTCTCCACTCAGTTTTTCAAGATCTTTTATAATCACAGAAATCTAAATATTATTTTTAAAATGTAATTACTGATATTTCATCTTCATTTACTGCCTGTGATTTTCTCCATTACAACTTCTCATATAAGCACAGTTGAGGGGCACCTGGGTGGCTCAGTCCTCAAGCATCTGCCTTTGGCTCAGGTCATGATCCCAGAGTCCTGAGATTGAGCCCCGCGTTGGGCTCCCTGCTCAGCAGGAAGTCTGCTTCTTCCTCTCCCACTCCCCCTGCTTGTGTTCCCTCTCTCACTGTGCCTCTCTCTGTCAAATAAATAAATAAAATCTTTTAAAAAAAAAGAACAGTTGATTCTATGTATTTTAATTAAACATATCTCTAAATAAATTTCATCTAGTAGAGTTTTAACTCAGTTATAGTATCCAGATAATTATAAAGTGCCTATGCTACCAAATATTATTATAGGTGCTCTTGACTTGACATTAATGCTAGGGATGGTTATCAGTGTCAGAAAAATTATTCAAAGTTCATAAATAGACAAAAGAGAATGTTGGGTGTATTGTCAGCAGTATTGGGGTTGAAGGGTTAATTATCTCTTACACAACTATATAGGGAAAATGTTAACTTGCATATTGTTGGCCAGCAGAGATGGAAGTATTTTTTTATCCATTGGGACCAATAACAATAAAGATTGTAATTTATAGGCCCTATTGGACATTAACAAGTTTTGTAAATAGTCAAAAATCTTTTCCTAATATTTATTTGTTAAATTGACTAAGTTTTTAAACGTTCTTTGACTAGTTTTCACATCTTATTGGTTCCTTTGTTAATTAATGAGTTAAATAAAATCATTGATACATCTTTATTTTATACACTTGAATGAAAGTCACAATATTATCTTTTTGAAAATTATAGGATGAAATTAGGACACTTTTAAAGATTTTTATTTATTTGTCAGAGAGAGAGAGAGAGAGCGAGCATTGGCAGACAGAGTGGCAGGCAGAGGCAGAGGGAGAAGCAGGCTCCCCACAGAACAAGGAGCCCGATGTGGGACTCGATCCCAGGACGCTGGGATCATGACCTGAGCCAAAGGCAGCTGCCCAACCAACTGAGCCACCCAGGCGTCCCTGAAATTAGGACACTTTTAATGGATACTAGTGTTTTATCAAAGTTTACAATCATTTTATAAGCAAGATAAAATACAGACTGAGCAGTATCCTAATTTAACAATGGTGTTAAAGATACTTTCCTCATGCAAGTTGTAAGAATAAGAGAAAGAAAATCTTGCTATATAAAAATTTCCAGCAGTATGAGACAGGTCCCTAAGAAAATTGTGCAATTCATTTAGGTAGTAAAGAGCTCATTGTTTGTGAAAGCTTTGTTAAAATCTTTTGATTAAACAAGGATAGACAAGGTACAGTTCTTTTACTGGAAGTGTTTCAGGTGCTTCTCTTAAGTTTTTCAAGCTTTTATTTTATTTTTTTATTTTTAAAAGATTTTCTTTATTTATTTTGAGAGAGAGAACATGAGCTGGGGGGAGGGCAGAGGCACAGGAAGAGAGAGAATCTCAAGCCAACTCCATGCTGAGCATGGAGCCTGACCTAGGGCTCGAGTTCATGATCCTGAGATCATGACTTCAGCACAAATCAAGAGTCAGACACTTAACTGATTGAGCCAAGCTGTTCCTTCAAACTTTTAGTGAAAAAATTCAGCTTGGTATTTTTTGTAAAATGCAAATTATTGGGTTATGTATTGGAAAAACCTACAGCTCTCTTCCTTTATGTCTCCTCTGTTTTCACATAGAAAATTTCACTTCAGTCACTTCTGGGTTTTGTTGTTGTTGTTGTTTGTTTGTTTGCTTGTTTGTTTTCCTCCTTAACAGGCAATTCTCTGCAATATTACCTGGGTGCCTAACTCAATTCTAATACTATCCACCTGGAGATAAGGGCTCAGTCCCACAAAACTGCTCCCTACTTCAAGATGCCAATCATAAGTAGTAGGTCTTGAGGTTACTCACAACTTCTAACTTTGCTACAAATTGAAGGTTCCCATGACCTCCCCTCTTTGGATTTGATTACTTGTTAGAGTGGCTCACAGAACTGAGGAAAACACTTGCTTACATTTACCAGTTTATTAAGGGGTATAATAAAAGATACTAATGAACAGCCAGATGAAAAGATAAGGGGTGAGGTCTTAAAAGCCCAGGAGCTTCTGTCTGCATAGCGTTTTAGGTGCCTCACTCTCCCAGTGCACAGATGTGTTCATACACCTGAAAGCTCTTTGAACCCCAGACTGTTAGAATTTTATGGTTGTTTCCTCATGTAGGCATGATCATTTTTTTCAGGCCATAACCATGTGGTCATATATTTCCTTTCTTTTTTTTTAAGTATAGTTGCCATACAAAATTATATTAGTTTCAGGTATACAGCATAGTAATTTGATAACTCTATGCATTACTCAATGCTCACTATGTTAAGTGTAGTCACTTGTTATCATAAAGCATTATTGCAATATTATTATCTTCCCCATACTGTATTTTTCATCTTGGTGACTTTTTATAAGTGGAAATTGTTACCTTTTAATCCCCTTCGCCTATTTCACTCATCCTGATTACACCCCTCTCCTCTGGTATCCACCAGTTTGTTCTGCTGTTACTGTTTTTGTTGTTATTTATTTTGTTTTTAAGATTCCATATGTAAGTAAAATCAGATAGTATTTGCCTTTCTATGTCTGACTTTTTCCACCTAGTATGTCTTCTAGATTCATTCATGTTGCTGAAATATGTTAAGTGTATATATATATATATATATATATATATATATATATATATATTTAGCATGTGGTTATAAAAATAGCTGTATCACTCTACAACTATAACTTCTGACAGGTGACCAAATTCACACTGGGATTTAGTGTTGGAAATAGTTTCTGGCTGTTACTAGTCCTTGAGTGGCTTGAAACTTCTTATGGAACCACTTAATTCCATCTACAACACTATAAATAGTTATTTCAATTAAGGCCTTTAAAATAAAGGTTGAGTGTGTCACCTTTTGAGGGAACCATGACTGATATAAAGAACTGAGATTCAGGTGACCCTTGCATCTCCTAGGAATAATGCACTAAGATACCTCTGTATAATTCAGCCAATTTAAAAAGAGTTCTTCCTGCTCCTATCAGCATGCTAGACTGGATAGCCAGGTAAACTTAATAATGACAGCTTTAGAATAATGAAATTATGTTAGAGATTACTGGTTCTAAAACTATTTTTGGTTTATTATCTTTTATAAGATGATAATCACATATATTTTACACTACACACACACACACACACACACACACACACACACAGAATTTTGTGTGACAGTCTGAAGACTTTAGGTATCTCAGATTAAACAGAACTCTTGGTTAGAATATAGGAATTTAGCCCAGCAGAAAAAAAAAATGTTGTCAGAGTAATACAACTTTAGAGCCATTTGTATGTGTGTAAACTTTAATAATATCAGATTCATTAAATTCATTTAGATAAATATATTAAACAAATGTTTATATCCATGCATAATAAGCACCTAAGAAATGTCTAGGTAAATTGAAAAAGAGATCATGGTACACTTCTTATCAAATCTGAGATTTCTTTTCTAATAAGAATTTTATGTGGGGACGCCTGGGTGGCTCAGTCGGTTAAGCCACTGCCTTCGGCTCAGGTCATGATCCCAGGGTCCTGGGATTGAGTCCCGCATTGGGCTCCTTACTTGGCAGGGAGCCTGCTTCTCTCTCTGCCTCTGCCTGCCACTCTGCCTGCTTGTGCGTGCTCACGTGCGCTCTCTTTCTCTCTCTGACAAATAAATAAATAAATAAATTCTTAAAAAAAAAAAAAGAAAAAAAAAGAGGGGCGCCTGGGTGGCTCAGTGGGTTAAAGCTTCTGCCTTCGGCTCAGGTCATGATCCCAGGGTCCTGGGATCAAGCCCCACATTGGGCTCTCTGCTAAGCAGGGAGCCTGCTTCCTCCTCTCTCTTTCTGCCTCTCTGCCTACTTGTGATCTCTATCTGTCAAATAAATTAAAAAAGTAATAATAAAAAAAATCTTAAAAAAAAAGAATTTTATGTGTCAATTCCTCAAAGTTGCAATTCTAATTACATTAATATAGTATGATTATATTTCTCAAGTTCCTATTTCAAGGTAATAAAGATACAGGAGTTTATTTATTTTTATTTTTTATTTTTCTAAATTTTAATTCCAGTACAGTTAACATACAGTGTTATATTCATTTCAGGTATACAATATAGTGATTTAACAATTCCATATATTACTCAGTGTTCATCAAGGTAAATGTACTCTTAATCCCCTTCACTTATTTAACCCATCCCCCACTCACCTCCCCTTTGTTAATTATTTGTTCTCTATAGTTAGAAGTCTATTTTCTGGTTTGTCTCTCTTTTTTCCCTTTTGTTTGTTTTGTTTCTTAAATTCCACATGAGTGAAATCATATGATACTCTCTAAATACAACTATGTTGTTGGAAATGCCAAATATTTCATTCTTTTTTATGGCTGAGTAATATTTCTCTCTCTCTCTCTCTCTCTCTCTCTCTCTCTCTCTGTGTGTGTGTGTGTGTGTGTGTGTGTACCACCTCTTCTTTATCTATTCTTCTATTGATGGACACTGAGATTTCTTCCATAAGGGGTGTATGTATCCCTGTGAATTACTGTTTTTGTCTTCTTTGGGTAAATACCAGTATTGTGATTACCAGATCATAGTTACATTTTTAATTTTTTGAGGAACCTCCATATTGTCTTCCATAGTGGTTGCACCAGTTTGTATTCCTACCAACATTTCATGAGGGTTCGTTTTTCTCAATGCAAGAGTGCACTGTATAGATAGTTCCTCTTTCATCTGAACTACCAAATCTATATTTTATCATAATAATATAATAGAAACCAAGAGAATATTTCTCTTATAGATTTATTTATTTGAGAGAGAAAGAGTGGGAAAACAGGCGGTGAAGGGCAGAGGGAGCAGGAGGGAGAGAATATCTAGCACACTCCCCACTGAGCACAGAGCCTTTTGACGTAGGGGTTGATCTCATCATGCTGAGGTCATGATCTGAGCTGAAATTACAATTGGCTGCTCACCCAATTAAGCTACCCAGGCACCCCTTTCTTTTATGTTTTTAAATGAAACATAATAGTACCTTTCAGTTCCCATCTATTCTTTGCTTTGTGGGGGATGTCCTTGGTGTAATTTTGGCTAGTATATCAACTGTACTCACAAAAAACCCACAACAACCACATACTACCATCCTCCTGTTTCTGCAACTTTAGATAAATTCATTAGCAGCACTTTGAATTACTAAATCTCTCTTAATGTTCCAACTTTGTGAATATAAAAGTCATTGAGAAAATATTACTAAAGTTCGAAGTAAGACATATTATCTTGCATATTGTAAAATAGTCTCAACTGGGAAAGGATGAGATTGGGGATCCAGATAGCAAATTAGATTGATGTGCTGTCCTCGACATAATGGCATTTTCATTTCTGAGCCCTACCAAGTCCAAAACAAAACCATTTTTTATGGTTGTTCAAAATCCCAGGAGAAATGAGTTCAGTTGGTCTCAACTTAGTTTCTCATGTACAAAGGGACACATCAAAAAGCTGTCATAGACTGATAGTAATTTATCACTTTCACTTTTAAGAAGCTATGAGATTACAAGCATGAACCAAATAAACAGCAAAAAGAAGTATTTCTGGAAAGATTTTTTTTTTCCTTTTGCCTCAGCTGGAAGGCTCTATTTTATTGGAAGAATAGTCTGATAAAACAAATAAAATTATATTTGTCATGATGCATGCATTGAATTTTTCTTTTAATATTCAATTATTGGGGTATTTGGAGGGCTCAGTCTTTAAGAGTCTGCCTTTGGCTCAGGTCATGATCCCAGAGTCCTGGGATCAAGCCCTAAATTGTGGTCCCTGCTCAGCAGGAAGCCTGCTTCTCCCTCTCCCACTCTCCCTGCTTCTGTTCCCTCTATTGCTGTCTCTCTCTCTCTGTCAAATAAATAAATAAAATCTTTAAAAATTAAATATTCAATTATTAACACCTAATATATGAAAATTATGTCACTTGTAACCATTGTTCATAATAAATATAGCAGCTAAATAATGTTATCATATATCTTTAAAACCATTATAAACCAGACAGCAAACAAAACTTAAATCTCACCTTCCTTATCCATTTTTATCATTCAGATAAAAAATAGTAAACCCCTTAAATATAAAAAAAATTGCAGACTTTTATGTTCTAAGGAATTAAAAATATGTTAATTATGTTTCAAAGAAAATAAACAGTAGAAAATAATTATACTTACTATAAAAATACTATAGAGTTTGATGCCTTCAGAAATGCAATAATGTGACATTACAATGTGGATAAATTATTCTAGATATTTGCTGTGGATATTCAACTTTTCATTCACCCTAAATACCTTTTTTTTTTTTTAAAGATTTTATTTATTTATTTGACAGAGAGAGAGATCACAAGCAGGCAGAGAGGCAGGCAGAGAGAGAGGAGGAAGCAGGCTCCCTGCTGAGCAGAGAGCCCGATGCGGGGCTCGATCCCAGGACCCTGAGATCATGACCTGAGCCGAAGGCAGTGGCTTAACCCACTGAGCCACCCAGGCGCCCCAAATATCTTTTGACATATTGGTCTTATAGAAATCTGAAATGTCAACAGTATGACAGTCAAAAGAATCATATCAATATTTGAATCATTACAGAGATGTGGGTCACAAGGACAGGACACAGTGTAATTTATTCAAATATTATTTGGGTCCTTTCACAGATATTGACTAACCAAGAATTATTAAATCAGACAAGAAGTCAGATGTATTTTTGATAATATAAAACCTAAAAGTTAGCATGTGTATTATAGTGCATTTCCATTTTGAATACAAGAAATAGAGAACTATATTTAGGTGTCCTTTAAAACAAATTATAAGAAAAATGGAGAATGTCAGAGCTTATTAAGAAGTGACAGCTATTCTGTTCCATTGAAAATGTCATAAAAAAAGAATACAAAAATTAACTCTTGTTGGCTGATATTGAAATAGAGAATTTCAGTAGAAATTCATTATGATTATCAAGCTGATAAGAGTAAATTTTTTGGATCACATAACAGATGTTTTCTTATTATGAAAGATATATACTAGAGTTAAGTTGCACAAATGGATTTTATCATATTCTGTTTTTGCAAAGTTTCAGAGAATCATAAGTTTGAATGGTTGAACTAATGTAAAATAAAATGTAGCATTAATACATCATTTAATAACTGTACATTAGAAATAATGCTGTATTTCTTTATCCACTATGGAATTTTAAAAAATCTTTAATTAAATTTTATCACATTTTGCTAAGCAGTTTTATTATTGTTCTCTACAGATAAGTAGCTTTCACACTTTCTGACTGAGAAATGAACATCATTATTTTTGTAAGAGAATGGGAAAGAAAAGGACCTTATGAAGAAAAAGAATATGTGATAAACAGATCTAATGTTTTATTTAAAAATTAGATTAAGATGGGCGCCTGAATGGCTCAGTGGGTTAAAGCCTCTGCCTTCAGCTCAGGTCATGATCTCAGGGTCCTGGGATTGAGCCCCGCATGGGGCTGTCTGCTCAGCGGGGAGCCTGCTTCCCCCGCCCCCCGCCCTGCCGGCCTCTCTGCCTACTTGTGATCTCTGTCTGTCAAATAAATAAATAAAATCTTTAAAAAAATTAGATTAAGAAAACATTTTGACTTTCAATGACTATTCATAAAAAAACAGGAAAACTCAAATCAAAGACAATAAAATAACTTTTTAAATTATTTTAATATTCTCCAAATGAGTGGAATAGAACTCAGATAATAAGTTTCCATTAATAAATCAGTAATTATGAAAAGAATCTCTTCATGAATCCTGGAGAACTACACATTTTTATTGCTTACTGGGAAAGCTAACTTTTAAAATTCAGTAGAAATCTGGGTGCCTGGGTGGGTCAATGGGTTAAGCCTCTGCCTTTTGGCTCAGGTCATGATCTCAGGTTCCTGGGATTGAGCCCCCCATCTGGCTCTCTGCTCAGCAGGGAGCCTGCTTCCCCCCCTGCTCTCTGCTCAGCAGGGAACCCACTTCCCCCCTGCTCTTTGTCTACTTGTGATCTCTCTCTGTCAAATAAATAAATAAAATCTTTAAAAAAAACTCAGTAGAGTCCTTTTCATTTTTTAAGATTTTTTTAAGACTAACAAAAATATAAACAAACACACTATTAAATATTTTATTTAAATTCTTTCTCAAAAACTCCAAGATGTTTCATTCTCCCCACATCTGTTTTGAGATATAATTAATCTCATCATGACTCAAATATCCTATGATTACTTTAAAACCTCAGTAACTTACTGTACCATTTTTAGTCTCATTGTTTTAGTCTTAGTATTAAATTCAAGTTTATTTGTCCTGTTACTCTCAATTAAACTCCAGAAAGAAATTTAATTGTGAGAATAAATTTGATATAAAAGATAGCAAAAAGTATTTACCTCCAATCCACATTATTTCACTACTGAGGTAACAGGAGGTAACATGATTCACAGTCTCAGTCCAGCTTAGATATTACTTGTGGGTTGCCTCTTTCCCAAGTATTTTTTTGTACGAAATAATAAGCCATTAAGTACTTTTAGGTAGGATAACTTTACTCTTCAGTTTCTATAAACAATGTCAAACCCATCCTTTTATCATATTCTTACTTTAATTATTTTACTAGATCTTGACTGAAGAAAAAGTCAATGTCCTAATGAGTGAGTTGTATGATTTTAATAAATAAAGTTACCAACTTATTGCAATAATTGTTCATGAAAATATTTTTAAAATATGAAATGTAACTGAACTAACCTATTTTAGTAATTGGTCAATTTGAACCAAAAATAAGATTAGACTTATCAAATATTTATTTAAAAACAAAATTATTCTAGGCTCCCACAGGATACAAAGGCATATAAGACAAAATATCTATTAAACGCAATAATATATCACTGACAGGCTAAAGAAAAGTGCATAATAAGTTTGTAATGTAGCACAAATAAATAGCAATAACTGAGACCAGTTATAGTGATATAGTAACTGTTTTGACTGAGAACTGGGATCAATATTGTCATAATAACTGCTCCAGGAAATTCCTGCACAGGACAACAGGCTGCCAAATTTGTCACTATTTTCATTTTTTGCTTTGGGAAATGCTTACAAACACTTTATCTTGGCAAAAAATTTGCTCATTAGGGCAAGCCGTCTTATCAAAATAAGCTTTTTCACCTATATGAAAAGCTCAATTATCAAAACACAGTTTTTTTTGTTATTGTTGTTTTAAAATATTTTACTGATTTAAGAGATAGAGAAAGAGAGAGCACAAGTACAAGCTGGGGGAAGCAGAAGCAGAAGTAGACTTCCCACTGAGCAGGGAGCCTTGTGTGGGACTTGATTCCAGGACCCTGGGATCATGATTTGAGCCGAAGGCAGACATTTAATCTACTGAGCCACCCAGATGCCCTGACACAGCTTTGTTTTTATTTTTATTTTTGTTTGTTTTATCAAACTTTGGCTTAATACCCGCATCTTTCCATGTCAACCATTATTAACTTACTGTGTTACAAACTTCACCAGCCAGTCCCTTGCCTTCGTGACTTATGTTAAATCTATTTAACTCATACCCCAAAACCCCATTAATATTTTCTCCTAACTTCCCTATTTTGAATCATTATTAAGACCCTGACAAAGTGTAGTTCTCCTACCACAAATTAATATTTGCAGCACCTTTTGATTAGTAGGGTTTTTGTTGTTGTTGTTTTCCTAATTTAACTACTATGGAGCAGTCAACAGTAGACAACCTGGAGGTCTTGCTAAAATGACTATTAACGCTTAGCACTAGGGGCATCTGGGTGGCTCAGTCCTTAAGCATCTGCCTTCAGTTCAGGTCAGTTCCTTGGGAGGCCTGCTTCTCCCTCTCCCACTCCCCCTGCTTGTGTTCCCTCTCTCACTGTCTCTCTCTCTGTCAAAAAAAAAAAAAAAAAAAAAAAAAAAGACTTAACACTCTTATAGAAAACTGCACTTAAGGGCTCATGAGTCTCCTGCCTAAAGTGTTTTTCTGACCATGAGGGAGAAGTAGGGTCCCACTTTGTGAGTCTGAGCCCCTATGTCTTTCCTCAAGGTCCCAATTCTGAGGTAACTTTCTCTCCTGGAAATAAAAGAAACATTTTTAAAGTAATCTTCCTCTTTTTTCAAAAATCTTTTCCTTGGACTTAGGTCAGTTAAAAATCTGTCTTTTTACCACAGCATCATCATTTATCTCTTGGACTGTCCTTTTCATTTTCTGTTGTGAGTTTATAAGAGAAAGTTCATAGACAAGAAGATAAAAATAAACACAATAAATCTGTCTCTTGACTCAGTACCACGGACCAACAAGTCCCAAAAGTCTTGTCAGACTGGCGTCTCTATAGGACAAGCTTTGCCTTTGGTCAGCTATCTTTCTAAATTTCAAATTTTAAAATTACAGTGGCCAGTTGGGAAAATTTTTGATGTTAGCACAATTATTCATTTGAAAAGTGTCTCAGAACAACAATAACAAAAATGGACAAAATTTAAAATATCAAAATGCTTGTCTTCTAAAAATTTTTTTGAGGAAACTTCCAAAAGAAATTGAAATTACATGAGGCACTCGGTGGCTTAGTTGGTTAAGTGTCTGGTTTTGGCTCACATGATGATCCTGGAATCCATGTATCAAACCCTGCATCGGACTCCCTGCTTCTCTCTCTGCTCCTGACCCCACTCGTGCGCTCTCTCTCTCTCAAATAAATAAATAAATCTTAAAAAAAAAAAAGAAGTTAAAATTATTTTACAAATACACTTTTTAAAGAGTATTTTTGACAAGGGATTTTTTTAAAGTATGAAATTTAATATTCTTATTTTTTTAGATCCTGTGATGGTTAATTTTATGTGTCAACTTGGCTGGGCCATGGTACCCAGGTATGGGTCAAACATTGTTCTGGATGTTTCTGTTAAGGTGTATTTGGATGAGAAAAACATTTTAAATTGGTGGATTTTAAGTAAAATAGATAGTTTTGCATAGTATGAATGGGCTTCCTTCTATCAGTTGAAGGTCTGAACAAAACCAAAAGATTGATTTCCTGTGAGCAAGAATAAATTCTTCAACAGACATGTTTGTACAGAACTGTGACGGTGGCTCTCCCCTGGGTTTCCAACCTGCTAGCCACTGCGGATTTTGGACTTGTCAGCCTCCATAATCACATGAACTAACTCACTTAAAAAATCCTTCTTTCTCTCCCTCTATACACACACACATACACACACACACACACACACACACTTTTGGTTCTTGTTCTCTGGAGAACTTTGTTGGATGCAGAGCCCCATAATCTCCAGTTGTTCTATGCTAGCTAGGAAGTTGAAGGACAAAAAAATAATGTGGGTAAATTATGCAGGTACTCTAAAAGAGAACCAAGCACTTAAATTCTCTTAAATTTCTCTGTAACTGTCCCTCAGAACAATGTATTACTTAAAATATAACCCATGAGAAATTATACTAGTTACCAAGTGTGTTTAGATATAGCCTTAAGAAAAACATATATTGGCAACAGGCCTCTGGGGAGAGGACAATATACATCCTTGAAGCAGAGCAGCTGGTGATGCCCGGCTCACTCAGGGTGGAATGCTGCCTGCTTCATTTTTCTGTTATTTCCCCTTCCCCCTGAGAGCACCTGTGGCTAACTGGATGAGCCCTTTGAATGTGCTTGCTCAACTATAAACTTTATACTGCTTGACCAGATATATTTTGCCTTCCTTCTTGTTTATCTACAAGGCATATGATTAATCTTTAGCCTTCTTTGGCTCCTTTGTTGATTACTGTCCATATCTAATAAATATGGGACTGAGGAGTTGTTCAGGGCAACAGTCTTTTCTACTGTTGTCCCTTGCTCCCTTTCTCTTGCAGCTGACTTGTTTGTGCCTCATTCTTCTCCCATGCACTGTCAGGAAGCTGCATTTCTCAGAACAACTTTCTCTAAATATTAAAGTAGAATCATAGCAAAGTTTTTATTGATATCATGTGCTATAATATATTTACCTTAAATTCTGCCACTATTACACAATATCACCCGAAGAAAGAATAACTACTCAGAAAGTAGAAATTTTTAAAACAAACTTCAGATATTTCCCATTCATTAGCCAATAAATCTTACCAGTTGTTTCTAACCAAAGAATACTATTTTTTTTCTCCTGTGAAAACACACCTGATAACTTAATAGACATGACTTTATTTTGTAAATGAAATTATCTGTTTATATGGAGACCTCTTTCTTGAGACAAACCAAAGACTCTGTAATTCATAATAAGTCATAGGTAATTCAAATATTGGCCTACTAGTTTGCTTATTCTGAATGAAGCTCCAACTGAAGATCTCCAGGAATTCATGGGCTTTATAGGGTGCAAATATGCTGCTGATATTAACAGACTTATTGGTGCTGAATATATTGAAGTTTAGATTGCCTCATAAATAATTTTACCCAACTCACACCTTTTTCCCCTAAAATGAGAAGACAAAGAAGGACCCAACCAATCACTGAAAGAAATCCTTGTAGGAGAAAAAAAAATTATCATACTTGTACCAGTCATTATAATACTTTTATTCTCTGAGTCACAAAACACACAGAAAAAGATATTGATTTGTTCAGTACTCCAGGGCCATAAAAGGAAAACAGTAATCTCTTGTTTTCCATTATATTGAACCCAAGTAATATTTTATCTTCAGTGCCACCTAAGCCTACCCATTTTACAACTGTATATCTGCATTTTACTTTTACTTTTTTAGTGCCCTCCTCATTAAGTTAAGTACTAGCAGGGCTTTTCCTGGGAAGGTCTTAAAATATACCTGCAGTGTTATGCCTTAGAGGTTTACTAAGGCACTCAATATTTTTCACAAGTCTCTAACCAAAACCTTAACCATCTTAAATATCCCTGTGATTCTTTTATCCTATACATGGATTACCTCTTATTATGTTTTATTGATAATGTAATACCTAAAATTTATTCCATATCTTCATATGGTTCAAAAAGAACATAATGTTTTTAAAGAAAAGTTGCACTTTATCAAAACAAAGGACATGACTTATCTCAGGGCATATTCCAAGAATGCAAATCTTTCAATTATGATAGACTTCACACCATTAATTTTTTTTTTCATTCTGGTCAAGAGATAATTAGAAGATCTCTTGGTCTCACTCACCAGTGCAAGCAAAGCATTCATTACTTTTCTCAAATCACTATGTATATGTATAATTTTAACAGGTTTTCAGTGATTGAATCCCTCTGCAGAAGCAACATTTTATTATTTAAAATGAGGTCTTGGATAATGTAATTTCCCATCTATTCATGAATAAGATCCAAAGAAGTCAGTGATATTCTGACTCAACTTCATGGGAATCATCACACACCAACAGCTGATGATAACATTTCTTTTTATTCTGTGGCAAAAACCTCCCCACTCTGTTTCACATCAGTAACATCTTCAGTTCAAATAATGGAAACTTCTATAAATTGGGACTTAGATTTGCCTTTAAACTTGATGGTTCCTCATGCTGAGCAATCTTTGTTGTTCATTTAAAAACTGAACATTTTAAAAATCAATATTTTTAAACAAGTAGGTGTACCTCCTATCAAATTGTTACTTCTTCACACATTTCCAACCATTAATGTGACCCTTTAAGTCATGGATCCTTATTTCCATAATCAGAATAAGGAAAAACGAACAAATGCTGGACTACGCCGAGAATTATTATCCATGCTCCAAACATATTTATTTTTAAAATTCCTAAAGAAAACGTAGATATAAAATTGTTTGTTAATGAGTCTTCTCTTAGGATCAGACAGGAAATTTTCAGGATTTCATAATCCAACTTATCTATAGTATATGACACTTTTTACTAGAGACCAAATCCACCCAGATGACAGAACACATCGCATACCCTAGATCTTGGCAAATGGGTAGAGATAAGAGAGCTAACATTTATTGTAGCAACAGACATGTTTTACATATAGTATGTGATTTTTGTTATGCTTTGGACACAGCAAGTGTTCTTAAAATCACTGGGAATTCCAATTCAGAATAGCCAATAGATTAAAGAATACTTTCTGTCCTGATACTTTTGAAGTTTATAGTCATTATAAGTTAGAAGTCTGCACCAAAAGGATAACTTGAAGGGAAAGGGAAATGTTTTAGGTAATCATTATGCAAGAGAGGAGCTTTAATTAAGATATTGGCCCCCTTAATACTACAAAAAGTCAATTCTTTAAAGAAGTTTAAAAGAGCTATTTACCACAATTAAACAACAACAACAAAAAGATATACTGGGAGAAATCTGCCATTATATTACATGAAAATAATCTATGGCTTGCACTGGTGAGTGAGACCAAGGGATCTTCTAATTATCTCTTGACCAAAATGAAAAAAAAAAAATCTATGAATAACCCCTTGCTGTCCCCAAAAAACTTGCAATAATTTTACACTGAACTTTGTTTCAGCAGGACAATTAGGATAGTATAATAAACTACTTTTGACGTAGGGGCTTTACTAAAATTGTTGACAAATATCTACTTTGTGTCTCATCTGTCATCACCATTATACTGGTAGACCTATAAAATGGGGTATGGACAAGAGGTTGAACACATTCAAATGAATTTCATAAAGTAATACCTGCAAAGAATTTTAAATATGTCTTCTTCACTGTTTGCTTACTTTCATAATTTTACTTGATATAAGGTTACTGATTTAATTTTGGCAAAAATATTGTTTCATTCCCAATCTGGAGGTTTTTAGTCTATCTCTCCAGTGAAAAGAGCATGAACATAGATTGACTAATGATATAGAGAATAACAAAGCCTTGCTACTTAGAAATCTTACTGTTCGAATTATACTCAGTCTTCCGAAAAGTTAGAAGAAATGTAATTCTGAAACTTAACTGAGCAAAGCACTAATGACTTGATACCATGGAAGAGAAATCACAGAAAGAGCCTGTAAACTCCTATGGAAAGAACACTGCCAGTATCTCAGCAAAACTCAAACAGGCTGGTCTTCAGAATCACAACTGTTTATTTAAGGGCTACAAGCCCATCCTCATACCAGTAAAAGAATGTTCTGGCTGGAAACTTTAAACTGTCAATTCTTGGAAATTCTTCAGAAACTGACACCTTCAGGCTCATATAACTCACTGTGTAAAACTGAACTTTCTGTCGAAGACCCAAAGAAAAAGATCCAGATGACTGAAACAGCAGAGTATCATGCTTTAACAAATGTTAATATTCTTTATTTTTTTATTTTATTTTTTTTTGGGAGCAAAGAGAGCTTTATTATAATTATATTTAATACAATTCAACGTATGTAGTTATGTCTAGTATAGTTAAAATATATTCTTTATTTTTATAACTATTTTATTTTCTTTTTACTGGTTTAAGATTTTGGTTTCAATGAATACTTACTACCTCTTAACTATGATGCCCATGATGCCCCTTTCCTTAATATTGTTTGTCATCCCTAGTTACTCCCTAGTGTAAGTCCAGTGTCTAGCTAGAGTTTGCCCGTGATTTGGCCAAAATCCAAAACCCAAGCAAGGGTTTGTTCTGTATATATGGAATATGTAATATTCCATACCATTATACATGTAAGTAAATAAATATTCATTCCTCTGGGTGCCATCCAGCTCCATTATAATGAAATAAATAACTTCAAGTTTAATACACAATTTTAGAAGCAAACATCACAAAAAGATAGCTAAACACATAAAATTCTCTAACATCACACACAGGACCTTTTGTAGGAGCTCATTTTTGTAACCAAACTTTTTTAAGTGTAGAGCTTGGGAAGATACTAACAGGACTGATACTCTCTTATTTTTATAGACTTTAAAAGGAAGGTTCACTCTTTTTTTTTTTTTTTTAAGGATTTTAGTTATTTATTTGGCAGACAGAGATCACGAGTAGGTAGAGAGGCAGGCAGAGAGAAAGGGGGAAGCAGGCTTGCTGCTGAGCAGAGAGCTTGATGAAGGGCTCAATCCCAGGACCCTTAGATCATGACCCGAGCAGAGCAGAAAGCAGAGGCTTAACCCACTGAGCCACCCAGGTACCCCAGAAGGTTCACTCTTTAGGTAAGTTTTCTGACTCAGATCTTTAACAGATGATCTCTTACTGTCTGGTACCTGACTGCTTTGTTGAATGACATTGAAATACAATACTAGTCAGCTACTTATAATGTTATTTTTTTTTTAAATTTTTTATTTTTTTCAGCATAACAGTATTCATTATTTTTGCACCACACCCAGTGCTCCATGCAATCCGTGCCCTCTACAATACCCACCACCTGGTGCCCCCAACCTCCCACCCCCCACCCCTTCAAAATTCTCAGATCATTTTTCAGAGTCCATAGTCTCTCGTGGTTCACCTCCCCTTCCAATTTCCCTCAACTCCCTTCTCCTCTCCATCTCCCCTTGTCCTCCATGCTATTTGTTATGCTCCACAAATAAGTGAAACCATATGATAATTGACTCTCTCTGCTTGACTTATTTCACTCAGCATAATCTCTTCCAGTCCTGTCCATGTTGCTACAAAACTTGGGTATTCATCCGTTCTTTTTTTTTTTTTTTTTTTTTTTTTACAGCTTTATAAACATATATTTTTATCCCCAGGGGTACAGGTCTGCGAATCGCCAGGTTTACACACTTCACAACACTCACCATAGCACATACCCTCCCCAATGTCCATAACCCCACCCCCTCTCCCAACCCCCTCCCCCCATCAACCCTCAGTTTGTTTTGTGAGATTAAGAGTCACTTATGGTTTGTCTCCCTCCCAATCCCATCTTGTTTCATTTACTCTTCTCCTACCCCCTCGACCCCCCATGTTGCATCTCCTCTCCCTCATATCAGGGAGATCATATGATAGTTGTCTTTCTCCGATTGACTTATTTCGCTAAGCATGATACCCTCTAGTTCCATCCACGTCGTCACAAATGGCAAGATTTCATTTCTTTTGATGGCTGCATAGTATTCCATTGTGTATATATACCACATCTTCTTTATCCATTCGTCTGTAGATGGACATCTAGGTTCTTTCCATAGTTTAGCTATTGTAGACATTGCTGCTATAAACATTCGGGTGCACGTGCCCCTTCGGATCACTACGTTTGTATCTTTAGGGTAAATACCCAGCAGTGCAATTGCAGGGTCATAGGGTAGTTCTATTTTCAACATTTTGAGGAACCTCCATGCTGTTTTCCAGAGGGGTTGCACCAGCTTGCATTCCCACCAACAGTGTAGGAGGGTTCCCCTTTCTCCGCATCCTCGCCAGCATCTGTCATTTCCTGACTTGTTCATTTTAGCCATTCTGACTGGTGTGAGGTGATATCTCATGGTGGTTTTGATTTGTATTTCCCTGATGCCGAGTGATATGGAGCACTTTTTCATGTGTCTGTTGGCCATCTGGATGTCTTCTTTGCAGAAATGTCTGTTCATGTCCTCTGCCCATTTCTTGATTGGATTATTTGTTCTTTGGGTGTTGAGTTTGCTAAGTTCTTTATAGATTTTGGACACTAGCCCTTTATCTGATATGTCATTTGCAAATATCTTCTCCCATTCTGTCAGTTGTCTTTTGATTTTTTTAACTGTTTCCTTTGCTGTGCAAAAGCTTTTGATCTTGATAAAATCCCAATAGTTCATTTTTGCCCTTGCTTCCCTTGCCTTTGGTGATGTTCCTAGGAAGATGTTGCTGCGGCTGACGTCGAAGAGGTTGCTGCCTGTGTTCTCCTCAAGGATTTTGATGGATTCCTTTCTCACATTGAGATCCTTCATCCATTTTGAGTCTATTTTCATGTGTGGTGTAAGGAAATGATCCAATTTCATTTTTCTGCATGTGGCTGTCCAATTTTCCCAACACCATTTATTGAAGAGGCTGTCTTTGTTCCATTGGACATTCTTTCCTGCTTTGTCGAAGATGAGTTGACCATAGAGTTGAGGGTCCATTTCTGGGCTCTCTATTTTGTTCCATTGATCTATGTGTCTGTTTTTGTGCCAGTACCATGCTGTCTTTATGATGACAGCTTTGTAATAGAGCTTGAAGTCCGGAATTGTGATGCCACCAACTTTGGCTCTCTTTTTCAATATTCCTTTGGCTATTCGAGGTCTTTTCTGGTTCCATATAAATTTTAGGATTATTTGTTCCATTTCTTTGAAAAAAATGGATGGTACTTTGATAGGAATTGCATTAAATGTGTAGATTGCTTTAGGTAGCATAGACATTTTCACAATATTTATTCTTCCAATCCAGGAGCATGGGACATTTTTCCATTTCTTTGTGTCTTCCTCAATTTCTTTCATGAGTACTTTATAGTTTTCTGAGTATAGATTCTTAGTCTCTTTGGTTAGGTTTATTCCTAGGTATCTTATAGTTTTGGGTGCAATTGTAAATGGGATGGACTCCTTAATTTCTCTTTCTTCTGTCTTGTTGTTGGTGTAGAGAAATGCAACTGATTTCTGTGCATTGATTTTATATCCTGACACTTTACTGAATTCCTGTACAAGTTCTAGCAGTTTTGGAGTGGAGTCTTTTGGGTTTTCCACATAGAGTATCATATCATCTGCGAACAGTGATAGTTTGACTTCTTCTTTGCCGATTTGGATGCCTTTAATTTCCTTTTGTTGTCTGATTGCTGAGGCTAGGACTTCTAGTACTATGTTGAATAGCAGTGGTGATAACGGACATCCTTATAATGTTATTTTTGCTAAAACCCAGAGTTAGGTAGCCCTCAACAGTTGATCTTTGATATGTAGCATCAAAGCCTACTTTTCTGCAGGCAAACTAGGCAAGGGCTTATCCTGGTGGACTGCGGCCTGTTTTCCTGATAGTCTTATATCCAAATGGACCCAGGGTCCATTCTGCATTCTGATTTCTCCCATCAAAAAAAAAAAAGGGAGGGGACACAGAGAGATTATTTGATAACTTAATTCAAGAAGAAAACTAGCTCTTGACCTTTGACCCCAAAACTAACAACAACAACAACAAAATTCTGGATTGTCTTCAACTCTTTGTTTCACACTTTGTAAAGAGCCCAGAAAATGCAGACAAATTCTTTATAGTGTGATTCAGATCATGACGAAAAGACAGAGAAATTCATTGAGGCCAGGTAATTACTTGCCTTAAAGGTAGAAACTTTCAGCTATAAGATGAATAAGGTCTGAGGATCTAGTGTATAACATGGTAACTATACTTAATATTATTGTATCATAAAATTGAAATTTGCTATGACAGTCGGGCTTAGGTATTCTTTTTTTTTAATGTTCTGACTTTTTTGTTTAAAGATTTTATTTTTTTTTTATTTGACAGACAGAGATCACAAGTAGCCAGAGAGGCAGTCAGAAAGAGAGGCGGAAGCAGGCTCCCTGCTGAGTAGTGAGCCCGATGTAGGGCTAAATCCCAGGACCCTGGGATCATGACCTGAGCCAAAGGCAGAGGCTTTAACCCACTGAGCCATTCGGGTGCCCCAGGGCTTAGGTTTTTTTATAAGTACACAAAAAAGTAGATATTTGATGGGTGTGTTAATTAATTTGATGGGGAAATCTTTTTTACAATGTTTACACATATCAAAACATCATGTTGTACCTTTTAAATATATATGACAATTTTGTTAATTATACCTCAATAAAACTTTAAAAAAGGGAAATTTCATTAAATTCTAGTTTAGAATTATAGCTGATATAAAGACATAGCTGAACTATAGCTGTTATGAAGCCCTATTGACTGAAACAAGGTGGAGAGTGATACCATTAATAAAAGTAAAGTAATATGAAGAACACGCAAATGTTGCAGGAAGATTCTTTCACTTTTGAGATTTTAAGCTTTGGAATATATACACTGCATGCAGTTGGTTACATGATTGAGGCTGTCCAGTGGACTGGATGAGAGAGAGCAAGTGAAGAGTTGTCAGTAAATGTTTAACCACTCTTGCATTCCAGGGATAAATCCCACCTTGTCTTGGTGGATAATCTTTTTAATGCACTGTTGGATCATATTAGCTAGGATCTTGTTGAGAATCTTAGCATCCATATTCATCAGGGATATTGGTCTGAACTTCTCCTTTTTGGTGGGGTCTTTGTCTGGTTTGGGGATCAGGGTAATGCTGGCTTCATAAAATGAGTCTGGACGTTTTCATTCTGTTTCTATTTTTTGAGACAGCTTAGGAGAATAGGTATCATTTCTTCTTCGAAAGTTTGGTAGAATTCTCCAGGGAATCCATCAGGTCCTGGGCTCTTGTGTTTTTGGAAGGTGTTTGATCACTGCTTCAATCTCATTACTAGATATTGGTCTATTTAGGTTGTCAATCTCTTCCTGATTCAGTTTTGGAAGTTTATAGTTTCCAGGAATGCATCCATTTCATCTAGGTTGCTTAGCTTACTGGCATATAACTGTTGATAATAATTTCTGATGATTGTTTCTATTTCCTTGATGTTAGTCATGATCTCTCCCTTTTCATTCATAATTTCATTAATTTGGGTCCTCTCTCTTTTCTTTTGGATTAGTTTGGCCAATGGTTTATCAATCTTATTGATTCTTTCCAAAAACCAGCTTCTACTTTTGTTGATGTGTTCTACTAGTCTCTAGTTTCTATCTCATCGATCTCTGCTCTAATCTTGATTATTTCCCTTCTTATGTGTGGGATTGGCTTAATTAATTGTTGATTCTCCAGTTCTTTAAGGTGTAAAGAGAGCTGGTGTATTCTGGATTTTTCAATTTTTTTGAGGGAGGCTTGGATGGCTATGTCAGCCTTTGCTGTATCCCATAGGTTTTGGACCAATGTCTTCATTCTCATTGGTTTTCATGAATTGTTTAAGTTCCTCTTTGATTTCCTGGTTGATCCAAACATTCTTAAGCATGGCGGTCTTTAGCTTCCAAGTGTTTGAATTTCTTCCAAACTTTTTCTTGCGGTTGAGTTCTAGTTTCAGATCTATCAAAATCCTAGAGGAGAACATAGGCAGTAACCTCTTCGACATCGACCACAACAACTTCTTTCAAGATACGTCTCCAAAGGCAAAGAAAACAAAAGTGAAAATGAACTTTTGGGACTTCATCAAGATCAAAAGCTTCTGTACAGCAAAGGAAACAGTCAACAAAACAAAGAGGCAACCCATGAAATGGGAGAAGATATTTGCAAATGACACTACAGACAAAGGGCTTGGACAAAGGTCCAAGATCTATAAAGAACTCCCCAAACTCAACACACACACAAAACAGATAATCATGTCAAAAAATGGGCAGAAGATATGAACAGACACTTCTCCAAAGAAGGCATACAAATGGCTAACACACATCAAAAAATGTTCACCATCATTAGCCATCAGAGAGATTCAAATCAAAACCACATTGAGATACCACCTTAAACCATTTAGAATGGCCAAAATTAACAAGACGGTAAACAACATGTGCCAGAGAGGATGTGAAGAAAGGGGAACCCTCTTACACTGTTGTTTGGAATACAAGTTGGTGCAGCCACTTTGGAAAACAGTGTGGAGATTCCTAAAATAAAATAAAATAAAATAAAAGTAGAGCTATCCTATGACCCTGCAATTGCACTACTGGGTATTTACCTCAAAAATCAGATGTAGTGAAAAGAAGGACCATATATATCCCAGTGTTCATAGCAGCAATGGTCACAGTCGCCAAACTGTGGAAAGAACCAAGATGTCCTTCAATGGATGAATGGTTAAAGATGATACGGTCCTTGAGGTGCCTGGGTGGCTCTGTGGGTTAAAGCCTCTGCCTTTGGCTCAGGTCATTATCCCAGGGTCCTGGGATCAAGCCCCACATCGGGCTCTCTGCTCAGCAAGGAGCCTGCTTCCACCTCTCTCTCTGTCTGCCTGCCTGCCTACTTGTGATCTCTGTCGAATAAATAAATAAAAATCTTAAAAAAAAAAAAAGAAGATATGGTCCATATATACAGTGGAGTATTATGCCTCCACCGGAAAGGATGAATACCCAACATTTGTATCAACATGGATGGGACTGGAAGAGATTATGCTAAGTGAAATAAGTCAGGCAGAGAGAGTCAGGTATCATATGGTTTCACTTACTCGTGGAGCATAAGGAATAACATGGAGGACATTGGGAGATGGAGAGGAGAAGTGAGTGGGGGCAAATCAGAGGGGGAGACAAACCATGAGAGACTGTGGACTCTGAAAAACAAACTGAGGGTTTTAGAGGGGTAGGGGTGGGGGCCTGGGTGAGACTGGTGGTGGGTGTTATGGAGGGCATGTATTGCATGGAGCATTGGGTGTGGTGCATAAACAACGAATTTTGGAACACTGAAAAGAAATAAAATAAAATAAAGTGGAAAAAAAAGAGTTGTTAGTAAAAAGATGATTATAGGGGCACCTGGGTGGCTCAGTGGGTTAAGCCACTGCCTTCGGCTCAGGTCATGATCTCAGGGTCCTGGGATCAAGCCCCGCATCAGGCTCTCTGCTCGGCAGGGAGCCTGCTTCTCCTCTCTCTCTGCCTGCCTCTCTGCCTCCTTGTGATCTCTCTCTGTCAAATAAATAAATAAAATCTTTAAAAAAAAAAGATGATTATAATGGTAAGAAAATGAAAAGAGAAGAAGAAAAACACTGTAGCTTTCTGGGAACAACAGACCGATGGCTAGGTAGTAGAAGAGAATATTTTAAAAAATCAACATGAAGGAAAAGTTATTGCAATGAAGATACGGCCAATTTTGAGGTCCAAACAGACTTTAACGCCACAGAAACACAGAATTTGAGAAAATACTGGTGTGATTTTAATTTGAACATAGAATTGAGTTTAGGGAAAATCAAGCTTGCACATGGCCAAGGTAAAAGAAAGGGTGATGGAAATAAAGACAGGAATTTAGGATGGGAAACATGTTAGAGTACAGGGAAGCAACAATGGAGGGCTATTCTAGCGCAGTAGTGTATGAAAAACAAAGGAGAGATGTGAGTCAGGTTGTTCAATATAGGAATGCAGTTAAAAGCTAATGTACTTAACTATATCTGTATGGCCTGTATTCTGCTTCACTGTTTTCTTAGTTCTAATTTCCCAACTGTTTCTCCACTACATTTAGTTGATTTACATTCTTCACATGTTAAGCTTTCATTTAGAGTTGAAATAGTTCATACCTTATGATCTGTAATACTCTAAGCAATAAACCTCATATAAACATTAACAAATATAAAATATTAATCTTTATATAAAATATTAATCTTTAATAAAATTAATGCATTTAGTAGTGACATATAAAATAGGAGAATGAATTTAAATATATTCTTATATTTTTCTTTTTTGAAATATTATTTCTTTTAGAGAGAGAGCCGGGGAAGGGGCAGAGGGAGAGAATCTTCTAGAGCTGGCAGCTTGACATAGGTTCCATCCCATGACCCATGAAATCATGACCTAAGCCAAAACTAAGAGTCAGTCACTTAACTGACTAAGCCATCCAGGTACCCCTCCTATATTTTCCTTTCTGCCTTTTGGTGTTTATGCCCTCTTCTTAACCTTTGAGTGCAGAGGGGCCTGATGAATAGAAGGAAGTTAAACGGAGTGCAAGGCCAGAAAGTCAAACACAAAAAAGACTGAATATTTAGCTTCTGACTTCACAAATAATAGACTAGAAACTTCAAAGTCAGACTTTATTGGAAAACAAATGATTTTCATTTCTGTATCTACCCTGGCCAAATGGCATTAACAATTTTACTATTTGCCTAGGAAAGGAATAAAGAAGACATGATTGTAAAGGAATGAAAATGACAAATCCATTTTTTATTATCTTAGCATGAGAAAGGCCAGGGCATGAAACTCCTAATGATACAGCAGCTAGTGATAATACTGGCTGTAAGCTTCTAGGAAAAATTTCAAAAAAGTTCATTTTCAATAGTGTGTAAGAAAACAGTACTGTGATTTTGTCAGGAGAAAGAAATTTAGGTGACCTTTGTTCTTCATGGCCAGCAGGTGGTATGCAGGGATCCTAAATTTCCTAGTATGCCATAAAGGAATACGGAGTAGAGAAGTGTTTGTGGTCATGGTGAAGAGACTACTCTATGTGGGAAAAAGAACTGACCCAGATTCCTAGAGCCACAGATGCCAGCTTTCAATAAAAGCATATTTTTTTCATGCCAAGAGCCACATGTAACATTTTGAAGCAGAAAGAGTATCCAGAAGACATGGATTTGTACACCTCATTTCTTTTGCTCTACATCAAGACATGTTAGATACACATCTACAAAACAGCCAGCCAGTTACCATCTTGGTTAGGAGCTACACCAGGTGGGGCCAGAACTCTGAAAATATAAGAATTCTGCAGGATTCATTTAAAAAAACCAGGGTAAATTGTATAGAGATGCTAAAGAAAGTTTTTGTCTAAACAAAAATTACTGGTTAGGTCTAAGTATTATTTTGCCTTTTTTTTTTTTTAAACTACACTATTTAGTGAAATTCATTAAGGAAGAACAGATTAACAAATAGGAAATTATTTTTTAAGAAAATATTTCCTTATAATCTGATTATAATCCTTATAATCCTTATAATCCTGATACATATTTCTCTTCTTTGGCTTTCATTATAATCCACTCACTGATTGGGTGGAAGACAAGAGAGATCCCAGTACTTTCACTGTTAGGATTAATCATTGTCCCAAGGTAGTAAACTGGAAGTACTAAATGAGCTAAACAATGTCTTACCTTTACCCCGTTTCAAGTAGAAGTCAATGTTGCAATTGTGATTAAATTCATGTTTTTGGCATATCAATATCTCTCTAAAAAGTAGATATAGTATTGTTTCTGTCCTCATAAAATTATCTATTCAGGAATCTGTTCTTTGAAGTTAGCTATTTGGGAATGGTGAATGAAGGGAAAAGGTTAGGAATAGAAAAAAATATGAATTTGAATTGCTGTTTTCTTTCAGCTTCAGAAAGAGTAATCTATCTGGAGCAGTTCTAGCTAAGTCAGGTTCCAAACAATTTCCATTATTGGTAAGGAAGAAACTATTCATATTTTATTTAACATGTCATGAAACATTCGGATATGAAGTTAAACTGCTTTCTTTGCAAATCTTCAACATCACCAATTTCATTCTATTTTATCACTGTCATCTGAGGGGACAACATGATGGGAAGTTATATTCAGATTCTAGAAATTTACATTAATTTTTAAAATAATGATATATTTTTGCCTCTTCTAAAAGATTATTTTCTCAAAAGAAAGAAAGAAAGAGATTTTGTTAGACACTTTAGGGGCATCTATTGTTTAAACTTAGAATGCATCCAATATTTACCATTATTTAGATAATGCTTTGGCCTGCACTTAAAAATTATTCTTATAGGGGCACCTGGGTAGCTCAGTCAGTTAAGCCTCTGACTTTGGCTCAGGTCATGATTTCAGGGTCCTGGGATTGAGCCCCACATTGGCTTCTCCACTCAGCAGGGAGATTTCTTGTCCCGTTTCCTCTCCCCTGCTATGCTTTCTCTCTCCCTCAAATACATAAATAACTTTTTTTAAAAAAATACAAAATAAAAATTATTATTATAAAATTGTTATACTAGGCTTTCTTAATGAGTAATATTTTGTTAAACTGTCTCTACACATTTGGTGCTATTTTTGTGGCTGTTTTTTCCACAAGTTGTTCCAAACCAAAGTTTTGTACAGCTATGTAAAGGAAAAAATATAGAATAGTATTTAAGTATCAATTATAGTGACTAAAAAGAAGGCTTTCATAACTGCTATAATTTTTGTATTGTAGTGGAGCTTCTTGAGAGGAAGCCATGTTCCTTTATATGAAATAAAAATTGAATGTTGTTAAGACATCTTCCTCTGAATCCGTATCCCTTTATTTTGTATGCTTATCTTAAAATGCCAATTGCCAGAAACTCCAGTGGTAGACCCAAGTGTACTTATGGGTGCTTAATTAGCCAAGGGAAAGGAAATTGTTGTGTTTGAAGGAAAGGATAGAAGGATAATAGCTGAATGAAACATTTGGTAATGCTAATGAAGAAAATCTGGGAATAATGATATGATTGACATAAATATCACCAGTTACCCATTGTATTTGCTGACTTTTTGTGAGAATCAGGTAGTGGAGAACAGAGTTTCAAAAGTCAGCAAGACTGGGTCTGCAGCTTTGATCAAGTCAACACTGAATTAATTTGTTTCTAGCAGTGTTAACACTGTATCTTTTACGAAAACCTTCAGTTCTGAGATAAAATTCAATGTATTTTTGTTTTGTTATATCATTATGTAACTCTTTCCTTATTTTCAAAAATGTTCAAGTGATAGTAAAAGAGAATTTTTTAAATGAATCTTAAGATAGCAAGATGAAATTTCAAAACTAGGACATAGAATGCTGATGTTTTTTATTATATTTTTCTTTGAAGAGTCTTCCTTGTGTGAACTAACACTGCTGTTAGAGGCATTCTTTTAATGCCCATTTTATTCATTTCTTTGGAAATAAATGTGATTGTGTGTGTGTGTGTGTTATCTTGTTCTAGAAAGTATTTCGGGCAATTTGGGAAGATATAAAGCATCTCAAAAGAGAAACACTAGCTGTGAATAAAGTAGTTAAGATGTTATTTCAACTCAAATACATTAACTATTTTAAATTTTTTCTACTAGATAAAAGTTAATGTCATTGGCAGTCATATTGGGATAAAATATTGATTGAACCACTGTACACTTCTTTTTCTGCAGTGACTAGATTTAGACATTTGCAAGCAATCAAAAGATTATTAGATCTATTTTATTTCAGATATGCACAAAAAAGGTCAGTCATTAATAAGAATGCACTGGTAACTTTCCAAAACCTTAACATCTATCTGTCTTTAAAAAAAAAAAAAAAAAAAAAAATATATATATATATATATATATATATATATATATATATATATATTTCTTTGGAAACAGCAACTTGTAATGTGCCAAACTCTATAAAATACCCTATGTTCTGTGAGATAGTATTTGCAGTAATAATGAAATTCATGTCCACCAGGAACATATGGAGTTGATATCTGTTTCAGTGTCACACACTCTATACATATGTATTGTAAGTATTAACAAGGATTCTTTCTCTCTTTTGTAACAATCCTGTGTGTGTGTGCTTGTGTAACATATTCATTTATAATATTCAAATTATAGCCTTTGGTGATCTTAGAAGTTTCAGGTGAAAGCTAGTTAGGACCTATTCAGTCTAGAAAACCTAAAAACCTTCTGAAATTACTTTTAAAATATTAAGCTAAGAGCAAAGGAGAGGAAAGGTAGAGGAAGAATAGATTTAAGTTCATTTTGAATAATATTTCCCTTTGTTAATTACAAATTCTAAAGTATGAAATCAGAACCTATGGCTTGTAGTAATGAAAGTAAGAACTGACTTTGAGTTCCTACTAGTTACTAATAAGGTTGTGTTAAATTAGGAACATGAAATGACTCACAAACCTTTAGAGTACTGACCAAAATAAGAAACAAAATAGCAAACAGAGGGATGCCTGGGTGGCTCAGTTAGTTGAGCATCTGCCTTTGGTTCAGGTCATGATCCCAGCATCCTGGGATCCAGTCCTACATAGGGCTCCTTGCTCAGCAGGGAGCCTGCTTCTCCCTCTGCCTGCTCTGCCTGCCTCTCCCCCTGCTTGTGCTCTCTCTCTGACAAACAAATAAAACCTTTTTTAAAAATAGCAACTTTTTACTGATAAGAACATATTAGAGAACCCGGACTAGCTACAATGACACAACCAAGATCCCTAACATTCCTCTCAAATCCTGATTCTTAGATGGAACACCTGATGGAATGCTTATGACTACAACTTCCCAAATGGTCCCTCACACATATTTCTCTCATGGGGAGGATTAGAGAATTGGTCCCTAGATCTGACCACATATCCTTAAAAATGAAACAATACCTGAGAACACCATTAACACTATTTGAATAGGCAGACACAATACAAAAAACACAATTAGTTGAGACATCTGTGCTTTGTTATTTTCTCCAATTTCCCAAATAGGTAAGTCATTCTTTATTTCATGTGAAAGGGAATTTGGAAGGTTTGGAATTCTATTTGGAAAATTTTAGAAAAAAATAACAGAGAGCAGTTCACTCTTCACAAAAAGCTGCACTTTAATAGGGTTAAGCACATACAAAGTAAGAGGTAAGAGTTTTTATTTCACTAAATACTTTTTTTTTTTTTTTGGTGACAAGAGGTCAATCTGGAGGTTTCTACTGAAGTATTAAATTACTAAATATTAGGTATTAAAGTGGTATGTGTACCAATAAAACTTTATTTACACTAACAGGTAGTAGACTGCACTTGGATGGTGAACCCTGCTTTTCTGACTTCTGTTCTAGAGAATAAGAAAACAGCTGGCTAGATATTTTAGAAATGGAGCTAAGGAAAATGTTGCTGTTTGGGAATTAGCTTTCTCTCCTAAAGATTACTGGATGAAAGGTGAGTATAAGAAAATATAGAGAGATAGTACATGGAAGAAAAGTCAGCTTGGTTCATTTTAAATCTTACGATGGAACCACTTAGGGGATATGATTATGGAATCCAAACAGAATTGGTATGGACAGATCTCATCCAGAGGGAAATGCATCACCAGCATTTAGAGAAAATGCAAAATTTATTAAAATATCATGAGAGTGTGAGTCTGTTTTAAACACTTGCCATCTTGACAGCAGAGCAAAATCTTTTCTCACCCTTTACTCCTCCCTCTGACTCTGGCAGTCAGAATTACAGTTAGAAACATGGAGGTGGAGAAAAAAATACTAGCCTGTGAATGAAAGAAAGTTCATGTAGGGCATTTAGATAATTATCTTACACTGTGTTAGAGTTACAATTAGTTCCAATTACTTGGAAAATATTTTTGAATAAACAATAACAATTTCAAATAAATCTCATCATCGATATTTTTAATTCTGTGGACCTTACTAATAAGTCCTCAGGCATTTACTCACAGCATTGTCACTGTGTATTTTGTCCATGCCAACAACTTTGATTGTAAGAATTTCTTCCCTAGTATAGGGATTTAAAGAGGAAGGGAGTAGGAAGTGGGACTGCTAGGAATGAATAATAAATATTCATAGTTTAGCACTGAGGAAGAAAGAAACCCTCAAAATAAGCAAGACAGACAACAACCTATTAAGTACCTTTTAATACTGATTTATCCTGTCCATTTTTGAAATTGTTGATATGGTACTTTAAGTAAAATGCATAACAAAATATATTTTTCAAATGTTCTATTGTGAAAGACTAATTTATATTTAATTGAAATATGGACTTACAGTAAAAAACTCAAGTTCTTAAATGTCCCTGGATACATATATATTCTTTTATTCAGGATGACAGTTTTCTTTCCTTCTGTCCATCCTTCCTCCCTCCCTCCCTCCTTTCCTCCCTTCTCTCTTTCTTAATTGAGGAAAACAAACAAACAAACAAACGTGCATTAGAGAACTGACTACTTGGAAAGAAAGAAGTTTTTATGAGAGCTAGGATTACTTAATTACAAGTTCTTAGTCTTTACATCTTGGGGCTACCTCAAGGTAGGTAACTGGGAGTAACAGAATATTTTGTCATCACTTCACTGTCTATAGGCTGCACAGGAGACAGACAGTAAATATGACCCTAGATGGTTGTCTCAAAAGCCTGCCTCAAAAATGTGCAATAATCTTATCAAGAATTATATGGCTTTTTCACACAATATTACATAATATTCTTCCAAATTGGCTCTTTACCAAATAATCATTTTATCTTAAAACAGGGTAAAGAGAGGTGGCAAAGTTGCCAAAAAGGCCAAAAACAATCTCAGTAACTGTGGCTGCAATCACAGCCTTTCTCCCTCCCCCAGTAGGTATCCTCCTATCTCATACTCTGAGATCTTGTCCAAACTGTAGTCTTATATATCTGTCAGCTACAAAAACTTTGGGTTTTACTAGGAATCTTGAAGTTTGTCCTCTATAGCTATATAAGTACTAAAATTTTATTAAATCTACATAAAGAAATTTGGAAATCATTCAAAGACAAAAAACTTGCAGTTATTTCTTGGTAATCCAATTTAGGAGAAAAGAAATTATTTATAATACTGCCTCATTCAGAATAAATAGCCTGATCCTGGAACAGCTATAACTTCAGACCACTAATGCTTAAGCAGCAAGGTCACAGTATGTCTCTTATTTTAACTATGCCTATTCTAAAAAAGTGACTTCCCAAGCCCACAAAATCAGTGACACCATAGGTAGAGTTAGATCAAAGCATCTCAACTCCAGTTCTTCTAGTTGTTTTTTTTTTCCACTATGCCACAGGTCCCCCACACTCCCATCTGAAGATTAATGCCCAATTTTGCAAGCAAAACTCTTATGGAGGCATTAATATATAAACTTTATGAAAACAATAATTTAAAACAAATTTATTTTGTACATTCAAATTTGTATCATTTTTCTAATAGTCAATTAATGAGAAAAGCTAAAACGACTTCTATAATTTTTATACATAAAGACTACCTTGTGTATATCTGGTAAATGTAAAACTGATCATTACTCACTGAAAAGAATAAGCAACAAGTTTATGCCTCAGCTTTATTTACTATTTAATTGGGTGCACTAAGTGAATACTTCAGTAAAAGACTTGCTGCTTAATTTTAAAGCTGTTAAAATGCTCACATTAAAAACATTAGAAGATTAGGGCAGAGCTTCAACTTCACTATCAGTATACATTCTAAGACCTTCAAATATATTCACAGAGATAGTAGGGGTACCTTTTATGAGGAATGCACAAAAGCAAGTTAACCTTGAAGTTTAAGTTACACATTAGTGGTCTCCAATGTGTTAAAATTTGACAGTACATTTGAGTATTTTTTAAATTGAGTATTTTTTTTAATTACCACAAATATTAGTTTTTATAAGCAATGTTTTGGAAACTTGAGTCATTTTGGTGGGATCCCAGGCTCCAGGGAAAAGATTTGGAAACTACTACATTACAGTGTGTTGTCATTGTGCTTAAAGAAAGCATTGTGCAATTGCCCCTGAGTTATTTCAGTGAGGCAAAAGAGAAAAAAGGCCATCTTGGGACAGAGACATATGATGGAAGAGCCAAATATGGACAACTATGTTTATCTTTTATGAATAGTCATAAGGCATTTCTCTGACATTTTCTAAGATTTTCAGTGTTTATGTAATAGAATCTTGATCCAAAAGTGTTGGGGAAACAAATTAGAGATAAAACTAAGAGCCCAGGGAACTTCGAATAACCTTGCCATACTAGGTCAAGAAGGCTTCTTAGACATTGCCATTAGAAAAATCCTTCCTTCATCTGGACATAAGGGCTTAATAGACCTTTACTCTGAGAGCATGGCTTACTAAGGCTGAGACTATTTTATTCCCATGCAATCATTTTTTTTTATAATTATAGCAAGGGAACAACAAACCTGTGAGCTTCTTCATACTTTTTATGTTACAATATATTTTGATAATTTTGCATTTTTCTATTTTGTAGTATTTCTTTCCTTCTTTTTTTTTTTAAGATTTTATTTATTTATTTGAGAAAGAGACAGTGAGAGAGAGAAAGAGCACAAGCAAGGTGTGGAGCAGAGGGAGAAGCAGGCTCCCTGCTGAGCAGGGAGCCAGATGCAGGGCTCAATCCCAGGACTCCTGGAACATGACCTGATACAAAGGCAGATGCTTAACTGACTGAGCCACCTAGGCCACCCCTATTTTGTAGTATTTCTGTTAGCAGGTACAGTAAGTCATCTCCTCAGTATTCCAAAAGAGAAAAAAAAAAGTATAATTCAGTGTTTTCATTGTCATTCAGATAGGATACAAAAGAAGGCAGGTCACTTTGGGAAAACAACAATAACAACAACATAATGACTGTCATTTCTACTAAGCTTGATTGCAGATGAAACTGTACTTCTTTCTCTTCTAAAACAGGGAAGAGTTTCCAATTTTGTTTCCAACAATTAAAAATGAGAACATTCAGAAGAAGATGGCAATGGTTACTTACTATTATTTTAAGTAGATTATTAAGGTATTTTAGAAGAAATAAAGAAAAATAAAGAAGATAAAATAAAAATAAAAATAAAATAAAATAAAAATAAAGAAGAAATAAAGAAAAAAATCTGTCTGCGTCTTAGGACACAGAATTGCTCACCATTATATTATAAAATAATGAGTGAATATATTTGGGGTCAGGCAAGAAGAGAGTTTTTTCTTTTTTTATTATTTTTTTTTTAGATTTTATTTATTTATTTGACAGAGAGAGCGTATAATTATGCAGAGCAGCAGGCAGAGGGAGAGGAAGAAGCAGACTCCCCGCTAAGCAGGGAGCCCGATTTGGGACTCTATCCCAGGACCCTGGGATCATGACCTGAGCTGAAGGCAGCCGCTTAACTGACTGAGCCACCTAGGTGCCCCAAGAAGAGAGTTTTTTCTAAGCTTTGGCTAAAAATTCCTCTAAGGTACTCTGTTAATGTGATGTGAGGAAATTATCCTGAGATATACAAATCCCTAAAGCTAGCAATTGGCATTACAATCATTATATTATTAAACTGAGACTTTTAGGGAGCAAATCTTTCAGATTCAGATTGGCAGAGTTTTCTGACAAAATTAAAATCCTTTGTTCATATATAAGTTCCAACAAAGCTCCAGGAAGAATTCACACTGGAGTAATATTGCTTATGTTATCAAAAGCCAGTTTGCCTCTTTGTCAAGTTTGCACCCTAGGGTAGCCAATGGTGTGCCTAGACATAATGGGTATGGAGAGAATTCACCTTAACTAGGTATGGGCACAATGTGCTCCTATAGAAATCCCCATACAACCTGGGGCAGTAAAACCTGAGGCAGCACACAGTGTAGTACTGGGACAGAGTGCGGGTAAAACAATTTTTTAGGTCTTCTCTTTCCCTTCCCATCACATTGCTATGCTGGAAGAGCAATCATATATCCCTTCAGTAGTAAATTCAGATTCAGATTAAGGCACTGATTTCCTGATAAAAGCAGCTACTACTGCAAATACCACCAGAAGTCTTACTCAGGAAGTTTTGTTGTTGTTTAAATTGAGATGGACACTTTTTTTTTTTTTTTAAGATTTTATTTATTTATCTGACAGACAGAGATCATAAGCAGGCAGAGAGGCAGGCAAGAGAGAGGAAAGGAAGCAGGCTCCCTGCCAAGCAGAAAGGCCGATGTGGGGCTCGATCCCAAGACCCCAGGATCATGATCCAAGCCGAAAGCAGAGGCCCTAACCCACTGAGCCACCCAGGCGCCCCATTCAGGAAGTTTTTTAGAGACGTATCAAGTCTTTTCTCCAGTAGCTTATTAGGGAACAGAGCTCACAGTGAAAATACTCCAAGAGTAGGTTTATATGTAATATATATCTCACTCCAAGCAACAGGTATATTAGGGCCACAGTGTGTTCTAAATATCAATGAATAGACTATAACTTCACCTTGGATCATTTAAATGTTCAAATACTAATGGCATTTGTAAGATTTATTCAATCACAAATTTCCGTGGTGGACCAGAAAAAAGGAAGTAAATAAAAAAAGAAAGAAAAAAAAAAGTGACCTGGTTCTCAAATGTATTTGCCTCTGTTAGAGAAATCTGATGATTACAAGTTAATCTTGAATTTTAGCTTGAGTCAACAAAGAAAAAATAGGGGGCAGAATGCCTTTTATGTTGGATTAGTACAAAGATACAGAAATCATTGAAAAAAGAAACCTAATTGGCCAAAAAAAAAAAAAAAATGACATTATCACTATTCTATCTCTGAGATATTTAATGACTTAAGTAAACCAAAGTATCAGTGATAATATTACTTATATTTTAAAAAAGTGTTCTGGGTTCCAGTCAAATCACTGTTGGAAACACATCTGTGACATACATAGAATAGTGACCTGTGGACATATCAATATTACTTGGCCCGTTCTTTTGCCATTTCATGACATGAGCTGTCCAAAGAAAAACTAAAGAAAAGTAGAAAACATAAGCTTGAATTCAAGTGTTTGCAATCTATTTATATATATAACAAAACTTGATATGTTGCTGAATAACTTGACAGTATCTTGTAAGGTGGCTAAAGAAAGAAAGTTCAAAGACATGGATGCTAATCTTAGCTTCTCTGAGGGCTAGGTAACATGCTTGTGTTGGAATATTTGCCTCTTAAGAATGATAATGATCATATCCACCTGCTTTATTTCCATGTGAAGAAACTCCTGGGAAAATAGAAGACAAAATAGAACTTGGTGAAGTAGTCTAGTACTGCAACAGGCTGTTTTTAGTGATGACAGTAATGGGGTGATACATAAGTATTCCATACAATATAGGAAAGTTGTATTAACATAAAAATGAATCATGACTTATCAGTTTAACCAAAAATAATTATAAACAAAAATAATTGCTTTGATGGACTTGTTAATTAGAAAGTTTTAGAAAGAATAGTCTTTTCAAAAACACTATATCCAGGGGCGCCCGGGTGGCTCAGTTGGTTGAGTGGCTGCCTTCGGCTCGGGTCATGATTCCAGGGTCCTGGGACTGAGCCCCGCATCGGGCTCCCTCCTCCGCAGAGAGCCTGCTTCTCTCTCTCCCCCTCTCCCTGCCACTCTGCTTACTTGTGCTCTCTCTCTAGCTCTCTGTCACATAAACAAATAAAATATTAAAAACAAACAAACAAACAAAAAACCACTATATCCATATGAAATAAAGACTACTGATGGATTACTCTGATTTTTTTAACATAAATTGATGACTATTATTTTAAGGAATAATTAACATCTGCAAGCTTTATTGCCAGATTAATTGGGAAATATAATTTTTTTTAACATTTTTAAAAACAATTTTTATCACTTAGGAAATAAAACTTTTTATGAAAGTTTGACACACAAGGATGCACTTTTACCAAGATTATTGTTTTTTAATTCTTAGTTTTTAGGACTTCTAATGCTTTACTAATGCTTCTAATGCTTTACTTTTAAACTAAAAAAGTATAATATATTACATATTTACAAATTCATTTTAAAGAGAAATAGAATATAGTGAGCTGATCAGATGAATTCCTGAATTTACCAGGTTTTACAATACTCACTTTCAGTTGTTCTATCATTTCCTACATTGCCTTTGAGAACACAAAAGAGATAAATGTGACTGCATTGCATAGAGACACTGCTTGACCATCTAAGACTTAGAGCTATAATCTTTCTTCTGGCTATTTTTATGTACTCTGGTATTCAGAAATGGAAAATTACTGGATGTCCATTTACCTAGTTTACTTATGTAATCATTATTATATGTTTATGATTTTACTTATTCTTTTTTTTTTAAAGATTTTATTTATTTATTTGACAGAAAGAGATCACAAGTAGATGGAGAGGCAGGCAGAGAGAGAGAGAGGGAAGCAGGATCTCTGCCGAGCAGAGAACCCGATGCGGGACTCAATCCCAGGACCCTGAGATCATGACCTGAGCCGAAGGCAGCGGCTTAACCCACTGAGCCACCCAGGCGCCCTGATTTTACTTATTCTTAAAATTGAGATATAATGGACATATAACATTATATTAGTTTCAGGTTTTACAACATAATGATTTGATATTTATTGAAAAATGATCACCACAATAAGTCACCATATATAGTTACAACATTGTACATATGTGTGTGTGTGTGTGTGTGTGATGAGAACTTTTAAGACCTATTCTCTTAGCAACATTCAAACATACAATACGTTATCATTAACTACAGCCACCATGTGGCACATTGATTGTTTATTAATTCTAGCATAATAGCAATAATAGTAACAATGAATAAGGTCCAAACAGGAAATGGTAACCAATATGGACCTTTCAAATAAAGAAGAATTGAGAAGCTAAACACCTGCTGGTAAAGAAATTAAGAAATAACAACTACCTTGCTAATTTTGATGTCTTTTTGTAGATGACATGACACTCTATGTAGAAAAGCCAAAAGAATCCACCAAAAAATTGCTAGAATTCATACAGTAATTCAGCAAAGTGGCAGGATATAAAATCAATTGCACAGAAGTCTGTTTCATTTCTATACAGTAATAATGAAAAAGGAATCAAGGAATTGATCCCATTTACAATTGCAACAAAAAACATGAAATACCTAGGAATAAACCTAACCAAAGGGGTGAAAGATCTGTCCTCTGAAAACTATGGAACATATATGAAAGAAATAGAAGAGGAGACAAGGAGATGGGGAAAATATCCATACTTATGGATTGGAAGAAAAAACACTCTTAAAATGTCCATACTACCCAAAAGAATCTGCACATTTAAAGCAATCCCTGTCAAAATACCACCAGCATCTTTCACAGAGCTAGAACAAACAATCCTAACATTTGTCTGGAGCCACAAAAAACCCAAATAGCCAGAGGGGTGTTGAAAAAGAAAACCAAAGCTGGTGGCATCAAAATTCCGGACTTTAAACTTTATTACAAAGCTGTAATCATCAAGGCAGTATGGAACTGGCACAAAAACAGACAAATAGATCCATGGAACAGAATAGAAAACCCAGAACCAGACCCACAACTATATGGTCAGCTAATCTTCAACAAAGCAGGAAAGAATATCCAATGGAAAAAGATAGCCTTTTCAACAAATGGTACTACTTCCTTACACCATCCACAAAAATATACTCAAAATGGATGAAAAACCTAAATGTGAGACTGGAAATCATCAAAATACTAGATATTACCCAGAGGATACAAAAATTCTGATTCGAAGGGACACAGCCCCCTCAATGTTTATAGCAGCAGTATAAACAGTAGTCAAATTATGGAAAGAGCACATACATCCATTAATGAATGGATAAAGAAGCAGTGGTATATAGAGACAATGGAATATTACTCAGCCATCAAAAAGAATGAAATCTTGCCATTTGCAAAGATGGAGCTAGAATGTAATATGCTAAGCAAATTCAATCAGGAAAGAAAAATACCATATGATCTCACTCTTGTGGAATTTAAGAAACAAAACAGATGAATATAAGGGAAAGAAATAAAAAAAGGGAGATAAGGCAAACCATAAGAAACAATAGAGAACAACAACAAAAAAAGCAATAGAGCACAAACAAAAAACTTGGTGGAAGAGGAAATGGGTGGGGGATGGGCTAAATGGGTGATGGGTATTAAGGAGGGCACACGTTGTAATGAACACTTGATGTTATATGTAAGTGATGAATCACTAAATTCTACTCCTGAAGCCAATATTACACTATATGTTATCTAAACTGGGACTTAAATAAAAAGTTTTGAAAAATTAAAAAATAAATCACACAAAAATTTTTATCTTACTGAGAGAATATATTACACCTTTTTACCTTATAATTTTTGTTTTCAAATTTAAAAGTTACACATGGGAGTTGAAAATAAAATTATGGCCTTAGTCTGGAAATTACAAAAGAGATTGGTGGATCTGAATATTTAATTCAGGAATAAATTCTAAAATATATATGTTATTTAATAAATTAAAATGTGAAAGTCCATTTCAATAAGGAAAAGATGAACCATTGAGTAATTGTGTTGATACATTTGGTTGTCTATCTGAAAGAAGAAAATTATATGCCTATATGTCACATAACATAAGATATAGTACTGAAGAGTAAAACTAAAATGTTAAAAAAATATAAGAACATCTTATCAGGAAATCAGAGAGATTCCTTTTACAATATAGGAGCAGAGGAAACCTTCTCCACCAAGACTATAATCTCAGATATTATCAGAGAAAAACAGTTTTATTAAAATATGTAATATTTAAATGTTTGCATCATAAAATATACCTTAAGGAAAGTCATTAGATTTACCAGAGAATTTAGGAAAAATATTTTTAATGTGTATTAAACATTTAACATACAAGATATATTAAATGCACAATGAAAACACAAATAGTTCAATATAAAGTTGTGCAAAGAATATGAATTTAAAAATTACAGGAATTGTCAGTGAACACAAGAAAAGATGTTCAACTTCACCAATATTTAGCACAACATTAAATAAACAAAATTAGCAAAAATTTAGAAAAACATTAGATTCTAATTCTGCCAGGAATTTTTATCAGTGACACAAAAAAAGATAAAGGTATGTAACAATATCTATAAATAATTAAAACATATATGCATTTTTCCTATTTATTTTTTATTTAATTTTTTAATTTGAGTATACTTGATACAATGTTACTTTAGTTTCAGGTGTAAAACATAGTGGTTTAACAAGTTTATACATTATGTTATGTTAATCACAAGTGTAGCTACCATCTGTCACCATACAGACATAGTCTTTGACCAAGCAATCTCTTTTGATGAATCTGTGCCTACAAATAAACTGCTTATATATATTATTATGTACACACACATATTTATTATAGCACTGTTTATACTGGAAAATATAGGATATACTATATATATAGTATAGGATATATATATCAGTATAGGAGCATATGAATCACAGAAAAACACATTTATTGAAAGAAGATATTCTAGATATTTAACATGGATTATGTTGGGCTGGACATTGGAGAGGTCTGGATGGAGGTGGTAGAAGCTAAGATGGGGTGGTCTATACTCTGTTTTCTTCTCAACATTTCATTTTTCAATTTAGTAGCTGAAACTGCTGTATGCTAATTTTCTCACTAACCATTATGGCTCAGGTAGAAGCACATGACCCAATCTCAGATAATAAATCAAAGGGAAATTTAAGATGTCAGATTTTGTGTTTTGTGTTTTGTTTTAAGGTTTTATTCATTTGCCATAGAGAGAGAGAGCACAAGGAGCGGGAGCATCAGTCACAGGGAGAGGGAGAAGCAGGCTCCCCGCTAAGCAAGGAGCCCTATGCTGGACTCGGTCCCAGGAGCCTGGGATCATGACCTGAACTGAAGCCAGACGTTTAACCAACTGAGCCACTCAGGCATTCCTAAAGTGGCAGATTTTGAAATTATTTTCTTCATTACTAAGAAAAGCTTCATAGGAGGAAGTGCTAATCTTTTCTCAGGAGTTGTTGATGTGACACCAGAAACTGTGGCAGATATGTTGATGTTGTAACCATTAGGGGAGAAAGTGACATCACTGTGAAATAAGAGCAGAGGAGGAAGACAGGGAGATAATATCAACAAAACAGTGAAAGTTAACCCTGGAACCTGCTCTGTCTCCGGTGTGACTGTTATGTGACATGACAAATACTATTATTATTTAAATATTTTTCAGTTGATTGCATATAAAACACAGTAAATGTTTCAGCAGGAATAAAATGTAAAGGAAAAGAAAAGGGAAATACATGAAATGATTATATTTAGACATTATTTTTACATTATAATTATGCATGCATATATAAATACAAAATTAAAATGGTATTATTTAGTTTAATAGAACTAGAGTACTAAAATAACTGATACAATAGCAAGATAAATCAGAAGATAATTTCAAATAATATATTCAGTTTAATGATTTTATAAATGATTTTCTAGAAAATACTGGCTAGTGATCTGCTTCTTTTTTTCAATCTCAAATGTTTTTACTTCCCTTCCTCGGTGCTATATGAAACTACATTTCTCAAGCCCCTTGCACTCTGTTTTCCAGATAGTTTGAGTCATTAGGTTCCACTGGTGGAATATTTGAGGATGGAAGGAAGGGGAAAAGCCAGAGTATTCCTCTTTATATTTTTGCCTCTTGTGGTGCTTTCAGTAGTGGATCCATCTTCTTCATGGCCCCAGTTCCCATTCACTAGCCCCCTTCTAGTTTGAACTCTTCTTGCGGTTTCTGGGCTATGGAAAATCTTCCCACCCTTGTTGGCTCTAATCCATTGGCTGACTACACTGATTGCACGCTTTATTTTAAAATTCCAATGGCTAGACCACATTAAGACTGTATTAGAATTTCTGGGGCAAACTCTAGTCATCTGATTTTAATATGCCTCATAATGCTATAGCTCTAGAGGTAGTTGTAGTTTTTTTTTTTTTTCTTACAAATTTTTACTTAAATCCTGGTTAGTTAACATCTAGAGTAATATTGATTTCAGGAGTAGGATTTAGTGATTCATCACTTACATATAACACTGAGCACCCATTACAATAAGTGCGCTCCTTAATACCCATTACTCATTTAGCCCACAGCCCACCCATTTCCCTTCCAGCAACTTTTTGTTTATTTGTTTGTTCTCTATTGTTTTTGTTTTTTGAGTTTGTTGTTGTTGTTGTTGTTGTTGTTCTCTATTGTTAGGAGTTTCTTATGGTTTGCCTCCATCTTTTTTTTATTTTGTTCCCCTACATTCATCTGTTTTGTTTCTTAAATTCCATGAGAGTGAAATCATATGGCATTTATCTTTCTCTGACTGACTTATTTCACTTAGCATACTCCAGTTCTATTCATGTCATTGCAAATGACAAGATTTCTTTCTTTTTTTTTTTTTTTTTGTATGGCTGAGTATATTCCCTTGTGTATATTTACCACCTCTTCTTTACCTATTCATCAGCTGATAGACACAGGCTCTTTCCATAGTTTGGCTATTGTTGATAATGCTGCTATAAACCCCAGCACGCATGTATCCCTTCAAATCTGCATTTTTTGTATCCTATGGGTAAATACATAGTAGTGCAATTGCTGGGTCATAAGGCAGTTCTGTTTTTAACTTTTTGAGAAACCTCCATCCTGTTTTCCAGAGCAGCTGCACCAGTTTGCATTCCAACCAACAATGCAAGTTCATTCTCCTTTCTCTATATCCTTACCAACACCTGTTGTTTCCTGTGTTGCTAATTTTAGCCATTCTGACAGGTATGTGGTGGCATCTCATCGTGGTTTTGATTTGTATTTCCCTGATGATGAGTGATGTTGAGCATCTTTTCATGTGTCCATTAGCCGTCTGGATATCTGCTTTGGAAATATGTCTATTCATGTTTACGTCACATTTCTTAACTAGATTATTTGTTTTTTGGATGTTGAATTTGATAAGTTCTTTATAGATTTTTGGTACTAACACTTAATCAGATATGTCATATGCGAATATCTTCTCTCATTTCATATATTGCCTTATAGTTTTGTTGATTGTTTCCTTAGCTGTGCAGAAGTTTGTTTTTTGTTTTTCCTAAAGATTTCATTTTTATTTGATGGAGAAAGAGAGACAGCAAGAGAGGGAATTCAAGCAGGAGGAGTGGGAAAGGGAGTAGTAGCAGTCTTCTCACCGAGCAAGGAGCAGGCTTCCTGCCTATCTCAGGACCCTGGGATCTTGACCAGAGCTGAAGACAGAAGCTTAATGACTGAGCCACCCAGGTGCCCCTCAGAAGCTTTTAACCTTGATGAAGTCACCATAGTTCATTTTTGCTTTTGTTTCCCTTCTTCTGGCAATGTATCTAGTAGGAAGTCGCTGTGGCCAAGTTCAAAGAGGCTTTGTCCTCCTCTATGATTTTTATGGTTTCCAGTCTCACATTTAGGTTTTTCATCCATTTTGAGTATATTTTTGTGGATGGTGTAAGGAAGTGGTCCAGTTTCATTCTTTTGCAGGTAGCTGTCCAGTTTCCCCAGTACCATTTGTTGAAAAGGCTTCCCCCCCCATTGGATATTCTTTCCTGCTTTGTTGAAGATTAGCTGACCATATAGTTGTGGGTCTGGTTCTGGGTTTTCTATTCTGTTCCATGGATCTATTTGTCTGTTTTTGTGCCAGTTCCATACTGCCTTGATGATTACAGCTTTGTAATAAAGTTTAAAGTCCGGAATTTTGATGCCACCAGCTTTGGTTTTCTTTTTCAACACCCCTCTGGCTATTTGGGTTTTTTGTGGCTCCAGACAAATGTTAGGATTGTTTGTTCTAGCTCTGTGAAAGATGCTGGTGGTATTTTGACAGGGATTGCTTTAAATGTGCAGATTCTTTTGGGTAGTATGGACATTTTAAGAGTGTTTTTTCTTCCAATCCATAAGTATGGATATTTTCCCCATCTCCTTGTCTCCTCTTCTATTTCTTTCATATATGTTCCATAGTTTTCAGAGGACAGATCTTTCACCCCTTTGGTTAGGTTTATTCCTAGGTATTTCATGTTTTTTGTTGCAATTGTAAATGGGATCAATTCCTTGATTCCTTTTTCATTATTACTGTATAGAAATGAAACAGACTTCTGTGCAATTGATTTTATATCCTGCCACTTTGCTGAATTACTGTATGAATTCTAGCAATTTTTTGGTGGATTCTTTTGGCTTTTCTACATAAAGGGTTTTCTACATAAAGTATCATGTTATCTGCAGACAGTGCAAGCTTGACTTCTTCTTTGACAGTTCGAATACCTTTGATTTCTTTTTTTGTCTGATTGCTGAGGCAAAGACATCCAGTACTATGTTAAATAACAACAGTGAGAATGTATATCCCTGTCTTATTCCTGACTGTGGAAGAAAAGCTCTCAGTTTTTCCCCATTGAGGATGATACTAGCTGTAGGTCTTTCATATATGCCCTTCATCATGTTGAAGTATGTTCCTTCTATCCCTACTTTGCTGAGGGTTTTATCAAGAATGGTTCCTGTACTTTATCAAGAATGGGTGTGGGTTTTTGGGGTTTCTTTGCATCTATTGAGATCATATGTTTCTTATCCTTTATTAATGCGGTGTATCATGTTGATTGATTTGGGAATACTGAACCATCATTGAAGCCCAGGAATAAATCGCACTTGACTGTGGTGAACAATTCTTTTAATGTACTGCCAGATCTTTGCTAACATTTTGTTGAGAAAATTTTTGCATCTATGTTTGTCCGGGATGTGGGCATGTAATTCTCCTTTTCAGTGGGGTCTTTGACTTGTTTTCAAATCAAGGTAATACTGGAATTGTAGAAAGAGTTCAGAGTTTTTCTATCATTTCTATTTTTTTGGAATGGTATGAGAAGAATAGGTACTAACTCCTCTTTAAATATTTAGTAGAATTCCCCTGGGAAGCCATCTGGCCCTGGACTTGGTTATTGGGAGATTTTTGTTTACTGATTCAATCTCATCTGGCTATGGGTTGGTTCAAATTTTCTTTTTCTTCCTGTTTCAATTTTGGTAGTTTATATGTTTCAGAGAATATATCCATTTCTTCCAGATTGCCTAATTCATTTGAATATAATTTTTCATAGTATTCTCTTATAATTGCTTTTATTTCTGTAGTGTTGTGATCTCTCCTCTTGCATTCCTGATTGTACTTATTTGGGTCCTTTCTCCCGTCTTTTTGATAAGTCTGGCTAGGGATTTATCAATTTTATTATTTCTTTCAAAGAACCAGCTCCTGGTGTCACTGATCTGTTCTGCTGGGGTTATTTTGTTTCTATATTATTTATTTCTGCTCTAATTTCTATTATTTCCCTTCTCCTGATGGATTTAGGCTTTATTGGCTGTTCCTTTACTAGATCCTTTAGGTGTAATATTAGGTTGCATATTTAAGAATTTTCTGGATTATTGAGGTAGGCCTATGTTCCTATATCTATTCCCTCTTTTGCTGCATCCCAAAGGTTTCAGACTGTCATGTTTTCATTTTCATATGTTTCCATGTATTTTCTTAAATTTCTCCTTTAATTTCCTGGTTAACCTATTCATACTTTAGTAGGATGTTCTTTAACCTGCATGTATTTGTGGTCTTTCCAAAGTTTTTCTTGTGGCTGACGTCAAGTTTCAAAGCCTTGTGGTTGGAAAATATGCATGGTATAATCTCAATCTTTTTGTAAGAACTTGAGGCCTGATTTGTGACCCAGTATCTGACCTGTTCTGGAGAATGTTCCATGTGTATTTGAAAAGAGTGTGTACTCTGCTGGCTTAGGATGAAATATTTGGAATATATCTGTTAAGTCCACCTGGTGTAGTGTGTCAGTCAAAGCCCTTGTTTTCTCGTTGATCTTCTGCTTAGATGATCTGTCCATTTTTGTGAGTGGGGTATTAATGTTCCCTATTATTACTGTATTTTCCAATGAGTTTCTTTAAGTTTGTTATTAAGTGATTTATATATTTAGGTGCTCCCAGGTTTGGGGCATAAATATTTATAATTGTTAGGTCTTCTAGACCCCTTTATTATGATATAATAAACTCCTTCTGTCTTGCCAAGTTTCTGTGGAGAGATCTACTGCTAAACTTACATGTCTTCCCTTGTAGGTTAGGGGTTTCTTTTCCCTTGCTGCTTTCAGGATTCTTTCCTTATCTCTGTATTTTGCAAACTTTACTATAATATGTCTTGTTGTTGGTCTGCTTTTGTTAATTTTGATGGGAGTTCTCTGTGCCTCATAGTTTTGGATTAGGGAACTTCCCTAATTTTAGATTAGGGAAGTTGTCAGCTATAATTTGCTCATATTAACCTTCTGCCCCCTTTTCCCTTTCTTCTTCTGGGACTCTATGATATGAATGTTATTACACTTTATGGAGTTGCTGAGTTCCTTAAATCTATATTGGTGATCCAATATTTTTCTTTCCCTCTTATTTTCAGTTTCATTATTTTTCATAATTTTAGCTTCTTTACTATTCATTTATTCCTCTGCTTCTTCTATCCTTATGTTCATTACATCCGTCAGTTTTGCATCTCAGTTATACCATTTTTTATTTCGGCCTGACTAGTTTTTAGGTCTTTTATCTCTGTTTTAAGGGAATCCCTGATGTCTTCCATAATTTTCTCAAGCCCAGGTAGTATTCTTATGGTTGTTGTTTTAAATTCTGGTTCAGACATATTATTTATATCTGTTTAGATTAGGCTCCTGGCTCTGACCTATTTTTATTCTTTCTTTTGGGATGAATTCTTCCTTCTTGGCATTTTGTCTATATCCTTCTCTGTGTTAGGAAAGCCTGTTATGTTTTCTGCTCCTGAGAACAATGGTTATACTAAGAAGCAGTACTCTACTGTTCAGGTCCTGGTGCTACAGAAAGTGTTTCTGGTATATGCTGTGTGCACTCTGCTGCTGTGTTTTTGCTGCTTTTTCCCTCATGTAAATTATCTGCAGAGTTTGCCCTTGGCTGCAGGGGGAATTTGGACCTTTATCCAGTTTGTGGCATAGTTTTATTAGGTGCATTTTGGTCTGTTTGTTAAAAGAAGCTAGGTCCTAGGGTGCCTGGTGGTTTAGTCAGTCAAGCATTTGCCTCTTGATTTCAGTTCAGGTCATGATCTCAGGATCGTGGTATCGAGCCCCAAGTTGGGCTCTGCACTGAGCACAGATTCTGCTTGTCCCTTTCCCTCCACTCCTCCCCTTTCTCTTTCCCTCTCAAATAAATAAATAAATAAATAAAATCTTAAGGGTGGGGGAAGAAGGTAGGTCCTATTTCCACTACAGCTTAAGCTTTATAGCACTCTATGGTCAGTAGAGTGACATGTGCTGGTGGTTTGTGCAGGTCTTCTGGAGGAGAGGGCCATTGTTGCTCTCGGGCACATACTCTCAGCATACTTGCCCTAGCTCAGAAGCACCTGCAGAGTGCAGGTGGTGGAGGGTGTTGGTGTAAGCAGCTCATGCCTCCACTGTGGGGGGCTGTTATGCTCATTGAATTCCACCCATGCTGATGGACCGGGGGGGGGGGGGAATGACATCAACCAGATCTCTCTTCCCAAAGAGGGGAGTCATGATTGCTGCTATTTAGGATGTTCTTACAGAAGAGTGAACAATCTCCCTTCTTTTGTCTCAAGTTTCTGTTAGAAATCTCCCTTTACCTTGTGTCAGATCTGTCTGCCCATCTAGTGGCACAATGCTCCTGTATTTTATCTCAGGTGCAGTGGCTGGGTTTCCAAATTCCAAATTTTAGGGACATGGAATGGCACAGAATCATGCTGATTTTCTGGGGCAGGGTCTAACCACACTGTGGCTGTGCTGATTTGTCTCAGAAGGGCAGTTGCACTATGGTGCAGGGGCTTGGAGTTTATGTTAAAGCACAGCAAAAAGTCCTTGTCCAAGTTAGCTGCCCTCAGCTGTTGCCTCTGCTTTTCTGCTAATAAATGGGGTAGCCCAATGGTGCCTATTGGCTCTCTTGTCCCCCAAAAGGCTGTGCCACCTCTCCCAGGTACACTCCAAGAAGGGGAACTGTCTCTTCCAGTGTGACCCACGTGATTCTCAGGCCACAATGTCTGCCTCTGGCCTCTTCTCTGCTTCTCCACAGGAACACATCTGCACCCAACAGCCTCCTCACCATCATGCCATGGACTTCTAAATGTTTAGTCTTCGAAGTCTGCTGCTTATAAAAACTTGCAATAATCAGCCCCTCTCGTTCTCCCTGTCAATGATTTTGGGGAAGTGTTTTTTATCGTGCATTGCCCTGCACTCTGTTCATTCTCTGTCTCTCCTCTCTTCCTGATCAGGGCTCCCTCCTCTGTGCAGCACAGATGGTTCTTTTTTCTCCCTATAATCACTTCATCCATCTCCTACCTTCCAGGATGTGGCATCTTTTCTCCTTCTAGTTGTGCTGTTTGTTCTCTCAGTCCTCAGATCAATTTCCTATATATTTAGAATGATTTGATATTTATCTAGCTGTGCTGGAGAGATGAGGCAAGCATAAGGTCCTCCTATTACTCTGCCATCTTAACTCTTCTATAGTAAGACCAAATTTTTGGATTATGTCTTTCACATGTTTTCTTTGTAAAAGGAATATAGTATGGATTTGTTCAGTTTTATTTTACTGTAATCACTCATTTATGTCTATAAATGATAAAATCTAGTTTATCTACACTTATTTCAAATTATACTTTTTAGCATATATTTATGTGTGATTAAACTTATTTATGCTTATATAATCTCATTTTATATTATTATTCTCCTTTTAAAAAAAAAACAGATGCCAATTAGAACAAATTGCTATGCTTTCAATTTTTCCATGTATGATTTTATAGATTTACTATAGTTTCTCCATTAAAGGTTATTTCTCTTTTTCTATATCTATTAATTACACAAATGGTCTACTATTACTTCAGAATAAGATTACAACTCTTTCCGCTGTCCAAATACAGTTTTCACCATTAAGATATTCTAGTTACCTCCAATTGAAACTTTTAAAATACTATTACTTTCCTCCTTAAATCTGTCTTCTCAACTGAAACTTCAGAAAAACATTGCCTTCCTTTCTTCACTCTTATCCATAAATACCTATGTTACTCTACATTCAATTATAAAAGATAATGCTAACATGTTACCACATGTTATTTGCTCTTAGACATTGTTTTGCATTTTAACATCTTTGAAATTGGAATGAATCTTACAATTGATGACATGTCACAGTTTAAATGGAGAGAGTTATTCTTTCTTAGGATTAATTACACAAAATAATAATGTGTCTTACACTAAGTACTTCTTAGCTTTGATTTTAAAAAATTACAGTGTTAGAATTTACCATATACTATTTGCCTTCCATGTCAAGATATCTAATTTGGCACTTATATTCCATTTATTCAGTTACTCTATTATTTCAAGTTGTGTGTGTGAGTGAGTGTGTGTGTGTGTGTGTGTGTGTGCATACATGTAGGAAGTAAGACAGATATAGAAAAGGTTTTCCTTTGACCATCTGTTTTACCAATGCCATTCATCAACCTATGTGAGCCCCAATGGGTCAGCTAAGGAAAATTACAAATGCTGGGCCTCTCATGATTAGAATAAGTACAAACCCAGTAAAATAAAACTGGGACTAACACACACACACACACACACACACACACACACACAAAATCTTGAAATAAAGTAATAGAAACAACAACAATGATATCAATCTGGGAGGGTACAGATCTCTGATGGTGAGTGCTTCCAGGATCTGCTGCCTTCCATCTTTTAATTCTTGCATCAGCACACTGAGTATACCATTACGTTGGCATAAAATCCCTCAGAACACAAGTTTCCCCATGCATGAGTCTGCCTAAGGACCCTTGGAGTCCTCTGAATCAGGAAAGAAAAACGGACTGAAGGTAAAAGAGGAGGGAGAGAAAAACACAGTCAGATTACTGTGTTCTTGTGTTCTCAGAATTCTTCTGTCTTATCCTTATCTTTTGGACCAAAAATTACTAAGCACTTAAAATTTTTCTGGCATAGGTAAATTCCTTAAAAAAATTAGTTTCCTGGGGTCCCCTGGGTGGCTCAGAGGGTTAAAGCCTCTGCCTTCGGCTCAGGTCTTGATCCTAGGGTCTTGGAATCGAGCCCCACATCGGGCTCTCTCCTTGGTGGGGAGCCTGCTTCCTCCTCTTTCTCTCTGCTTGCCTCTCTGCCTACCTGTGATCTCTCTCTGTCAAAAAAATAAATAAAGTATTTTTTTAAAAAAATTAGTTTTCTGGTGGGAAACTTGACAGACCCTGGAGCAAGCCTTCTATTCCACTTCCAGCTTCTCTAAATACTGATGGGTTGAGACTGGGACAGTTCTGCTTATTAATTACAATATTTTCACATTGGAGAAAATAATAGTACCTTCCTATAGGGTTGTTATGAAAATTAAACAGACATACACATGCAAAAACACACAATACACACAAATCAGTTTCTGGAAAATATTCAGCATTATGAAAGTATTAATATTATTACCAAGTTATTTTATTCTCAAAACATACATGGCAATTATTTTTAGTACCATTTTGTTGCTGTTATTGCTATTACTTGTGGTTACAATAAGAAAACTGAGTATCAGGGACATGAAGTATTTGATCTAAATTTAAACAGTCATATAACGTAAAGCCCAAGTTTGAAAACAGAATATTGGGATCTAAAGTCTATGTTAATAAATTTAAGCTACAAAATGATCCCTGTCACTTGCTATTCACTATTGGAATTCATTTATACATTTGGTCAAATTACCTTTTGGTACAGGAGTTAACACATTTCACAGAAAGAAATTTGAGAAAAATGTATTTAATGTATTTGTTTTTACTTTAAATATTTGAGAAACAGAATAAAAAAATCTGAGAGACTTTCATAACACAAATTAAAGTTTTAGTTCCTCCACTGTCTTCATATAAGAAACTTTGTACCTCCAAACATTTGCTTCATCTGAATTGACTAACCTTCAGCTGAAGCAGTGACTTACTATCCATAGTATTTCTTACAAAATCAATTGGCACTTCTTTTGGCTTTGGCCCTGAATATGATGCCTAATCAATAAAACTTGTCTTTTTCAAAGAAATTGAACTAAGGCCACTGTACCAAAATTCCTTGAAATTGACTTACTTAATTTGAGAAAATATAAAAGTGGTTTTCCATATCTTCTTTCTTACAGATTGAATTGTTCTCAATACCTTTATCCAACCCTAATCCATATTTTGTTCTTGATGAAGAAAATTACAAATTGTACCATGACTATTGTTTACATATTTAGTCTTTTAGTACAAATTCCCAATATAGAAATAAAATAAGCTACTGGTGTTACTTACTGATATGTAAATAGACATGTAAAAAGTATTTTGAATATATTAAAGAGGATGCATATGAAAATACTCATATGTCTTTGGAAAATGATTTAGCTATGCTACATTTATAAATGTTTACCAACTATAATAAAACATTGGTAAAGCTGGGGTGACAAAATAATGGAAGAAAAGCACTAAAGCCCTATTGTAGCATGAAAATATATGAAAAAACTTACTGTAGAACTACCTGGTAATTCTAATTTTCCCACCCATATATTTGTTAAATCATGTGAAGAATTTATGTATGGAACATTTACTAGTTAGCAGTACTAAAATTATTAATAATTATAAATAAATATTACATAATAGATTTTCCATAGTAAATGAAAATTATTTTATATAAAATGCATATGGCAAAAATTTGTTTAAAATGAGAATGAGTTTTAACAATTTTGGCCAATTAAGAATTTATGCTCATTATTTTATTTATTTATTATTTATTTATTTATTTTTTTAAGATTTCATTTATTTATTTGACAGAGAGAGATCACAAGTAGGCAGAGAGGCAGGCAGAGAGAGAGGAAGGGAAGCAGGCTTCCTGCTGAGCAGAGAGCCCGACGCGGGACTCAATCCCAGGACCCTGAGATCATGACCTGAGCCGAAGGCAGAGGCTTTAACCCACTGAGCCACCGAGGCGCCCTATGCTCATTATTTTAAAACTGAGAAGTTTTTCCTTTTTGTTTTTCTTCTACCATTCAACCTTAACTGAAAATGTGTTGCTAGACCTACTCATCAGATATAGATTCAGTGGTTACAGGAATTAATTTATAAACTGAAAATGAAAGAGAGGGAGGACTAGAAAAGAGAATACCTAGAAAAAAATGAATATGTAATGGAAATCAGAAATATTTCTATGCTACCAATAAAGAAGTTAAAAAAAACTGATATGGTAAAATCCCCAAAAAGTCAATTTTTTAAAGAAACTTTTCTGTTTACAGTTAGACATGTATCTGTCTTTGGAACCTCTGCTTATATCATTCTTTATTCTAGTGTCTTGTCAGATGAATATGAAATGTCCTTAAAAAATAAGTCATTATCCTAGAAATTTCAATTTTATTGTCAGTGATTTTTTTAATGGAAAAATAACATTGTAGCCTAAGCATACATTAAAAATTATAATTTTCATTCCTTTCAGTTCAGGTTTCTGGAAGTCTTTTCTAAGGCTGGGCATATAAAAAATTGGTTTTATTTGAATATTGAAATTAATATAGTATTGGGGGGTGCCTGGGTGGTTCAGTGGGTTAAGCCTCTGCCTTTGGCTCAGATCATGATCTCAGGGTCCTGGGATTGAGCCCCACATTGGGCTCTCTGCTCAGCGGGGATCCTGCTTCCCTCTCTCTCTCTGCCTGCCTCTCTGTCTACTTGTGATCTCTCTCTCTGTCAAATAAATAAAATCTTAAAATAAATATCAAAATTAAATATTAAAATATTTTTATATTTTTATTATGTTATATTATTATATTACATCATATATATTATATATCATATATAATTATATTATTTTATTATATTATTATATATTATATATTTAATATTAAAATATTATATATATATATGTGTGTGTGTGTGTGTGTGTGTGTGTATACATATATATATAGTATTGGGGAACCTGGGTCACTCCGTCAGTTAAGCATCTGACTTTGATTCAGGTCATGACCTCAGGGTCCTGGGATTAAGCTCCATATTGGGCTCAACTGTCAGCATGGAGTCTGCTTATTCCTCTCACTCTGCCCTCCCTCTCATTCTGCCCCTTTCCCCACTTATGTTCTCTCTCTCTCTTTCTCAAATAAATAAATAAATAAATAAATAATATCTTTATAAACAAACGAGTAAGCAAATGAATAAATAAGTAAATAAATAAATAAAATTGGTATCCACAAAATAAAATTCATGTTTTGTTCTTTGGTGAAACAAAGTTACCTCCATTTAATGTCTAAAAATGTGCTAGTTTCTCTTTCAGGGAGAAAAATCAGCAAATACACATTGATATACTTTAAGGACAAAGCAGATTATGTACTGCTATGATGAGTATTTCCACAATGCTGATTAGCTTGTATATAAATGGTTCATAAGGAACAAAGTTAAAGTAATGCAAATTTCATTTTGGTTCACATACTGTTTGTCCCCATTCATTAATACTTTCTACCATCAAGTAGCAATGAAGAAGACCATACCACATACAAAAAGGGCATTCATGCCATGTTCTTCCTGGAAGCTCTGTTTGGCCTCCTTGGACTTCAGAATGTTTATTCTGAAGATCTGTCTCCTCTTTTGAATATTTTGCCTTGGTTTCCACAACTCAGCAGCCTACATTCTTCATGATAGCCACTTACCTTCTTAAATATGTAAATTTAATATTTACTGAATATTTTTATATCCACTAGAAAGTTAATATGTTTTAACTATTCTAGTATTTCTTTTAGGATAATTATTGTTTTTCTTAATGTTATAGTTGTATAATCACATAGTTTTTGAGTGAACTATTCAATAACCATTTAGGCATTAGCCCTGATGTTTTTAGACCATAAATTTGCAGAACACAAAATTTTCCAGTAGTTTTGTTGTACATTGAGTTGTAGCAGAAATGCCTGTATCAAACATTAAAGGACATATGAGAAGAAGTAATTGTGACTCTACTTTCAACATTATAATTTTTTTTATTCATTCATCCAACAAATATTTATTGAGTTGCATTTCATATATTACTTCATATGATTGGCTTTCCAAAGGGGGCATGCTCAGCTCATGTTTGTGGTTTCTGGGGTCTGTTTCCTGTGCTATGGCCTTCAGAAGACCTGATCTCTCTCTTCTATAGATAAACATATAATTTTAGTATCTAGTTACAATTATAGTACTTCATCTCCAAGTTCTAGTAATATTTAAGACAAACAAATGTTTGGCTTTTAGCTCTCATACAATATTCTGACAAAGCCAGAACTTGTATGAACAATTTTAATTTTGTCTTATCGTCAGGATATTCCTGCATGTAGAAGAATATGCTATTAAAAAAAAAAAAAAAACTTAGGGGAGGAGTTAAGATGGCAGAGAAGAAGGGGGACCCATGGCTTTCCTTGTACTTGAACACAGATGTATTGAGGTCAGATCACTTAGAACATTCAGGAAATTGATCTGAAGACTGGGAGAAGGATCTCCATAATTGGAAGGAGATAGCATGGAAGGTGGGAGGTGCATGGAAGTGCACTGGGGGAGAGAAAAATTTGTGATGCCATGAGGGGAGGAAGCCCTTTCTTTTTGGAGAGAAAAAGGGATAAAGAGAGAGTTAGGGGTTGAGAGAGTACACTATCAGGCTCGCAGAAAAAAAAAAAAATCTCTGGACCATAGACTGAGAAAAAAGGGGTACTGAATGTCACAAACTTTTGATGCAGAGATCATGTAGAGCTCAAATTCTGAGGTTCTGGAAGTATGCAACTTTTGAAAGAAAGGAGGTGTGGCAAGTGCTCCTTGGGGAGGAGGGTATTGACACAGGAGCACACAAAGTGGTGTAGGGATCTCCTGGATAGCACTGAGAGAGAATGTTCCCCTTCCTGAAGTATGTTTGGAAGGTGGCATATTGCCTCTCCAAGGACTAAAGACCCTGCAGATGATAGCAAACATCCTTTCTTTGGCAGGGGACAGAGGCATGTGCACAGGATGGATAATCTGATTGCTGCTTTTTGCTGAGCTATACCATAAGTTACAGGCACTGTACAGGTGTGGGGCTATTTTTCTGGGACAAAGAACACCAGACACAGCTGGTGGGGAAACTCCATTCCAGAGGAGGGAGCATTTCCCCACAGTGCAGTGTCCTTTAAAATTTGGAGTTTTTAATCCCAGCGCACACCAACATATGATGCAGGAGATGTGTGACACAGGGCATGCTGATGGCCCTCACAGCAAGGGTGTGAGATCCCCTGTCTGAGGAGGAGAATGGGGTGGCACCATTTTCTTCCTCACCACCAACATGGTAGGACTGCAGAAAGCAACACAGAGGTCCCCAGTGGAGGCAGGAGTCCCTTAGACCAAATCCTGCCTCCCTGTACCTGGCAAAATATGTATTTACTAGGGCAGGTCTGGCTCTGATTCAGCATAGCAGTGGGACTCTCCCCCAGAAAAGCAGCATAGGCAGTACCCTGCATGCACCAAGCCTATTTACCATGGAGTGCTTAAAAGTGTCACCGGCAGTTGGCCATGAAAATAGGACCATGCTTTGTTTTTTTTTTTTTTTTTTTGAATCAGTTCTTTTTTCCCATTTCCTTTCTTTCTCTCTCTCATTTATTTATTTATTTGATCAGGCTTCTTTTTTCTTTTCTTTTTCTTTCCTCTTTTTTCTTTCTTTTTCTTTGGAATCAAGTTTATAGTTTTTTGATTGTATATTTGTTGGGAAAGGAATGAATTGGTGATTGACATAGAAGATAAAACTATGGAAAACAACAAAGCTGAAGAGGGAAAATGTACTATTAGGCCACAAGGGTAGACTTAGGGAACTCAGTGATTCCATAAGGTGGAATAATTTCCATATCATAGGAGTCCCAGAAGAAGAGCGGCAGAAGGTTTATTTGAACAAATTATAGCTGATAACTTTACTAATCTGGGGAAGCAAACTGGCATTCAAATCCAAGAGGCACAGAGAACTCCCCTCAAAATCAACAAAAATAGGTTAACACCATGACCTTCATAGTGAAACTTGCAAAATACAAAGATAAAGAGAATTCTGAAAGCAACCAGGAACAAAAGGTCCTTAACCTACAAGAGTAGACAGGTAAGGGAGCAGCAGATCTATTCACTGAAACTTGGCAGCCCAAAAGAGAGTGACAGGAAATACTGACTGTGCTAATGGGAAAAATATGCAGCCAAGAATACTTTATCCAATAAGATTTTCATTCAGAATAAAAGGAGAGATGAAGAGTTTCCAGGACAAGCAAAAACTAAAGGAATTTGTGACCACTAATCCAGTTCTGCAAGAAATATTAAAGGGAACCCTCTGAGCAGGAAAGAGAGACCAAAAGCAATAAAGACTAGAAAGGAACAGAGAAAATTTATAGGAGCAGTGACTTTACAGGTACTACAATGACATTACATTCATATCTACCAACAATTCCTCTGTAAATGACCTATATAATCAGGAAATTGCAAATCTCAAAACCACAATGAGATATCTCACATCTGTTAACATGACTATCATCAAAAAAGACAAAGAAGGGGCCCCTGGGTTGCTCAGTTGGTTAACTGTCTGATGTCAGCTCAGGTCATGATCCCAGGGTCCTGGGTTTGAGCCCCATATTGGGCTCCACACTCAGTGTGGAGTCTGCTTCTCCCTCTCCATCCGGCCTCCCTCCACCCTGCTTGTCCACTCAATCTCTCTTTCTCTCTCTCTAAAATAAATAAATAAAATCTTAAAAAAATAAATAAATAAATAAAAAAGACAGGAGATAACAAATGCTGGCAAGGATGTGAAGAAAAGAAAGTTTGTGTACTGTTGGTGAGAATGTAGTGCTACAGCTGCTATGAAAAACATTATGGAAGTTCCTCAAAAAATTAAAGATAGAACTACTATAATATCTAGCAATTCCATTTCAGGGTATATATCCAAATGGTAATAAAACCATTATCCTTAACCAAAACAAAACATAACAAAAAATCTTGCAAAAGATCAGACTTGTAATACTTTATAAGCCTCTGGAAAGAGCTCCATGACTGAAAGAGAATATTCATATGTCCTTCATATGCTATGATTAATCAGATAGAAATAGGAACAAAGCTTTGCTAATAAAAGTATATTAATATGATAGCTGCCTTCAACAAATTTTTTTGTATGTTTGGTATTTTTAAACCAACAAAATTAACCAACAAAATTAACCTAAGAGCATAGGGAAGCTCTTGTTGGTAGACTAACCTAACTATTTTATTAACATTAACATTATTTTCATAATTAACATCCATCAATTTTGTATATCAAATCTATAGTTTATAGGTATTTCTGTCTAACTGAATTGCATTGGGCTTCACAGGTCAATTACTTTTACTTTATTTCAACACAGAGGAACATAAAAAAAATGACTGTTATGTCATACTCAAATAGCTGAACTTCATATTGAATCCTCTAGAATGTTACCTTAGTTCTGGGAAAACAGTTTTTAAACTGTTTTCCAGTTTTCAACAGTTTTGAGCTTTAAAGACTTTCTAACATATTTTTAAAACACTGCATTTTTTTAGAGCATCAGAGTAAAGGAAGTGGAACGAATTATGCAGTTACCTAAGATTTCAAGTTCATTTTAGGTTCAATCACCAAAGTCAATTGCATTTGGAATTTTTAGATGTAATTCTTTACGCAAATTTTAGATCCCAGGGGCATCAAATACAGTATTATAGATCCAAAGTTTTTTGTTACAGAATACTTGCAGCATTAATAGGCTGACACTGTTTGGATAATCTCAATCATTCATAAGCCTTTTAAAATATTTTTTATTGTTTCAGAGTCTAATAAACTAACAGAATTCAATTTCCATGTTACTTGAGTCTTTGAATCTCTTACCAGAATTCTGACATCCATTAGCCATTGTCTGAATTAGATGACTGCTGCGGTAAAGAATAAGCCATAACAAATTATCTCATTACAAATATAATATACATGACAGCTGGAATTTTTCTTTCTCTTATTTTTATTCTGACTGACATAAGCTTCTAACTGTAGTTTCCCATTTTCTCTATAAGGTTTTTGGCAGGTTCAGAAAGGTACTTTGCTAAAAGCTTCTTATAATGCAAAGAAATAGAAACCAACAGGTTCTCCTGATATCAGTTTTCTTTTTTTCATTTTTGCCCTTAATAAACGATTCAGTCATTTATATTAATGTCCATGTATGATAATTTCTGTGTTTTTGCTTATGCTTCACTTATTTTATTTTTAGAAATGTCAATAAGAAAATGGTTTAGTGCTGAAAATGACTTTATATGACTCTAAGTGACTTCATATGACACAGTATAAAATGTTTTCAATAATTCTTAAAACATGTAGACCTCAATAAAGCTAAATTAAATAATATTTGAGTAATAGAAACAACAGTAAAATCTAAGATCCAAATTATTTATAATTTATCTCTTAATTTAGAATATAGAGAAATTTCTTAAAACATCTGGAATATTAATATATATATATATTTGGTTGCATCATTATACACATAATTTTTCTTTATCTCTCAGTACCCTCAAAAAGGGAGCATGATTTCAACATTGTTTATATACTGAATATCTCTTCATACATGTTTTCTTTCTAAACAATGCTGTCAAGCAGAAACAAACATGTGTGAGCTATTTAAAAGCTATCAGGTGTCCACCATTTGTAGAAATACCAAATTATACAATAAGTGCAAGTATTATTTCTCCTTCTCCTCTGTCTCTCTCTCCCTCCTGTCTTTATCTCTCTTCCAGTGAAGCTCATGATACAATGATCCATGCCTGGAGGGAGTGTCTCACTGACTTAACTAAGAAACGTTAGATATAATCAAGCCACAGAAGACTTAAAACTGTCATTCCAGCTTTTCTCTGTAATTGATCCCTCTTTACACAATTCAGCTTCAGGAAGAAGCATGACATAAGCAAAGACAAAAGAAATCAGTAAGGATTATCAACTGTGGGAATTAGGGTTTTTTTTTTTTTGAATTTTCACCAATTATTAAGGGTGAGAAAGGAGTAAAAATAGGTATTTTATTCTTAAACGTGTAATGACTAGGAAGGAAACAAAGATGGAAAACAGTCACACTGAATAATGAAAACATAAGAAATTGAAAAAGCTGAGTATCAACCTATTACCTTTTATATTTCTCTATTGATGATTACTTCTCCTTTCTTCTTTGAACTTTAATTTTTGATATGTTATTCATACAATAATTTAAACAAGCTAATTTACAAACCATTCCCTCTAAATTGTTTTATTACAATCACCCTTCATTTATATTATGTTTTATTCTGTACAAAATGTTTCTACTAGAATTATATGTATTTTTAAGCATTCACATTTTAAAATAATTTAATTACATATAAATGTTATACCTGTGTGTGTCTTTTTTTTAAGATTTTATTTATTTATTTGACAGGCAGAGATTACAAGTAGGGGGAGAGGCAGGCAGAGAGAGAGGAGGAAGCAGGCTCCCTGCTGAGCAGAGAGCCCGATGTAGGGCTCAATCCTAGGACCCTGAAGCTGAAGGCAAGGGCTTTAACCCACTGAGCCACCCAGGCGCCCCACCTGTGTGTGTCTTTTGTGTAACATTATGTCAGAAGAAAGCTCAGAAGCAGATGACTATACCAACAGAATTGAATCTTGTGATTGTTCTGTTCAGTTATTTTGACTAGAGAATGACACAGATTCACCTGTTTTCCAACGTAATTATTCTAGAGCACAGCAGCTGAAAATATGTTTCTGAATTTCAAACTTCTTTTAGTTCTTGATTGCATTAATTCTTGTGTTTATTTGAGTGCTAAGCACTGTGTAAGGTTTTAGGAACACATTAGTGAAAAAATGATGTGACCCTCGCCTTCAGGTTATTTCAAATATAGTTGTACATTCCATCGCATCTGCTGCAAATCCAAGCTTAGTTCTATGGCCTCTGACATAATTGAGTTCTATGTTTGTTACCTTGGAAGAAATGTCCAACTAACCCTCATAGAGAGACAGCAAGAGAAATTAACTTAGCTCTTTTTTCACTTTCATCACCATCTGTTTGTTTTCTCTTCCTTTCATATTCTTGCAGAATGTAATAAGACATACATACACACACACACACACACACACACACACACCTTATTTATATTACTGCATATTAAAAGTAATTTAACAGCACCTCAAAAATACTTCCTTTGTAAGAAACTTAATGATTTCTATCACCCATAATTTATGTGATGACTATTAATAATATTTATTTTTACATGTATGTATACAGATATTATGGTATTCCCATATCCACCAAGGCATACAAATTACTACTATAACTTATACAATACTTGTATAAAAACAAGTTTCTTTGTAAATCACATTTTCTTCCTCTATTTTTTCAGTTGCATGAGGCCTTTTTTAACTCTATGTAATTTCCAGTAAAGTTAATAGCGCATCTTCCAGATGCAGGGTGCTTTGCACATTGTTAATTTTTTCTCTTAAATCCATAGTTACACATGAGAATCTGGAGTAGATTGTCTCTACAAATCCTTAGCTATGTGTCTTTTTCAAAATTACTTAACCTCTATTGCTCAATTTCTTCATCTGTATATCAGGGATAATAATATTTATCTTATAGGATTAATGAATCAACCATGTAAAACAATTATAAAATTTCCTGGTACATAGTAAGTACTAAGTAAATGTGAGCAATTTATTATTTTTAAGACCTAACATGAGGCTGCATTATGGCAGATGTTAAAATGTTGAGAATAATAAAATGTGTCCCCTCTTTTCATTGTAACTATTTACCTTCCAAGGTCCAGAGTAAACATGTACATCCTGTTCTAGGAAGCTGTTGCTAACAATCAGAAAAGCTAGCTGCCAATGTTCTTTCAACTTCTTCGTAGAACTTTTTTGTCTTATCTTTGTTGAAATAAGCATTACAACCCAATATTTTAGACTCTGGGATGGAGACTCAGAAAATATGGTTGAAAATTCTGGTATTTTTAACTTCTAAATTGTCAAAACTTCAATTTCTTCACATGTTGAGTGAAGATAATAGTAATTTTCTCAGAGTTTCTGAAACAAATTAATAAAAGCATGCTTGTAAAGGGCCAAACAAGTCATGAACATATATAAATGCCAACTATGTCATTATAATGATTGATCCTTTCAGTTCTCATCATTCCAAGTGTCTCTCATCCAATGGACTATGGTCAAAAAGATGGCTTTGAGGAATTAAGTCTCTTGGGAAATTTGAGAAATGTGGAGTCCATGACCTACCACAGTTTTAGCCAGTTTTTACTTAGAGTGAGGTTTTTTTAAAGACTCCTGGTGATACATAATTTATACAAATTGAAATGGACTGTTCTATGTCTTGGCATCCTGTGGTATGTCATAAAACAAATCAAGTTGCAAATAATAAATTATATGAGTGTTTTTAGCTGTATGGAAAATGTGGGAAACCTACCTCCTAAACACCTCAAAGAACCATCCTTCCTTCCTTTCTTCCTTCTTACTTCCCTTCCTTCGTTCTTTTCCTCCTTCCTTCTCCCTTTCTTTTCTTCCCTTCTTTTTCTTTTCTCTTGCTTTTATTTGTTTCAGTATAAACACCTAGAAGGCCATGCAGTACAGTATATCTTAAAAATAAGGTACTTTGTAGGAGATAATTTTTAATAACAACTCATATTTTATTTCAGAATATAGAAAATGTCAGGCTCAAATCAAACTAAATGAGCATGATTTCTCAAATGACCACTGAGTGATAAAGAAGGAACATATCTAGTATCTGCTTAATTAAATAAAATGGGACATGTAGGTAAGTGACAAGATGGCATTAGGTTTTTTCACTGCTAGCATGTGTCTGTCCATCCCATTCCCCAGACTAAAGAAGACAAATGACTAACGGTCAGAATGCACAGAATATTCCTCCTTAATTTGCCTCATTTGTCGGTATGCGTTGTTGCAGAACTTTTGGAAAACAATAGATTGCTCTCTTTGTATGTATCTTGGCAACAAACTAAACATATATGGTTTCTGCTCAATCTTTGCATTTTCTAACTTATATTACCCAGTGTGTCTACATTGGAGTTATTTTGTATGAAAAATTCTTCTGTTTTGTCATTTTTAAAGTTCCATTATTCCTTTTAGCACTCAGTATATTCCTACTTTGATTTTTTATTTACCATTAATTACCTGGTCTCAAATGTTTGTATGATAAAGTCTCTTGATATCCCAGAAGAGAGTATATTATAAAGTTAGATTGTGAGAAATCTGAGTCTTTTGTCAATGTTGGTTGGAGGAGAGCTTCTCATATTCCTTAAGAGAGGAAACTGATATCATACTGCACATCAGTAACAATTTTTTTTTCCTCTAAGAGACTGGCAAAGAGCCAGTGAAACACTCAGTGGAGTTTTCTATTGATTGTCCTGTGGCTTGCAGGAGAGTATATATTTCTGTGTCTGAGGCAGTATGATTCTATTGTTGAAGAAGGGTAAGTCTCCTGTAGACTAATAAATATAAAAATGAGAATACTTTTCAGAATTAAAGTGATGGGGTCATGGTTTTAACATATTAGCCAAGGAGAAAGAATTTGGTCCAAGTTGGGACTGATGCTTATAAAATGGATATCACATGGTTCCATGTCCTTCAATTTAAATGAGATGCTTTTTAAGGGCATGCCATTATAATTATTTGGCTAATGTTTTGACTTTGGATCATATATTACATAATAACAGCCATTTGGGGAAGGTGAGCTTATCTGGCATGATGCTTTGACGTTTCTAATTATTTGAAGCCTCCTCAAGACTCTTTGCTTTTGAGCATGCTTCCTCCACTACCTGGGTTATTCTACCTGTGGTTTTAACAAGTCAAAACTTATTCTTTTATGATTCACTTCAAACTATACTTTTGCAATTCAGTTTACAGGGTAGAAAAGTGACAAAAATATATTAGTATGTTCAAGAACAAATAATATTTAATAAGTAGAAATTTCAGAAAAAATTGATACAAAAGTGAAAGTGTTTCATACTAAGTTATGAACAAATAGATAAAAAGAAAGTAATTCTCTGGTTCTTTATGGAAGATTAATCACAGAAACTTTTTTTGTGTGCATAGCTGTGAGAAGAGTCAATAAGCATTAGGGCTTTATCTCTAAAAAAGAAATATACAGGTAAGAATCATGATAACTTAAGAAGCTACTCCTATTGTTCAGAAAACAACATCCTAACAATATGAGAATGTTAATGTTCAAGTGGACAGAATTTTGTAATTGGTGGGGGTCTGGTGGTGGAATTTAAACCTTCACTATGCCAGACGAAGATGAGTCAATATATGGTAGGAGTAAAAGAGGAAACAAAAAAGGGGAGGGTCTATTTTGTGCACATTTGTAAGTTTAGGCAAAAGCTTTTGAGACTTTTGGGATCCACAGATCTTCTCCACTGACATCAGCCTACTAGTATGGTTGAAAAATCAGATTTTACATATCCATATGGCCATACTTGTCCTCCTAATTAGTCAACACTGCTGCACAGGGAAACATGTAATGAGAAGAATTGGAAACTCACCCTCCTGGAATCCTATATATATCCACTTATTGTAGGAACAGGGCTGGCTCAGAGATGGGATAGAATGGAAGAGGCATCACATGCTATGCTTCCCTTTACTTTTAAAACATATACTTTATTCTCCAGCAGCACCTACATGGTCAGAGTAAATCTGTCACTTGTTAATCAATAAAAAAGTTCTCTATATTGCTTATAAACACTAGAACAAAACAAGAGAAACTAAAAAATTATTTTAAAGCAAGAACCCCTCCATTAAACAGTAATAAAAAATATTATCAGATTAAGAATTAAATGTATTACAACCATATGCTGATTGTAGTTTTCTCCTAAAAGAAACCCTCCCAAAAAAACACCCCCCCAAAAACCCACAAAAACCTCAAATCATTATTTTCATATTAAAAAAACAGGAGTCTCTAGAATCTTCATTTACATGACTTTTAATGCTTGAATAATGTGGATGATACACATTAACAGGACTACAGCTTTAGGTCAATGTCCATTCAGAAAGATTTTTTTCCCCTGTAGTGTGGGAGTAAATAAAAAGCATTACAATGGCCCCTGGGTGGCTCGGTGTGTTAAAGCCTCTGCCTTTGGCTCAGGTCATGGTCTCAGGGTCATGGGATCAAGCCCCACATTGGGCTCTCTGCTCAGCAGGGAGCCTGCTTCCACCTCTCTCTCTGCCTGCCTCTCTGCCTGCTTGTGATCTCTGTCTGTCAAATAAATAAGATATTTAGGGAAAAAGAAAAGCATTACACTATACAGATATGTAAGAAGACTGAAATCTTCACCGAATTTATTTATTGGATGGCCATTAGAGATCATCCATCCCACTTGCTCATTCTATGGATGATGAAATTGAAGCTCAAAGAAGTTATAAATGTGCTCAAAAGAAAAAAACAACAACCCAGGATTATAATCTCTTATACCTCAATGTGCCTTTTTTGTTTGCTTTCCAAGGAAAAGACTCTTTAACATCTGTCAACTTCTAGCTTCATCCTCAAAGGTGAAGTTTTATTTCTGAAGGAAATTAGGGCTAAAATATAATATTTTCTTAAGGGCATATTACAATAAGGACTCTTAGTGATTTTAAAGTATCTTAATGAGTTCTGAAAAACATTTAAGAAAATGAAACATGCATATGTTATAAATTTTTAATGTTAGTACTTTCAATTAAATTAAAAGGATCCACTGTATTAGGTTGGCACTTTATCACATTAAGTCAACAGATAGTGTGAATGAATATATAGTTATAATAACCAAACTGAGCATAAAAATCATTCAGAGGTATATGAAGAAGTGGTTTGTACCTGTAAGGCTCTGTTAGTGGAGACTAGCATGATGGTGGTAAGTAGTGATTATAGCTCATATTCCACCACTGTCTCTATTGCAACATTCTCTCAGCAGTTAAGTGCTCCTTTTCTCTGTCTAGACACATTAAAAAGGACTTTCAGTTGCTCCAAAGTCACTTTCAGACTTCCGCACTAGTTCAACTGAAATAATTTTGTGCATGACAATATGAATTTTGGACTTTATATTTTTTTGTGAAAATTAAATTTTATACCACTTATTAAATAATTGACAAAACAAATCAAGCCTCCTTTTATTGTGTGTGCATTGTTATTTTTACTTCTCCTTTATGCCTACTTCTACATTATCATAGCATATTAGTTACAATGGTTTACAGCAATATCTTATTTTGTTTCAGTAAATAGATAAAAAGGGAAGTTTAAAAATAATGGAATTCCTTTTTGTAAACTTATGTATTGTTCAATAAGCACAAATTACATCTGAGTTTTTATACCTCTCACTTATAAGGCATTAGCTTTAAAGCATGAAGAAAATCCTGTAATACTTTTAGTCAGCATACTTCTGATCGAACATCTTAGTAGATTAAGAATTTCTCTCACAAAATATTTTTGAAATACATTTTCAACTGCTAATACTGGAGTTCAGACCCATTAGAAAGCTACTTTAAGGGGCACCTGGGTGGCTCAGTGGGTTAAGCCACTGCCTTTGGCTCAGGTCATGATCTCAGGGTCCTGGGATCGAGTCCCGCATCGGGCTCTCTGCTCGGCAGGGAGCCTGCTTCCCTCTCTCTCTCTCTGCCTGCCTCTCTGTCTACTTGTGATCTCTCTCTGTCAAATAAATAAATAAAATCTTAAAAAAAAAAAAAGAAAGCTACCTTAAGATCTATTGGGAAGTTCTACGTCAGAACCTCAGGATGGAACATATATAAAGGATATTCAATACAAGCATTTCGGGATATTAGAGCAATCTGGCTGCGACATCTCTTACTCCACTGATCACCAGGTTTGATTTGGCAGATCTGCCTGGTGAGGTGGGGGTCCCCTTTTTCCCTCACCACTCATTGCATGTCCCTCCTGTAGCTGTGTGCTAGCTTGAAGAGGACCACCTTTCCAGATAGAGGAGGACTGTTCTGTCAAGGTTATAGGAGCGCTGCTCTCCTCGGCTGGAGCCTCCAAACAAGCTCTCAGTATGAGAATTTTACTAAATTCTAATGTCTTAAGCATTACATGATATTAAAGTAATACAGAATAATATTAAAGTCTAATATTTGAATAAAATTACAGAGACTAGACAAAAAATATTTTTAGGCCACAAAGGAAATGATAACTCTCATGTGTTTTATCTCATGTGGTTTATATAATAATTAAAACCGAGTGACATTTGGCTTGCTAACATTTGCATCTCACAATAAACTACTGATTATAATACACATTTTACTTAATTAAACAATTAGTGTAGTAAAAGAGAAAAAATATATCATAAGCAGGTGACTTCTTATTTATGTACTTTTAGCTTCTTCCTAAAATGCAATTATATGTGATCATGTTCAGTTATTGCCCTGGACAAGTTCTGGTTTCATAATAGCAATGTTACACTGAAGTGGGAATTCCTTTTTATCCCAAATCCCAATTAGTTATGTTCAAGTTTAAACAAAAGATTTTCCCAACTTTTTTTTAAAGGATTTTATGCTGAAAGTAATCTGTGTGATATATATTGTTATTAGAAATAAAACACCCACTGCCTTGCGAAAAGCTGAAACTAATGTTTTCATAGGGAAAGGATGGACTATTGAGCTGAGAGATTAGAGACCTACATTCCACTCCCATTCTATCACTTAATTGTGATAGGAATGAGAGTGGAATACTATTGTGATACTTTATTTTACACAATTATCACTTAATTGTGTCATATTGGATAAACTGCTTCACCTCTCACTGGCTTTCAGTTTCCTCCTGAATGGAGGAAATTACACTAAGTGATCTCCAATATGCTTTCCATTCCTTAAGTTTGGAATTATGTAGCCCTGACAAGTTTTCAAATATGCAAGCAAGTATTTAACTTCATTTAGTCATTGATGAATGCATAACCTATTTGCTGTGTTGGGTCTAATAGCAATTACTTGCATTGTGTTTTATGTGAAATGTATGAATTGTGATTTGAATAAGGGCTGATATAAAAAATCAGTAAGGTCATCACAGCCTTTTAAAAATTAGTCTTATGTGTGATTGATTATAAAAGGCAACATATTACCACTTTAAAAGATTTTAAAACATTAGAATCTATACCAAAATAGTTAAGATCATTTTTAATTCAATAACCTAAAATAATCATTGATAATACTTGAATGTTTTTTCTTCTTTTTCTATCACACATTAAATAAATAATTATTGGGTACTCCATTGATCTTTTTGACCTTTTCTTTATTCTTTTGAAGTCCTATTGCTTTTCTTATTTGCATGTGTCTATGTGTGTGTGTGTGTGTGTGTGTGTGCGCGTATGCACATCTGTGTATGTGTTTACTCCTCAAACATTGGGGACATTGTACCTATATTTCATATTTGTTGAAACTTTTTCCAATTTATTTGACACTTAATTTAAAACATATTTTATTATTTAACTTTCATTCATTTCCAGTCATTGTTTTACTCTTCCTTTGTGATTCCTAATATTGCTGTGAAGTTTATAAATCCCGTCCTCATTTGCAATTTAACAGACTCACATATAGGAAGGCATTTAGTAAATACATACTCACTTATTTACTTTAATTTTTTTAATACTGAATGTTTCAAAACAATGGATATGAATTTTGGAATCTACTATGCCATTAAAAATTAGGTGGATTTTTTTTTTCTTTGCAATAACCAACTTCATCCAAAGCATTTGCTTAGCTAACTCGTATTTTTCATATTACCTTTAGGAGCTTTTATTAAATGTTGAATTTCCCAGATATATCTGGACCAAGATTGCATATATATTTTCTGGTCTTTAACCTGTTTATTCTTTGAAAACCCTCTTTTAGTTGTTGCAACCTCATGGCATTTTGTGACACTTTATTTTGTTTTATTTATGTTTTCATCTTGTGATAATTTAAAGTAAACATACCCAAGCCCTCATTGCACTATAAAGACTATCTTGGAAATTCTGCATTGGTATGTATCTTTCTATTATGTTTCACAT